>NC_050455.1:18061305-18702972 GCF_903995425.1 Onychomys torridus
GTGTGTAGTGTGGCTCATACTTTTAAGTCCTGCATGGGAATGCAGAAACTAGATGATCTGTGGTGTTCGTTGACCAGCAAAAATTTACAAATATTTAGATGTAACTGTTATCTCCAGACACTTTTAAGATAATGAATAATACAGAAACACAAATATGGAGATAAATCCATCTGCCAGATAAATAGCTTATAACCTACTGTTACCAAGAATCGCTAATGACCTCCTACAATTCAGAACTCAAATATCTTAATTTATCAAATAAAATACTGGGAACAGATTTTTCACCTTAAAAGAGATGTAAATAGCTGATAACTTCATGAAGTTGGTGATCATTGCAATGTGTCATCAGGGAAAATTAAAATGAAAACGGCAATAGCAATACCCAGGCACCAATATAAAAGAGATAGTCATTAATTCTGACTTAGGTAGATCATCCTGAATGTTTAATGATAAAGGTGGAGTTGGAGACTTAGGAAGTCGAGGTATGTGGGAACTTCTTGGAATAAGGATCATGTTCTATTTTTAGGTAGATGCTTGAATCACATAGATTTATACACAAATCAAAATCAAATTAGTAATTTATGAATTTGTAACGATGTTAATTTCAAGTCAAAAGGAATAGTTCATACATATCTAGAATGAATTCTTTTATGCTGAGGTATTTAGGAGTAGAGAACAGATGCCTTCAGCATTGTAGTGGGTGACTTGAAATGGGTATTTTTTTTTTTTTTTTTTTTTTTGGCTTTTTGAGACAGGATTTCTCTGTGTAGTTTTGGTGTCCGTTCTGGATCTTACTCTGTAGACTAGGCCAGCCTCAAACTCACAGAGATCCTCCTGGCTCTGCATCCTGAGTGCTGGGATTAAAGGCATGCACCACCGCCACCTGGCAAAATGGGATATTCTTTTAACAGAGGAAAAAGGGGCTTGGGAACACAAACAGCAAAGCATGTGTGCATCAACAACACTTTCGTAATTTATTTTTTTGAGAATTTAAAGATAATAACTATTATCTTTATGATGTATACATCTAGCCCATATATAACCTGGTGAATCCATTCAGTGTTCTTCATATGCATATAAGATTAGGGCTGGCCACTTGGATTTGGATAATCTGTCTTGTCCCTAGAGATGACTGGTTCTCCCTTTCTCAACAATCATGGTTATCTGTAGCATTTCATCTGTGGGTGAGGATCTCATAAAATTTCTCCCATCTGCTTTGGGATTAAAACTGGTATTGTCATTCTGAAGGTCTTGGTTAGCCAGCCATAGTGTTGTGATTTTGTAAGTGCAATTTCTATGTCATATCTAGAAGATATTTATTGCAGAAATCTTGGTCTTCTGGTTATTACATTGTTTTCTGTTCCTTCTTTTGTAATATTCTCAGAAATTTGGATGTGGTAGCTGTATTATAGATGTGCCATTTGGGGTTCAACACTCCACCCCACACCCCAGTCTATTTCTCTCTGTTTTTTTTTATATATGTATACACTAGGAAGCTTTGACCTTATTAAGTTTCCATATTACATTTCAAATTGCCCTTAATTTTAGTTGTCTTACTCCCTATCCCCTCCCTCATTTCCTTCTTCTCTACCCTTCTCCATTTATCTGCCTGTTCCAGTTATGCACACACAACATCCATCCATAACTATCTATTCAATTTCCCTTTTCTAGGGGGAATCTATCTACACTGCCCCCTGTTGTTTTGAACAAATCTCAATCATTCAAATTTACCAAGAAAGACTCTGAAACCAGATGCAAGGGTGAAAGCCTGCTAGCTCAGAGAGGCAGAGAAAGCACCTACCTAACCTTACTCCTCAGCCAATGTCCCAAAAAACTTCCTTCTCCTAAGCTGTCTCAAAGCAGCTCACTCAAACTGCATGTCCCTCCCTTTTTCTTCCTGTGCATCTCTCTATACATCCTCTTAATGCCCACTTACTCTCTATGTTTTTTTCTTAATAATCCTATGTGTTCGCTTCCTGTCAACTGATTGCTTGCTCTGCCTCTTGACCTATAGTTGATTTTATTTAATACTGTTTACAATATTCAACCAGAAAGCTCTAGAAACAATTTTTTTTCCAGTGAATAATGAAATCTTGGGGTTCACTATTGGTGAAATTATTAAGGCCACTCCACGTAGTTAAAAGGGAGGTTTATTTTGTGGGGTAACTTACAAATGAAGGGATAGGTTGTAGGGTATAGCAAAGGTATGGCACAGTCTGGTGGTGTTCTCTGGAGAACTCTGCTCAGTCTACCTCCTGTGTCCAGAGTCCCCGAACCAAGAGATCGCTCCCCTCCTCTCTATCTTGGGTCTTCCGCTTCCTCCTCCTCCGCCCCGCCTTGTGGGCATGACCATTACCGAAGCCTCAATGGGGGTTGGAACTTCCAGGCCAATGCTGGGATGGCTATCCACTACAGTTCACAGTGTGATCAAATATCTACAGCAGCTCCCTACTCCCTTACTCAAAATATAACCTGTTGTGGAATATTACTTTAACTTTGTAAAGGTGTGTTACATTTGTTAATACTGCATTTGTTTAATTATGTAAAGATGTGTTACTGTTTTACAGTTGCATGTCGAAGGTACCTGATTGGTCTAATAAAAAGTTGTATGGCCAATAGAGGAATAGGTGGTGCTGGTGGGCAAAGAGAACAAGTAGGAAGAATCCAGGCTAAAAAGAAGAGGGAGCAGAGAACATCTGAATCTGAAGATAGTTCTTTGTAGGTTGGTCATTTTTTACTATGTTAATTCTACCAGTCCATGAGCATGGGAGATCTTTCCATCTTCTGATATCTTCTTCCATTTCTTTCTCCAATGACTTGAAATTTTTATCGTACAATGTTTCTCGTGCTTGGTTAGAATTGCCCCCAAGACACTTTATTGTATTTGAGGATATTGTGAAAGGTGTGCATTCCTTGGTTTCTTTCTCAGTTCGTTTCTCAGTTCATATTTCATTTGTATATATGAGGGCTATGGCGTGGACGGCATGGCAACCATTGCTGCTTGACAAAGTTCCAGCATTTCTACATTGCAGACCACACTTATCCACACCTTTTTACTTTCATTTTTAGTGATTCTCAATATTAATGCCTTTCCCTTTGGGATTTGTGTGTGTGTGTGTGTGTGGACTTTGGTAAAGGGTAAAAATGTGTACAATGGTAGCCTCTCTAAACAAAATAATTCTATGGGAAAAAATCTCCACCACCCTGAAACCAGGCCCTCCTAATTACATCAAGAACAGGAATGCTAGAGATTTACTAGACACACCTGATCCGAAGGATGAAATGCCTACAATTCAGATCCAGAGCCTGAGGCCATTAAGGGTAAGAGTTCAGTTAATAAGTGTAGGGAAATAAGGATCTTATGGGATAAAGGAAAAGAGTAAGACATCAGTACCTTCTCTCTTAGGAGCTTTATAAGGGAAACAAACAAGCCCACAAGGTAAGACTGAGACACAAAGGGACACATTTAGGGAACAGCTCAGTGATTATCCCCTTAAGGAATGAAAAATTACTCTTAAATTGTAGTATGGTGTCTGCTCCCCAGAAGTCCTTCCCCCAAAGTCAGGCATTTAGATAAGGGTCTCCATTCCCTTGGGGGCTTGAGGAAAGTTCCTGTTTGCTAAAAGGGAAGACATTCTTATCTCTGAAGTGAGGAGCTTGTGGCCCTTCAATTAACATATGACTGGTGCCTATTGACTTGTCAAGGTCAAGGCTAGTGTCCTCAATCCCTGATCTCAGACTACAAGAAAGCTCACTTGCCCCTTTTCTCCCATTAAATTTCATGTGCAACTAGAGGGTATCAAAAGCATATTCTTTTTTCAATTAAACACTCCTGGCAGCCATACTGATTCACCCTCAGATGTCTGTCTCCCCTCCCACCCCACCCCCACCCTACTCCCCACCCACACCCCTGGGACTCCACACATCCTCTTTGGGATTTAACTCCTGACACAGCAGGTCTTTCAAAAACTTTAGGGTCATTTATTTAAACTATCATATCAACTGCAAATAAAGATACTATGGCTTCTTCCTTACTCTGGACATTTCAATGAGAATCCCATGGAAGCCTCTGCATACTGCTTATACATGCAATTAGAGCTTCTTGTATGAGTTTTGGGAAAACTGTCCTGATCTGTAAGAAAATAACTGAAGTCAATCAAGTAACAGGCCAGTTAATTCCTCAAGGTCTGCTTTGGCTTATTCATTAATCCATATCACTCTCAGGGTGTTAATCATGTCTTATTTTCAGATATCAATTTCATGTCCCGTATAGTAGGCTCCATGATAACAGGCATAGTGCCCCAATCACTAATCTAACCTTCAAAGAACAACATAACACCAGATCATTAGTAACTATTTATGAATGATTGAATGAATTGAGACTTGGGTAAATATGTCAACCTGCATGTGAGGAAGGAATCCACCCTGAACTATTTAACTTCTCAGAAAATATGGCAAACATATCTCACTGACAGGATCTGGTAGCCCAATGGAGGGAGCCCACATAGGTAAAATTCATGTTAAGCCAGAAGTCAACCTAGATGTTGTGTCTCCGGAGCTATCTATATTGCACATTGAAAAATAAGTTGTGAGCGCAGTGGTTAGACTAAGATAGTTGGCTAACTGCCACCAAGGATCATCCTTCCCCTCCACTGAGCTTGGATTACAATTGTACACCACTTCATCCAGCTCTTTGTTTATTACATGGGTACCAGAGATCAAATTCAGGTCCTTGTTCCTAAAAGGTAAACATTTTACTAATTGTGCAAATTCCCTTTCCTTCTGATAACTACTGCTGTTATAAGAAGAGCTTTTATCTGCAGAGTATGAAACAAAGAGCATACAGGTAGTGTCTGCCCCCACTCCCATCTCTAGACCATGTTATTTGCCTAAAAGGAAGTCTAACTTAGGAACTATCTGACATGGAAAAGGTTGTCCCATGCAGCTGTATTAGTCAAGGACTCTGTTTGTCAAGAAAGAGGCTTTGTATAACATTCTCTTAGCAATGTAAAATTTAAATGCATCATATAATGTAACTTATTGCATATTCAAAGCTACACTTTAAAAATCTAATGGATACTTTCAATAAAACAATATCTACTGGGATTTAAAAAGTAGTATATTCAATTTTTATTATAATACTTACATTTTCTGTGAAAGTAGGAGAAAAAGAAATATTTCTATGAGGAATTTTATTTCTTAACCATAGTATTACATTATTATCTTACTCTGCCCATACATGGGTTCTTTATTCACTGTTAAGAGGAAACTAATTGAGTTGTCAAGATGTTGAAGGATGGAGAAAAGAATCACCTTGTATTATTCAGTCAAATCATACTTGGGTCATTCAGTGAATACTACCTTCTCCTTCTCATACACCAATGGGAGGGGGGACTAAGGAGTAATCATGACACACTTCATACTTAAATTATAACAATAAGTACTAGGTTTGATGTTCATTGATTTTTCTTTCCCAGTATTTGTTTAGGTGTGTTGATTCTGAAATAGCTGACAAAACCTTAAATTCAGGAAGAGTAGGAGAGAAAGAGTATCATATTATCATCTTTAAAAGCCAAATGAAATTATCATTTAATTCAGCACACAGAGTCATTAACTTCATATAAATTCAATTAAAATTTTAATTGAATGACATTATTATCCAGAATATGCACTAGTGTATTTTGACTGATAGCTATTAAAACTATGTTCTTAGAGTTCTTATAAGTTATTAACTTTTGAGACAGACTGGAAGGCATTCTGGAAGGGTTTTCTACCAACATAGCCTGAATAGAGGTGTTCCTAAACCTTTGTTTTCATGCCCAACAGTAAAGGTGCTCCTCTTCTGCCCATGTTCCCATTGTGATATAACCAGTGAATTGGTGGCATCTTCTCTTGGTTAGTAAGCAGTTGACGAGCTAGAAAGTCTACAATAATCCCATGCTACTTTTTCAAAGAACCAACAGCACTGGGGACATGTTTGCCCGAGTGCCTGACTCCATGACAAGTACCTCATAATAACAGTTCAAAGGAGGTAATATTTATTTTGATTCATGGTTTCAGAGATTACAGTTTAAGGCATGCTGCTTGCTTGATTCTCAGCTTACAAGGGAGAAGAATGTCCCCAACTAAGGGTATGGAACAGAGCTCTCTATCTTATAGCAACCAAAAAGCAGAGAAAAAAGAGGAAGAGGCAGGGGAACAGACCATGGTGACTGACTTCCTCTATCTAGACTGCTTTTTCTACTTTTAATCATCTCTCAATAATATCGCTGTGTTTGAGCTCCATCAGGGACAGGACCTAGTGACTTCCCCACAGCCACTAAGCTAAACCAAACCCTATGGAAAACTTTGTGATGGTCACTTCACATTCCAAACATAGCAGGAGAAGAGTTTCTTCATATTCACTAAGAGGAGAAATCAGGTTTCTCCAAAGTTTCCATCTAAGATTCCTCCATGTCATGACTCCAAATAGGCACAGGACACTCTACTGTAGAAATGAGGACTGGGAAAATAAACTTCTGTTATTATGATAAAAACATTGTGACAAAGGCAATTTATAGAACAAAGAGTTCATTTTGGCTTAGAGATGGCTAGAGTACATCATGGCAAGGAATCATATCAACAAGTAGCATGCATGACAGCAGGAAGCAGAAGCCAGCTGATCACATCTTCAACCACAAATAGGAAGATGGGGAAACAGGAAGTAGGGAAAATCTCTACTACCAAAGCCTGACCAGACTTACATACCTCCATCAGCAAGGCCACATCTCCTTAACCTCCCCAAACAGTATGACCCAATGGGAGCCAAGTACTCAAATGTCTAAGCTATGGGAGACAAGGTTTTGAAAGCAATATAACAAACATCTGGTATTTTCATTCTTCATCCTGAAGGATAGACCTGAGTACAAGACAGAAAGGAATGATTTCTACAACTGTGGCTCATGGTTTGAAGAGGGTAATTTATGAAAACAAAGATAAATTTAAAGCTCCATGGCCTTCAAGACTTTTATTCAATAGAGAAAAATGCCTACTAATCCTAAAGAGGTATATTAGAGTTCATTTTTATTACTGATTTTTATGAAGAATTAGTAGGATTTTCTTTATTCCCACCACAAACCTCAGAAGGTGGGAGATATTATGGATTACTAAACCATAGCAGGTGAAAATAAGAAATACAGACTAAAAGAGGACAAATGGTTACCTTTATCAGCACTGGCAATTGGTCTCTGGATTAATGCAAGATCCAGGTCAGGAAGTATTAAATATTTGGCAAAATGAAACAGAGCTTACTTATTTTCTTTCTTTGAGTAGAGATATGAGCTTCAGTGTTTGAAAACATTTATGCATTCTGCCTTTCCTTAGAAAAGTAAGAAAAAGTTTGACTAGATGGATACACACACACACACACACACACACACACACACACACACAGAGAGAGAGAGAGAGAGAGAGAGAGAGAGAGAGAGAGAGAGAGAGAGAGAGAGAGACTCATGTGTATGTATACCAAGAATTCAAGAAAACAAAACATGTTATTCCCTTGATGACAACTTGGTGAATATTTCTTTCCTTTAGCAAAATTCTGACAAACTGACATTTGAGGTTCATGCAAACAAATCCCCCAAAGAATGGATGTATTACTTGGATTGTTATTAATATTACTCCAGGCTCTGAGAAAGATGCCTTCAAAAGACTCCACTGCACTTTGTTGTGTGTGACTGTGTGATTTTGATTAGCAAACTGCACACCTCCTTTAAGTTTCCTTCTGAGCTTTTGCAGTTAAAATAATTATAATAAAATCTATTAACTGCTTGTTACTGCAGGCGGAACTCACTCAATCCATGCTTCCATCCGCAGCCATTGATTCTGAAGTGATGGGCAGCAGCTCCCCACCGCCTAAGTAGGTTATAACAAGCTAGCTTCAGGCTGCAAGAACCAGTAGAGTGCAAAGGAGAAAAGACTGGCCTCCAAACTTGTCTTAAGCCTCAAGAAAGAAAGAAAAAGGGAGGGAGGTCTCTGCTAGTAACCACATAGTCTGTTCTGCATTCAGCAGTGAAGTCTCTGTAATTCTTTCTCATACCTTGGGGGGACAAGTCAAAGAACTCTCTCTAACAGATAGTAATAAAACCATTATTCATTTAATCACTCACAAACACATGTAAACCAAAAGAATAGGTTGCTTTGCAGACATACAAATGAAAAAAAAAATCCACCTCACATTCATCTCTTATGCATACAATTGCAAAGAATTCCTATCAAGTCCACACACAATGGTTAAGACCCTGCATGCCTTGATAAGGAGAATCGACCCTGTTGTTTATCTTTTTCAGATGAAATCACTACTGTTGCCTCCATGATCGACCCAAATACACCAGGAGAAAACTCATTTCAGATTGGATTCTGGCTTCCCTTTCCTCTTTGATTTTGTGTATGACTACATAGTATATCTATCAACTACATATTACAACTAATCTATTGTTTTCTTTTCATATTTATGTTTCCCTGCTCCCATGTGTGTGTGTGTGTGTGTGTGTGTGTGTGTGTGTGTGTGTGTGTTTGTGTGTGATAGAACAAACTCAGCTGATCACATATCTCTGTTTCTGTCTAATACACACACACACACACACTTCATTTTTCTGGGCTTCTTAGGAAGGATAATCATCTGTAAGTAAATGTTAGTGCACACATATTCTGTATTAAACTATTACGTCCCAATACTCTTAAGTGTGAGTGACTGGAGTGACTTTTAAATAATGAGATCATGATGTAAGAAACCAGAGTGAAGAAAGTACCAGATGTGTCAATGTAAGTCATATGTTTTCAGAGGCTTAAGTGAAGTCAAGGAGGCAAGAACAGCTGAGTGCTCCCAAGCAGTAGGCAAAGTGGGAATGGTACAAGTCTTTCAAAGCTTGACATGTACCATTAGGGACATAGCTCCTTCAAAAAAGTTAATTCCAAATCCTTCCCCTTCAGTTCCACCAAATGGGGACCACATATTCAAACATATGAGCTATGGGATCATTCTTACTGAAATCATCACAAACTATTCTTCCAAAAGTTGCTTTTGATCATGATGTTCATCCCACCAAAAGAAAGCAAATAAGCACATGCCCCATTTCAAGATAAGAAAGTTGGAGCTGAATATGACAAAGTCACCATCCCAAAAAGCACTCCTGGCAAGGGGAACCTATTGTGTCTGTTATTAGTTAGTTCTTCCTTAGTTCCTGTGTAGTGGTCCTGGCCAAAGATCTGGGGAAATGTAGTTAGTTAGCTGTGAAGAGGGAGCAGGAGTGGATGGAGCTGATGGGTGGGGGAAGGTACAGTCCCAGCAGCTCTGTGAAACTGAAGATGACTGAACTTGAATAGGATACCATGTCACAAACTATTTTCAGTAACAGTGAACTTTTTCCATAGGCTTGTCCAGGAAGGTGGAGATGTGAGGTGTAGGTAATAACTCTGCTTAAATATAAATTAAAAGTTTCTGGGAGTATTGGAAATATCATCCCCATATCTACACTTGTAGTTTCTGGGTTTTTGGTTTTGTTTTGTGTTGTTTTTTACGTTTCGACAGAAGCCCCAGGCAAAAATGTAATTCCCTGTGATTGACAATCAGCCCACAGGCAACAAAGTAGTAAGATTTCAGGCATATGGATGGGATGATACCTTGGCACCAATTAAAATGCAGATTTCATCTTGACTCTGTGATTTGATATAGGACAAAGAGACTCCAGTTATAGTACTGTATTTGTGCATATGCCTTAAAAACACATTTGAATATCAATTCTGTGTATTATCCATACTATAACAGGTATATTTATTTAGTGCTTGTCTGGTTATGAGTAAGAGATACTGTGCATTTTCAAAGCCACACACCACCTCTTGAGCCTTACTGTCTAGTGCGTATCAAGATCTGTCCACAAAACTTGTGTGCTTGACTACTACACAGATGTCTCTGATAAAAGCATATCTCACTAGTAGGGAAAGGTGATGCCAGTGTTCCCTTTCAGTGGTTCCCAAGCTTCTGAAAGCATCTGTGCCCTTCACTCTTTCCTGTACACATTGAAGTTCTGGAAACACTTTAGGCAGCTGCTACACTAGTGCGGTACCCTTGTGATTTGATCTATTGGGAGAATGGGTCAGTGACCCCCCCCAAGGAAGACACTACTTAGCTAAACTGTCTCCCACTGTTCTCACACAATGCTTGAAAATCCAACATCTGTGTCTGGGTTCTCAGGGAGCTGTGTGCTGTCTGCAGACCTCCACTCAGCCTGTCTGGTACACTTTGATAGTAACCGTTCCCATGGGAGTTTATGTGGCTTCACTCATACATGGAGTTTAGAGTAGCAAGGTCCTTAATCGGAACTTACATTACAAACTAAAATATGGGAAAATAATGTTGAGCACTTAAGAGGGAAATGAAATGGAAGTCACTCAAGGACAGTGAGTGGCTCTTCCTTTGCTGCTAATCATTGGCAAGATAATGGAGCAAAGGCAAGGATTGTCCCTAACATAAATTTCACCTCATTTAATGTTTGCTTAGGGCAAGCTCCTGAAGAGGTATCCTAGAACAAATAACCAAAGAGACTATGATTGTAAAGGTGACAGCAGGGGCAGAGAGCCCAAGATACAGATATAATTACACATGTGGGCAGTCTCTTAGGCAAGTTAAATTGCACAGAGGTGTGGTCTAACTGTAGATTCAGAGTCAGAGTGTTCTGTGCCTATCCTCCTGCTATCCTCCCCTGTCCTTTACTATAGGGGCAAGTGTTTTCTTCATGTCTTTGTTTTAGACTGTGAACCCTAGTATGAGGAGGGATGGAAAGAAGGGAAGAATAGTAACTAGGAGCAATGGGGGAAAGTGGCATGCATAAAGAGAAGGAATGAAAAGTCATGTAAGATCCTTGCTGTGTTTACTATTAGTAATTGGCTTCTAACACATTCAGAAGCACCATTGATGAAAGTGTCCTGTGTAAGCACCCTATGATCACAATAGAATAAATCAACCACAGAGTGCACCCAAGAATTCAAGTCGTCCCTCTAGCTTTCAGCTGCACTTGAGGGTGAAAGATCAGAGGCCACATATCAGGGAGATGGGTATCATCAAAGAGTCATTGAAGACCTAACTGGCTTCTATTGAAACATCATGTCAAAACAGCATCAGAGAAATACAGGGACATACTCAGTGACTTCTGAAGCACACATGATGCAGAGGTCTGAGCTTAATGAGATTTCTCCACTTAACATAAACATTTTCTTGCCCTGATATATTTACTGGCTATGGATTTCTCCAGGGACTTTTATCATGTGGTGAAGTAATCAATTCAAATATCCCTCTGAAAAGTCCGCTGGAAATAAAAAATTATCACTTATGTGAAAAGTGATACTTTAGTATACAAAATAGGATCAGGAAAATAGAATCTAAAATATTAAATTTGAAAATTTCTCAATAATTTAGAAGGGAGAGAGATATAGAGAGATGATAGGTAGGTAGGTAGGTGGGTAGATAGATAGATAGATAGATAGACAGACAGACAGATAGATAGATAGATAGACATATAGATAGATAGATAGATAGATAGATAGATAGATAGATAGATAGATAGATAGACAGACAAAAAGAAAGATAGAAGAGAGAATATGAATCTGGTCTTGGTAATGCTTGCTTTCAGTCTTAGCACTCCTGAAGCAGAGGCAAGGAGATCAGGAGTTTAAGACCAGTCTGGGCAAAAAAGCAAACTCCAGATGAGTTAAGGTTGCACAGAGAGACCTTGTCTCAAATAAGAATAAGAAGCAAAACCAGTAACAGAAACAGCACAAACAGCACCAACAACAAACACGGATGATGAAAAACTTCACAATGGAAGAGAGAAGGTGGAGGTAAACTGCCATTGAGTGGTGGGCTAATTTGAAGGTGTGATTCTGACAGACAACTCAGTGCTGTGAGCTGGAGCATGAGCAAAGGCGAGCCAGGCTTTGACTGCAAATGCCCAGCCATGGTCTCAGGCCTCTCTGCCCTGAAGGAGGAACAGCCAGAGTCAAAGCCAGTTTAGACTGGATGAAGAAACCCTGGCTCAACCTGTTACAAAGAAGGGGCTAGGAAAGGTAAGAAAGGGCTCTGAAAGAGTGATGGCAGAGTTTATTGTCAAAATATATCATGTACATTGTATATGTATGCAGTGAAAATTTGAAATGTGCATATTTAAAAATCAGAGCAGAGACAGGCAATAAGAAAAAGTGAGAAACAATGTGAATGTGGTTTTCAGATTATGGAAATTAAATTTAAATCCTGTGACATATCAGGATTCCATGGGTCACTGGACCAAGCTAAACATTGAAAAGATGGACGTCCCAAAACCTATCCATGAGTTAAGAATATAGCAATTCAGCATGAATCTCCTTTTAGTGTTGTGCAGTTAAACATGAGTTAGAGTTGGCTAATTACACCTTTTTAAAGAAGATAAGGATTTCTTGTTTTTAAGTACCACATCCTTCACAATAAATTATCAAGAATGGTGGATTTTCATTTCAATTATTAGAAACTTAGTAGTAATTTCCAAATTCCCTAGTGCCTACTAACAAAGGAAAACAGAGTGAGTGAGACACAGATATTACAAGGAAATCGTCCTTCAGCAGGATGACTGCCTGTGTCATAGGAAGAATGAGCCACATCATTCCACAGTCTCTGGGAAGTGCTCGGCTTTTCATGGATGGAGCCTTTTGTATGAGGCTGTATCTATGTGGCAAAGTTGAAGCCATTTCCCAGAATCCAAGAGACAACAAAAGTCAGACAAGCAAAATAAAAACAATTTGAATGAAGAATTTTTCCGCTGTCCTTTCTCCTTGGTTAGTTTGAGAATTTCCTCAACAGACAAATGAATTCTGTCTCTCAAGATAAGTGCAATCTAGTATATGTCTTTATAGCTTGGTACCATATGACTGAGAGGCTGAAGGATGGGACTGCTTACATCTCAGACCTGGAGGGCATCAAAGACAGATACTCAGCCATAGAGAAACAGAGAGGCAGGCAGGCAGGCAGATAGATAGATAGATAGATAGATAGATAGATAGATAGATAGATAGATAGATAGATAGATGTAGAGGATAAGGAGATAGCTTAGTAGGTAAAGTGTTTTCTGTACAAACATGGAGACCAGAGTTGCATCTAATGTATCCATGTAAAAGCCAGGCACAGCAATGCAGGCCCATGATAGTAGTGATGGGAAGGTGACAATCAGAAGATTTCCTTGGCTGACTGGCCAGCAGGCCTACCTAAATCAGTTAGCTCCAGGTTAGGTGAGAAACCCTGTCTCAAAGAATGAAATAGCGAGCAATGGAGAAGCTACCTAAGGTGGACATGATATGTCCACAGACATGTATATATACACACACAAATAAATGTTAAATAGGATAAGCCATTACTAGATAAGCAGAGAGCAGTGCTGTCAAAACTATTAAAAGAAGTATGTTATCAAGGATATTTGCAAACACAGACATAAGATATGTAAATGCAAGTCCTTGCAAGCTATAGGCATTTTTAAATTTCGTTTTTGCTAGCTGGATGTTATCAGTTGGGAGCACTTAAAAGTCCAAACCAAAATCTGCTCAGGAGGCTCAACAACACTGGGCTCTTGTTAATTTTGTTTATTTACTTTCCATTTCTTGTCCTAAATTGTTTTCTTCTAATAGCATTAAAGAAATTGAAATTGGACATTGTGATTGAAAACTAGCCTCCTGCCTTGAAAATAAGTGAGGCTGCCTTGCCTTAATGCTTATTTTCAGTGACCCTGGGAGGTCATTATCTGGCTGAAGCATTCAGTTCTGTCCACGTTACCACAAGCTATTTTGATCTTCGGGTTTAAGGGAAATTATTTATCAGAAAGTCAGTGCTAACCAGCTCTCAGCAGCCCACTGACAGAGGATCAAACACCTGTACATTTCAGAATCAAGCATTAAGCTTTACACAAAGCCGACTTTATGGATGCTTTCTGAATTTAATTAAATGGAGACAATGAAGATCTGTGACCAGTGACAGACCCTGCCCCTTTGGCAATACCCATTGACAGGATGCATTGCATAACTCTGTCCATTAAGTTAGAATCACATGCTTCTAACTTTAATCTTTATTTTTAGTTACCTGGTGTGGCCATTTTCCTGACTTTGTCATACTTACTGTTTAAATATGTTGGATTTATTTGAATTTTGCTTTTCTATAGTTAGATCCATCTATTTCCACTCTTGCAATGCCACTGTGTACTAGAGAATGAAGTGTGTCTGGAGCTTGCTCTGTAAACCAGGTTTGTGCATATTTGTAAGCTTAGGAAATATTAGGTGTTCCTGCGGCTTTTCAAACAGTCTCAGTGTTAGTTAGACCTCTCCCCAACCCCTCCTCTGACCTACCCTTCGTAATATTTCCACTTAAACCTGCCACCTATTATTTACCCTTTCCCTTCATATCACTCTCAAATTATTTCATAGTCCAAATAAACACAGATGCCCTGTGATTTACATGTCATGGAACCATCTTCCACCAGCTTTGGCTTTTTTTTTTTTTTTAATCAAAATTTTCTGATAAATAATATTGCTTACTTTAACAAATAGTTAATTATCTTATATATAGTTTGTGAAATGTATACTAAGTTGTAGAAATTCCTTCATATTTGGAAGTCATAAATCTATACTTGTACGACTTTATCCAAAGTCTGCCATTTTCGATGCATGCATACAAAATTTTAATGTGTCTAGAAGTATTTGCATCAAATAAAACATTTCCACTATAGAGGCAATGCATTTCTTATAGTAATGTCTGTACTTTCTCTCTTTTTAAAAATTATTTTACCAGGCAGTGGTGGTATACATCTTTAATTCCAGCACTTGGGAAACAGAAGTAGGTGGATCTCTGTGAGTTCAAGGCCAGTCTAGTCTAGAGAGTGAGTTCCAGGCTATACACAGAAACCCTGTCTCAAAAAACAAACAAAAAAATTTATTTTGCAAATGGCATTAGTGTCTTTAAATTGCATTGTGCATGGTATATTAAATTGTAGATAAATCATGTAATTGATCACTTAGTTAAGTATCATGTTACATTTTGTTACTAATGTTATTTTTCTCTACAAATCATGTATAACATTTATGTAGGTAATATTATTTTGATTTATGACTATATTTTCGCTTTGTTAATTCTTATATCTGATTCTTTTATTTATTTATTTATTTATTTTGGTCTAGGAGTTGCAATTGTAGCTCTATGTTTAATAGGAATAATATTGTTGGGGTTTTTGCATTTCATATAAAACTAATTTATAAGAGTTTCTAATAATCTCAATTGATAAAGGCATCAGAGCCTCACTTATTTCTCTCTGATTTATTCTTAGCTTGACTTTTGCTGCTGTGGACTTGCTTCCTTATATGCTAGGTGATTTTTAACAGGCATTTAGACACTGCTTTTAAAAGATGTTTTCTGGTCCAATAAAATAACGAAATGCAGAATACAGTCTGGCATCTCTACTTGCATTTCACATTGTTCTCCTTTCTTTTAAGTCACTGCCTACTTCTGCACATAGGCATGTAAACAATTCAAGAATTGTCTATCTAGAAAAGAGTGCTGCCCCACCTATCTCATTCTCCACCAAGGCAGAAGATTTATAAAAATAAGTAACTAAGGCATCTTACTGTCCTCTTTGACAGTGTACTGTGTCGTACCATCTAAAGGGCTTTATCATTTTCTAAACCTGAAGTCACCTTGAAACTCAGGAATAGTGGAACCTTGTGACTAGAACACCCCCAGAGGAGGATGGGTTTAGATAATACTGGTTTGCCCCCAGCAGGAGAAATCATCTGACAAGCACCTTATCTGCTCAAGCAACAGGATGTCTTTGGACCACTTTGTGGAGCCAGAGTTAAGACAGTCATCAACTCAACCACTTCTTGATAAAGACTCTTTAATTATATATGCTTCATGTCCTTTGTATCAGTTCTTCATCTATTTAAAGCTATAGATCATGTCAGTAGCTAGAAGATGACCATGAACCACTGGGTCCTTTATCTAGCTCTTCCTGTTCTGAACACATTGCTTCAATCTCCTTTTGCTCTCTTTAACAGTTATTCATTTTACTTGGTGTATAGTTATGGACAGGTATCCCTGGCCCATTGGGGCTGCTAGACTTGGGATAGTTGCCCTAAAAACCTTTGTAGTTTGAGGTTAGGACTTATATTTTATTGGGATTTTTCTGGACACATATCCAAGGGAGTTTTGTTCTTGAGTCTGTTGAAATCCAAGATGTAGCAATGATATGACATTACTTTCATTTGGGTATGTCTGTGTGTCCATTTGTGTTGGTTGATTTATTGATTGATTGATTGATTGATTGTAATTCCATATTTTGCCATCATTGAAAGTGCAGTTTTTCCCTTTGAGTCCCAACGTTGGAGTCATTATCCCTGAGTTACCATATCTTTTATCTACAGTTTCTCCTTGCTTCATTCACTAGCATTGACTTAGGCAATTTGTTTTTTAAATTTATCTCTCTTTAAAGATTTATTTTGCTTTCTTGTGAGTTCAGCAGTGCATTCAGGGCTATGCTTGCAGGGCTTTTCCCAGCATATCCCTCCTAAATTCTTTGTCCCCCATTTCTGCCACATATTATACAAGTCATCTTTCTTCCTAAAATATGGAAGCTTCCATACACCATCAATACCTAAATAGTAGTCTCAATCATTTGGTTGTTGAAAGATGCTAAGCTCTTGTGTGCATGACGATTGGGGAATATATATTTTTTTTTATTATATCCAAGACAACAATGAATTTTGTGGCTTTGGGGAAGGCTTAAACTTCTATCTGCATAAAAATAATGTGGAATGTGTCTTAAAATTTTTATTTTTAAGTGAAAGATTGAGAACCAGTAGGCTTAAGAATTAGTGAATTACCTGTAAGTGTGTCTAAAGGTCATAGCTTGAGAAACTCCAGGACACCCTAATCTGACATTTGGGCATAACATTCTGATTCCTGGGTATACCTGTCTAATGACAGGGCACACTACTCTGACACCTGGGCCTCTCCTGCTATCTCTATGTTCTAAGTCTCCTTGTTCTTTTCCAGTGTTTCATGTCCAACTTATCACATCCATTTTACTTGTTTGTTTGTTTTGGAATTTTGAGATACAGTTTTATAGTTCAGGTTAACCTTAAACTCACTATGTACCCAAGGGTGTCCTCAAACTGCTGATTGTTTTGTATCTGCCTATAAAATATCACTCCTCTTTTTTTTTAAGTTTTCTTTTCTGATCCATACATTCAAATGTCACCCATTTTAGAGCATTTTAATTTCTTTTCAGAATATACTGTGAAGTATATTCATATCACCCTATTGCTCTAATTCACTTTGTGTTTTATTTATGTTCATTAATTCAGATCATCACCAGGGCAATTGTTCACGGGTATGGATTTCCTTGTATTCAATTCCTGAATGTCAGGATATATGGTAGACATCCAGTAAACTCATTTTGGTTGGCAATGAGAAACAATATATCTGTTTACTGTGGTAAAAGGCCAGAACTTGATGGTGACTAACCAGGTTAAAATAGTGTCTAGACATGATCTCAGTGTGAAAGAGACAGTAGAGTGAATGGAACCAGTTCCCCATGAAGGAAGTGGAAGTGGGGGTTGAGAGTCAACTAGCAGACAATGAAAACTGACACATGTAAGACCTCAGAGAGAATCCAGACTAAGGTAGTTCCTGTGAAAATCGCTTACCTGGGTCTTGCTGAAAGTCAGGCAAACACATTTCAAGTGTGGACAATTTGAGCTGAACTGACTCAGCTGACTTGGTTAATAGTGTTTATATTAGACTGAGCAAAACAGAGATGGGGCCCCAAGCCAATCCTAGTTAAAATGAGGTTCAAAGAAGCATCATTAAAGCATCATAAAAATTTCGTCAAAGGCAAGCTTGGCCACTTCTCCTCCTGATTTTTGTCAGCATCATTATTATTGTTGCTTTTCATACATCTATAGTATTGTAATGAGTCTTGACGGTGATGTTTAGAGTTGAAACTTTCACCTGGAATTAAAATAAAAGCACTAAGTTGTGGATGCATGGGCTCAAAAGACACTTCTAGAAGGATAATACTCGGAAGATAATTTTCTGTCAAAGGTGAATAGTAGCTTTTTAATTAAAAGCCTGACAGTTATTCAGGTTGTGGGCGGGGGCTTTCTTTCATCTCTTGGCTGGTGCGTCCTGGAACAGTCTCTTTTGTGTAGAACGATGGCTGTGACACTTCAAAGGGTATGGAGACCTAGGACTTCAAAGGTGGCATGGCAGATGGTGCATGTGGAAGTATGGCCTGGTGCCGATTCTCACTTTAAAAGGTGTTTTTTAAAACATGAACTCTGTTGACATTTACACATGGTAATGAGTGCAGCTTTTCATCTGTCATGCCACCCTCGCTAGCTAGCCATGGAACACAAGGAAAGGCTGGGAGACATCTTCAATACATGGAAAAGCAAATGAAATGGATTTCAGCAACATCTCACTACTAACAGGGTCTTATTGTAAATAAGTTCTGCTTTTCGAGGGTGAGAAATAGAGTTTTTGTCTGTCTGTTTTTTTTTTTTTTTTTTCCTAACTGGTTCAAATCTACATGTTTTCACTGAATGTTTCTTAAAAGCACAGGATTACAGGAACTGTTATAAAGAAGCCATTTTAGAGTTATTGCATAACTGCTGTCTAAGGAAATCCATGCATGCACATGAAGTACTCTGAGGAATGGACAAAGTGTCCGAAGTTATGGTGAACACTGAGAGAGTGCCAAGGGAAAACATGCAGAACCTGTTTGTCAGAGCTTGCACACAGGAGAGCCCTTTGCAAATTACCCGTAGCCAGAAGCTGCTGAGTTAAAGCTTGATCCTACACAGAAACTCTTCTTCACAGAAATAAAAACTGGGGAATAAGAGGGTAGAAAGCAGAGACACCCACTGCAAGGGTTGACAGATTGCTCGTTTGGTAAAGTGCTTGCCCTGAAAATCTGAGGACCTTAGGTTCCATCCTAGAAACTACATGAGAAAGCCAGACATGGCTGCAAGAGACACTTGTATAATGGTGGCACCAAGCTTGTGGGAGTAATCAACAAATATGTGATTGATCTAAGGTCTGCTCCATGAGATGGAACCCATGACAGACACTGCTCTAGTGACCAAGAGCCTGAGACAAGATAGCCGAGAGACCTAGGGGAAAACTAGGTACCACTGTTCTACAAAAGGAATGTAGCAAGGAAATGACCCCTAATGACATTCTGCTATACTCATAGATTAATACCTTGCTCCGCCATCATCAGAGAAGCTTCCTCCAATAGCAATGGGAACAAATAAGACACACAACCAGACAATAAGCAGAGTGAGGGACCTGGGAATACTTAACATGAAATGGAATGTCTCCATCAAATCCCTTCCTTTACATCTCAGGACACTCCAAAGAAGAAGAAGAGGCAAAAAGGCAGGTAAGAGTCAGAGGGGACAGAAGACATCTGGGAAATGATGCCTTCTAAACACAGCAGGCTCTCCAGACTGATGCACATATGATCTCACAGATCTCACTGAGGCAGCATGCACAGGACCTGCACAGGTCTGTACCAGATGGGTCCCTGAAGCTGAAAGAAGTGGACACATGCCCCATCCCTAACCCAGAAGCCATTTTCAATGGATAACCACTTACAAATGAAAAATTTGATTTCTCCAAGGGAATCTCACTAGGGAAACAAACTATTCTTAAGGGTAGACTGCAGGCCTATCAGTAGATGGCCATAAGGAAACAAACTTAACAACATCTTTGGAGTTAACTTTTCTCTTTAGGTCATGTCATGGCTTCTTTACTTTTTAATTTTAATTTTTAGTTTTAGTTTTCTTTTACCTATTATTCTCTACTATTTTTGAGTATATATTATAGCTTCTGGTTTTGTGTTTTTATGAGATTCCTGAAGCTGAGAATAAGTGTTTCCATGTGTCTGTCTATATCTGCTTCTTGTGCTTTTGCGGGGCCACTCTCTTTCTTCCATTTATTTTGTCCTATTTTGGTGTTTGTTCTTGTTTTATCATATTATAATTATATTATTTCTTAGGTGTCTGTTTGTTTTCTTAAATCCTGGGTGAATCTGGTGTGGAGGTGCTGGGAGGAGTGGACTGGACAGAGGAGAATCATAATCAGGATGTATTGTGAGAAAAAAAATACTATTTTCAATTACAAAAAACAAACAAACAAAAAAAACCAAGGCAGTCATCATACCCTGGTCTGATGAAGAAGACAGGAGAATCCCTGGGGCTTACCTGCCAGACAGTTGGCTTGTTTGATGAATTCCAGTCCAGTGAGAGACCTTGCCTTAATAAAAAAAAAAAAAAAAAAAGAAAGAAGAAAGGAACCTGGTAGATCAAACACACAAACACACACAGACATACAAATGTAATGATAGCTTAGTCTTGTACTTGTTTGGGGAAAAAAAAAAAAAGAACAATTTTAGAAGCATTGACCTTGATTTTATTTTATATGTTCCCAAAATCTCAAAAGAAAGATTTCAAAAGGAAATAAAATAGAAAGTAAAATCTTTCATTACTTGCAATTTTAAGCATTGGAAGTTGGCAGTCTCATTGTCACCAAACATAGCACATCCACTGAACATCCTGGAAGAAAGAGGACTCTGAGGTCCTGCATGGTCATGATTTCTCTTCCTTTGCTTCAAACACAAAAACATAGAACTAGTAACCAACAATTTCCTCCGTTCTTTTAAACCATGAAATACAAAGATCACTCATGTCATAGAGCGTATGCATATAGACCATTTAAATTGTTTTCTGCTGATATAAAATATCACTCTTAATTCATTTGGCATTTTGTTATTTTGATTCATCTAAATGAATTTTGAAAGGTTACCGTGGAGATGGCTATCAAGCATCTTATCTGAAAATGAACAGAGGGGAAAAAATGGAGTCTGTACATGGCACACTCTAATCTAAATGTGTCATTAGACTGAGAACAAGTTGTTAATGTAACACTTGAAGGTGACCTTGTCAGAAAGAATTGTAGGCACTGCCGCACAATCTCCAGTCAGAACTGTCTTCCAGACCTCCCCATCATCCTTCTCCCAGTGTGGAAATACATCACTGCTCTGAGCTGGTGATGAGAGTATACCAAGCACACACAAGTTTCCATAGAAATCAAGTTACAGAGTTACACCAGGGACTGAGGGGTGACATTAGTTTTGGAAGAATGCTTTGTTAATATTCACAATGAACACACTTCTTGCAAGTATACAAAAATTACATAATAGTAGCCTCTCCTAACGTGCAGAGAACACATTCCAAGAGTGATCAAAGGTGCCTGAAATCTCAAATGGCTTCAGACCCTATGTACAGCATACTTTCCCTAAAAATACTGACCCATGATAAAATTTGACATCTACATTATAAATAAGTGATTAACAAGTAAGTGCTAATCGAATGTGCCAAGCATGGAGACAGAGGCACTAGTCTGTTACTATGCTTCTTCTGGAGGTAGAGCAGGAAGGATCAGGAATCCAGAGCCCATAATGGCTACATGGCCATTCTTTCTCTCCTCTCCTCTCCTTCTCTACCTTCCATTATCTCAATGTACTCACTCTTCAACCCATGGCAAAACAAGGAGACATAATAGATACACAATGAACTGAAGACCTAACTGAACTGTGCAGGCACTGCACACTGCCAGGCCACTTTGAAAGCTCCCTGAATGTAAATATTGCTGCAATCAGTCTGATAGTTGAAACAGCTAGAAGGATCATACCCAGCATCAATTCACAGGGCAGTGGCAGATATGTGTCCTACTTGAGATGGAAGAAAGTACTAAGGGTTTCATCACATTACTCCACAGAGTTCACAGGTAAGAATTAGGAGTTGTTCATTGTGGAATTTTTCCTTAACAATTTTGAACTATGAATGCATGTTGTCACAAAGAGAACAACTACAGATTACAGGCTCTTTTTATATTGCTAGATTATGAAAACAAAAAACCCCAAATGACACATAAAATTGGCCTGGCATCAAAAGGAAGTGTTCCCTGTCAAAATGTGCAAGGTAGTTTCCACACCCAAGCTGGGGCTGAAAAATGAGTTTGTACCCAGTCTTTATGACTGGTCTTCAAGCGTCCAGGTAAAGATCATCTTTATAAATACTAGAGAATGTGGAATGGGAGCGACAGTCTGAACAGGGTGAACACTAAATCTCTTCTAAATAGAGTGAGTGACTTTTTTTTTAAATATAAAAGCATTATTTTTAGTGTAAGAAACCAAACCAAGAGCTTTTCAAATTCAAGACAAATGCTAAGCCCCTGAGCTACACCCTTAGCCTTTATGTTCCTATATTACAGAATACCCATGTATATCTGAGTACGTTTACAACTTTAGACCCTTAAACTTCTTAATCAGTGTGGATATCCTTCTCAAGAACAATAAACTTTTCTAGTCTTTAGAATTACATAAAATGAGAAACTAAAAATACACTGTGGCCCCACACTCTCATTTAAATTGGTGTAGTTATATTCAACCTCTTTAATTATTTTACTTATTTCTAATAAGCATCTTATTGGATACTAAGCACTGAGCACAATTACTAAACAGATAGCATAAAATTGCTCTTTATGGACCTTATTACCTAGTTATGAAAATATTTAATAGCCATGTCAGTATATGTTCAAGGGTATTACTGCAGTAGCTGAGAAGCCGCTAGCTCAGCAGTTTCTACTCTTGTAGACCAATAGCTAGAATAACCCAGTTTTCCATATCCCCCTAGAGTGGTTCAAGTTTTTGTGAGGTAGCTAACAGAAAACAGCTGAAATCACTGAATAACTTGCATGACCGGCCAGAAAAAGCCCTCCTCATATAGGAGTGTATATTATTTATAGTCTCTGAATATTTGTCATTCAAATACATGTGAAAGTAGTCATTTTCAATGCCTATGTATCTTGGAAGCAGGATCAGAAAGGGGGATGAGTATGACATTCATGATGTAATGCTGCTGTAAGTTTCTCAGTTTGTTTGCTATTAGTATTAGTATTACTAGAACATACAGCAATTTAGAGATTTAAATGAAGAATTACAATAGAATTACATACACACATATATAATATATGATACATATAATTTAAACACACACATGTGCATTGACAAGGTAAATTGTGATGCTGGTTTAGCCCTCAGTCATTGAATAATAGTGAATACACATGGGATGTGTATCGTAAGACTTAAAAGACAGAGGCTTATTCAGCACAACATTTGGTAGAACTGTCATTGAAAAAATTGGTGGGGACACAGTGGCTCTAGGGTGAGTGCTCAAACAGAGCCAGAGAATCGTGAAGATGTTATTTTTTCCCCCTTGGTTGTCATTGTATAGATGTTCTAAACATAAACGGTCCAAGAAAAACATTAGGAGTTTCAAACAGAATTAAGAATGAAAAAAGTAATTTGGAACTTAAAAAGTAGGAAATACCCCTACTTCTAGACTCAAGAAAGAAAATAAAAGAGAACTAAAAAAATATACATCAATATGTTGAATATATTTTCAGTGGAAGCCAATGACTCAGTTCATATCAGTGGTAACAGGTGGATTGTATTTTCATCATTTCAGATGATCACTATTGAATTAGAGAAAGCAACAGGGGAACAAGGATTTGGAAAAAAAATAAATGAATAGGGAGTGAGAAATATGTTATAGGAAAACATAGACACAGACCCTGTTAAAAGCCAGAATGATCAGAATTTTCCACAAGGAAACTACAGTGTTGGCCTCCCAGTTCCAGGGATGCTACCCCAAAACCCAAGAATCAGTCTGGAAACAAAGGTCTTTAGTCATAGTGCTCAGAAGCAACAACAACTGAGGAGTTGAAACTGTTTGTGTATGTGTGAGTATGTGTGTATAATATATACATACACACACACCCACACATATATATTATACACATGGACCTGCTTACTGTTTCTCCATCTTCACAGGACAATGTGCTGAAAACTACACACTTAGCACTATGCACACTAGAGGAACCCTAAACTTTGAGTGTCATAATATATATTGTGCAATGCATTTACCATATCCTTGCTTAGAAGATTTTGTTTCTCTCGTATGGAGCCAGTCAAATAAAACTGTCCTTTGCTTTGGACAAACTACTCCTAAATTCCCAGTCATCTTTCCATAGGCACATCCTGGGAAAGCCAATTGTTGAGAGGGGACAGCCCTTGCCTCCGTTTTCAAGATGTTTAGGTCTACCAGGTGGTGGTGGCACAAGGCTTTAATCCCAGCACTTGGGAGGCAAAGGCAGGCGGATCTCTGTGAGTTTGAGGCCAGCCTGGACTACAGAGTGAGGTCCAGGGAAGGCGCAAAGTTACACAGAGAAACCTTGTCTCAAAAAAACAAAAACAAAACAAAAAGCCCCCAAACAAAACAAAGATGTTTAGATTTTGCACAATAGTTTCCCAAAATGTTAGTAAGTGCACAAGTAACTCTTAGAAAGCAAATAGGCTGGAGGAATAATAACTTTTTGAGAAAATAAAATTATTGAAAGAGCCAAAGACTAGTGAAAATGAAACAGAAGCAAATAACAAAAGATAAAAAAAGATGTTAGATCATCAAATTTGTGAGGTTGGAACCTCTGCATCCTCCAAGAGGCCTGCTTATAATCGGCTTTTTCATGTACCTATGAAAGGTAGTGAAAAGTCTCCTTGTGCAGAAAAACGAAGAAGACTAAGAAGAATTATTCCCAGTAGACAAAGGCCAAGTTCATTGGATTCACATCTTTTTTCCCAACCTATGACAGGTGATAATTTGAAGAAGAGTTGTACCGGTTTTTTGTTTGTTTGTTTGTTTGTTTTAACCCAGTCTTCAGTAGCTGTTTCCTGATTTTGTTCTCAATACTGAGGGTGATGTTATGTCATTTCAGGTATTTTATTGCAATACAGGAAAATACTTCTGGTGTCAATTTACACAAGACTAAGCAGAGTCAGAGTCATGTTCCAGCAGTCGGGCAAACTTAAATGCTCAGGCATTGTACAACAGCACGTTCAGCTTAGTGCTGGCTCTCAAACATAGTCACTTTGTGTGCAGGTGTGCACCTTACATGATTTTCCCTCAGCTTATAGACATCTCTGGGTACATGGAGAATGAAAAGAAAACCACAATGCCAAGCAGATTTTCCTACGCTTCTATGAAGACTCGCTGTAGGTCCCATATGTTCCATGCCATTGGCAACAAGAGATTGTTTGATTTAGTTAGACATCAATAAGGAAGAAATATACATTCTTTTACTCCACACATAATGGGAAGAGCATTTGAGTCTCTCATGTCTCATCACATGACTGACTGGCCATTATGAAATTTAAGCTAGAAAAGAGAAAATATAAAATAGATAGAAAACTGGTCAAATTTTTATTTTTTAGGTTTTTTTTGTTGTTGTTGTTGTTGTTTGTTTGTTTTTTTAGTCTTATGACTTTGCCTGCTTGTCCTCTTGTACACCATGTATTATAGTGCCCAGGGGGCTTGAGACTCTCTAGGGTAGCATAGAGGGTTGTGAGTTCCAAAATGGAGCTGAGAAGTAAATTAAAATCCAGGTCCTTTGGAAAAGTGTTCTTAACCACACCATGCCAGTGTTCAGGGTCCCAGAGGGAGAATTCTTAAACCAAAGTATGTATGCATTTCCACAAAACATGAAAGCAGCAGGTGTTGCTATAGGGCTTTTTGGTAAAGGATTCCTAAGATCCAGGAGAATTTGACTAGAAGCAAACATGATTAGCATTGCAGGAAGAAGAGTCCTCTGATTAAATCAATATCATAACAGCACTTTTCTTGCATCTGCATTCTAATATTGGATGTGTCAACATCACAGAAACTGTGGTGCTTAGAAAATCTCAATGCATGTGTGTGATTAATACACATGGTCATGTGGTGTTTCCCTCATGGTTTTCAAAGAATATTAGTGATTTTGAGGTAGGTCAGTGGATATCAACATGCATAGATTTGTGGATATTAATCACAATGGCAACCACAATTAGTGTATTGGTGAAGTAGAATTCTTTTCCATCTTAGGCATGTTGTTGGCTTCCGGATAGAGATGATCCTAGAGACAGGTCTAGAATGCATTTAAAGTTAAAAATCTTCATTGCGTTCTCACCTAATTTCCATTATTTTTCTTATTTAATGTAAGACTTTAAGTTCAATGTTTCAGGATCAATAATTATTAAACAAAAGACTAACTCCAGACATTTCTAGGATGGGAAACTTTTAATCCAATTTAGCAGATGATGCAAATTCACTCCAAACTTATACAGCATAACAGACATAAAGAAGGAGAATATGTTTTAGAAATTAATCCACAAATGTCAGAATAAAGTAAAAAAAATAACTTCCCTTTTCTGCAGGACAGAGACGTAGGAGGGTGAGAGAGTAACAGCTCAATTTGCTGTGTTTCATGGCCTGGGAAACTTCAATTGTGCTGTTTATTAGTTTACACTGTGGTGGTTCTGCCCCCATTTAAAAGGACATAGAACTCATTGTGTAGGACCCCAGAAACATGAGAACGCCAGGAGAAAGGCAGCCATCATCAAGAAAACACACAGTGAAATGAAATACTGTTGGTCACCTCTCTAGCTGTTCTGTTGACCCGTCATCCCAATCTTCTCTGAGTGGTTTCTGGCACAATTCTTAATAGACTACAAAAGAAAAAAAAAAAAAAAAAAAAGCAATGCCTGCATTTTTAGAGTGAGAGAGTCATCCTCCATAGGCTGCCTCTTAAAAGTATAGAATTGAAACGCTGTCGTCTTTGCGTTCAAGTTTCTTTTCCTCTCAGACCTGAAAGAATATTCTTTTGAGTATGATTTCCTTTTTTTCTCATCAGCCGCAAGTGTTAAAAGGACACTGACAAATGGAATTAGACTCTCCTGCCTATTCTCAAATCAAAAGCTTGAGGGGTAAATCACTTCTGCCATCCATTTTCCCCCACAAAGGCAGAGCACACAGGACTGCATGCTGCTTAGCAAGCTCCCACCCCAGCACTTCAGGACTCTGACTCACCAGCCCATCAGCAGTGGAGAGGGTCACTGGAAAATGCTGGTACTCTTGTTTGCATACCATGCCCATGCAGTAAAGTCATCCCTACCGATGAGGGACATTCCTGTGTGTTGCTGTTTTCTCTCCAACAAACCAGCACTCTAATACCTGTCTAATTCATCTGCTGTATTCAGATGATAATTTAAATCTTCATTATAATAATGAAGAATAATTATTTTAGGATACAGTAGGTGAATTAAAAATTGTGACACGTCTTTAATTGTTCTAGTCATGCAACTATGCACAACCTATAAAGTAAGAGCATTGTCAATTTAGGGTAGGCAGGGACTGAAATGTTCCTTAGTAATAACCACATATTTTACAGAGTATGTGAGTGAAGTTATTTGCTCATCCCATGATTTTCCCATTTATTACCTTTTCATTTTTTTGCTCTGTTTTTGAATTAACTGTGGTGTGATAAAGCTTCATTTTCTTTTCTTGTTGACTGGTCACACTGTCTAGGATACTTCTCTCTTGATCAAAGGACAATTTTATGAACTTGGTGCACATTTAGAGTGATGCATGCTCTTAAATAAAAGAGCATGTAAAATTAATTTTTACGAGGTATACTGATGTTAATTCAGAGAGTCAGAACCGACCTATGTTACACAGTGACCAATCCCAGCCCGCCTACCCTAGGAAGTCACAGGAAGCTCTGCTGTTGACCACTGTTCACTTCTTATGGCTAGTTTGATTTTGTACAAAACTTTTCTTCTCCTGTCTAACATCTTTTCATACTGTTTCCTCTCCCCCTTTTCTTTACTTATTCATTAACAACTAAGTTGCCAAGCTGATTTTTGTAGGTTCTTTTTTTCTGCTAGGATTTCAAGGGCTGTTGACCTACTTTAATGAAACCAAGCCCATAGGTTTTAAAAGTTGAGGGTACCATGAGAGACACTGAGGGGTAAGACTTGTCCGTAAAGAACCCACCAAGCAAACTGGAACATTTCCGTGCGTAAAGGGCCATTTCACTAAATTCTCAGTAAGGGGACAGGTTTGGCACACTCTGCTTTTTGTATTTGTTTGTAAAGTACAAGGAAGTGTTTTTAATTAAGAATCAGCTGTCTCTTGACTAAGAAAGCTGAATGATTTTAGGACTTATTCTGTCTGTGGGGAAAAGGAAGAGGAATAAATATCATCCTCTAGGAGCCTGGGTTGGGCCTCATGATAGAGAAGAGCTGATAGTTTGGAACAGGAAGAAAGAAAACTTACGCTGTAGAAATCCTTAAGTTTTTGTTTCTCATGCCATTGTCTTCCATAGAAACTTCTAGAGAAAGGAGAACCCTGAAGGCAAGCAATTGAACTAAGGGCCTTCTTAGAATTCCCATAACATTTAATAAACACCCCTGCTCTCCTTATTATTGTGTTGTTGTAGTGTTGGGGATCAAACTCACAATGTGTGCCACTGAATGACATCTGCAGACCTAACCTTTGTATTTTAATGATTTTTTCATACTTTCTCCTTCCCAACACTAGAGTCAGAGACTTCCAACATGCTAAAGAGGGCTATTGAAATGAGAGAGAAAAAATTACAAATGAACATTGAAAGGGAAACTGTAACATCTGAGAAAGGCTTTTCAGCTTCTGCACATCCTCCTCTCAGGGGAAATATGAAAACCTGCTGGAGAGTACAAAGTATACCACCTAACATATAGATGTATTTTGTTTTCTTCCAGTAAATATAATATCTTAGGAAATTGTTGAAGTTTAAAATTATATTCAATACAAAGTTGTATGAGTTCAGGCTTATAAACATCTACGCTGAAAGCAATTTTTACAGCCTCCCAGGTGTTTGCTTATCTATTGCATGTTTTTCCATCCCTATTCTTTAAAATAAGTGGTCCTGGGGAAAAAATGAAAAACTCTGGGGATGTATTTTGAAAATAGCATTTTAATTAAATGCACTACAAACTCAGATAAGCATAGTCCTAGAATTCTAAAGTAATGATGTTTCCATGATCAAACTAATACAAATTAATTATTGTCAAACTTAAAATACATTTTGGATATATATGTTTCTTTCATCAGAATAAACAACTCTGAGTAGTTGCCGTATCTGCTAGAAACTGGCTTAAGAAGAGATACAGAGGGAAGAAAGCATGAAAGAAAACAAGACAAAGGCAGATGGAAGGAAGGAAAGAAGGGAGGGAGGGATGGAAGGAAAGAAGAAATGGAAACAAGGAAGGAAGGAAGGAGGGAGGGAGGGAGGGAGGGAGGGAGGAGGCAGGCAAGCTGTTCACAGGCCTGGGTAACTGATGATTCACAATCACTACACTGGCCTGGCAGAAATAAAGACATTCTAAAGAGGCACAAGTGTTTATTAATCTGACCATCAGGACTATGATTGAAACAACAGGCACTACAGAAATGGGAATTCCCCTGGGAATCCTGCTGGAAGACAGAAAGGGCACCAGGAAGAGGATTTGTAACAACTGTAACAACTTGTCTGTCAGAGCATGAGATTAATGATGGTCAGTGGTTGGCCAGGCCACACCTTCACCAGGACTGCTTATGCTTCCCGGTTTATTTAAATTTTATCTCACTTCAGGACTCTGAAGGTGGACTTGAGGGGCTTTCTGCATCTTCCTTTTCTTCTCACCAAAGTGGCCAGAGTGAAGAATTCTCTCCTTTCCCTTTCCACTTTTAATTTGTTCTTTTCTGGCTTATTGTGGCCAGGTGGCCAGGTCTGACTTGTGCAAATTGTGACATTCCCCCATCTCAGTTAAAAAACATCTTCATTTGTGATTTTTACTTAGGAGGAATTAGTAAATAACATAGTTCAGTTTTCATATCATAGTTACAAAATATATGAAAATATATTACATAGGTGCTTACATGTTACTTAAAATGACGGCTATAGAGCAGAATTTAGAGTGGTTCTTCCTTTTTTTCTTGTGTAAATGTCTTATTCTTATGACATTTGTTGTTAAGACAGATCTATAAGAATATTAAACTTGTTGCCTCATATTAAAGTGTCAAAAGGTGAAAATTAGACACTTTCACTTTGCTTGACAAGTTGACAGGAATCGATCTACATCCTAGAAAACATATATCTTAAAAGAAAAAAGAAAGAAAGAAATTATTAACTGATTGGGCTGGGGCCAAAACACATGCTGTCAGAATTTCAATTTAATTCAATAACTAGCCAGAAATCCAAGGTCAATAAAAAAGAGATGCATTTATGTTTTTATTTTTTGTTGAAATTTTGATTAGGCAATTTTCAAACATGCATTAGAAATAATAGACTACATTGATATGTCACTCTTCACTTACACAGCAAAGCTGATAAATCAGTTTGTGATAACTATGTTTTGTGATTATATTTGAAATCAGTCTTAAACTTTTTTTGTAGCACAACAGAACAAGAATTGTGAGGGCCTGGAGGGATGGCTCAGGAGCTGAGACTACTGGGGTTCAGTTCCAGAACCCACATTGGTCAGCTCATAATCACCCATGACTCCAGCTCCAATGACCTCTTCTAATCTTATCCGAAATGGTACTCAAACTACATTCTGTGTTCAAACTGAACATCTCTACACATAGAAAAGCAAACATAAACACACATAATTAAAAATAGAAATAAATCTGAGGAAAAAGAACTGAAAGGTTATATACCATGTTAGATGCACTCCTATATACAGGTTGCATCCACATTTGCACAAGCAACACTGTGGGGGTAGTGTCATGGATACTGACATATGTCAATTGTTCAAACATTTTTAACTTGACTTGGAAAAAGCCTGAGCCAAAGCTTTCTGAAATCAAATGTGAACTCATTTTGAAGCACCAGCAGTGTTTGAATTTTAAATTAACCTATTTACAATGAAACTCTGCTTCTGATTGCCGTCATCTTCAGGAAAATTAACAGTAATGATCATTGGTGTCATAATGCAATTTCCCCACAAAAATCACACGGGCTTCATTACTGTTTACATAAATTGTCATAAATACCAATTATGGCTGAACATAGAATGTAATGCTCTTTTTTAAATCGTAATCAGACGATTGTTCCTCTAATTCCTATGCCAGGGCAATGAGGTTTCCATGTAACCTTTGTTGTGCAGGAAGTATTTGGAAGGTAGTTAGCTTTGCTCTAAGTGCCGGCTGGCTTCTTGTCAAATCATTCACTCTCTGTTTGGATCATGTAGTCCTCGTACCTTCTTGGAGTGTCCTCTAACACACAGGGAAGAACACAGAGACATGAAAATGGCAGATGAGGGAGATACAAGCTGGAAAGTGTCCTCCAGGCTTCTGCTGAGAGATGGCTTCCAGTGGGATTGATAACAGCCGTCAGTGTAATTACAGCAATGGCCTCATAAAGGACTAACACAATTACAGGCCTGTTAGAAGAGGGTATTTGCTGTATCAATTCCAGCTTCCCCCACAGGTCAGTAGAATAAATAGCCAGTAAAGAAGATGCTCTGCTAAGTGGCGAGTTTTCAAAACAAAGAAGAGTTAAGTGGCTGCCAGGGGATGGGAAGGAAAGGTTAGAATTCCAAGAAGACCCTGAAGCTGTATCATTTTGGTCTCTAAGAAGGAGATAAGTCACCTGAAGGGGGTCATTCCTGCAGAAAGCAAGGACAGACAGTTCTACCTGACCCCTGAGGACAAAAGACCTCATTCTGCTTTCTGTAATATGACAAAGCAAAGACAAGAATCTTACCATTTTGATCTGCCTTACCTCGGCCAAGGATTCTTTGTGTTAGCTCAGTGTTCTCTCTCAGCTCTTCTTAGCTTACTCTTACAACTTAGCAGTAAAACTGGTATAAATTTTCCTTCCTTTTCTGATTTAGACTCAGGGAATTCCCAAAAAATGAGATTCAGAAGGAAATCAGTCCCCTGAGTCCTTGAGTGGCTCTATCTTTTTGTGCCTGGGCCCTTGTATGCTCACATGGATCTAGGTGGGGCCTCCTCAGCTCTTCAGTTTGAGTGTGCTCTGCAGTGGTAGCTGGAAGAACATCTTAGCTCTTCTCACTCTGTACTACAGTTCCAGGTTTCAGGGATAGCTCCAGGGAACGTCAATGGAACAACCACCACTCTCAGTTTGGGAAAATAATAAATAAAATTGCAAGGGATTTTGTCGGTGCAAAAAAAAAAAAAAAAAAAAAAAATCAAAGTGGAATGCAAAGAAATCTCATAAAATTGACTATTGTTTAGATGCCAAGCCAGAGGAACACTAACAATAAGGAAACTGCATGAACAAGGAAGAGAAATAGGACTTTCATGTCTTCATCTTTCATAATCTCGTGCATTATCAGTAACAGAGACTTTCTAATAGGTTGTGATTGTCATTAAAAGCCAGACATTTATCTTATCACACTGCATTAAACTCCCAGAAGAAAGTAAGAAACAAGAGAGTGCATGAGAGACTCATGAGCTATGTAATGAAACATGGAAGATGCAGCTTTTCTTGATTATCATTTACAAAAGAAAAAAAAAAAGTCTTATGTTGGACACAAGTAGTCCCAAGCATACCCAGCTTGGACCCAGGGCCTCTGTATGGCGAGAAATCTCTACTGTGTTCTGACTTTGTTTAATAAATTTCTAATTATGTTCTACAACACAAAATTAAATATTTCTGTCTCCATTGTGTGTGCTTATTCATGAGCTGGGCATTAATTGTAAGACAATGTTTCTTGTTGTTTATTTATACCAGATGTGAGTATTTATGTTGCTGAGCTGAGTTCCCTGCTAGGTCTTTATTGGTATAGGACTAGCTGTCTGTTTTTGCATGAAAATGGTTTCTGGGCTCTGGGGTTCATCTCTACCCTTGTGTTTAAAACAACTTATTTTTTGTCTAAGAGAAAGAATGTATGAATAACTAAGAGATTTCTACTGTGGCTCCTCTGGTCTCTTACCAGCAGAGCATCCAGAATATGTTTTTTGGGACCAGGAAAATTCAATTTGGGATTTACTTCACAGTTTACAATGCTGGCTGCTTACAAACAAAGGCAGCCTGATCCAGGGAGAGCCTGCTTCAGACACAGATTTGCATAGTGCTAATATTCTCCTTATTCATTGATTTGCAGAAATGTAGAAACTTGTTTTGTGCAGGCAGGGTGATATTAGCACGCATGCCAGGTTCTGTCTCCATGTCATGCCACTTAGTTTATGATGATAGTAGGATACACTTGAAAAGTAAAGTTTTTCTGCCACTTAATAAGCATAACTAAAAATACAACTTAGGGATTAATTTTTTTTTTCCTTCTAGTCTGTTTGTTCCTAATTACATTCAACATTTTTGGTGCCATTGTTAATGGGTATTTTAATGTCTATATTAAAAATAAATATGGCTGGAAAGATGGACAAGAGCAACGGATGCTCATGCAGAGCTCAGAGTTTTGATTCTTAGAACTCACTTTGGTGGCTTACAATTGTATGCAACTTCAGTTCCAGGGAATCAGATTCCCTCTTTTGGCCACTTTGGGCACCAGACACACACATACAAGCAGGCAAAATACCCATGCATTGTGAACTGCAGGCAGATTTAATCCCCTAAAATCTTTTTGAAGCCACAGAAATCATCAACTGATGTAGAAATCTAATACTGAAAGAATCAACAATCAATGTGTACAACTTCTGTAAAAAAAAAAAACAAAAACCTGACAACCTTACAAGCAATGGACTTCCTTTTCTTCTGGGGATAGGCTAGGACCTAAGTGTCTTTGAAGTATTCTCACAGTAGCCTCCATGATGGAATTTCATCCCGGTTCACAGGCAGCAGTGCTGAGGTGTTGAAGCCTCAGTCAGAGATACTCATTAATATCAAATAGAATCCCTGAGCCAATGCAGATGAGGACTGTGATTAGGATGCACCCCTCATGCCTTATAAATGTTCACACTGGGCACCTCCTGTCCTCCAAAGCAGGCAGTTACCATTATAGCTTAGAGGTTACAGGTGAAGCCTTCTGGAGGGGAGAAAATCCAAATTCCTCACTGGGATTCTGTAGACATTTTTGCATAGGGGGATATTTAACTGTAGTATGCAAAACATTTAGAATCACTGGGGAAGTCACAGGATTAACCCAATATGATAACTTGAAAAGACTTCTTTATATGCAAGGAGCTCAACATTCTCCAAATCTGAACAACATAAACCAGCAAATCCTCTTACATCTTATAGAGAACTGCTGTCAGGAGGAAACTGAACACCACCCCACAACAGCACAAATAGATATGGAGTTGTGGTTCAGACACACAGGCACTTTGACTGGAGCCAGAGTCAGGAAAGGAAACCTAATCCAATCGACAAATCTGGGGATGATTCTGGAGCACACTGGAGATGGGAATTTCCCTGTGAGTGCCCTGAGGTGGTGGGAGGACCCACATAGGCCCTGACACCAGCAGGTGCCTCCACATCACCAGCTGAGAAGGAACAGCTTTTTGTTTTCTCTTCATGAAGAGAGTGGAGGTGTTGGAAAATGAGCTGGACCACACTTCACTTCTTAATGGGAGACCTCAAGTAAAATTCTTTTCTAGAGTCAAGGAAAGTAAGGTTTTATCAGAAGTTAACTGACTGAGAAGGGGAAAAATGCCCAACTCCAGCCTGCTTCAGATGTATTCGATGGTTACTTTGAGCTGTAAATCTGCCATAACCTGCACTGACTTGGAAAGAGTCTCAGTGAAGGATTGTGGACATGTCCCTGGGGATTTTCTTTTTTCTTTCTTTGTTTCTTTAGTGTGTATGTATGTATGTATGTATGTATGTATGTATGTATGTATGTATGTGTATATATATACACATACATATGTATATATATATATTTTTTTTCAGCTCAATCACAGTAGCTCCTCCCTCCTCTCTTCCAAGTCCCTCCCCCACAACTTCCCCTATCCTACCCTCATCCATTCCTCCTCCTTTCTCCTCAGAAAAGGGCAGGCCTCCTATGGCTCTCAGCCAGCCATGGCTTGTCAAATTGCAGTATGACTAGGCACCTCCTCTCTTATTAAGGCTGGAAGAGGCAATCCTGTAGGAGCAAAGGGTCTCAAAAGCAGGTAACAGAGTCAAAGATAGTCCCTGCTCCCCCTGTTAAGAGATGCCCCTGGGCATTTTCTTAATTTAATTAATTGATATTAGGAGATCTCATCTACTCTAGGCAGCACCATTCTCTAGTCTGGTAGTCCTTGTTTGAGTAGAGAAAATGATCTGAGCATCAGCAAGCAGGTGAGCATGTATGCATTCATTTTGTTCTTTTCCTCGCTGTGGCTGTGAAGTGACTAGCTGTCTGAAGTTCCTGCCTTGACTTCCCCAATAACCTGGAATTGGTAAAGTGGAGTAAACCCCTTTCTCCCTAGGTTGCTTTTCATTGGTTTATTTTTATCACAGCTACAGAAAAGAGACCAGGACACCCTCCCACCCCACAAAAGGGGGCGGTGGCGGGGGAGGACAACAAAATGAAGAAAGACAGAAAAAACAACAGAGACATAATGGATTGAGTCTCAGACACAGGAATGGGGAGTGCTCCCCTGGCCATAACAACCCTAAAAGCCCATTCCTCTCAGTATTACCCAGTCCACATGTTTCTTCTCACTTTGAAGAAAAATTATGGGCATATTAATAAACAGCAAGCACAGTTTCAAGAGAGAACATACATCGCAACCAGACAGATGTGGCAGAGATGTTGGCTTGATCACATCACATATTTAAAATAACTATAATGAATATGCTAATAGCCCTAATGAAGAGACTATTGCTTAAGAATTTGAAAATTTAATTCAATAAGCAATTTGCATCCTATTGTCTTATACCCTGAGCATTTTTGTTTGATTTTATTTGACAAAACATCTTACTAGGAAAAGAAAAGAAGGTTTGGGAGGGATGAAGAAGTGCTATTTAAGGATGGACAAGGACCAAGTCCATGCCAGAATGTGAGAGAGGCAAGGTATTAGGATTCCGGCCACTCCTCCAGCTATATGACCTCGCATTCACAGTTCAGTAGCCAAGTAAGGGGTCTTACATCCTACATAATCCATGCACTGCATGATTGTGCAGTGAGCTCAGCTCAGTCATGCAATCTGTGAATGTGTGGTGTAGCTCTGTAAGCACACCAGCACATGTGAAGGGGAATCCTTAAAAAGCTGGTCACAGACTCCTCCCCTCTCTTTCTGTTTTCTCCCTATCCCCCATCTCTCCCTCCTCCTCACCTGTCTTTCCAACAGGCCTGGCCACACTCTCTTCTGTCCCTCCCTTCTCCCTTCAAATAAAACTCTGCTTTGATAATGGGTTTTGTCGTGCCTCATGCCTTTTCTTCCCCAAGTAAAAGCACCACTTATTAAAACCAACACAAGGTAGCACATACCTTCATAGAGCAGAGATCTGGTGACAAAATCACCCTATGAGTACAGGATGTACCTGGAAGTGGTGACACCTGGCACCAGAAAGCTATGACAGCAAAACACGGGAGCATGGAAGTCAAGATTGCAGCCACAAGAATATTGAGACCCACTTACCCATTCCCTCAGTAGTGTGCTTTCTTTGACTGGTGTTAGGCTTTCTACGTCTGTACACGACCTTCCATGGTTTTGAACAATCACAGAATATAGCCTTTCTCTGCTTAGCATCCTTTTGTTTAGGGTTTTTGTTTTCTGATGTCATTGTGCTGTAAAAGCTGTATGCCCTCAGTGGAAACTGCCCCTGAACCTTTGAGTTTTGTTGTGTCCCAGTGATAGGCAATGGCATCCCCTTTCCTGGTGCCAGGCAGGGGCTCCAAGGAGCCATGCTTTCATTGACGCTCTGTGGGGCACTGTGCTGCTCAGTAATGATTTTCAACAAATAATAGATTTGAACACATTTTCAATTTGCTCTGTTTTCAAGTTATAATGAGTTTATTGAAACTCAGATTCAGTGTAAGATTACAATTCTGCATGTGTGTAGAGGCTTTAAATATTTATTAACACCTAATTGCATGCTGTGGTTTGAGTTTAAAAATTGACAGAGTGGTGGTTAGTTGTAGCCCTTGTCTCTGATCTCGAAAGAGGAAGGGCAGTACCTACTGACACACCTGTACTTTCAGAGATAGGTTCCTCAAGAGAAGAAAAAGCAAGACCAATGGTCACCTGCTGTTTACCACTAAGTTTGCTCAGAAAATGGACAGAGCTGGGAAAAACACATCCTAAAAGACTGATCTTAATGATACAAGTGTCTTCACTTTTGATACCCTTCTCTAGGAACAACTAAAAAATCAGCAGGTTTCAAGGTTGGGGATTTAGCTTAGTGGTAGAACGCTTGCCTAGCAAGTGCAAGGCCCTAGGTTTGGTCCTTAGCTCTGAAAAAAAAGTCAGCAGGTTTGATGGCCAGACTTATCAAAAAGAATCATCATCCACCCAACACAAGAAAGCAGTGTGTTTTGAAGGAATAAGGCTGGATGGAGAAGGGTTTTTCTCTCCACATCTCTGGGCTGCGTCCAGATAGAATGAGACTGACCAAATGTCACTCTAATTAGAAGGCAATAACATTCCAATGCAAAATGAATTCCACCCTTTGAACTTGCTTCAAGGCGACATTTGTCTTCATTATGTGATGTGCATCCATGGTTTGGCAGCTGTAGCTGCTTTAAAGAGGCTTGCACTGTAATAATTGTAAGGTGGGGCCTTCTGCCTGACTGAGTGCCTAGGGTGTGCCCCAAACAAGGTACTACTCAGCTGGGCCTGGCCAACCTTCATATTGATTTTCAGTAAGTGTATATAGAGAGCCAGAAAGAGAAACATCTCTGACAGATTGTGGAAGGGATGTTTATGAAAATGAGACCAGCTAATAGGATACAGTCTGTGATTTCTCTCAATCTTCCAGAGTTCCCCATTTCCCCCATTGCCATTCTGCCATTGACCGAAGCATAGAAGAACTCTGTGGGGAATATAGTGAGTCAATAACAAGGTGAAGCCTCTATGTGTAGTGTATTTTGGTCATGAGCAATGGAGCTTTTCTTTGTCCTTCAGAATCCTGCAGGATTTGTTTCCTCTGTGGGGGACTAGTAGCTGTAGGAAGTCAAACTTAAGACATGGCCTTTGGCAAGTTTGAGGTCACTAAATGAAGGTTGACCTAGTTTTCTCTCTTACTCAGAGTTAAAATATCAATGTATGCAATTTGTTGTTGTTGTTGTTTTGGTTTTTCAAGACAGGGTTTCTCTGAGTAGTTTTTGTGCCTGTCCTGGGTCTCACTCTGTAAAGCAGGTTGACCTCAAACTCAGAGATCTGCCTGGCTCTGTCTCCTGAGTGCTGGGATTAAAGGTGTGTGCCACCACTGCCAGGCTAATGTATGCATTCCTATTCTGTCTCCAGCAATGCCTTGGAGAGACACTGCAGAAGACATCCCTGGAGAGGGAAAAGGGAGTAAGATGTGACATCTCCTAGAAGTCAAATTACAGTGTGAAAGAGTACAACGCAGACAGCAAGACCTCTGGATAGGAATAATAATGCATCTGATTTGTAGGTACCATCAGATTCAAGTATGAAATCGTTTATGAGAATTCCTCAAAGTAGCCGTGTCTACAAATACTGATCAAAACTCTTTTCCTAGGAACAAGCATTACAGTTCCCTTTACCATGTATTTCTAAAGACAAAATGAGAAGTTAGATATTGCAAGTGTACAAATGCCTTAGAACTACAACAAGGGGCTCCACTTTATTTGTGCTCAATACTCTGAATCAAAATAGTCTCCTATTTATAACTAACATATTCCATTGGAGGCTAATATAGCTTCCAAAGCAGTATTATGAAGTAGAATTTATAAAGATAACTTGTTGACATAGTTTGTTTTCAAAAGAAATGTAACATCTTAACTTTTATAGTTCTAGGAAAAATGAAAAGAATATAAAACCAAAGTGAGAGAATTTGCATTTTAGTATCAAAAGGCATACAGAGAATTTTACAAACAAGTATGTTGTAGCTGGGCAGTGGTGGCACATGCCTTTAATCCCAGCACTTGGGAGGCAGAGCTAGGTGGATCTTTGTGAGTTTGAGGCCAGCCTGGTCTACAGAGCGAGATCCAGGAAGAGATGCAAAGCTATACAGAGAAACCTCGTCTCAACCCCACCCCCCTCAAAAAAAGAAAAAAAAAGAAGTATGTTGCAGTTGGATATCTTCTACTAAGCATGGATTCCCCATGAACCAATACACTAAAAGTCAGATTAACCCATTATGAGTTATTGTAGTCAAATACTAGAATCTTCATTGATCTGATTTATTATTTTTTTTTAATCAAAAAACAAAGTTGTGAATGAAACTGGTCATCTTTTGATGTATGAGAATTGCATTAATGGAAAAACAACATAAAATGGACTTTATGTATAACATGTATGTAAGTCTTCATCTGGTTCTCAGCCTGCATAATGCTGCTGTGTAGAGAGACCCTAGGCTCAGACATTTATAGAGAAAAGCCATGAATTCTTCATGATCCTGGAGACAAAGCAGTAGCTTGAGGTCCATCTGTTTGCATGTCCTAGAAGGAAGGAGAACAGAAAGAAGATGAAGAAGGAGAGAGAAACAACAAACTGATCTTTTTATCAGGAATTCCTGCAGTATTTATCCTGCTCTTAGAATAACTACACCTATCACCTTGTTTTAATTATTTCTTTTAATTTTTGTGATTATAACAATTGAACCATTTTTTTCTTCCCCTCCCTTCCTCCAAATCCTCCCTTAAACCTCTCCTTGTTCTCTTTCAAAATCTTGGCTTCTTTTTCCACTAATTATTGGTACATACACATGTACATATACATATTCAGATACAGATACATAAACAATATATATATATACAGATATATATACAGATATGTATACAGATGCATAAAAGATACCAATATATACATTTCTCAATGTTGCCTGTTCAATCTGTATAATGTTACTCATATGTATGTTTTCAGAGAGAACCATTGGATACCCAATTTGCCTGCTCTTCTCTGGGGAAGACTATTTTTCTCACTCTCAACATCCCTTATTTCCCATGAGACATTATTTCTACACAAATGGATCACCCTCTAAAGGCCTCATGTCTGACTAAGTTTCCCTGGGGTAGGGCGATGCTTGACCTTGGAGGATGCATCCAAACCACAACATCTTAGATAAATGAACACTTGCAAAGTACTGATAATCTCTGTAGAGACTGGAATCAGTATTTGCACGTAAGATGAACCATACAAGTTCCAACTGAACTCTACTAATACCCAGTATTTTCTTTTTTTTTTCTTTTCTTTTTTTTTTTTTACAACAACAATAACAAAAACCTTTCAACCAATCAAATTTCCTAAATGCCCCCATGTGGCTGAACTGCCACTGGTTACAACCATGACTCTGTGAAATGGGGTGCAATGGAAGCATAGCATGCCATACTAAGTCACATGAGTGTCATCAAAACATGTCGCCAGGCTTCGACTTTAGAGTTGGAAGAACAAGAATGGCAGATGAATTCAACACAGCAGAGGCAACTTCTACTAAAAAGGTTGCTGCTTCTACTACTTCCCATGTTTGTTTCTTAAGCTTGTTTGATGTGGTAAAAGTCTGCATTGTAAAATAAGGAATTCACCATTCCTCATTTGGTAAATGTAAGTTGATCAACTAGTGTAAGTCAAACACCGCCCCCCTCCCCCAATAACAAAACCCAAACCAAAACATCTCCACTGGCTTTTCTTAGGCATAGGATTTTATTTTGGATTAAATTTTACTAGCTTCAGTTTTGTGTTACTTGTGCTGAGTAAGCATAATTTCTCCCATTGGATCAGCCTATAGTGATCAGACAAACTTCATGGAACCCTTCTCAACCCTTTTCTCAAACCTAATTAAAAAATAAAAGGGGGGGGGGATCACCAATGCTTGCTGCCTTGGAGCAGTCTGCTTTGTGCCAACATCTTCTAGGTATTTTAGGTTGAATTCGTTTGAAAGACTAACCTGACCCCTAGTTCAGAGCAATCTCACAAACTCTGGTGATGACAACTTAATCATTGAGAGTTCTATTATTATCATCAGCTCTACTCTCTTGTCTCAGAAATATTATTAGTCAAATTTTTGATGCTAACTAAGAGATAATAATACTGTTCACTGTTACTCCATCCATACTCTTCAAGAGTTTCCTTGTGCATAATAGAACAAGATGGTAAGCTACTCCTTCCCCTTGATGGTCTGTCTTTGTAAGTCGCAGAGCAAACTAACAACCAAAACTTGTGAACTCCACAAAAAATAAATAAATAAATAAATGAGGGCTTCCTTGCTTATAATTTTAAATTCCCTGGCAAACAAAGGCAGAGGTAGCTTCTATATGGAGCTATAGTAGCTGGAGTGTTAAGAGAGCCAACTTCATGACATGATCCAATACTTTTGTCCCCAGAAGGATCCTCCCTGAAGGGATGGGAACAGCTCAGGGGAAGATACTTTCTCGAAAGTCCCTGCATTGCTCAGCTATGCTAAAGTTTCTCCATCTGTTGTAGAGGTGTCTTTTAATGTTACTGACTTCTTAGCCTCTACTGCTAATAGTATAATTCATTAATTAAAAATATAAATGTATCATTTGTTAATCAAACTTTACTCTTAATTTCTATAAGCATATAGTACAGTGATTACTAACTCACGAACTTGTCTCTTGTCAATATAGCTGATATCTGTCTTTTCAACAAAGGATGAGTTAGTTATTCAGCAAGCTCAGAAGTAGACTCCCTATTTTCTCAGTATCATTTTCCTTGCCTCCAAAGAACAACTTGTCCATCTCAAGAGGGCCATTTTACTATGACATTCACAAAGAACCCTTAAGTGCAGTCACCAGATAAATATATAATTTTGGTTTTCACTATGTACAAAGAAGCTTGAGTTTCAATCATAATTACAACTACCAACAAACTTTCATAAAGATTTCAGGTACTATGCTGAGGTTTTGAAATAGTCTCCTGAGTTCTTAGAGCCACTTCATGGATGGATGTGATAATGTTTACAGTCAGTAAGTTGAAGCATAGCAATTGTAACTTCCATGAGATCATACAGCTTGACAGTGCAGGAGCCAAGTGCTGAAGCAACCAGGATTTGTCAGATTGAACTCTGTCTTCTGCTTATAGGATTCTCTATTTTCTAGATCAAGCCAAAGATACAAGGATGCTAATTCACCCTGGAAGTCCTGCTGTTTGTTTGCAATGTGTATCACCAACCCTTGTTGATTTGACATTGTATAAGGTGTTATAAAAGAGAGGGTTTGGGCGACTTCCTATCCAGAAAGAGAAAGGAGATTTCTAAAAACTATCAAGCATATGACTGGCATTTTGATACTTTCCAAAACTGCTAAAAGGTACTGAGACTAGTTGTCATGAGCCTTTAGTCAAAGGGAACGTCAGTACGTATTCTCACTAGAAAGGACACTGATATGTGTTCTCTGGCTGTATTGATGTCCTTGCAGAACAACAGAGCCAACAGGTTTGGGCTTTGAGAACTCCACAGTATGCTATGAGCTCTTGAAGATGGAAGTCTCTGTTTATTAGAATTTCAGCAGATTTAGGAGAGATTGCATTTCAGGAGGAACTTGGTTTTATTTATGTAAATTTCATCTAAGAAAGTAATTGTTTTGGGGTTGGAATGATAAACATAATTACCTGTTTATGTCACTACATGACTTCACCAGAGTTTCAGTGATTCATTGCGCCCTGTCACAACCTCAGTGTTTTGCTAAAGTATAATTGTTCCTACTGTATCATAATGTTTGAAATATTGTTACAAGTTTCTATGAGAAAGCCTAAGTGGTTAGTACCAGGAGAGAGTTTTATGGAATATAATAGAGGGTATGAGAAGAAAAGAGAGGTATGCTACACATCTCAGCTCTAGCCATGATCATTTGATCCACAATCCCACTATGTCAAATGGTTTTTTGGTTCTTCACCAGTCCTTCTTTCCATCTGGACTTATAAATATATCTTTGATTAAATACTTTATGATTCCTAGATTTGCCTTTGTTGTTTATTTTTTAGCTAATCTATAAGTGGTGTAACTGCCCCCTTTTATTTTCCTCTTCTCTATGCCCTATGACTTTTAAAAAGTCATTGAAGCCTTTATGAATAATTTTCTTGAAGAATCAACAAAGCAAAAGAAATGATAAAGAAAGAGAAATGAATCTGAAAATTCACAAAATACATCACTCAAACACACATAATACAAACAAAAAACCACACTCACATAAACAAGCCCACAAAGAGACCTTCATAACACACATAAACACACAATAAATTTAGAAAATTAAGAAAAGTTCAGCAACTGCTCAAGGTCACATCACCCTGTGGTGGACTCATGGGATAATGCTTCAGGAGACCTACCTCTAAGTCCCACAAGCTCTATCTTGTCATGAGCTGTCCCACAGACCCTAACAAACTAGCTTCAGGAATGTTATGTTTCATATTGTCCTCATTTTTCTTTTAAATTTGGCACACAATTTTTGTTCATTGGACCATCTAAACTTCTACTTTTCATTGTTCAGAGGAATTGTCCCTAGAACTGTCAACAAAAATGACAGGACCATCTATCCATTTGCTCACTCATCTGTCACGTACTCCAAAGCTGATATTTACATTGACTAACACTGTGAGCAAGCACACAAGGAGAAAAAGGAAAGAAAAGAAGGCCAAAAAAAAGACATCTATGGCTTTCATGAACAATTTTCCTTCAGTATACAGTAGCCAATTTCCATCACAGTCCAGGTCATTTACTGGTGATAGCATACCAGCTATACTCTGTAGACCCATTACAACACTCACCATCACAACTACTGAGACACACATGTTGGTATATTACCAACTGATGGATTGAGATGTAGAAATCTACAACTCTTCACAGAAAATGGAAGGAACTTTCTGCCAAGTGGATGAATAGAGCCGTCGGTGCCACTCACACAAACACATAAACTGATATCATGGATCAAATATTTAATAAAAAGAACCCTGTAGTGACTCCAACTTCATTAAATTGACATTTCACCTGCACAAACATACATCTAATAACCCAGACACATATAGACCTAGGCAAAGAATGGTCAATTTTAAAGCGTTAGAAATATTTCCAGACAAGTAGCTAGTCTGGTCTCAAGATATAGCCCTCCAAAGGCCAAATCTTTCTTCTCTTCTATTCTCTCAGAATGCCAATGAAATGGCTGGGCACACAGTCAGTGCTCAGCAAATTGACTGAAGTATTGATTGATTTTTTTTTTTAACCTGTCACCAGCTCTGCAGATTCTGTTTTATAGCTAGGGAGAAATTCTATGGTCATCAAACAATGATCAATTTCTTCAAGGAAGTGACTTAGATCCTGAAAGAAAGAAAGGCGATTTGGCAGTTACAGGACTTTAGATTGCTATTTTGTCCTTTTTCTTCTCTCTCTGGCAGTATATAAGGGGCTAGAGTTGAAGAGGATGGCATTCCATTTCCTTAGTGATAACTGTCTTTCTGCCTCATAAATTTGGAGGAAATAAGCCAGCTTTCCCTCACATACCTCTCTGTGTCAGTCACAACATCCCTTCCTCCACTGGGACAAACATACACCAGGGTTCAAGCTGAACTCCAATCAGAATGAACCAAAGAAAAGGTTTTCAGGGATTGCCAACTAGTGACTACTGCGTGATGAGCCTACCATCACCTTTTTCTCCAATATACTTCCTGGAGAACATTTGACCTTCCTGCTATTCCTTCTCCTCTCTGGAAGAGGGGGAAAAGAAAGAAAGAAAGTGAAAGTTAGGTTGCTGAACTGATATTAAAGTTCCTATGAGTAAATAAATTTTTGAACATCTGTGGACTATAGAGATTCTGAAGATAGAGGGCTTTTTTTTTTTTAAAGTGCTTCAATGGATCATGATTGGTGACTAAATGATAGAATTACTTACATTATTTCTTTGAGTCTGAGATACTTATCTGTATGATGCTATTATAATATTGTTAACTTGACAAAATTTAGAACCACATGGTCCTCTGAACATGTCAATGAGATATTATCATAATTATCTTAAGGAGATTGGAAGAAAAGTTCCACTTTGAGTGGCAGTTTTCCTTCAACAGAGGACCTTAGATTGTATGAAGTAGGCAAAGCCAGCAGAGCACTCAAACACAGGAATCCCATTATGCTTCTTCTCACTTCAGATACGATGTGAGCAGTTATTTCACATTCCAGATGCCTTGAAATCCCAGTCCGGGAGAGATTGAAACTTGAATTGTGAGTTAAAATAAGCCTCTTATTTGGTAAGATGTTTTGTTCAGGTGTTTTATCACAACTACATCAAAAGGAACTAAGTCAGATACCTACAGGTGGGTACTTCACAGGTCATCCAACCCTACCTGTCATACTAGGCTGGGATTTCAGCTAAATATGTCGCAGGAGATAGTCAAATTGACTCCAGTTAAGTCATATCAATGGTGATGACTTGTATTTACGTGGACAAATTGCTTCAACACAGCTTCCATCCACTAATTCTGAGGATATTTTCAGGAGATGCACAAAACAGTTCCAGTTCATCTTTTCTACCTCCCAGTAAATAGCACCCTTTACCAGGAATCATCTGCTTGTTGAATGCCAGCGGTTTACTTATTAAGTTCCATGACACATTTCTTACAAACTTTCAAACTTTCCTCTCAAATGAATATTTTTATGTTGTCACCATCATGCCTACACTGTGACCCCAAACGAATTTAGCCATGTATAGTTTGATATGTGTTTTGAAGAGAAAAATAAGTCTATTGTTTTCTCCTTTATTCCTTTTTCTTGGAAGTCTATCTGTGTTCCAATTTCAAATGCTGCTGGTCTTGGTGAGATAACCTCTAGTGCTCTTGTATGAACCTAGTAAAACTGTTCTATCTTAGACCCTGTGGCTAGATACAGTCTGTGTTATGTAGCACAAAACTTAAAAGGTCTTACTAGTAAAAACAAACCTAGAGCCAGGTATTGGGGTGAATGCTGGAAGATCAGAGAAGCAAAACAAGCCACAGCTTCCTCACCTTGCCAATTCCTCAGCTGATCCTGTTTCTTCAGAGTGGAAGCCTCTGTATCCTCATCCAAATGGGTCTCAGCTGAACTGTTGCTCAAAAGCCTAAAAACTTTAACCAAGCTCCAGTTCCTTGTCCTCATGCTTTAAATACCTTTCTGCTTTCTGCCATCACTTCCTGGGATTAAAGACGTGAGTCACCATTCCTGGCTGTTTCCAGTGTGGCCTTGAACTCACAGAGATCAGGATGGATCTCTGCCAACCAAGTGGTAGGATTACAGGTGTGAATGGAACCATTTGCTAACTTCTCTCAGTAAGCTTGTGCATTTGTAAATATGGAATGTAAAAAAAAAAAAAAAAAAAAAAAAAGGAACATTACCCACCTAAGAGGTTTGTTAAGGTGACTAAACAAGATGATACATACAAATGTCTTAGAACATATTTGCCTTCCCATTCTGAACATGCAGTTTGTCTGACAAAGGGATTGTTTCCTTCATGATTCATGGTAGGCTATACTCCAAGTTCCTAACTGAAAGAACGTTTTATCCAATTGTTCTCTAAGCCACACACATGTCTAATACCCACCAGCGGGGAGCTTGAGTAGTTGGATTGCAATTGTAGTCAAATCTTAAGCTAGGTGACAAATCAAAATGGAGTTAAGGATGGAGTGAGAGATGAGGTCACTTAGAGAAAGCACACCAATATCTTGGGTTCTGTGTCTCTTGATTGAGGCTTTGCAGTTAAACATCCTTGAAGGAGGGGTTGCATTCCTCCTTTCGTAAGAGAAACTAAGGCACTAGGGCACATTCTTAGTTGATCTCCAGAATCATTTGGAAAAAATTTCATAAAAGTTCCTATTCCACCATGATGTGAAAGAGTAGGGAAGGGCTGCCTTTTTGGTTCAAGATTATTGTGCCTTTTCTGTAGACATTTGTAAACATACTTAAGTCTACAAATTATAAGCAGGGTCTAGTTGCATTCAGTTGTAACCTTAGCTCTAGGAAGGTAGAAGCAGAAGAGCTAACATTCAAGACCATCCTCAAAAACAGTGAATTCAATGTCAACTTGGGCTTGGGATACATGAGGCTCTGTTACTCACACACTCACACACACACACACACACACACACACACACACACACACACACATTCTCAACACAGACAGAATCTATTGTGGTTCTTCTACCTGGCTTTGGCAAAGCCCATTGCAATCTCTTTTTTTGTAGCATGCGCTCTGATCTTCTTTGCTAGATAAACTTCTTGAACTGTGTCTCCTCACTGAATTCTTTCTTAAATAACCAAAAACTGAGGATATACCTTTACCTGCCAACCCAATAAACACTCAAATTACATTTAGATGCAAAGTGTTCTTGCTATAAAGAGCCACACTGCCATAACCAGCCACCATATCTGCTGCATCACACACTTACTTCTCTCATCTGAAATCGACCTTCAACAGAATTGATGTTGTTTCCCTACAGCCTTGTGAGATTAGAGGGTGGAAATGTGGAAGACTGGGGATTAATGTTTCAGTGACTTGGTGCATTCTACAGATATGGTTCTATATATGTTTTGGTTGTATCTGATTTTCCAGTATCTCTGAGAAGTAGTGTGGAAGACAATTACATACACCAAAATAATACACAGACCTGGAATTAAAACATCTCTTCAGAGACTCTTGCCTTAGGATGGGCTATTTGAAACCTCAAATCCCACCCTCAGTGACACACTTCTCATTCAAACCAACACATTCCACTCCCTGGCCCCCATAGGCTTGTAGTTATATCATAATACAAGGTACATTTAGCTCAACTTTGAAAGACCTCATTGTCAGAATACAGTCCAAGAATGGAGTCATGTGAGAAAAATTCTGAGTGCCTGTGAGAAAAAAACCCCAAGGAAATAGACAAGGGTCTTGTGACTTCTGTTTCTTTAAAACAGACTTGTTCTTACAATGTGTTTTGGTGTTTCTCCCAGGTGTAGTGGATAGGAGTGAGTTTACTTTAGATTATTCACTACAACTTGCTATTGTTACTTGTTTATATGCCTCTATGGAAAAATATGTTTTTGTCACATGATGCTTGTCTGCCATACTTGGCTTGACCCCCAGGTACGGCTTGCCCTTATGATTTACACATATGACTCTACTTAACCCTCAGAATATAAATTATTTGATGCTTCGAATAAAATTGGCGATTGGAAAAAAATAAATCTCACTTAGGAATCTAAACTTTCATAGCTGCTAAATTTGGAATCATTTAATTTAAATCCTCTGGGCTTTTGTTTAGTTACTTTGTTTATTTATTTATAAAACAAGAGGAAATGTAAGCACTCTTGCAAGGTATTGAAAACAATAAAAAAAACAACTCTATTAGAAATGTCTTTGTAAACTTAATCTACAGGGAAAGTACCAATGCACAAAAATAATGTAGATAATAAGAGTGTTCTCTTCACTTTGACTTTGGTGTCTTCTCCATTTTTGTGAAGATATTTATGATATTTATGCTTGGAATTGTGTTCATGAGTTTCCATAAAAATCCCTGGAAGGGTATTAGAAGTAACTAGTGAGATTGATTTCTCTCCCCATTACAATGGCTATTTATTTCCACCACTAACTCTCCATTCAGGCTACTACATGACACCATGGATGGTAACAGTCATCCTTAAGTAACTCCCCCATTGGCCTCCTATGGGGTTAAGTTGCTGTAATGGTCTCATTCCTTTAGGGCTTCTACCAGAGCTATCATTCTATTTTTTCCTCTGATCTGGGTCAAGGCTAATGTGTTATCCTAGGAGGGTTCATATATTAACTAGTTAACATATTAGCAGGGGTTATTGTGTCTGATTAAGTCATTACTACTCACTATGTTGTAGCAGAGAAAAGACCCCTGAGGATGTATCACATGATTGACATGTTTGAATGCAAGAGAAACAAAATAAGAGATTAGGAATGAGTTGTCTCAGGTTAAAATTTTGATCCCATGGCTTCTAGCCACTAAGCATTAAGATTGACACTCTAAATACAAAAATATATGCTATATACCTTTTGAGAGGGTCAGCCTTTCTTTGCATGGTGTATTCCACATGAGATTCAGCATGGAGCTTTCATAACATTATTAATATTAAATCTCTTAGGCCACTGCAATAGTTCAGTGTGGAGAAGCACTTGACATGCAAGCCTGAAAACTTGATTTATTCCCTGTAACTCAGAGCGGAAGTTACACACCACACACATGCATATGCATGCATACACACACAATAGTAAAATAACAATTAAAATACATTAAATCCCTTAATTTAGATTTTGTCATAAGATTAAAGTAAGTGTTAAATTTCTTTCTCATATAGATCTCTGACTTATGATAAGCATATGAAATGTATTTTAGGCAATTTGTTTCAAGCTTCAGTTAATTTTATATACACATATATATTCATCTGCACATTCATCTATTTTGGAATCATTTTTATTTAAAATAATACTCAGTTCTTCAAGTCATCTAATATTTTGGTCCCAGAAAAAAAATTCATCTTAGAGACCTCAAGCTGTAAGATGATAATATTGAAATGCAAGTCACAAGCTTCAATTAGGTACAATCAGAAATCATGCAGTGACTTCATTAAGTATCATTAAGAATGATCAAAATATTGCTCTTAGGAAAAATACATCAAAAGCCTTGCATTTACACATTGATTAAACAGGATCTGCGATTTCTAAAATCTGGTACGAGAAAAAAGAATGGAGTAAATTAAGTGCTCATATCCCACTTAGCAACAAGGGAGTGCTTAGCAACGGGTGAAGGAAGGAATAAAGAGAGATGGAGAAAAACAAAATATGAAGCAGGGTGGTGTCAAGAAATGACAATGTAACTAATTAGAGATGAAATGGAGACTGACATCATCCTACTTTGTAGAAGATTGTTATAGATGGTATATAAAATATTAGTCATAGAGTAAAGAACAAGCCACTAAGAAGGTCATCTTATACAGGGAGCTCTTCATAAACACTTCTTCATTTTCCCAGGCTATTCGGGTGTGTGGTCTAGTCTTGAGCTTTGCAAGGTGTTTAAGACTTAAAGAGGCTTAGGAAAGATTTGACATTGTATCCCTTTGATGGCTCTGTAAGAGATCCTTGTTCTTCTAATCACCCTACAATCCCCTTACTTTGCACTTGATCTCTCTTGCCTTCCAAGATGCTTCTATCCACCCCATAGCCAACTTTCACAGTCTTCTCAGGCACTCAAAGATAATTCCATCACATTCTTCTGTCTGTGCTTAATGACCTTCCACAGGTTACTCTTACCTCCCTGCAGACCTTAGCACCAATCTCTCACTCATTCTTCCATTCATCATCATAGAAAATCCTCCACACATACCAGTATTTTATCCTGGAACCACTACTCTTATATCTTCTCACCTGTAGCTGAGTTCAGTGAGTCCATCTCTGAAATATCTGAAATCTACTTCACAATGTTTCATAGTCAATCTAAGATCAAGATTTCATGATACACCTCAAGAGAAAAAGATAAATCCTCAGCATCAGGCAAGGAATTGTCATGGTCTAAGTCAAATTAATGTCTTCCTTTAAAGAAGTGATTCTGTTACTTATATGCAGGCAACAAACACCCTTATTCTTAGCATATGCTGCCTGAAGCCTCTTTGAAAGTTCAACAGGGAATATTTCAGGTTCATGGGTTCCCTACTCATACTCTTTCTTCTGGGCCTCCAAGATGTTTTTATTTGGAAAACAAACAAACAAACAAACAAAAAACCATCCTACTGGAGCCTGAGAGTATTCTAGCCACTCAATGTGGCATTCAGATTTCCTGTTTCTATTACAAAAGGAGCCTGAACATAAAATATTAAGCTTATTGTGGGGCCCTAACATTAAGATGTCTACCCGTTAATGTCACCAAGGGAAGAGAATGGTATGGGGTAGCCAGCGATAGAACCAAAAACTGCAAATGTCAAATTGGATTGATTAAAAACAAGGTAGGCAAATCAGTAAGAGCTTATCCAGCATGACTAGAGAGTAAGGTCAGACAGGGCTGTTTTAAAAATATTTGGTATTTTCAGAAATTGATTACTTTGTCAGAGCATTAAGAAGTAGCTGTACACATTCATTTAATGGGCCAGTGCCTCTTGTTCAGGGCTGGAGTCACCACATTCAATCTCATCCACTCCTTGTTAAGTCGGGCTTCTCCTGGAGCATGTTTATTTATTACAGATGCTATAAGCAGAAACTATAAACTAGCATAATAAATAATTCCCTAAATGGGCTTTTGTGTTCACTACCACCCATCTTTCTACACCCAGCTCCCATTTTGAGAATTTCTGTGTACAGGCCTGTGTGTGACTGTAGATCTGAACTAGTTCCTTTTAGCTCTGCAGTGCAATTTGGTGAAGGGTCACATTTGGAGGAATCTAGAGCATGTTGGAATGTGGATGTCCTCCTGTTCGAAAACCTGTCATGAAGTTGTCACTAGGAGGAGTGTGCTCCAACATAACCTTTTGGATGGGGTGTATACTACCAAGAGATAAGGAATCTTGGCAGAGCTTACACACAGAGTTACTCAAGTCACATGAACAAAGGTTGTCTGTGTTGCTAATTCTCCAACTGAAAATAAGTTCCAAAGGAGAAATGAGGGGTATTTTGGAGTACAGATCAAGGAACAATGGACTGCATTTACTTCTGGCACCACAAGGAGAATTGTCAGACAACAAGAAGTTTAATGAGATTGTTTCAAACTTTTTGTGACCTGCTAAAGGTCACTCAGAAGCCTGCTGGTTCATTACTCTACACAATGTGTGTATAATTCCTTGATATCAAGCATAATCAGTCCATCCCGACTAAAAACCCCATACAAGCCTCTCTCCTTCACTGTGTGTGTGTGTGTATGACTGTTATTGTTGCTGTTGTTAGGAAATAAACCCAGAATCTTCAAATGCTAGCCAAGCAGGTTCTCCTTTGGAAGAAAACCATTTGACTGAAATCATCTTATTCCCATTCCTGTTGAGTTTGCTCTACTATTTTGGTGTTTTCCAGATGATTTTATTTCTCACAAACAGTATACATTCTTTCATGATCAAAACCATCTTACCTTTATTGTAGTTCATCCAACGTTAGATAGAAGACGATGGGATTTTTGACTCCTTATATTTTGTATGTAAGTGTCCTCAAACTATATGTACATACACAAATTTAAAATCTTTATTATTTAATAACATGGAAATATATACAGTTCTGTCATTCCATAGACAACATGTATCAGAACTTAGCTTTTAAGAACACAACTTTATAGGTTAATATAACTGAATTCTCTTAGGGGACACATGTTAATGTGGTAGGAAACATCATATTTTCTAGGATTATATTCTTCTACCATTTCACAGTGATGTTATTAATACATAATTAAACATTGTAAACCTGTAAAGTCTCCCTTTGGTTGCCCCACAAAAGTTAACATCTCTGTGGTCCCACACAGAACAAAATGTATCTCAGATGTGATCATTCCATGGTCATGGCAGTAATATAAGAACATCTAAAGACCAAAGAGGGAGGCATTAAGGGGATACTTTACACCCCACATGGCGAAAGTCATAGTCAAAACATATGAGATTGTCCATTTTAATAAACCCGATGAAAACTAAGCAAATTATGCTGGACGGTGGTAGTGCACACCTTTAATCCCAGCACTTGGGAGGCAGAGCCAGGTGGATCTCTGTCGCGACCACCTCGACCAGCAAGTAAGACGAGACACCAGGCTTTTCTTTCAGCAGTTTACTCAGGAACTTTGAACAATCTTCTGACTTCTGACCCTGGGAAACCTGCTCACAGCCTTAAGTAATCACTGAGTAGCCAACCCTGATACGCCACCTGGGCACTACCAATAGGTCCAGGTGCGCATAAGCAAGCCAGATTCTCAGCCTTAGCCAATTAAGGAGTTGTTTATCACAGAGAGCGCTCACCATGGGGAAGGTGGAAGGCAGAAGCCTGTGCCATCTTTGAGGCGCGGCTGTACACAGCTCTCTACAGATCTCTGTGAGTTTGAGGCCAGCCTGGGCTACAGAGTGAGTTCCAGGAAAGGTGCAAAGCTACACAGAGAAATCCTGTCTTGAAAAAAGAAAAGAAAACAAACAAACAAAAACAACTAAGCAAATTTAATAAGAAAGTAAAATGTATTTGAGACCCACCCACTTCTCTGAGTTCATCTTTAAATTAAGACTTTACCAGGTAATTAGTAGGAATGCCAGCCCTTCAAAGGGAAGCGAGGCCTTGTTGTGTCTTTCACAGGCATCCAGCTCTCTAGCCTCTGTGCAGATGGAGGCTTTGTTCTCCTGAAGTTGGTCAGGTATTGTGCCTGTCCAAAAAAAAAAAAAAGAAACCAGCTCAGCTTTAGGAGCCTACACTTGTTTCAAAAGCAATGCTGTTCCTTCCAATCCAAAGCCCGGAACATCAAATACCTCCCTTTGCCAGACAGCTTGGCTATTCCCCAGGCATTTTCAATCTAGTTGAGTAAAACAAAAATTGCATAATTTGTCATTATTTCCAAGGAATGAGATGTGCCTTCTACAATTCCTTTCGAGTTAAATACAATGGTGCCGAGCTTCCTGTGAATGCCAATGTCTTCTTTCTCAGAAAGAAAGAATGGCAAAGGAAACACTCCATTGATTGCTTGTAACTCAGGGCTCTCGGGTTTGTTCCTGGGGTATTCTTTGTATGTGTTCTTAAGGTGAAGTAGCAAGAAAATGATTTTCCCAGGTGTTCACCAAAGAGAATCCAAACTTGCTGGGAAAATCTGGGACTAAGGACTTGGCAGTCAAATTTAACATTTGCAGAAACAACAAAATCTATCAGGCAAACCATGTGTCACAGCATCATTCTGTGTCCTCATCCTTAAAGTGTGGGCTGCTGTTTCTTATGTTTCCTATACCATGATAGAAAAAAAAAAAAAAAAAAAAAAAAAAAGATAAGGAAGTGTTTGAAATTTGTAAATATTTCCACAAATGTGAAGTGACATGGTTTACAAAAGAAATATGAGGATTTTGACACTCCCTCTACAGTGACAGTCTTGAAATCTGGGCAGAAAAAGAGCAGAGAGTAACGAGAACACAAGACAAAACATTGGAAGTCAAGAGCATCTGAAATCTTATCTACCAAGGGCAGAGGAAACCACTGAAGCCCCCACCATGGCTTTAGTGTGGGGTATCCCTCTGCTGACACTTGGTTACAACAACAGAGGAGAGAGTAGGCTCATAAAGTAGGATTGATTGCTGGGAAGATGATCAATGGCTGCAGAGAAAGGGGGAAAACTGATAAATGTTTTGTTTCCTCTTTTCACAACCTTTTGCTAAAGCTGTGCAAAATGTGTCATGCATAAAAAGTATGCAATTTTCATGTAATTAGAGAAACACAAGATGAAAATGAGTTCCATCAGAGCAATCAAGGATGGTAATGTGGCGTGTGTTTGTCAGTGTCGATTTGTCATGAAAGCAAAACCCAACAAGTTTGTGTGTGTGTGTGTGTGTGTGTGTGTGTGTGTGTGTGTGATTTCATATTAATTCCAAAATATATACATGCCATTTTGTTAGGGCCAAATCAATAAATTTCAGTAATCATTCTTTTTTGAGAGGTATGAAGTTTGGGAAGTACAGATTAGATTTTTTTTGTTATTTTAAAGACCAGAATATTAGCTTATGAAAAACACTGAGATTACAGGACATATTTATTCCTTAGAGGGTCAGATTTACAGTAGGAAGTGATTAGTTTGCAGTTTTATATACAAGAATCACACTATAATTTATTGTCTCTAAAAATACATTTCCATCATGCAATGATATCTGCTTCTGGTTCCATCACTAATTCTTGAAAACCAACACTGTTGCACTATTGTTTTTAAATTCCCCTTTTCCATCAATAAGGCATGCATTTTGCATATTTCTTCATTACATGTTGTTTTTTTTTTTCTTTACTTATTTCACTCATTTCTTTCATCCTATTCATTTATCATGCTACTTGAAGCAGTTTATTGAGCATCAAATTGTGTCAGGCATGCTGAATTCTCTAGTGACAGAAAAATAATGAAGTCATGACTGATGTGCCCAGACTGATTCTACTTTCAGGGGGCAGAGACAATTAACGTAATGTGATAGGATTATAATCAGGATGGGTTTGGGAATTCAAAGGAATAGTTGAGATTGTTTCCTCTGATAACGCAATTTCTATGGAGCTCCATCTTGCACTTAGGAGTTAGAGCTGATATGGTAAAAAGATGTCCTGGCAGAGTAACAAGTAAAAGCAGCAGTCTAAAAGACTCAGCAACTTGATCATCAGTGTAAGCACACTGATGAAGGTCCTCACAGACCCAGCTGAGCAGCTGAAGTTCTCTCCCAGGGGGAACACGAAGGCTCTTGATGGTTTTATGCACTGATATGACATGGTCAAATTATTACATAAAATAAAAATTATGGATGCAGTGTGGAGAATAGGTGTGAGTTACCACATCTTTTGAGAATCTGTTTTGGGGATCCAGATGAGCGACAGGGATGACTGAAGCCACAGTAGTCATCAGAGCTGGGGAGAAGTGTGTATGAAATACCACACAGGATTTGATGTGACGTTAAGATAACTCATGGCTGGAAGTGAAGCAGTAGGGGGTGGACTTTAGGTACTTAACTCAAGCAGTTGTGTGAGCAGTAATATTTTTTCCATGAACCATAGAGCATGGGAAAGGGGGAAGGAATGTGTTAGAAAATAATGAGCTACAATTTTAGCATGGAATAAATGTAGATACTTAAGTCAGCAACCATTGTATAAAAAAATCTAAATATCAGGATTTCAGACACTGTCTAAAATAACAAGATCTTTTAAGGTCATACAATCAGTGCTGAAAAAATTCATTTATTGAAATATATTTATAAAATTGGTATGAAGAATTAGATTATTTTTAAAAGCTCAAACCCTGTTTTTCCAGTTATGAATTCTTATATGGGAGACTTAAATTAATCATTTTTTCCTGCTTATAGAAATATTTATTAAAATGTATAATGCAACAGACATCGTTAGATGCACAGTTTCTTTCCAGTTCTTTTGTTTGTTTGTTTGTTTGCTTGCTTGCTTTTTGAGATAGGTCTCCCTGTGTAGCCCTGTCTGCCTTAGGTCTGTCTATGTCAACCAAACTGGCCTCAGACTTGCAGAGGTAGATCTGCTTCAGCCTTGCAAATACAGGGATTAAAGGAATGTACCAGATTTTAGTTAGAATTTTTTTTTTCTGTAGGATTTCACACTAACCTTAGTTTGTACAAACAACTGTAGAATGAAGATTAGAAAAGAACCTTCCCCCTCACCCCATCTAAGAATACATACTGAAAATTCTGAGGCTGCTTTGTTCTTCCTTTTTTTCCTAGAATTCTTTTTTTTCTTTTAAAATTATTATTATTTTTTATTCTCTCACATATTACATCCTGACCACAGTTTCTCTTCCCTCCTCTCCTCTGTTGTTTCCTTTATTCTTTTCTTAAATATCACATCCTGACAGCAGTTTCCCCTCCCTCCACTCTTCCTAGACTTCTCCCTCACCTCTCCTCTCTCCGGATCTACTTCTCCTCCATTTCTCCTTTTTTTTAAAAGAAGCAGGATTCCCAGGGTTGTGCACCTAACATGGGATAACAAGTTACAACAAGATTAGGCAGAAACTTTCTTATCAAGGCTGGATAAGGCCACCCAGTTAGAAGAAAGGGTCCCAAGTACAGGCAAAAGAGTCAGAGACAGCTGCTCCACCCTAATCCCATTTTTGGAAGTCCCACAAGAACACCAAGTTATATAAACATAAGAACCTAGATCAGACCCATTTAGTGTCCGTGTATGAGGATTCCATCTCTGTGAGCTCCTATGGACCTTGCTTAATTCTCTTGGGCCATGTTCTTGCCATGTCCTCTATTCCTCTAGCTCTCTGTCTTCTGCAGTGTGCCCTGAGCTATGCCTATTGTTGGGCTGTGGGTCTTTGCATTTGCTGCCATCAGTTACTGCATGACACCCCTCTGATGACACTTGGGCTAAGCACTGATTTATGAGTATAGAAGAATATCATTAGGAAATATTTCATTGACTATAATTTGCCAGTCCTATTTGATTCAATCTTAAATCTCTGGGTTGTCCTGACTCTGATTCCTGGCCATCTGGAATGGGAACCCTCTGTGGCATGTGCCACAAGTTGGACAAGTCATTGGTTGACTATTCTCTCTAATGCTGCATCATCATTACCCAAGTTTATCTTGCTGGCAAGACAGATTGTATGTCAAAGATTTTGTGGCTGGGTTGATGTCCCTGCCTCATTGCTAGGAGCCTTGCTTGGTATTGAAAATGGCCAGTTTAGGCACTGTATCCCCATCAGAATGAAGTTTCCCTAGGATCGTTCTCATAGATTCCATGGACTTTCCACTGTACTGTTTTTGCATTGCCCTTGAAATGCTCCCCAATTTCAGTCACTTCTCCCAGTACTTTTTCTCTTTGTCTCCCCCACTTCCCACCTGATCTCTCCTTTTCCCAGACCTATTTGCCCCAGTCCACCTGAAAAATTGATTTCTATTTCCCCTTCCTATGGAGATCCATGTGTCCCACTTTCAGCCCTTTCTTGTTCCTTAGCTTCTCTGGGTCTGTAGATTGCAACATGATTGTCCTTTACTTAACAGCTAATGTCTACTTATAAATGAGTATATACCATGTTTGTTTTTCTGGGTCTGGGTTATCTCAATCAGAATGATCCTTTACAATTCCAACCATTTGCATGAAAATTTCATGATGTCTTTGTTTTTAACAGTGGAATAATACTCCATTGTGAAGACGTACCACATTTTCTTAATCCATTATTTGGTGAAGGGACATCAAGGTTGTATCTAGATTCTGGCTATTATGAATAAAGCTGCAATGAACATGGTTGAGCAAATGTCTTTATAGTAGGATGGAGCATCCTTTGGGGATATGCCCAAGTGTGGTATAAGTGGTCTTGAGGTAGATCAATTCTCAATTTTCTGAGAAATCATCATATTGATTTCCATAGTGGCTGTACAAGTATGGAATCCCACCAGCAATGGAGAAGTGTTCCCCGTGCTTCACATCCTCACCAGAATAAGCTGTCATTTGTGGTTTTGATCTTAGCCATTCTGTCAAGTGTAAGATGGAAATTCAAAGTTGTTTTGATTTACATTTTCCTGATGGCTAAGGATGTTAAACATTTATCTATCTATCTATCTATTTGCTGTTTCTCAAACATTTGAGATTATTCTGTTGAAAATTCTCTGTTCAGATCTATACTCCATTTTTAAAATGGGATATTTGGTTTGTTGATGTCTAGTTCTTGAGTTCTTTATATATTTTGGATATTAGCCCTTTGTCAGATGTAGAGTATGTGAAAATCTTTTCCCTTTCTGTAGGCTGCTGCTTTGTTCTATTTACAGTATCCTTTGCCTTACAGAGCTTTTCAGTTTCATAAGGTCCTATTTATTAATTGTCAGTCTTAGCGCCTGTATTAACGGTGTTCTGTTCAGGAAGTTGTCTCCTGTGTCAACATTCAAGGAGACTGCCCACTTTCTTTCCTATTAGAATCAGTGTATCTGGTTTTTATGTTGAGGTCTTCCATCAACTTGGACTTCAGTTTTGTGCAGTGTGATAAAGATGGGTCTCTTTACTTTCTTCTACCTGCTGATATTTAGTTAGACCAGCACCATTTGTTGAAGATACTTTCTATTTCCCATTGTGTATTTTGAGCTTCCTTATCAGGTGTATATAGGTGGGTGGATTTACATTGTAGTTTTTATTTTGATTCCATTGATCTACCTGTCTGCTTTTTCTTGGCCAAGACTATGCAATTTTTATTACTACAGCTGTGTAGTACAGCTTGAAATTAGGGGATTTTCTTTTATTGTACAGTACTGTTTTAGTTAACCTGCTGTAGAATATTATTTTAAGATGTGTTATATTTCTTCATGCTGTGGAATATTTGTTTCATGATGCAAAGATATGTTGAATTCTTTTATGTTGCATTGGTTTAACTCTGTGAAGCAATGTTTCTTTTCCTGTCTAAAACTGATTGGTCTAATAAATAGGTTAACTGTATGGTAATATTTTACTTGTGCTGAAATGTGATTTTATTTGTATGTTAATAAATAAAGTTACCTGGTGGTAAGAGCTAATAGCAAGCCATAGCAGAAGTCTGGCAGTGGTAGCAGATACCCTTAATCCCAATCACATGACAGGCAGATCTCTGTGTGTTCAAGGATACAGCCAGGGTGGAGACAAATGCCTTTAATCTCAATACCAACCATAAACACCTGGAGGTCTGTATAGACAGGCAGTGATGAGGAGGTCATGTGGTTGGGTTTACAACCAATGAGAAGGCAGAATAGAAAGTCAATAAAAAGACAGACAATCAGGAAGTAGGTCTCTTTCTGAGGGGAAAGATGGCAGTGGCAGCAAAGGGTAAGAAGGCGGTTTTAAGTCTCAGCACTTAGCTACTGCTCTGACCTCTTGGGCTTTTAACTCTGCATTTGGCTCTGTGTTTCTTATTTAATAAGACTGTTATATCTACAGAACTGCCAATAGTGAGGCAGGAGAAAGGACAGGACAGGATGGTAGGTAGAGAGAATAAAAGGAGGAGAAATATGGGAAGAAAAGATTGAGGAGGGAGTGTTGTAGAATATTATTTTAAGGTGTGTTACTTTTATTTATGTTGTATTTTTTTAACTCTGTGAAGCTGTGTTACTGTGCCTGTCTAAAACACCTGATAGTCTAGTAAAGAACTGGCCAATAGCAAGGCAGGAGAAATGATAGATGAGGCTGTGAGGCAGAGAGAATATATAGGGGAGAAATCTTGGAGAGAAGGAAAGAGATGGAGGAGTGAAGAAAGAAGCAGCCAGAGAAGGAGGAGAACTCCAGGGGCCAGCCACCAAGCTACACAGCAAGCTACAGAGTAAGAGTAAGAGTTACAGAAGTAAGAGATTGGGGAAAGCCCAGAGGTAAAGGGACATGCTATAAATTAAGTTAAGGAAACTTAGCTAGAAACTAAGGCAAGCTAAGACCAGGTGTTCATAATTAAGAATAAGCCTCCAAGTGTAATTTATTTGGGAGCTGGTTAGCAGGCCCCCCAAAAGAGTAAAAAATCCACAACAACATGTAGCCAACATCAAATAAATGGAGAGAAACTCAAAACAATTCCACTAAAATCAGGAACAATATAAGAGGCCCACGCTGGCTGTATCTATTCAGTAAAATAATTTTTATAGCTGAAGCAGTAAGATAACTAAAGGATATCAAGAGGATACAAATTGGAAAGGAAGAACTCAAAGTATAGTTATTTTCAGATAATGTGATGATACACACACACACACACACACACACACACACACACACACACACACATATATGTATGTATGTATATCCCCAAAAATTTTACCAGTGAACTCCTATAGCTGATAAACACCTTTAGTGAAGTGGATGATTACAAGATTAGCTCAAAAATATCCGTAGCTCTCCTATACACAAAGGGTAAATGGGCTGAGAAAGAAATTAGGAAAACACCATGCTTCAAAATACCTACAAATAATATTAAATATACTGGGGTAACTCTAGCCAAGCAAGTGGAAGACTTGTAGCAATTATCAAGTAGGGATTACATTCCCAATATTCTGTCAACTTATAGTTGTTATATTCAGAGAAAATAATGCATTATCTATCCTATCTTAGTGAATCCAAAATTTTACACCTATTTTATTTTCTATCATAACTAAGGAAAACTGTAACTATAACTATTTCATTTTTAATTTCATCAAAGACCCAGAAGGATTGTGTATTATTTGACAACAGAAACATTTACCTGTCTGGACAGTCACTCAATATTCCTCTGAAACATTGGGGCCTCCATCTTCAGCCTACAGGCCCAAAATATCTGGCAGACTTTTCAGTGCAGTAGGAAATTTGAAGGACTGCCCTGCCTTGTTTTGGCAAAGTTCAACAGTCTTTTTCCTGTATGTCTTGCATGTCCAATCTGCACAGTACATTGTCAGCAGTCAAAGGCAAGAACAGTTTCTTTGCCCAGTGGCTAACCTCACCATAATGAAAGCAAATTACATAAGGAGTTTCTTCAATGCCCATCCTCTTCTGTGAAATAAATTGGTGCTGCCAGGAGCAAATGTATCTCATTTACATGAAAAACCCTATGTTAACAAAACATTTTAAATGCCATATTCTGTATGTCTTTGGAAGGTTTGAATACCATATATCTCTATACTATTTGGAAAGCACACCTAACATATCTACAAATTTGATTTGTTATAAATGAGTAGCCACTAACGTATGTTTAAGGTTTAAGGTATTGTACCTATGTAGTTTATAATAGTAGCTTTCAAAACCTAGAATTTTACTTTACATTTTAAAATAAACTGCATAGGTATAACACCTTAAATAAAAATAGAAACATATATAAAATATGTGGTAACAAAACAACCTTAAATTTGTATCAATATACAAAATGTTTTAGACAAGAGTAGAAACATATATACAGCACAACAAAAATAACTTTAAATTTTCCCCTAAATTATAACAAACATCTATAACTCACCATTTAATCAAAGTTCATCCATATCCCCTAATTCTCGGGAATGTGGGCTTAGTATTCTCCATACTTATTCCTGATGTCTATAGATGAAGCATCTTTAGGGTCTCAGAGAGAAAATTTTGAAATAATGACCAAGTCTCAGGAAGACCAGCAATAACCTTTGTTGATACATATCACCTATCAAGTTTCAGGAGGTCTTGCCTGATCAAACCTGATCCATATTAACCCTGAAGGAATCCACAACCTCTCATCTCCTGTGGCAACAAAACTCTAAAGCATTTTTGAAAATGCTTTGAAAAATATATTTTTTGACTTCATTTTTAAAGATATGATAGCCCTGAAGTATCTAGTTTGGTTCAATTTTGCAACCCTGTTGACAAACTCATATCTGCCAGCAGCTGTCTTTTGCTTATTACCATTCAAAAATTCAAAATCAACACAATAAAAGAATCCAAACTACTTGTGTATTTCCCATCTTATGTGACTTTTTTCTTTTACTCTCTTTAAAGATTCTACTTTATAAACTATTAATTTTTTTTCTGTAACTATACCCTTTTCCATTTCTTAAGCCTATGAACATCCTTAAACACACTGTAACTTGTGTAGAGGTTTTCCTATCTGGATCTCTTTTATTGTGTATCTCTAGTCTTTGCTGACTGCAATAGCAAACTTTAGACTGTTAAGGTACACCTGTATCCTCCAAATATGACCCTTAGCTGGCTCTGCACACTTCTTGGGTTGTGAAAGTCAAGTGTGAAACTCATAGCCCTTCTGAGGTTTGTCTGACCAGGAACTGCAAATAAGTAAAAATGCCTGCCACAGTGCAAGCATTGACATTCTAGAGCTCTAGGAAGGTTGAATACAGCCATATCCCATTTTTGTTGTTGTTCAGCTTTCTTGGGTTCTAGATGGATATTGGACCCCCAAGTTGGTAAGCCAGAGTGTTGTTGAGAGTCTTTAAGCTTTTTGGGGAGCCAGCCACCCAGCTCCCAAATAAATCACACATGAAGGCTTATTCTTACTTATGAATGTCTAGCCTTAGCTTGGTTTAGCCAGCTTTTCTTAACTTATCCCAACTATCTTTTACCTCTGGGCTTTTCCCATATTCTTACTCCTATAAATCTTACTCTTACTCTGTGGCTTGCTGGGTAGCTGGGTGGCTGACTCCTGGGTCCTTCTCCTCTCTGGATGGCTATGTCTTCCTTTCACTCCTCCATCTCTTGTCTTTTTCTCAGATTTCTCCTTGCATATATTATCTCTGCCTGCTTATCCTTTCTCCTGCCTTATTATTGGACCATCAGGTGTTTTAGACAGGCACAGTAACACAGCTTCACTGAGTTAAACAAATGCAAAAGTAACACCCTTAAAATAATATTCTACAACAGCTACAGGCTTGTTGAAAATTGCCTTTATTATTTTTAGTTATGTCCCTTTTATCCCTAATCTCTCCAAGACTTTTATCACAAAGGGGTGTTGGATTTTGTCAAAGGTTTTACATCATCTAAAAAGATGATTATGTGTTTTGAATTTTTAGTTTGTTTATATGGTGGATTATGTTGACTGATTTTTGTATGTTGGACTATCCCTACATCTCTAAAATGAAGCCCACTTAATCATGGTGGATGATCTTCTTGAAGTGTTCTTGAATTCTTTTCACAAGTATTTTATTGAGTATTTTTGCATCTATGTTCATTGTGGGAGTCAGTTTTCAGGTTCCTCATGGTTTTACCCAGTAGGTCAGCATAGAGAGAATGATTGGATCATGGGCCTGAGTGCAGGTGTCTGAGATGGTCTGTTATTGGTTGTGCTTGGGAGGGGGGTTTCTTTTGCTACACCCCTTGGCATTTCTATAAATACCCTGAGGCAGAGACAGCCAGGGCTCATTGGAATAGGTTACAGGCCCTCTCAAGACTATCCTTTATTTTCTATCTGTTTATCTCCACAATCTGAATATTTCTATCTAATATTTCCTGCTGCTCTCACTCAAGAAAACTCTGGCGAATTGTGGGGTTTGTGGATAAATGCCCTGAAGTTCACAAGGGAAATTGGTTTGTAATTCTCATACTTTGTTGAATCTTTGTGTGGTTTAGGTTTAAGGGTGACAGTGGCCTCATAAAACGAATTTGGCAATGTTTATTCTGTTTCTATTCATGAAATAATTTGAGGAGTATTGACATTAGCTTTTCCTTGATAGTGTGATAGAATTCTACATTAAAATCATATGGCCTTGGGCCTTTTGTTTGCTTTCTGTTGGGAGAACTTTAATGACTGCTTCTATTTCCTTAGGCTTAAGGTGTGTTTAAATTGTTTATCTGATCATGATTTAACTTTGATAAGTGGTATCTAGCAAGAAAATTAAATATTTCTTTTAGATTTTTCAGTTTTGCATAGTGTAGGTTTTTAAAGTATGACCTAATTGACTCTGGATTTCCTTGGTTTAAGTTGTTATGGCCCTCTTTTTGTTCCTGATTTTTAAAATTTGTATAATCTCTCTATGCCTTTTAGGTAGTTTGTATAAGAGTTTGTCTGTCTTGTTGATTTTTTTCAAAGAATCAACTTGTTGTTTAATTAATTCTTTGTATTCTTCTCTTTGTTTCTTTTTATTGATTTCAGTGCCCAGTTTGATGACCTCTTACCATTTATTCCACTTGGGTGAGCTTGCTTCTTTTGTTATAGAGTTTTCAGGTGTGCTATTAAGTTGACAGTGTGAGGTCTCTCCAATTTCTTTATGTAGGCACTTAGTTCAATGGACTTCCCCTAAGCTCTACCTTCATTGTGTCTCATGTGTTTGTTTATTGTTGTTCATTCATTTTCAATGACTTTTAGGAAGTCTTTAATTTCTTACTTTATCTCTACCTTGAAACAGTAGTTTTTCATTAGTGGTTTGTTCAATTTCTATGAGTTTGCAGGTTTTCTGTTGTTGTTGAAATCCAGTTTTAATCCGTGGTGGTCTGATAGGATGCAGGGGTGGGTATTCTATTTTGTTGTGTCTTTTGAGATTGCTTTGTGACTGTGTGGTCAGTTTTGGAGAATGCTTTGTGAGGTGCTGGGAAGAAGGTGAATTCTTTTGTTTGGGGTTGAAATGTACTGTAGGTATCTGTTATGGCCATTCAATTAATAATATCTGTTAGCTATTTCTCTATTTAGTTTTTTTTTTTTTTTTCTGGATGTCCTATTCATTGATGAGAGTGGTGCATTGAAGGCTCTCACTATCAATGTATGAGGTTCAATGTGTGATTTAAGTTGTAGTAGTCTCTCCTTCACAAACATGGGTACCCTTATGTTTGTGGCATAGATATTAAGAATTAAAAGATAATATTGGTGGATCTTTCTTTTGATAAGTATGAAATGACCTTCCCTATCTCTTTTGATTAATTTTGTTTAGAAGTCTATTTTTCTAGATATTAAAATGACTATAGCAGCTTGATTCTTAGGTCCATTTACTTGGCAAATCATTTTCTAACCCTGAACTCTGAAGTGGTGTCTATCATTGATGCTGAGATGTGTTTCCTTTATGCATGAGAAAGATGGATCATGTTTCTGCATATATTCTGTTTGTCTATGTCTTATTATTGAGCAATTGTGTTCATTGATATTGAGAGGTATCGATGACCAATGATGGTTAATTTCTGTTATGGTGGTTGTGGGTAGGTTTTGTGTGTGTGTGTGTGTGTGTGTGTGTGTGTGTGTGTGTTTCCCTTTTTGGTCTTGATGATGTGAGATTATTTATTTCCTGTGTTTCATGTCTAATTAGCCTCATTGGGTTGAAGTTTTCCTTCTAGTACCTTCTGTAGGGCTGGATTTGTGGATAGGTGTTTTTTAAATTTATTTTTTATCAAGGAATGTCTTGTTTCTTCATCTATGATGATTGTGAGATTTGCTGTGTATAGTAGTTTAGGCTGAAATCTGTCATCTCTTAGAGTCTGCAGCACATCTGTCCAGGCTTTTTGAGTCTCTGTTGAGAAGTTGGATGTAATTCTGATGGGTCTAACTTTATAGGTTACTTGGTCTTTTCCCTTGCAGCTTTTAATATTCTTGCTTAGTTCTGTTTAGTGTTTTGATTATTATGTGGTGAGGGGACTCTTTTCTGCTCCAATCTATTTAGTATTCTGTAAGCTTCTTGTACCTTTATAAACATATTCTTTTGTAAGTTAGAAAAAATTTTCTTCTATCATTGTGTTAAAAAACATTTTCTGGGCCTTTGAACTGGAATTCTCCTTCCTTTATTTCTATTATTTTTAGGTTTTGTTTTTCATAGCATCCTAGATATCACAGATGTTTTATGTTTGGAATTTTTTAGATTTAACATTTTCTTTGAATGATGTATCTATTTCTCCTATTGTATCTTCAACACCTGAGATTCCTTCTTCCATCTCTTGTATTCTTTTTGCAATGCTTAAGTCTGTAGTTCCTGTTTGCTTACCTGGATTTTCTATCTCCAGTATTCTCTCTGTCTGTGTTTTCTTTATTGATTCTATTTACATTTTCAGGGTTTGAACAGTTTTATTCATTTCATTCAACTGTTAATTTTTTAATTTTTTCTTGGCTTTCTTTAAAGAACATATTCATTTCCTTCAACTCTTTAAGGAAATGAATGCCATCTTCATTCAATTTGTCCTTTACTTGTGCTTCAGCTATGCTGAACTATTCAGGGCTTGCTGAAGTAGGATAGCTGGGAACTTAAGGTATCATCTTGCTCTGGCTCCTGGTGAAAATGTTCTTATGCTGGTATCTAGGCATCTGGATTTGGGATAGTTATAGGTCTTTGTGCCAATTTCTGACTTTGTCTTTGTTGGGATGGGTGTTTTCCCATTCATTTCTGTTTCCTCTCTGGTTTTCTGGCTAGCGTGGCTTGGGGTTGAGTAGAGGGACTCTATACAATTTGGGGGCTGGAGTTCTGGCCACATATGTGCTTTATGATCCACCCAGGGGTGCTCCACATGTGTTGGGCCAGGATATAGTAATGGAGACAGTTAGACAATTGGGGGTAGGCTGGGTGGGCAATGAGTGAGGTCTTTGCTGGTGAAGGTTGGCTGCCTATAGTTCTGGCCTTCATATCTGTTGTTCCAGTAGAATGCCTCTGCTGGATGGTGACTAGAAGAAGAAGACCATTGAGGGTGGTCAGGGCAAGCACTGAGAAAGTAGGGACAATCCATGGCCAACTATCCTACCTGGGTTTCTGGGCACCAGTGTGACTTCCACCAGAATTCTGGGTAGGGATATGATGACAAGGGGAGTAGGACTGCTTGGGGGTAAGCTATGTAGGCTCTGAGGGAGTTGGTAATCTGCAGTTGGGGGGCCTACCTGGGTCCTATGTGCCAGCATGGCTTCTGTTTAAAGCAGGGGACTTTTGTTGGAGTTGTGGGCTAGGATATAATGAAGAGATGACTGGTGGCAGGGGGTATTGGAGGTAGCCTAGGTAGGCTCTGTAAATTAATCATGCTAAGCATCAGTATCTGTATCTGTGAAATTGGAGTGATGAGTAGAAAGTATATAGAATTAACATGATGTTTGTAGATGAACCCCATAGAATGCTCTAAACAGTTCTTGATATAATTTATATAATTTGCAGAATTCAGGTCTAACTCAAAGTATGTTTGTAAAGTGATAGATAGGTTAAAAATGAACATCCCTATAAAAAAATCTGAGTTATCAAATATTTTTTAAATTTTCATAAAAAAGTGTTTCCTTCTCTAAATTTTATCTATTGCCTACCTTACTGCTTTTTAAAAAAAAAATCTATTCATGGAATTGGCTTTTAAAAAAGGAAACATATAATCACATAAATGTAGAGTGACCAAAAGTTAAAGATATTTTTTACCCACAAACATGGGAATGGCAGCAATGAGCTACTCGACCTGTGAACTTCACAACCTGGATGGAGCTACTGAAGACTGGCAGGCACTGTCACCCATATAACACTCTTCCTGCTTTGTACCTTGTTCTTCAGAATGGATAAGGCTCATAAGTTTAATGAACACAGGCTGTTTTGAATTTTGATAATATAATCATCAAGTAATGGTATTTGAATATCATTGAATAATGATATTCCTATTTTCTTTTGCAGGATGGTGTTAAGAAATAGGAAGGTGATAACCCTGCAAAGTGCAGTGGATGTGACTGTGTGTGGCCGGAAGCTTAGGGAGGAGAGTTTGTTGCTCTTACAAGGAAAAGGAAGAAGAAAAAAGGAAGGTGGGATAGGAAATGCTTGAGTTTGTAGCCACTTAGATATGTTACTAACAGGAAAATAATACTGGCACCTTTAGCTGGTTTGAACCAACTCAGCAGTCACCACATCAACACAACAGTACCTCCTCTCTCTCTCTTGTCACTTTGGCACGTAGTTATTGTCCAATGTTTATTTGCTCACAACAGAGAGATTCAGATAGTGACTGTGTGTTTTTTATAAAACTTCGTGACCTCATTTTCTGATCTAATAATCGAAAAATTATTTGAAAAGCCTCTAGTTAGAATGCTATGTATAATTCTAACTCCTTGCTTCCTTTTTTATTTTTCTTTCTTCTGTGTGTAATATTTATGTTCCCTGCCACATAGATGAAATTTCTGCACTTTGAAGACAAAATGCCTTTTTTGTCATCAAAACTTCCTCGTGCCTCTAAAGTAACTCCCTGTTACTTTTTCCCTCTTCAACACTGAGTTTTATTTTCTTTTATGTCAAGTGAGACTGTCCCAAAAATCTTTTCCATGAGGCATCTTCAAACTCTGGATTGTAGAGTCACATTCTCTCTTCTTCAGGAATGGTGTTGGATTTTTCTCACATTATTATGGTTTCTTAGTTAACCATTTGAGCTTATTTTTCTTAGTATTTAAAACACTCATACATGACACATTCTAATGTTCATGTCCTCTTACCTCAGGTCAAAAAAAAAAAAACTGTTTTAAATGGAGGGCCAAATGTCAAAGTGTGTGGGATTGGCAGGGTGTATGTCATGGGTGCTCAGATTTTCCACAGTAACCTGGAAGCAGTTATAGGCAATATACTGAACACTGCGGGGGACTTTGTCTCAGTGTTTCACTTACAAGCAATGGTTACTGACTGGATTTGGTGTGTAGAAAGTTTGGCAACTCTGTTAAACCTACTCATCTATTTCTGTATTCTGTGAGGACAGGAGCCAAAGTGATTTGGGAATGAAGCACTCAGCAGCTCTAGCAGCTTAGAAGCGTGACTTTGAAGTTTTCAGTAGCTCCCTTCTAATGCTTACATGCCTATGCCTACTGCTTGCTCAAAAGCTGTAATAAAACAGAGACTGTTTCATATGAAGTTTATAGTCTTCAGGTGTATACTAATCAGCTGTTCATATGTGGAAATACAAATCTTTGTCTTTTTCTCTCTTTTCCTGTTGTGTCTGAGTTTTCCAGTTATTCTCATTTCTATTTTTCATTCACAGGTATATAAATATATGAAGGTTATCTTTATGATTAGTGTTTCTTCTGGAAGAAAAGCCAGGAAAAAATATCAAAGGTGTGGTGAGCCAATTTTATTTACAATGGAGTGGTAAGAGTAAGAGGCAGTGCCCCACTTAGCTGTGCTCTGGTATCTGAAGTGTAGATTCAAAACAACAAGGAAGTTCATTAGCTAATTCCTGAGGGCTAATTATCTAAAAGCCTAATTACCTAAAAGGTGGACTCAGAAGCTCTGTACAAGAAAGTCAACTTGACTGATAACACCTGTAGAGTCTTCCGAAGAGGAACTCCACATACCAAATCTGCCAGCATCTACCAGCACTTCCAGACTGCACTGGTGCTCACCTGCCAATGGACTTGTCCATCCCCAAGTTCCCCCTTTTCTATCCCATAAGGCCTAAGGCATCCCCACACCACACATGCACAATTTCCTTTCTGCAGAGAGACTAACCCTTCAGTTGTTCTTATTGGAGAATAATTCTGCTTCCTGGAGATATCTCTTTTCTTCCCCTCATATTCATGCCAACTCCTTCAATCACTGTCAGTTCCCACAGCCATGTCACATTTCATAAAGCCAGACATTTCAGAGATTTGAGTTCTGTAATAACAGGTCATGGCTCTGACTTTCTCAGTCATCTCGCGAACTCCTTCCCTACATAATTTGACGTCATTTTCACAGGAACTGAAAATTGACCTTTGTCCTTATGCTCTTTCTGAAACATGAGATCACCTGCTTCTTGGAAGCCACCAGCTCATACAGCTCTGTACCACTGGTTCTGTCCTTGTCAGCTTCCCCTTTCTTTTGGCTGCTTTTATTGTCTCTGTAATGAAATTCCCAACAGGAACTTATTAATGAAGAGATGTGTGTTTTGAATCACAGTCCATAGGGAATGCCCTATCAATTGGGAGTGTGTGGCAGTGGAGTGGGTCAGCCTAGGGTGGTAGGAACTTCTCCTGTAAAAAACAAACAAACAAACAAACAAACAAACAGGAAATAGAGATGGGAAGCAGATCTATCTCTGGTATGACCCCCTCTATCATCCATAATTCCTTTTCTAAAGATTCCACAACCTTCTAAATCAGTGGCACCATCAAGTATCCAAATTCATGACCCCAGAGGGAACAATTCACATTCACCTGCAGAGACCACTTCCATCCTCTATCAAGGAATATTTCCCTCAAGCTGAGTGGGTAGATTGAAGCTCCAAAGCAATCATTGAATCCCATACCTTTCATGAATTTCTCATGTGGATAGAACTACAGACCTACTACGTGAGAAACAGGTTGCTTCTGAATTACTCACGTTTCCTGTTTTAGTCTATAAAGAGAATGTGTTACAAAGCAAATGAAGAAGTTTGAAAACCCATGGAGAGTGACTCATGAAGCAAAACAAACAAACAAAAAACCATAATCAGAAACAGCAAAGCTTAAAGTTTGCATGTGAGTGCCTCACAGATTTACTCATGAGTACTTAACATGTATATTCTTGATTAGAAGGCAAGTGTACCTGTAATGCGAATCATTTGCAAATAATTGCTCTTGAGTCTTGAAAATGGCATTTTCCCCAAAGGGATTGTGGAAGCTTGTAAAGAAACTGGAAATTCAACAGGAGATGATCAGTAATCCTGGGCCTTCAACCAATGCTCCTGATTGAGGAAAGGCTCAGTATTGAGGATGTATGGCAACCAAACCTGTACCTGGCACTTTGCTTTTTAACAGTTGGTACAATTGGGCAGCTCCGGGTTTGATTTAAAGAGGAGATCAAATGGAGTAAGGAAAAGAGTCAGCTGGGATTTAAACAGTCTAATTGCACCCAAATATAGGCTGTTAACTCAGAGTAAGTGCTCCAGACTCTGGTCTTGGGGCCATGCAATGACTCCTGGGCCATGACGTACATATGTTAAAGGCAAATATTCTAAACTTGAGTTAGCAGGGGGTTTTACTCAAGACCCAGATGGAAGATGTCAAGAAAATAAACTTGTCACCTACCTCTCCTCACTACCCCCTGCTGCTAAACAAAGCTGTACCACTGGGTTTGTTTATCCTGAAGTGGGAGAGCATGTGCTCACTACCAGGCAAACACTGCCAATGTCACACCCCAGTGACACAGGGCCATCTGTCCAGGTATTATGCATTTTGATTCTTCCTGAATATATGAAACTGTGATTAAGGATGACCTCCTACAATCTCCCCTCTCAGACCTTTGCCTGAGAGGATACAGAAAGCCTCAGAACTCTCTAGTGGAAAGATAAAAGATGGGAAGCTGTGGGGAAACTTTCTATTTAAAAGTAAGTGGCTCCAGAAACCAGAGGTTTGGGTAGACATGTGCTCCCCAAGTATGTCTACTGAGGGATTCCTCCTAGCCTTAATATCGTTAGAGAAGGTGGTTGAATATGTATGAATGAAACTTCATCTCTTACTATACTTGTGCCAGGAGATAGATGAGTTTTTTGTCTATTGAATGGGTAGGAAGATTAGTAGAGGCAATTATACTGTATGTAGTACAAACTAAGCCCTCACCTAAAAAGAATTATGCAAAAGAGGTGTGAGAGGAAGGAAGGGAAATAGGTTTCCTGAGGAGGAGATGAATGCCAAGTGTACCTGTAAAACAGACTGAAGTTTCTCTAGCTTCTTTCAGGACAGTGGTTTCCGATGTATTCCACACTCATAGGCCATGATGTGTTTGGATCAGTGGGGTTTTGGATGAAAGTCATTATCATGGGTGCACCTTTTTTTGCTCTATCAAAAAAAGTACATGAGAAAGTACACAGTAATGGCACATACCTTTAACCCCATCACCTGGGAGTTGGAGGCAGGTGGATCTCTATGAATTTTAGACCAGCCTGTTGGTGGAAGTATTAAGGCCACTCCATGGAGTTAAAAGGGAGGTTTATTTTGTGGGGTAACTTACAAGTAAAGGGATAGGTTACAGGGTCCAGGAAAGGTATAGTGTATTCCAGTGGTATTCTCTGGAGAATTCTGTTGGTCTACTTGCAGCATCCAGGATCCAGGAACCAAGAGAGCTGGCACATCTGGATTTTGGGTCTTAAGGGCTCCCTCTTGGCCCCCTCTGTAGGTGTGACAATTACACCTCAATGGGGGTAGTACTTCCAAGTCAAAGCTGGAACAGCTACCCACTACACCAGCCTGGTCTACAAAATGAGTTTCAGGACAGTCAGGGCTGTTAACCAAGAAAACTTGTCTCAAAACAAAACAACAAAAGTTACATGAGAATTCTATCCTAGGGAAATTGTATTTTAAGAAATGATTGCTTGAGTCAGGGTGAACATATTACAAGAAAGGTAAATGATTTAACTTTTTAAAATTTTGCTTTGGTTATTATTTATCATTTGTAAACTGATTTAGAGTTTAAAGAATCATACTGGGTAAAAAATGGTTCTGATGATTTTAGAAATAAAAATGATAAAGCTCTGAGGTAATCAGGAGTTAGTATTATCAGCAAATAGTAGGCAGAAGATAAAATCTGCAATAATATTTAGAAATTGATTATAAAATGTGTTATTTGCTGTTTAGATAAAATGTAAACTTCATTTCTAAGTGTTCATTCATGAATGGATTTGCTATATAGTGAAATACACAGCTTAGAATATAGTGGGAGAGATTTCATATCACTGTTTATTCTTTTTATTTTTATTTTTTATCTTCTCAGTGGTATTACTTTGGCAGGACATGAGGAAAACAGAAAACAAGCAAATTCTTGGTCATTGTTGGCAACAGGACCCTTGGATACTTGGAATCCAGACTTGTATAGTCTGTTTTTGAGATTGTCTTGGTAAATTCTAACTTGCCTCTCCTAATTTGCCCTGGGTGCCTAGTATTCAAATTGGATTCATGCAAAGAGCATGCATTTTTTTTTGAAGCAAAGAATTATTCCCTCTTGGTATCATTTTGAGATTAAGAAGGTCCTAGTAATCTTTCTTGTGAGTAGCACACTATGGTCTTGAATTTTTCATAGGGCTTTATGCCTCAAGGCAATCAGACAATATAGTCTGTGAATTAAATGAATTAACACAGAATTACCTTTGTAATAAGCATGCTACAACATGGTATTCCTACCTCGGTTATTCCCCTCTCCTGCATTATATGGTATGTTATGGTTGGAGCACTATAGGCTTGATGTGAAGGGACTACATACTGTAGTCTTTTTCACTTGAGCCACCAACCAGCTCCCAAATCATGGCATAGAGACTTGTTACTAGTTATAAATGCTTGGCCTTATCTTAGCTCTTATTTTAACCTGTTTCTCTTTATCTATGTTTTGTCTTGGGGCCTTTTACCTTTCTTCCTCTGTCCCTGCCTCCCTGCCTCCCCTTCCTTCCTTCCTTCCTTCCTTCCTTCCTTCCTTCCTTCCTTCCTTCCTTCCTTCCTTCTTTCCTTCCTTCCTTCCTTCCTTCCTTCCTTCCTTCCTTCCTTCCTCCTTCCTTCCTTCCTTCCTTCCTTCCTTCCTTCCTTCCTTCCTTCCTTCCTTCCCTCCTTCCCACCTTTTGGTATGTCCTACTTTCACTGCTTCTCTTGGCTGGCTTGCTGGCAGTTGCTGTCCGGCTTCTGGCTCCAGGTATGTCCCTCTCTTTCACCCTCATCCTCATTTCCTTCTTTTCTTCTCTTTCGAACCTAGATTTCTCCTCCAACTTATTCTCTCTGCCTGCCAGCCCCACCTATCCCTCTCCTGCCTACGTACTGGCCATTCAGCTTTTTATTAGACCAATCAAGTGCCTTAGGCAGGCAAGGTGAAGCAAATGTAAAATACCTTTACATAATGGAACAACTGCAGCACAAACCAACATAACACACCTTTACATCATTAACAAAGGCAGCAGAAACAAATGCAACACAGCTTCACATAGTTAAAGCAATATTCTGCATCAAAAACAAATGTAACAAATCTTTGCCTAGTTACAATAATATTCCACCACAGTCCAAGGCTGGAAAGTGTAGCTTTCTCTCATAATCACTATGTCTAGCAGACAAAGAGAAATGTGAATATTCACTTCTTAACTTTCTGTGCAATGCACTTTGCACCTCTTCCCCCTCACTCTCCATAAAAAACAGCACACAGCACCCTTTGCAGATAAATAAATATGTAAATAAATAAATAGACGAGTCTCAGAGCCAGCTTGGAAGAACGTTTGATAATCTGAACCATTACAGAGGTGAAATTTCATTACACAGATGGTGACATCCCGATGTCTATCATCAAAGCACAGCAGGTAGAAACTATTAGCCAGGCCCATTCCTGTCTATACAATTACACTTATATTAATGTCACTCCAGATTTCATTATGTGGAAAATGATATTGCACAGGTCTCCAGCACTGAGGGGGTAGAAAACTCAGGGTGAGGGGGTGGTAAAGGGAGACTAGGGTATAGGTGTTGGGAAGGCAGGATGAGGAAGCTGTCTGTGAAGAGACCACAAAAACAAACTCATATGTAGGCTGCATGAGACGAGGGAGGTAGGTAAAAAATACTACACACACACACACACACACTGATGTATTTTAAAACCTCACAGATTCTGCTGCCAGTTCCTGCTGATTCTTGATTGACTCCCTTCCAGACATCCTCCTCAGGTCCCTGACAGAAGGTTTAAAGGCCCTCCTGTGAGAAGCAGGGAGATTTATAGCTAATTGTTATTAATGAAGGATGACAGGCATCTTCATTGATCCAACAAAATGTTACACCAATCCAAGGAAATGCCCTTGTATTTATAATAGCCAAGACCATCCCCACCTACCTCTGCCTATTTCTCCAAAATAGAGAGGTGAGAGAGAGAGAGAGAGAGAGAGAGAGAGAGAGAGAGAGAGAGAGAGAGAGGTATATAAACATACTTACATACATGCACAATTATGAGGGATTTAATGTAGGAAATTACCCACTCAACCAAATTAATAAATGAATATGGTGTATTTGGTTCTGAACTAGTAAAAAAGAGGAAGAGGGGCAGAGAAGATGGCTCAGTGGGTAAATTGATTGCTGTGCAACATAAGAACCCAAGTTCAGATCCCTGGCATCCGTGTGAAAAACCAGGTATGGTGACATATATCTCTCATTCCAATGTTTAGCTGATGGACACTTACTGGCCATCCAGTTTTAAAAAAATTTTGAGCTCCAGCCTTGTTGGGATGTCCTGGTCCAAAACCCAAGGTAGAGAGCAATTAGTAATGAAACTTGCAAGCTCCTCTAACCTTTATATGAATGTACACATGTATACACACATAAACACACATGCACAAAGAGAGGGGGAGAGGGAGATAGATAGATAGATAGATAGATAGATAGATGGATAGATGGATAGATGGATAGATGGATAGATGGATAGATGGATAGATGGATAGATGGATAGATAGATAGATAGATAGATAGATAGATAGATAGATAGATAGATTAGATAGACAGATAGATAAGATAGATAATTAGATAGAGAGGAATGGATGTTACAGAAAGACAGGTAGCTGACAGAACATCGCATCCAATTTCCCCCCCTCTCCCTTCTCTCTGAACCTCTCATATTTGCTTTCCAGAAGTGCAAAGAATAGTTTTCGGCAATCTGTTGTGTTTGAACCACAGTGTTGAGAACCAAATCCAGATCCTTTTGTAGAACAGCTAGTACTCTCAACCACTGAGTCATGTCTCCAGCTACCAATAGCCATAGGTTAGCCAGATTTCATCTAAGGGAATAAAATCTCTGTTGTTTTTGATATACATCATATGTGTGTATGCATGCATATGTATAATATCATAGGTATCAATTTTAGAGCAAGTAATATATAAATTAGAAATTGATGAAACAAAAATAAATTAACCAGTAGCTTTGATCTATGACTGCCTGTCAGGTGCTTTCATTTTTTAATTTTACTATGTAGGTGTAGGTTTTAAGTATCTAAATCTCTTTCATGTTGCTTTAGCATGCCAGGAACTATAATTCTCTTATGGTTGTTTCCTTTTTAAGGGCACACCATATTTCAAGATTAAACAGTTACTTTCCAGGCCCTGCCCGCTGAACTCCTCAGGTGTCTGTCCTGGGGTCTCTCAATTCTTTTCATGCTTCTTTTACAGTAAATTTGGGGAATTTGATCACTGAAACAAGGATGGGCTAGAGAATTTTACCCAGTCACTTCATCAATCTTTATTGGGGTTTTTAATGTTGGGGTATCCACAAATTACTTAACTGGGCTCTTTGTTGATTCCCCAATAGAACACTCAGACTGATTCTGGAAAATATGCTTGGGAGACTCTCTCAAGTTCCAATTTAAACAGGCATGTTAATCGTTGCAATTATATTTCAAATTTAGAAAAAATAGTGATCAAAGAAATAGATAAAAGTGAGACTATAAATAAAATCTTTTTTTCCATAACAGCATTTTTTAATTATATATTTTATTTTTGAGATTACAATTTAATTACATCACTTACTCCTTCTCTTTCCTCTCACACAACTCTCCTTGGTCTTCAAATTTGTAAACTCTTTTCATTGTTATATGTATATATAAGCTGCTCAGTCTATGTTATATTACTTGTATTTTTCTTTTCAGGGCTAACCGTTTGGTATTGGATAACCAATACCCTGGGGAAGACTATTTCTCTAGCTTTCAGCTTCCTTGGTCCATTGTCATTCTTTGTGTATGGTAGAGACCTCATGGGCTTCTTCCATCCATTTTGGCATGTATAATGCTGTCCTTGTTTAGGTCATGCTGAGGCAATTATGTTGGTGAAACTTTTTGAGTATAGCTTCAGACATTTCTAGGAGATACAGTATCAAAACAAACTCCTTGTTCTTCTGGTTCTTACAATTTTTCTATCCCCTTTATCAAAATGGTCCCTGAGTCATGCGTTTAGATGTGTTCTTTAGTTGTATACATTGGAGCTGAGATACACCACTCTACATTTTGATTAGTTGTGATTTTCTGTAATGGTCTTCATTGTTGCAAAAGGAAGTTCCCTTAATGAGAGGGGAAGGACTACACTTATCTGTGGATATAAAGTCAAAGGTTTAAAATGTAATCAGGTATGAACTGGTTTAGAAAAGTGGTGGTTGTAGATTCTCCTCCTTCTGTGGGATGTTCTGTAAGCTGTGAATGTGTTGCTCTGATTGGTTGATAAATAAAACATGGATTGGCCAGTATCTATGCAGGAAGTATAGGTGGGACAAGGAGATGAAGAGAATTCTGGGAAGTGGAAGGCTGAGTCAGGAGACTCTGCTAGCCCCCACCATGAGAAGCAAGATGGAAAGATACTGATAAGCCATGAGCCACATAGCAAGGTATAGATTTATAGAAATGGGTTAATTTAAGATGTAAGATCTAGCTATCAAGAAACCTGAGCCATTAGGCTATACAGTTTTAATTAATATAATCCTCTGAGTGTTTACTTGGGTCTGAGTGGCTGTGGGTCTGAGCGGGACTGGAGAAAACTCCAGCTACATCCTCCAAGATCCATGACTTAGTAGCTGGTGAAGTTTCCAATACCAGACATTGTTTCCCTCTTGTTGAGCAGGTTTTAAGTCCAATTAGAGAGGTGTTGGTTACCACCATGTAAACATGCCAGTACTGCACACCCTTAGGGTTATCATGCCATGCTCCTCATTGCTGTGGTTCATAGGTGTCATGAATGTGTAGGAATATTTGTTGCTTCCCTCCTTTGGAAGCTTGTAACGAATGTTCTAGTACCATGGGAACTAGTTGCAAATGGTTAATCATTAATGCCAATGAAGTTGGACATTTTTTTTTCAATTGATTACAATCCTTCCTTTCCATCCTATTTTTAGAGTAAAGAGTTTCCATAGTCTCTTCCTCCCCATTCATGTCTGTACTACTCATCAAAAACTACAGTGACCAAGTCATTCATTGTCGTGGCCATAATTCTTATTCATGACTCATGACACCCAAACTTTATCTGCATTTATTTTTGAAGTACTGGATATTGCAAGAAGACCTTGCTATGTGTCAACCACACTGATATATGTTTATAGTCAGGTAGATAGCAAACTGGTATACATTCATACTCAGGTAAAAACCTTAACAAAAATAATTACTGAAACTAGAGAGAAAAGGATGTTTGACTCTTAAGAATGACTGACAATGCTATTAGATTAGATTTTCAGTGTTTCATGAAATAACCTACAGAGCATAAGAAGAACACAGAGAAACAAATTGGGCAAATGACACTGACCCACACCACCACCGCCATCTAGGAGTTCTTTGAATTCTGGTAGCTACTTGTGTACCAGACAAACATTTTAAGGGCCTTGGGTAACTCACTAAGAATTACAGTATAAGCCAGACTTAATCAGAATCAGAGGTTATCTACATCAACATCAGGCTGAATTAAGAGTGGTGAGATCCCATGCAGGCATGTGTCATCATCACTACAAGGGTATGTCTAGGAATATGCCCACATAACAAACTTCATGAAAGATAACTCTGCTACTTACCCATAACTTTTGCTTCTGGGATCATAGTCTGTATCTACTATGGGATGTGGTATCCAGCTTCTTTGCAAAGTCCTTGTAAGCAGCCCTTTCATGTAAATAATGAATAATTACTCTAAACTTATATAAATCCTTACTATTTAAAACATAGAGGAATAATGATACCAGTGGATAGCAAGTGGAAAATTGAAAATGGTATAAAAATCAATTGAAGGGCACTCAGATTGTCTAGGTGTGTTTGCTCAACACTCATTGACAAGATGTGAAGGGGACTATCAGCATGGTGAATGACTGAAAGGACTTGTAGAATTCATGTGGAACAATGCTCCAAGCTCCCACTATTCTTTTACTGTTTTCACCAACTCACAAACGTTTGTTAAATATTTTCCTAAAGGAAAATGAAAGCAGAAAATGAAAACCAAACCAAAACAAGGGAATAAAATTTTTGCACCTTTCCTGCAAAACCCTATGCTCCACTAGATGTCTGTCTTTGGAGTCTACCCATTTGCTAGGGAGAAGTCAGGGCACATGGTTGTCAGTCCAATGTGGAATCAAATTTCCAATTTGTCCTCAGAGAGCTTGGGTGGCAGTCACAGGGGGAGCTGCTCTAGGGCCAGCAGGTTTCACGTCCCTGGAGGGGCCGGATTTACAAAGGCAGGGAAGAATGGCAAAGGTATTGGCTTTGAGATTGCATGGTTATGAAGTTTTTGAAGGCTAGCAGTTCTGAGAAGGGTGCTTTCCTAACACTGCTACCAGAGGGCTGGGTAGAGCACACTGGGGATACACTCCCACATGTCAGTGCAAAGCTCCTTCAGCCTGCTTTGTTGAGCGCACTTACAGGTTCTGCACCTGTAAGTCTTTAGCCTCCAGCTCCTCTCCTGTGCAGATGTCTTCCTTCACTGTTCATATCTCAACAGTAATAAAAAACACCCCAACTAATTCTCTTACAAGCTAAGGATAAATATAAATATTAAATATTACTCAAGGTCTTGTGGATCATGGTGCTGGATGTCATGACCTGAGGAGACTGGGCTATAAAGAGAGTTATTAATTTCTATTTTATTAATTGTGTGTGTGTGTGTGTGTGTGTGTGTGTGTGTGTGTGTGTGTGTCTTTGGCGGCATTCACTTTTACCCACTGAGCCATCTTTTTTCTGGACCAAGAAAGGAATTGAAGAGGTACTTGAAGAAAACAAATAAAACTGTCTGAATTTGCTTTTCAATTTGGAAGTCCAAAGATTGTCTCATGAAGTACTATAGCTGATAGATTCAGGAATAATATTTAATTAAGAAGTCTTGCTCAAAATTAGAATTCTTTGGTCTTGGTTTTTGGTTTTTCAAGATAGGGTTTCTTGATGTAACAGCCCTAGCTGTCTTGGAACTCACTTTGTAGATCAGGCTTGCCTCAAACTCAGAAAGATCCTCCTACCTCTGCCTCCCAAGTGCTGGCATTAAAGTTGTGTGCCACCATACCTGGTGTAGAATTAGTAAATTTTATAGACTCATTTTCTAAGGTAATGTTCTATTTTTGCTTTAGTTGAGTTTTATAGGATGCTTCTTCATTATGTTTTGATATTTATTTATTTGTTTTATTGGTGCTTGGCTGTTAACTCATAATCAATCAAGGGATTCAGCTATTGCCATCCTCCAAACAAATGAACTTGCTCTTCAGGCTGAGTTTCTCAGTCCCTCCTATAAATATTGGATATGCAACTATTTTTCATTTATCATAATATATTAGAATTTTTATGTAGGTACCAGCATTAGGTACTAGCATTGGTGCTTGCACTGTATTTATTTCACAACATGCCCACATATAGAATTCTACTGGTATATGTGTTTATTATATGTTCAGAGCGTTATGTTGAAATTTTCTTCATGGTAGTTTGCTTAACAACATCTTCCATTCAACTCCCTACCACGTACTCTACCTTCAGTTGTTTCTTCTCTCCACTCCTAGGTTTCATCTGAAAACTCTTTTCCTGTCTTGTCCTTATTGAAATAGGAAATTCAAATTTTCCTTACCTTTTGGGGAATGGTGGTATTAAAATGAAATAATGTTTTCCTTACTAAAAGCCTGTCTTGTGGTGAGCCTCCAATATTTATTATGTAATATTATATATAATAAACATTGAACTATGATATGTACTATAAATATTATTTGTAATAAATAATACCTCATTTTAAATCATTTCTGTTAAATAAGGCATAACTTTCCAAAAATCTTATGGGAATGGTATTTATTTCTCAACTATTCAAGGAGAAATTCTAGCTGAAAAAATCTCTCTTTTGGAACTTTGAAAAATACTAAAAATGCCACTGCCTCAGAATCTTTTTCCAATCACTACCATTTCACATGGAGGGGTCAGACTTCAGGTGAGCTCTTCAGTTCTCCTTCTGATAGTCTGACAGTGGTGCACATGTTTCCTTCTTTCTTTAAAGCATTGGTTTGTGATGCTTCTTGTTGCTGCACACTATTTCTAACATGATTAGAATTCCAAGGGGATCTTACTCATACATAGGCATGAACACTATGTTAGTAACCTTATCATGTACAAGACATTTCACTTTATGGAGCCCTTTCACATTCATTGTTATTGGAATTTCCCAGGAAAATACAAAAGATAATAAAAAGTAAAGAACAGAAGTCAAAAATCACAGGTCAAACAAACCAGGGACATCCTAAGAAAGGAGATTTCAGTAATTATTATTTCCACTTAGAAGACATTAGAGAAGGGAGGTTTTTCAAGTACAGGAATCCAGGCATGGCAACTATGGAATCAAGAGCCAGCACTCCTGGCTTGTCTGTGTTATGTTGCTATGACTCTGAGAAAAGTCCTTCCCGTAGGTGAGTCTGGCTGTACGGGCAGCAATGGCAGTGGGGTGCCCCTGATTTTGATAAACTTTGGGGGGATGATAGTTTATGTAGCTCCGTCTCCTGTGGTTGGTAGCTCTGTGTATTTTCTCTGGAATCATTCTCTCCATGCAGTCCTGGTATGTCTGAGTTTTCATACACTTGCATCTTCTATTTTTTAAAACTTTGCCAAAGTTATCATCTGGAAAGAACTTGTACATGCCAATCCCACAGAAGTGATATTCTTATCATTTCCACTAGGAAACTATGAAGGAATGATGAACTACATCTTCAAAGAGGGTTGCTATCTATAAGCCTTCAAAGATACCTCAGATGAAGTTCTGAGGACAAGAGGACAGAGAGCTTCATACCATGTGTAACTATTTGAGCCTTTAATAAATTAAGCTAACAAAGCATTACTTACACCTGATCTTCCACTGTGGGTCTTTGGCCTTTGAAACAATTTGGAGCTCTGGCTATAATCACTATAGTGCTAGAGTGCTTGCCTAGTGTACATGAATCCCTGGTTTCAGTTACTAGCACTGCATAAAACAAGATGTATAAATGTAAGCTGAGCACTTAACAGGTGGAGTCAAGATCACAAAGCCAAAGTCATCCTCAACTATAGACTGAACACCTGCCAGGGGGAGTCTTGGCAGATACTTGAAAAGGCAGAATACCAAATTCCATCCAGACCCCTTGTAAGCAATTGGTCTTGGCACAGAATAAAGCAAATTTCATCAAGTTTGGAAGTCATATGGGTCTAATAAGAAGGCACTGTTAGGGCTGGAGAGATGGCTCAGGTGTTAAGAGCACTTCAATTCCCAGCAACCACATGGTGGCTTACAACCATCTGTAATGAGATCTGGCGCCCTCTTCTGGCATGTAGGCAGAACACTGTATACATAATAAATAAATCTTAAAGAAAATAAAAAAGAAGGCACTGGTAGCCATCAGACCTAACTGTATCTACACTTTAGAGAATCTGCCTGAAAAAGTTGGGGAAAATTGAAAAATCTCTTGAAGACTCTACTGGTGAATTTAGAGGTAACATTGACTGCTAGAAAGATAGGAAAATGGGTCAGCAGCCTTCAGTGATGGTTGGTATATCAAATCAGACTGGCATCTGAATGTCTTGTACATGGTGAATTTATGGTTTTGGCAGAAGTTTCTAATGCAATTTAGGGGGTTGAAAAAAAACAGCATAAATGTAATCCCTGTCCTATTCTATGAAGATTTATTTTATTAATTTGTAATTGTATTTGTGTGTGCAAGTTGTAGCTTACAGGTTAATAGGCATATAAGCTGAGAACCAAACTCTGGCTTTCTGTAAAAGCAGTAACACTCTTAACTGATGAGGCTTCTCTGAGACCCTACATGGTTGTTTAATAGGAAAATAAATAAATTTTAGAGTGGTCAGTGGTCCTAAGTTAAAATCAGGACATATTTGTGAAAGTGTTATGAAGCAAGACTTTGAATCCAAGTTGACTCAATTGTATGTCACAAAAATCTTAAAGAGAAAGGGCCATTAAATCAACTAAGCCAAATGTTCACTGATACCCCCTCACCGTTTTTTTATCTAATTTACTGATGCCAGCCTTTCCTTCCTAAGTCTACACTTTCCTGTCCAGATTCTTGCAAACCTTCCTAAAAGTAAAGCTGAGTGAGAAATCTTGAGTCACAACTGTGCATCAGGAGTGCTTGAGTATCACACTCCTCAAGGCAGTGCATGCCAAGATTCCCATGATTCTGCCATGATGCAGTTCTATATTCACTTTACTCCCCCAATAATCCACTAATTTCACCATAGTATACACCTTTCTTTTTTGTGTATCTTTATTTCTGCATGCTCTGTTCCTTCTGCCTTCTGCTGGATATTTCCTGCTCCATCATTAGTTCAAGACTGCCTTCACTTGGATATTTTGCAACCATACAAGGTATAGTCAATTATATTTTAATACAGATACTCTTATACTTTGGGAATATCCCCAGGGTGATTTTCTCACTGATCTATCATTAGTCAATATTTTCCTTTAAATAAAATCCCTACCACCTTTTAAATTTCATTAGCCCACTAAAGTTATGTACATCTCCTGTCAACTAAATGATACCTAAGAAGAGTAAAACCTGTTTCGTTTCACTCTTTCAAAAGTAAGAAATATATATATATATATATATATATATATATATATATATATATAATATGTACAGAAAACACTTTATATATCTCTATGCATAATATATTAATACTTGTTTATCATATATATCCACAAACAAATATGTATTTGTGACAAGTATATGTTTGTGATATATGTATATTCAGAAATAAATATATGTGTGTGTATTAATGTGCTGTGGATATTGATCTGTATAAATAAAATGCTGATTGGCCAGTAGCCAGGCAGGAAGTATAGGTGGGACAAGGAGAGAGGAGAATTCTGGGAAGTGGAAGGAGAAGGCAGAGAGACAGCCAGCCGCCGCCATGACTAGGAACAAGTAAGGTACTGGTAAGCTATGAGCCACGTGGCAAGTATAGATTACTAGAAATGGGTTAATTTGAGGGAGAAAAAGTAGATAACAAGAAGCCTGCCGTGGCCATACAATTTCTAAACAATGTAAGTTTCTGTGTGTTTACTTGGTTGGGTCTGAGCGTCTATGGGCCTGGTGGGTGAGAGAGATTTGTCCTGACTGTGGGCCAGGCAGGAAAACTCTAACTACATTCATACATAATCTACAAAAATTCTTCAACAGAAGAACTTATCAGGTCTAATCTGCATCCTTATACCAATCAGGGTAAGGGAACTTAATTATCATTCTTGGTATGTGGAATTAGAGGAATTTTATTGGTGAGATGTTGGCCATAATTAGGCTTACTATAAACTCTAATTTTACTGAAACAATTTCAGCTTGCCTTTGCTGCTATGGTCTCTTAGCTCCCCAATCTGTTCTTAAGAGTGGTAATGGATGTGTCTTATCTTTCTGTCATTACAGTTATCCTGGGGGGGGGGGGAGCAGCGGCAGGTAGTTGAGAATGTGAAATTATTTCTAAAGCCTAGGAGAGAAAATACGAATGGTATTGGCAGATGTGGTGATTTGAACGAGAATGCTTCCCCAATAAGCTCATGTACTTGGTCCTCAATTGGTGGAGGTGCTTGAGAAATTCTAGGAGGTGTAGTTTTGCTGTAGAGAGAGTGTTACTGGCAGGAGGCTTTGGTGTTTCAGAGCCTCATACTATCACCTATAATTTCTCCTTGCTTTGTACTCATGGTTCAATAGTTGAGCTCTCAGCTCACTACTTCTGTACCACGTGTGCCTCTGGGCTTGTCTCTTAGCCTATAAGACCACCTCTAGAACTATAAGCCAAAATAAACTCCTTCTCTTATAATTTGCCATGGTCAAATTGTTTTATCATGGCAATTTAAAAAGTAACCAATACAGAAACCCATATAGTCCAATGCAAAGGTCTAATAGCTTTATACAAATAAGACTTACTATGTTTTCCCAAAGTACTCATCTACAGTGTAGTCTCACTTCCAGTTTTCCTCTGCAACTTGAATCTTGGGGCCATCTCTGGAAATGATGGATTATATCACTTATGGTTATTCTTAATGGATTACTGCTGAAAAAATGTTATTTCTGCTCATATATTATGAGAACAGGCAAAATAAAGAACCCATCGAAAACACCTGTTTTTCATTAAGTGGGAAACTGGCATTACAACTCAAAGCTCTTTCATTGTGTAGGCACAAGTAAAGGGAGAATGAAGAAGACTATGCAGAATCCTAATAATGAATTTTGGTAGCAGGTGATTTTCAACTGGAGAATCTCCTGTTTGAATTCTTCCATATAGCTATCCATAATCCTTGACTAAGTTTTTACATTCTGCCACCACTTTGTATAGGTAAAGCATATGAAATAATGATTTCCTGAAAGCTAGGAATGTATCTCACATCATTATTCAAAGAATTCTGGTGTACTGACATTGTAAAGAACTAAGACTGTAAAATAGGCCCTGATGAAAATGCCAGATAAAGTGTTGTGATGCACTAAAGAAATGAGTATCTTAACAGGTATTCATGTCCAGTTGTTACAACTGCTTTGATTGATCTGCATATGTTCTGATTTGTCTCCCTTTACTGAATTAAAGGTGTTGAATTGTGTTGGTAGCTATAATTACTTTGTAGTCCACAGCTTATAACTGATCTGGTAACATCTGGGTGGGATTATGATAGAATTAGCAGAGAGATACACAACATATGGAGATTGTGAAGACAAAGAAAAACTGCATTTAAAGGAGCCTCCAATAGTCTCTGTGGAGCCAGTAGCCAGAGATGGCTTTGCATTTCTCCCTGTTGGAAAATAATAATTGTGTTTGAGTTTGTTCTTGTGGATCATTTAAACAGGTGTATCCTTGAAACAATAACTGAAGGAAGATGGCAGCCAATGACAAAAAAGAGAGATTATATATTACCACTCAGTGGTGAGCTAGGACGATAGAAGAGCCACCAGTATATGCAAGCTGCTGCATGGGCAAATAAATGAATAAGGTCAAGCAAGTTACGTGCAACATCTCATCATTTCAAGAACCTACCTCAACCCTAGACCTGTGCTTATGAAGGGACCAATAGCATTTTCTTCATGTACAAGCCACCATCAGCAGAATCAAAATTAGGTGTCCTTGTGACTAAAATATATTTGGGTCATATATCCCATGATGTACAGTAGCATGTCAAAAAATAATTGACTCTGTGATCAATATAACTAGTGACAATTAGGGTATCTTCTGTAATTTGGGCTACAAAGAGAATTCTGGTTAATCAAGGAATTGATCAAAGAATATGTGTGAACATAATTGTCTTTACCATTCTACTCAAGAAGAGAAATAAGATTGCATATAGAATCCAATCTCTGTCAAATACATATATGATGACATCATTTCTTCCTTCCCTTTTCTAATGATATGACAAATAACCAAATAGCAATTTAAAGAAAGATAGATAATATATATATATATATATATATATATATATATATATATATATGAATGATACAGTTCTGGCTGGTTTCAAACTCATTATGTAGATGAGAAAAGCCTTGAATTTACAGAGATTCTCTTGCCTCCAAAGTGTTAGGTGCCAATATATAAATAAGAAGAAAATTATTTCCTCTAATGAAATTTTGGGCTCTTTGAAATAAATAAATGAGCAAAGAAAGGAAAGAAGGGAGAATTAACAGTCACCAATGTATGGGACTCTGACATTTGGTTGATTATGATTCAACACAAATGATACAAGTGGAATAAAAAATTAGAAGAGTAAAGAAAGGCAATCTGAGAGAGCTCTACCAAATGCAGAAAAGCTGGTGTTCCCTTGACTTCTTCACTCTTCCATGAATTTAACCATCGCCCATCATGTTATCAGTGTGGAAGGTCTCTCTACAGCTTCATGGGTCAAGCATTTGTTCCTCTGAATGTGGTACTGTTCTGGGAGGATACAGAGCCTTTCAGAAATGCACTAGTGGGGGTGGGCCTCTGAAAGCTTTGCCCAGTTCAAGCTCTATTCTCTCTGCTTCCTGCCTGCCACCCTCTAGCCAGTCTCATGTCCCTGCCAACAGGGGGACAGGGCTCTTCTGCCACCTTCTCAGCTATGATGTCTAGAATTCCTCAGAGTGAGAGCAAGCCAGAATTAATTCTCCTTTTGTTCAATTGCTCTGTATGTTATTTTGTCATAGCATTAGGAAAGGGAATTGAGAAATGATACAATTGTATTATATCAAAAAAGAAAGAAAGGAAGAAGAAAAGAAAAGTAGCATGGTATTGGTGCTTTCCTCTCAATGTTTGGTTCATGTCCAGTATGTGGCCCATGGATAAACAGCTCTTCACCTCTTTTCTGAATTTATATTCTTATACAATATCTGCCCCAGAGAAGAAATCGATCTTTCATATTTAGTGAGTGAAAAAGTGCAAGATATAATGGAATACACTGTTTATTATGCTTGAACACTGAAGGAATTTAAAACAATAATCTTCTAGAGCCAGAAAATAGGTGTACATGACTTACAGAATTGTGGTATCTTCTACCTAGCTGTTTTATAGTTATGGTTCCTCTCGAAAAGATCTGCTGTGTACTATTAGACAGAAACTTTATGAAACCAAGAGCTATCTTCTACAATTTTTTTTAGATCTTTGGGAATTTTGATCATGTTCATCTCCAACACTTCCCATATACACTCTCCTTCCCTACCCAAACAACTTTTCTGTCCCTTTAATATAAACTCTTCAAAATCAATGCATGCTGCCTAAATATTCTTGAATATGTGGTCTTCTGATGGAGAATAACTGCTTTATGAGGGACTACACTCAGAGAAAACTGTCTCCTCTCTGCTCAGCAGGTAATAATTTTGCAATAGCTTCACAGCTTTGGGTGGACGTGTGTATCCAACTCTCCTCTCCATGTTGGGATTTGGTCTGGCTTACACTTGCACAGGTTTGTGCATGCTGTCACAGTCTCTGAGTTCATTCATATGTACAGCTGCCCTTCTGTGTCCAGAGGTAATCTTTCTTTGTAGTTATCTACACCTCAGGACCTCAATTCTTTCTGTCCCCTCTTCTGCATTGATCCCTGATCCATGGGAGAGTAAGGAATGTATGTTCCCTTTAGGGCTGATAAATCTTCATTCTCTTATTCTCTTCACTTTGGCCAGTTGTGGGTCTCTTTGTTAATCACTACAACAAATAGCAGACTCTCAGATGAAGAATGAGAGATACATTGACCTATTGGGACAATGACAAGTGACTGTTTAATACTAAACCATTTAGATTCTTAAAAATAGTAAGTTCTCAAGCTGGGCGGTGGTGGCACATGCCTTTAATCCCAGCACTTGGGAGGCAGAGCCAGGTGGATCTGTGAGTTTGAGGCCAGCCTGGGCTACCAAATGAGCTCCAGGAAAACCCTGTCTCAAAAAACCAAAAAAAAAAAAAAAAAAAAAGTAAGTTCTCCCCGGGGGCTTCTGACCTGAGCAATGGGTTCTTGGCCCAATAGCATTGCTAGGTAGGGGTATTATCTTGTGAACCAGGATTTAAATCCAACCTAAAAGTAGTTGGTTACTCCCATGGAGTTCACGACACTGTTACACCAATGGGCATGTCCTGCCAGCCCAGTCATTTTTGTAGGTTGCAGGATAAGACTGATAATGACTTTTATCCTCTGGTAGCTGCACAGCACCTTCACAGCACTATAAAAGCTAGCCAGTAGGGATGAAACTTCCAAGTAAGTAATAGCTTTATTTATCATGCGTTATGAGTCAAGTATGGGATGTCTGCAGCAATACGGTCTTACAGTCAAGATTTGGTAGGTAACAAAGAGCAATGAAAATAGCCTGTAATACTTGGGGATATATGAAACAAAGAAATATTTTTAAAGGTATTTTTCACTACAAGTTTTTCTACACATATCATAAGAAGCTGTTATATGAATATGACAAGGACGATGTTGCTGAAGGTATGGACAATTTGTCTCTACTCAGGATCTATCTCTTGAGTTCCAAAACTGTTTGTTTGTGATGAAATTCAGCCTGGACATCTTCAGGATCCTCAATCGGAATGTCCAGGTTTTAGCTAAACCTATTTTTCATAAGCCCTTTTCTTCTCAATATAAACCAAACATCTCCTATCACTATAACTTAGTTTGGGGGATATTGAGACTTTCTGTCCATAGACATAACTCTTCAGAGCAAAACTATTCCAGTAGCTCACCTAACATCCTGTCTTCACTCACCACATTATCCTGTGAGAAGACTGGGCACTAGTTTGAGAGTCTGAACATAGCAATCTACACAGATCAGTTTTAGTTCCTTGTCATCTTGAAAATACACAATAATACACCTCCTTCCTTCTTCTTCCCACTTCCTTTCTTCCTTCCTTTCTTAAGTCACTTGTTAATTTACCACCTTTTAGAATTCTACTTGGAAATAATTTTAACTAGTTTAGAGAATATTTAAAGATTTTCTTTTCTTTCTTTATTTTATTTTCAAGAAAGAAAAATCTAATACTTTTTTCTAAAATAACATGGAATAGCAGAAAATCATTATGAACAAACTGAAAAAAAAAATGGATCAGAGGGAAAAAAATGACACTTCCACACCCCCACTACCAAAAGGAAAAGAGATATGTCATAATAGCTCCTGTTTGGCCATATCTTTCAGGACTGCCTGTTGCCCTTAGCAATCCCTAAGGCCAATACAAACAAAACAAATCCTTTCAGCATATCTTCATGAAGCTGTCTGGGATGTGACAAAACTTTGAGGAACTGTTTTGTGATAATGGTTTTTTACTTTATTGGTACTTCTCCAGAGAAGGTGGTGAACGGCTGCTCTCAGATACATAGAGCTGGCAAAGGCTGAAGTCAATAAAACCTCGCAGAATAATTGGGGAGGGAAGAAAAAGAGGGGCAAAGGGACATAAAAGGAATGAAGAGGAAAGTGGGACCTATAAACGTAAAAGCCTGAGGAGTATGTTTGGGGGGAATAGACGATGCAAATCAAAATTGGGAATAGTTATTGGAAGAGCAAGAAAGCAAATAAAACAAGGAGATATACAGCACCTGTCATCAGTCTGCACACCAAACTTATCACAGAGATTTTCTGCCCTGTGTGTGGAGGAGCTTCATCTGGCTACAGCTATGGAAAGTGTTTAGATTTTTCTGAGATTGTTCTCACTGTCAGAAGACAAAATAGGTTGATGAACTTCAGGAGCAATATATATTCTTCTTTAAGAATATGAAAAATAGGGATAGAGTAGTGTTAGTAAATAAAGCAATTTTGTGTTCCTTTATGCTCAGAAATAATAATTACTCAATGGCAAATAACAAAAGGCAAAAATATATCCCTCAAAGAAGGAAAACTGCCAAAGAGGGAATCAGAAGTCAGAATTCGTTGGTGAAATTTGCACTTAATTTCGGTGCTTAAAATTCTGTGGACTGTGGGTCTGTGATTTAGGTGAATGAGAAATCACCTTCTTGCTCCTGGATTAGCTCATCAGTGCTGTGAAAGTGGACATTCAGAATGTTGAAAACAGCTAAGGACACTGGAGAATACGGCAACTGCAGTGAGCAAGCATGACTTCTGCTGTTTAAATGGACAAGCTTCTGGGAGGCATCTTCTGGAAATAATACCTGTGGAATAGATGGGTAGAATAAAAAATAAATAAGAAAAAAAATGCCTTGGTCATTTCCAAGATAGTTTAGCATAGCCAGGCCACTACAGGAGAGTGACCACTGAGATCTATACATATTCACTAAGAGAGCTGCTCAAAAGTTAACTTTATATTCCCTGAGGGGCTAGGAGACTACAGAGTAGCCAATGACCATGATTCAGATCTGTTCTAGTTATCATGGAAGAGTCATCATGAGCCATAGAAAGAGAATTGGGCAACAAAAGAAAATAAGTAATTTAATTATTTGGATAGACCATATGAATTGAGATGTATATCAGAATCCTGAATTTTAATAAAGCTAGAACCAGGAGATTCGAAGTGTGTTTTTCTTGTGTGATAGATAGGCTCAGCCAGTTCTGTGACTTTGACTAAGTTTTATAACCTTCTAGCATACAGCACCCTCATCACTAACATGAGAGCGCATCACTAAATGCTTTCTGAGCACTGCCTACTCAGAGACACTATTATTTTCTATTCACGATAGCAGTCCCAATTATATGGTGCTGTGCACCTCCAAAATGTATTTGTGTGATAATGTTTGTTCTTTCAAACAGTCCTGTGTGGTAGCTTCTATAGAAAGCATTATAGCTCATTTTAAAGATAAGAAAATGAAGGCTTAGGAAGGTAGGATGCCTTTCTCAAGGTTGCTTAGTTAATTAGTATCAGAGCAAAGACTAGAAACATAAGTCAGCTATGCTTGTAATGATATCACCTTGTACCTTGGAAAGTGAAATAAAATAAAACCGTATTAGAAAAGCATTTCTTTATGTGGATTTTCTTCAGCCATTGTATATCAACAGGGATGAGAGTTTATTTAAAAAAGAGAAAAAAAAAGAAAAAAATCAGAGCTCTAAATAGAAAAAACAGTGGCTGCACATAGAAAATCTAAGCAGAGTTTAAAAAGCATATTTTGGAATTTAAATTTTTGTTTTTTGAACTTCATGCATCCCATTTACATGATTTTTCAACACTGTCTTTCACCCTCTAACTTCTCTGAAATCCTTCAGACTCCCTCTATAATTTAAGACCTCCTTTTAATAATTGTCATATATATTACAGCTAATTTTTATGTGACATTTAACTGATTAACATATACGTATGTATGACATCTACATTGGTGTATCACCTGGTGTTGTCATTGTGATAGTTTTGTTTACACAATCATATTGTTGACATTTCATGTCTGCAGCTTTCCTGGCATATATAGAAGACATATATCCTCCATAGCTTATATAGGAGAGATACATATCTCACAGCAGACACTCTAGTCCGCTGGCTCTTACAATCTTCCTGTCCCCTCTTCCATCACATTTTCTGTGCTTTAGGTTGTAAGGGTTACATTATAGTTGTGTCATTTGAGGTTGGGTGTCATGTGGTCACTTATTCTCTGTATTTTGACCATTTCTGGGTTTCTGTAATGGTCTATGTCTTCTATAAGAAACAAATTTGTTGGTAAGAAGTGAGAGCTCCACTTACCTGTGGGCAGGAGGAAGTTAGAAATTATACTGGATTAGAAAAGTAGCAGTAGTCAGTTATCCTTTAGGGTCCATGTGTGGCTAGCTTTACAGTTCCAGGTGTGAACCAGCTCCTATTTAGTTCCCACTTAGCTGGTCTTGTGTACAACTGTCTCAGTTTGAGTTTCTATTGCTGTGAAGAGACACTATGGCCATGCAACTCTTATAAAGGAAATATTTAATTGGGGACTGGCTTACAGTTCAGAAGTTTGGTCCTTTGTCATCACAATATGAAGCATGGCAGCATTCAAGCAAACATGGTATTGGAGAAAGTAGGTAAGAGTTCTCTATCTGGATCCAAAGGCAGCAAGAAAAGACAATGAGACACTGGGCCTGGTTTGAGTATCTGAGACCTCAAAGCTTTCACACAGTGACACTTCCTCCAACAAGGCCATACCTCCTAATGGTACCACTCCTCATGAGCCAAAGGGGTACATTTTCATTCAGATCACCACAACTAAACAGTTGTTGTTGTGTCCAATATGTAACTTCCATGATTGTAGATTTCTAAGTATTTTACCAGAGTGATCAGTGATATATATGGTCATCCACCTAAAAAGCAGTATTTTTCTAGCACATTTATGTTGATGACAGATGGTATTATGTGTTGTCCTCCTCTACATATTTTGAGAGATACAGAGATTTTCAAATAACATACTTACCCAAATAAAGTTTCTATAGTCTAATGATAATATCAGATATGTATGAAGGAACATTTGTTGCAACAAATGGTGAGAATTACAGAAAATCACAGCCAATCAAAATGCAAGTTGTGGAGCTCAGTTACAACTAATACATCTCTAATGCAACTCCTTCACCTACAGCTCAGGGGATCATTGCAGGAAAAGCTACAGAAAGATTGTAAAGGTCAGAGGAACAGGGAAAATGCTGAGAGATTATGTTTCCTCAGAAATGTCAGAAAAGTTACATCCATGAATTCCCAACAACATGGCTGCTTAAAAAAGACCTAAACAAGAACAATACCAACAGATATGCTTACATGAAAAAGGTAATCCCTAGACAAAGAGCTACAGACAAATAATGATTACAGCTGGGAAGTAGTCCTCCTCATGAAAGATCAATTGTTTATGCAATACCAATTGTCAGCCCTGAAAACATACACATATAAGTAACATACACATGAAGGAAATTATATTTTAGTGTTTAGGAATACATGTTTTTACAAAATATGGCATGAATTTAAAAGAGAGAAAGGGATGGTAGATGAGATATGTTGAGGATAAGGAAGGGAAGGAGTTAAATGATTAATTGTATTATATATCAAATTTAAAATACACATGATATAATGATTGAATTTCGGATAAGCATCAAACTGAGTGCTTGTGGGCAGTTAAGAAAAATTGAAGATCTGATATTTGTTATTGGAAACAAAGTGGAAATCTGATTTAAAATATTAGAAAGCTGACCAATTAGCAACATATACTTGTAAATGTAGAAAATTAGACCTCTCAAGCATATTGTAAAGCCTGGCCACATCAAAGTCAGCCACCACACCCTGCCCACACTTTTTCTTGTCTCTCTCATTTCCCCATTTTTATTTCTTGTCTCAACTTCTGCTTTCAACAGACCCAAGATAAGACACTAAATAGCTTGTGTTTAATGATCCTGAACATCATATAGGAAAAACTATGAGAACAGAAGTATTTTAGTGAAATAAGGTATATTCCATCATAAAAGAATCCCCAAGAATTCTTATAGGAACATTAAAATATAGTAGGTTCATAAAACTAGGTAATTCCATAAACATAATTCCCCTTCAGTTAATAATGTGAAAAACTACTGATATGTTGCGCAAGCCTATATTTGCTGACAAACATCTGTAAACCTAGATGTAAAGCTGGGTATTACAAAAGAAAAAAATTTGTCAGGAGACCAGCAGGCAATATACTAGTGTACAGTTGATATTTATATCAATGTGTGTGAATTTAAATGTGAAAACACAATCAAATGGATGAAAACACTACTAACACAAAAATGGTATGGAGTCAAAACTTTATGTTGTTGCAGGAAATACAGTAAGAGGGATGGTGAGCTAGGGTTAGAATCCTCTTTGACAGATTCTTGCTGTTCATATGAGTTATAATAAGTCCTTTCTGTCTTTGGACCTGAGTTCTATGTGCAATCTGGGCAAAAATAACTTGAATATGATAGTATCAGAGATGTTTCTATAGAGAAACAACTTTGAAAATACTCTAGAAATACCAATCAACTTGTCAATGTGGATGAGGAAATTTCCAAGTCCCACCTGCAGATAAAAATCTGCAAAAAGAGAGAATCAGTCTTCTGCAGGGAAGAGTCCTCTGATAGTTATCCAATCCCAATTCATTGTCTGTAAGCACATGGACATGCAGTAACTGTAAATGAACTCGGTATGTTGCATTTATAAATGTGTGTGTGTGTGTGTGTGTGTGTGTGTGTGTGTGTGTGTGTGTGAGAGAGAGAGAGAGAGAGAGAGACAATCATAAGTAAGGATAGGAAGTCATGAGTTTGACAAGAAGTAAGAGGGACACAGGAGGAGTTGGAAGGAAGGAGTGATAAAAATACTACACACATCAAATTTTCAAAAAGTAAAATACAAAACTATGTTTAATGCATTATCATGTGTCACCCCAAATTTGTAAATTCTTAGTGGCTGATAACATATTAAAACTCATTACACTGTAGAAATCTACTTCACCCTCTTACATTGCCTTCCAAATTCAAGATGATTTGTAATTCATTAGTATGATATAAATTAGTATTTTAGTCATTGTTTTCTGTGAATCTAAATTATGAAATTAGGTAGGTAACCAATATGTTAAATAAGCTTATCTAATTTTAATGTATTGTATGACATGGATAGAAGGATTCAACTTGAATTGGGAAAATGATTTTCGTCTCCACCCCTGAGTGTCATCACCCACCACTCAAAGCCAGACTGTGAACAGGAATGATCAGGAAAACTACTAAGGCCAAGGACCCAACAAGAAAGAAAAACATAGCTGCTGTGGAAGAAATGAAAACAAGCTATTGTGACCCAAGAACCATAAAATGCATCAGGGAGTACCAGGTTCATTCCAGAGGAAGGGCCAGTAGTGAGTGTTCTGCAATGGGAATTCTCATTCTTAGCACTGCTATTATGTTCTCTCTCTCTCTCTCTCTCTCTCTCTCTCTCTCTCTCTCTCTCTCTCTCTCTCTCTTATTGAAAGAACTCTAACTTTATTCTTCCTATGTTAAAATCCATTGCTGAGGCGGCTGTTAGAAGCCTCCTGTGAAAGGCCTCATGCTAAATTGAAGGGTTTTGTAGTGACAAGAGACATTGAAATAGGAATCCAGAGCAAAAGTTAGAGTTGGAGCTTACATTTCCTTCTAGCCAACTAGTACCTATTATTGACTGTGCTGTAGAGATAGATGCTGGAAGCATCAGATGAGAAGCCTTCTGTAAGGATGCCAGACCTCTGTTCCAACTGACGCCAAATTCATCAGTACCTATCCATGCAAATAAAGAGCTGAAGGTAATCTTTGTTTTCACACAGCACCCTGGCTGATGTGGCAGATCTGATAACCTCTTTCAAGCCAGAAAAGCAATAGAAAAAAGCATAAAGTAGTTTATGGTCCTTGATAATGTCACTTCAACCTGGTGTCAGTTCTCCTCTCCATGTGTCTTGCCCTCTGACCTTTGCTTGCAGGAATAGCACTATCCCAGCAAGGGCTGTGTTTCCTATGCGCATCAAGATGCCAGGCATCAGTGTGTTTAATCATTATAGGGATCCTGTGAATTATGTTTATTATCACCATTTTATAGCTGAGAAACTAGAGACTCGGATAAAGCAAGGTGAACACAAATCTAACAGATGGTTCCACTGTGATTTAACCTAAGTTTGTCTCCAGGACTTGGGTTAGGGTTGACTGCACAACCATCTTTAAAATTAATTATTTTACATCATCACCATATGTGTTATGAATGCACTTTGAATATCCTTATGTTGTTAAACTACAATGGTGCATCATAGAAAGATTTCCTACTAAAATAATGTTTTTAAAAAGCAAGATCCTATAATCATAGTTTCAGTATATATATAAATAATTATATCTCACTGGTCGGAAATTTGCCTATTGTGTAGGCATGATCTAGGTTCAATCTCCAATAACAAGAAAATGAGAATAAGGACCTGCTTGTCTGGTAGATTGATGAATTCAGGTGCCTGAGGTAGATAGACAGAGTTGAGGCAGCATGAGAACAGAGTGTGTATGCTACAGCATTCTGCACTGAGAGCAGGGAGTGCTCTACACTAGGGTGTTTATTCAGAGTCCTGGAACAATACACTTCTGGGGGGTGGTAGCCATCATGAAAAGCTCTTGATATTTTTGGAAGAAATGGGTTGGGTAGGCAGAGGAAACATCTTAGAAATGGAGTGGTTTTATACTTTTTTTTTTTTTTCTAACTAGCCTATGTTGTAATCAGTGTGAGCTTTGGAGAAAAAGACCTGATTGAACTTGTAGTTTTCTGTCTCTTTACAGGATCTGAAGTCATTGGGTGAAGTCTGAGCTGTGTGTTAAAATGTTCATGGCAGTTTTGTTGATTTGTTTTCCGTGTTGGAGAAAATGTTTGCATTGAGTCTGCCACATTTGTGCTTTAAGTGCTTAACAAATGGTAGTCACATTTATTAGTGTTGTTTTTCACCAAGACTTACTCCTATCTTTTGGTTTTTATGTTAACTTGATGTCTATTTTTCTTACTCAAGTACTTTACTTGCTGCCTCTGTTTTCTGTTGTATTTTGTTACGAAAGCAAAGATCTCAAGTAATTAAATGACATTCTTCCACAGGTGCTTTCTCTACCTCCCTGTACACCCTCTGTGTGGGGGTGATGCGCATGTGGGATGTAGACAACCTCTGCACACTCATATATTGGCACATGTAAAAGTGAGAGACAACCCTAGATACTGTTCTGCCACATTCTGAGTCTCTCCTTGGCCTGCAGCTGTGTGAAATGCACTAGGCTCACTGGCCAATGAGAACCCATGGATGTGCCTGCCCTTACTTCCTCATTTCTGGGATGTAGGATAGGCTCTACCTGCCAATTACATTGTTTCTGGGTATCTGAACTCAGGTGTTCACATTTGAAAGTCAAGTGTTTTTCCAACTGAACATTGCCTGCAGCTCTTTATATAGTCAGAATTCTCCTTGATGTATTGCTTGCTGCCCCCATGGCCAAGACTCATGAAGGGAGGCCCCAGCTTTCAATTGCACATATGTAGCATGGAAGCAAGAAATGATGTGCCAGATATTAAGCCCTTTCATAAGAAGCAGCACACCTTGCTGCTATTCACTTTCTTGACTAAAATAAGACACATGGGCCAATCCTATTTCATGTTGGCAGTGAAATGCTTACAATGGGAAAGCTACCCAGTGCATGACAGTGCTGCTTTCCTCCACGACAGAGTCTTTTCAATGACACAGTGGTGTTATCACGCTCCTAACAATGGTGAATGCAGACAGAGAAGTGAACAGTGTCTTCATAGATGCTCAAGCAGTCTCTCTTAATAGTACACCTATTGTTGTTGGAACATCTCCTAAGGCTGTAGTCATGGGGTGTGCTGCCTTGCCAGCCCCTCAGCCCTTTGCACAGTGCTCTGCACATCTACTGACTCAATAAATATTTGTTGAATTGAATTGAATTGCACTGCAGCAGCATGGATAGGACCACCCACCAGCTGGCAGACCAAGCTCACATAGGTTTATCAGTTCTGTTCCTCCTGCCAAACAACAATGCACTACACTAAGCATCTCTGGGCTGTGAGTCTCTATTTTGGCAAACTAATTGACCTTAATGTAAATGTTCCCAGCCACATGAAATGCATTGTGGAGTGCACACCAGCAGTCACAGCTGAATGCCAGCTGCCATCACAGAATGGCATGTAATTTATCCCTCCACAAACCCTCATGAGTACAACAAATAACAATGCCTTTCTTAGAAATCTTCTGTCAGTATAGAGAATATCACATTTTAATAACTGATACAAGAGTAAGAAGACGGATATGACCAATATTTAAACAAAGGATTGCTTGCCTTCCTCTAGGAAAGAATTCACCTGAGTTTACTGGATATCACACTTAACATTATTTGCTCATTAAGGCACCAGAACACCTGGTGTGGGAGTTTTCCTAAGTAAAAGGCACTGGATTGGGCTTTGTTTTCCTCTCTTTTATTGTTATGCTTAGAGACCTTCAACACCACACCTACTTTGCTGGGCACTAGTTTATGCATCTTTCAAATGGAGAGAATAATGCCCATATACTTACTCTCTTCCCAAAAGAGAGTGAGAGGACTCAACTGTGTAAAAAGCACAAAACTTTTTTGAACAGGTCAACATTGTTTTACAAATATCAGAGAACACAAGCAAATGTATTTTATTTTCACCCTCTGCACAGTCTTTGTTTGCTCTTCGATGTTTGCTCTTCGCCATAGTTCTGTCATGAGTTTGTCTGTTTAATGTCTAAAGGCCATGTTCAAAGAATGGTAAGGAAAAGCTGGGAAAGGTATTTCCCATCAGGTTCTAGTTAACACCCATGCTGTGTTTAACCACATGGGTCTCAAAGACTTCATTGCATGGTTCTTCTCATTCCATGTAAATCACTCTGATGCAGGATCTACCAAGATGAAAGTGTATTGATAAAGAGCCGTGGAACCCAGTGTCTGAGACTTAGATTAAACCAGAAAGCATGAACTTGTGCCGCAAGCTCCAAAGGTCTGCAGAGCAGTGTCAAAGAGAGCTGGCGGTGTTTCTCTGGAGCCCTTAGAGAAGCCTGAATGGGAAGGATGTGAGAGTGTTTTGTTGTCTGGGCTACAGTCCAGCCCTTCCCATGTCTGAGTTGTGTTCATCTATGTTGTCTCCTGTTTACATCTCATGCCACTCTGCACAGGGAAGCCACTCTTCTGTCAGTATCTTTATTGATGTACATATGAACACTTTGCTCTTAAAAGGAGTCCCAGTTGTTTGAATGTCTCATATCCATATATAGATGTTAGCAGCTCACTGATAATGGATCCTTGTTTCATGTGTTACACTGAGATTCTTTTCTACTCCCTCCATTGTTGGACAAACTGAGTTCAAGTCCACTAAATTACTTCAGCTTTAAAGCTAGCTCAAATATTCTTCTTTTGTTTAGTCATTTGGAGTCATATAGACCAAAGCATTTCTATATTTTTATTAATTTGAGACAGGGTTTCTCTATTATATGGTCCTGGGTAACTTACTATTTGAGCCTGTCTAGGCTCAAATTCAGAGATCTGCCTGTCTCTTCCTCCAGGGTGCTGGAAATAAGGATGTGACACTGTGTGCTGCCTTCTAGTGGCTTTTACTTGGCTTAATTCTATGTTAACATTTTCTCTGGATTCACATTGAAAGTGTCAACTTCATGAGCAAGCTGAATGCTTATGGCTCTCTGAACACGGGCCGAAAACTAGAGAGGAGCTAAATAGTGTTGATTAAGCCTAGGGAGAATGCAGGAGAAAACAGAAATGTGAAAAAGTGAAATCAACTGAGAAAAGTGGAATTGAAAGGTGATTTTAGACAGAGGCCAGGACAACATTGGACTGATGGTGGTGGTGTACAATTTTAATCTCTCCACTCAGGAGATAGAGACAGGCAGATTTCTGTGAGTTTGAGGACAACCTGGTCTACAGAGAAAGTTCCAGGTCAGCCATGGCAGGACTACACAAAGACACCCTGTCTTGAAAAACAACATTAACAAGAGCATATAGAAGGGCAGAGTTGACTACAACAAAGACACCTGAGAATGTAATGAGTCCTCCAATCCTCCTTCATTGTGCAATTAATATTTATGGCTGAATTGTTAAAGGAGACATTTTTAAAACCAGACCAGGAGTGTCTCCTTCTGTATATGGCAATAAACAGTTATTATTTTATTATTATTATTATTATTATTATTAATTCTTCTTATATATAGCTTCTGACAGTCTCATGTATTCAATCTTGGTCTCAAATTCAAGATGTAGATAGGACAACCTTGAACTTCTAATCCTCTTGCCTGCATCTTCTGAGTGCAGAGATTATAGGCATGTGCCAAATCACTTGGTTTATTTGGTGCTTGGGATGGAACTCAGGGACTTATGCAGGCTAGACAGGCCCTCTATCAGCTAAGGCATATCCACATCTATTTTTAAACTTGTTAAATCACCAATTCATAGAGATTACATTTTGTTCATTTGAATTACTAAATTTCTAATCATCAGTTATTAAGTTTTTCTAATGTTAAAGACAATAAGACTGAAAATTTAGAATAGACAATGTAATGTCCAATTTTACCTTCTTTGTCATGTATTTCTTTCCTGTTCCTCTCTCTTCCATTCCTTTCCTCCTTCATTCCTCTCTCTCTTCCTTTCCTCCTCCTGTTTTCCTCTTGACCTTTCCCCCTATGGTTTTGGCCCTCTCTTTTTTTTTTTTTTCAAGACAGGGTTTCTCCATGTAGTTTGGGTATCGCTCTGTAGACCAGGCTGGCCTCGAACTCATAGAGATCTGCCTGGCTCTACCTCCCGAGTACTGGGATTAAAGGTGTGCGCCACCACTGCCTGGTGTTCTTGCCCTCTCTTTACAGCCCTTTACCCTCTCCCTGTCTTTGTTTACTCTTAGCATCTCACTCCTGTCTATTAGTGCAGTCCTGGTAAGAACCACTTCTCTTTCAATAGGATTTCTGATCATTTATTTTTACCATACCTCAACAAATATTATAACAACAAGATAAATGCCCAGGGTGCCATAGGTTGTGCTGGGCATTATTTCCTATCTGTTGCCTCTACACTATAGTACATTGTGTAACATTCTAATTTAAAATGCTGCATATATTGAAGAGACAGGTTTGGAAAAATCCTGCAGAGAATACACTGCTAATGTCATAATTCTTTTTTTTAAAAGATTTATTTATTTATTTATTTATTTATTTATTTATTCATTTATCATTGTGTATACAGTGTTTTGCCTGCAAGCCAGAAGAGGGCACAAGATCTCATTATATATGGTTGTGAACCACCATGTGGTTGCTGGGAGTTGAACTCAGGACCTCTGGAAAGCAGCCAGTGCTCTTAACCTCTTGAGCTATTTCTCTAGCCCCCATAATTCTTTTTGGTTCTTAATTGTGACCCCAAAATGGAAAACAGAGAGAAAGAAAAAAATGAGACTAGGAAGAGGAGAGTAATGGGAGAAATAAGAAAATGCAGAAGTGATATTTAAAAATATGCATTGCTTTAGAGAAGAGGTTAGATAATTTAAACACACAGCACATTTCACCATTCAATAATACTTACTTAAAAATAAAAGTAACTATTAGCCTTTGCATAGCAAAACTGTGGGCTGGAAAAGTGAGTGTGTATAAAGCTGCCTGACTGGCAAGAAGCCTTGAGACTGTCATTGCTGACTTATTACATATGAGTGTCATGGTGACCCATTGTGCTACTCAAAATGGTCATCAGAGCTCATTAAGTTGAAACTAGTGAAAATTAAATGAATCAAGGATATGGTGCCCTAGCTGCACTACTCATGTTTTAAGTATTCTTTCATTGCACTTGGCAAGCTGCTGCCAAAGGGAAAAGACAGCTCAGAGCAGCACCATGACAAATGTCCCACTAGCTAGGACCACGGCAACTCACAGGAATCTTAGGGTCACAGTTTCCATTTCTCTGGACTTTTCTGAATACTTCCACTGTATATTTGCTTGGGTTTTCTATCTTTCTTTGAAGAAAACAATTTCTTCCTTAACAAAATACACCAATCAATCTTTGACTGTTTTAACTCTGAGAATAACAGATTTCATAATATCCAGGTCCAAGTCTTGGTATACCTCTAGAAGTCATTGGTAAAATTTATGGATACAGCTGGCTTGCAGCTGTAAAACCCTGTATTGTTTAATGCAAAATGGCATCTGTGCCTGCTAATTGGATACTTAGGCATCCACTCCTAAATTTCCAGGGAATTAGAGTGATGTAGTTCTTGGCTCCTGCCTACATCCTGCCATTTTGAGAATCGTGGCTCGGATTCACTTTTCTTCCTTGTTATTCTTGTTGAGAGGGCAGAGATCTAAGCTTCCTCCTTGACATCAATATTGCTTGTTGGGGAACATCTTCCTTCTTATAAGCCAGTTTTGATCCTTTCAAACTCTGCCTAAGAAAACCTCTGTATGCTGTGGAAGCTGTTCACCTGAGTAAGTTATGGGCTCTGGGATCACTGCGCAGGACTTGTAAGAAGCATGAAGCTGGTGAATGCAGCCCTGCCTCAGAAGTCAGATGCAAATTTAGCCCACCATCACAGAGAATGAGTCAGGACTAGGCCTGCTCCAGCAAGCATCGCTGTACTCTGTTGGTATTATTTAGTTTTCACAGCTATTTCAACAATAGGATGGAGGTTTATTTTGCCTCAAGTATATGCAAACTTTGTTAAATTTGTTCTCATAATTATTGTTAGCTCTAGACAGAATGATTTGGGCCCCAGAGCTTAGCCAGTTCTCACTGGACCAGATTGTTTTCTGATTCTTCCATACACTAGTAAATTTCCATCAGAAAGCCTGCTCACCTCAAGTTGATGATTACAGGCCACAGTCAAAAGCTGAACAGGGCCCATCCACTCTGATCTGCCCTAAAGCCAAGACCAGCTATTTGGGAAGAAAAAAAACACCAGAAATTAAATACCTAACTGCAGGTATATCCACTTTTAATGTAAGCACTACAAAGAGTGGAACATGATTGCAAATGGAGAAAATGGTTTTCAAAGATTTGATACATTCAGAACAGAAAGCTCTGGCTGTAACTGAGGGGGACTTTTCACCTCAAGGTGGATGCTTACCCCCATCTGGACTTATGCACAATGCTCACATTCAGGTATGTATAAGTTGTTGTTGTTTTTCACAGCACTGTCTCCCAGGTGGTTTACACCCATCCACCCTGCTGCCTGTTTTTCTGTCCTTCCCTTGTGCAGCTCATTCGGTCTGATCTTTAACTTGGCTGATGGGGTTGTGATAAATAGGGTCATGATCCCTCCTACTGACTCCACCTTAAAATAATCAAGTTGGAATCAACTGTCTCTCCCTTTGATATTCAAAGAGAAAAAGAGTAAATGATCATTTATGAAATAGGGATTGCTTGGTAGACCTTGTCACTTGGAAACATCTAGTTTGACCTAGTCTAGAAGTGACAGCACAGATGGACTAACTTTGTTGCCCTGATATTGAATATGTAAAATACAAATTCTGAAAGAATTTACCCGAGCCTATGAAGACCAACCCACATTTTAAAATATTTGCTCATAAAACTTACTTTAAGGATAAAAACAACTCTGAACTGAAAGAAAAACACTTCAAAAAACTATAGCTGATGAATTATTTTCTTACTCTTAATTAACACATTCAGTAGAGAACTATAACTTATTTGTACAAAACAAAATTACAATGCAGAGTAACTTCATATCAAGCCAGTAATATCTAATATATACTATGGAAACTCAGTAACTGGTTTGTGTTCCTTAGGGGAAGGGTTGATACAGGAAGCAAAACAAAACAAACAAACAAAAAAATACACAGTGCAAGAATGAGATTGGGGAAAAATCAAATCAAAGAACATTCCAAGAAACTAGAAGTTGAAAATAAGGATAGGGCAGGCTGTGGAGGTGACATGGTTGACAGGAAGCTTCCTTTTTAGATGACGCAGAGGGCACTTGAGAGCTTACAGTTCTTTGGCTTTTGTGCTCACCCGTCTTCCCAGGCTACTCATAAATATAAGTAGTGGGCATTACCATCTGCTACAGCCCTGGCCTACAGAATTCAAAATCCCTTGGTCCTTAATGCTGAGATGGTCTTTGAAAGCTAAGAGGTATGGAGCCCAGCTGTGGATTTCAGTAAGGGAGAAGAATTCTGCCTTATAGTGTTCAGACTATGGTTTAGGGCTTTAACATTTTTCTTTCATCCTCCTTTAGAGCCATCAATTGCCTTGTACAGACATTGAATTCACTTACAAAGTTAAAACAGAAAAATAAAATGGAATGCAATGATCAGGAAATTCCATTTTTTTTCTCTCCCTTTCATCATTTTGCTGAATGTGTGCAGAACTATATGAGGTTATTCATTTGTACCCAAACAGGAATATAGGATTTGCCATATTGGATCAGGCCATTGGTCCATCAATGTTGTGGTCTTATTGCCTCTGGCACCACATGATACATGAAGCACCAGAGGAGAGTGAGCTCCTCGCATACCCACAAGGCAGCAAGTCAATTGCGCAGTGCAATCTATGGGGCGAAAGTTTTCCCTGCTCAGGATAGGGTTACATGAATGAGACAGGATTTGAAAATGTCTGAATAAGGCTGGAACTGCATCATTTGCAGACAGATCCAGACTGTCCTTACCTTTAGAAATTGTGTCCAGTGTCTTCCCTCTCACTTTCAATTATAAGAACTATCATTTATCTCATGATAATATATTGCAGTAGTTGTGTTAGACAGCCCCATTCTGGCAAGATGAAGACAGGGCTGTATGATAACAGACACATGGCTGTTTATCTCTGGTAAAGGTAAGCAAGCAGCCAGAGCTGGCATTTAAGGTAACATCTCAGAATTCAACACCTTTACCATGGTAATCATTACATGAAAGCCACAGTCTGCTCAGTTCCTTAGGCTATTTGCCCCTTCACTAAATTATTTGGGGCATAGTGTCCTCAGTGGATGCGCACTTAGCCTAAGCATGACTGCAGAATTGAGGCATCATACACAAGCACCATGCCGGTGATGACGTAATTGTGTCACAGGTGATAGTGAGATGATAGGTACAATCAGACAAGACCGGATCAACTTTAGGGGAAGGACATGGAACAAACACTGTGCTGGTATTTTCTTCCTAGAGTAGAAAATGAACAAAATACAAAATAAGTAATACAGTGATCCTCAGAATCTAATAATTGTGCTATATGAAACACTTCTTAGTGCTGGAGAGATGGGTCAGTGGTCAGGCTTACTGTGTAAACATGGAGGTTGGAGCTGGGATTCTTGTAAAAGCTACCCTTTGTCCTAAGTACTCCTGTGAACCAAACACAGAGGGTAGGAGAGGTGTAAGGATTGCTGGATATGCTGGTTGCAAGTCTAACTGAAAAAAAAAAAAAATGTGAACTACAGGTTCAGTGAGAGACTGCCTAAAAAGACAGAGAACCATAGAGGAGGACACAGAACATCCTCATCTGTCCTTCATAAATGCAGGGTATGCACTTGTACTCATTCATACATCAGGTGCATTTACAGGCCATAAATAAAGCAAAGCAGGTTCTTAATAATAGCAATCAACTGACAGGGTGGGAATAGTGGTCACTACAGAAAATAGAGTCCTGATCCAAATTGTAAATTTGCCCATCTATTTCTAGTTTCAACAGTGATTCTTAACTATAAAGCTTCTGCTGAGAATTGCTAATTATGACTATAGTACTGATGGTTGAACCAGTCTACATACTCAGTCAGGTTCAATGAAAACTGAAGCTGTGAGGTCTCAGTTTGAAAACCAATGAAATATGACTGCTAAAGACAATGAAATATAGAGGTTGGAAAATTTTATTTTAGGGTCTATTGATTGGCTGATCATGTGATTTTTAAATTTATTTTTAATCATATTCTTGAAAAATATATTTAAATATTATCATGCATTTTACTTTTCATCTTTATATGCTGCAATTCAAGTTTTAAGGACTAATATAAAATGATTTAATTTGCAACTAGAATTAACAATACAGGGTTGTCTATATTCCAAGTTCATCTATTCACATAAATGTGATTCTCATTAATGGTAGAGACACTGCATGAAACTGACTCAACTATTTGTAGTTCAGTCACTAGAATACTTGCTTATCTTGTGAATGCATTGTACCTCTGGCTTGATGATTATGAGAAACCAAAGAGAAAAGAACCATGTGTAAGCCTGTCATTCTCTTTCCTCTAAGCTATTAGTTTTACAGTAACTGTTTAGCTAATTCACAGGCTGGTAACATGAGTAACAAAGGATATCTATCATCAACTGTCCATCCGAAGAAATAACTGTCATTCAATATTCAGTCACAGTCCTTGTTCTGGTGTAGCCTCTCCCATGGGGTCATAGTTCTGTCACAGTCCTTGTTCTGGTGTAGCCTCTCCCATGGGGTCATAGTTCTGTCACAAAAAACCTGGATTTTTTTTTGTCTTTAATCATATTGAATACCTTGCTACTTTGGATCTTTTGCAACACTGTGTGCCCTTAGTACATTGTGGGTTTCATTTTAGGTTAACATTTTGGAGGGGGGGGAAACTCATATATGAGTACTGTATTTATATCATTTCCATCCCACCTCTGCTATTGAGTCCTCCCATGTTCTACCCACTGCTTATCAAATTTATGGCATTTTTTATGTATATAGTATAAAGGAATATTACTTGCTGAGTCAATTTAGTATTGTTCCTATGTACATATATTATTGAGAGGTGACCACTTGAGATTGAATAATCTATCAGTGTATTTGTTCCTGGGGAAGATAGATTGTCCATCTCTCAGTAGCCAATAATTGCTTGTGGTTCTTCATCTAGAAATGGGGCCCTTTGAGATTCCCCCCATGCACTCTGGGTTGGAATGACAACTAGTGTTGTCATTGCTTAGGCAATCATATTGTTGAGAGTTCATGGGTATAGCTTCTCTGTCATATCTGAGAGGCACAAGGTCACACAACAAACTTCCTGGTCCTCTGGCCCATCCAGTCTTTCTGCCCCGTCTTCTACGATATTCCCTGAACCTTATATGCAGGAGTTGTGTTGGTGATGTATTGTTTGGGGATGGGTACCTCTGCTGGGCCTTTTAAATGTAAACAGTTGTCAGCAACTTTTGAAATAATGCATGCTTAGAGTGTGTGCATCACTTATGTGATTTTTTTGTTATTCCTTTGAATTGCACTTATAAAGGACCATATTTAAGAATTCAGGATAATAATAGAACATTAAGTTTTTAAATTTCTATCGGTAACTTTTTAAGAAAGCAGTCTGTTAAAGTGAGACGATTGTAATCACATGGCCTTAGCTCTGAGCCGGGGCATTGATAGAGTTCCTGATACATGTTAGATTGTCAGTTTGTGTCTGTCTATGTGATATAAGATACATTTTGAGTATGTTATATATTTCATTTCCATAACAGCCTGGATTTGTATCCAAGCCATTTGGTTTCAGAATCAATGTCCTTTCTTGTGAGTCTCAACTATATCTGCAAGTTATTTTTTATTTATTATGAAGTAAAATTAACAGTATACAGCAAAGGAAAAATTTGAAGATTTTAACTAGCTTGGTGGAATACTCTTCTATAACAGGAATTAGATGGGAAAATCTATAGAGCAAGCTGTTCTTGTATTTGATAAGGAAAGTAGCTCTAATTGAAACATGAAATATTTTCTACTGAACAAAAATACAAAGGTGCAAACATTGGGACTGCATCCACATTTTTCTTTCCTTTGTGTGTGATTTAACATCTATGACCTTGTATTTTATTACCAAATATAAGACTTTGACCTACTGTTTTCAGCTAATATACCATATTAATTCCTAACTCTTTAGGAGAAACTTCACAAGTCCACTTGGGTGATATGTATTTCCACCCTCTTTCCCTCCCCCCTCTCTCCTTCCTTCCCTTCATCCCTCCCTTCCTTTCTTCAGAAGTGTTCCATCTAGTTAAGCAAGTCAAAAGCTTTAAATCAAAGACTAGAGTATTTTGTTTGCAGAATCCTTGATTCCAGTCATGCAACTGTACACACTGACTTGCAGTGATCAGCTCTGTGACCTGATAAACCCTGCTAGTGCATATAAAATGACATTGTTTTAAAGAAAATCAAAATAACCACTAAACAGGCAAGTGGTGGAGTATTTAAGGATGACATTTTGCTTCAGCTTAACATTGAAGTAGAAGAGTGCACTTCACCATCTGAGGTGGGAAGGATGATGATCAAGAATGTTTAAACTCATTTCAAAAGTCAGCAGAGGTCATTTTTTGAAAGGAGATTCTTACACATAAAAACATTTAGATGAGATTATACTGGCTACTCTTGACCCTAAGTCCAAAATTAATAAGCAGGAAACTTGGACACACATATACACAGAAAGAAAAAAATACAAGGAGAAAAAAGTTGGATTACCACATCCACCGCCCAAGGCAACCAAGGATTGATTGCAGGTGGCCAGCCAGAGGAAAGACATGAATGGGGTAGATAGTTCCCTTAGCCACTGAAAGTGAATGATGCTTGGTGATACTTTAAATTCTATCTTTCTACTCATAAAGAGAGTATTTCCATTGTTTTAATTAGGTGATTCAATTTGTGCTGATTTCTTTGTCAGTTCTGGGAATTATTACATTGTCTCTGTTTTGGTCACCACTGAGTATTGATGATGGCTGACTGTCAAATTTAATGAAGATTTTTTGCACAAAATATGTTTCACAAAGCCAGTCAATATTTTTGTAGCCTTTGATCTGTCTATATAAAGAAGTATAGTATTCCTACTTAGAGTTTTAAAGACAAGTGAACAGTACAGAACAAAATTCTAATAGGTGGGTTGACTGATTCAGTCATTGATTTGAGGAATCAAAAATACTGAAACATCTATGAGAAAGTCCACTTATTCAATTAGGACCATGACCTACTTTGTATAAAGTATATACAAGACAATCAGTTTGCAGCCTGGATGGATGGATCACAAAGTTTATAAAATGCACACTAGAGAAATTTATCATATATAGTTCTAAAGTATCTATATAATATTATAATCATCACTGAAATTCACTAAATATGATCAATTGTGTGTTGCCCTCAAAATAATAAAGCACAGGTTAGAAATGGAGCTAATAGCTTTAGGAAGTGCAATCCAACCCTTCCCACTGAGAGTCTTAGGACTTTTTTCTGGCCTTCAGGTATTATGGGACATACCCTGCCAGTGTGTAGAAGATGGTATTGCTATGCACATAAACAACATCAGCAGTAAATGGACAGGGAATGAGATATTTAAGGATGCTATTTACTTTCCCTTTCATTTCTGGTAAGCAGAAGATGGAGACACTTCAGTCTCTGTGGGAAGATGAATAGTGCAAGAGGATTAATGAGAGAGAGAGAGAGAGAGAGAGAGAGAGAGAGAGAGAAAGAGGGGTTAGCATAGAGAGAGAAAGAGAGGAAGTGGGTAGTTGAAGCAGGAGAAAGAACAGTAGAAGAAATGCCTCCTGCCAGGAGCCGAAGACCAGTTGTAAAGTGTCCAGAACACTCTTACTAGATACCTTTATTACATAGAGAGTGGTCATCTCCTTCAAACTGGTCTGCTGAAATAAGTATATTTCCTTATTCCTACAAAGTAAGGAACATAAACTTAATCATTAAAAGTGTGATATGTTTCTTTTAAAAAATGATCTAAAGTGCATAATAACATATCAAATCATTCTGGAAAAACCATGCAACCTCACAATGAAAAAGAAAATCTCTCTTGTTAGAGATGCCTGCAGTCAGCCTCCCAGTTGTAATTCTCTCCGACAGCTGGATATTAAGAATGTGAAGAATATTCTTGAGTAGATTATACATAATAGTGTGAGACAGAGTGAATTATATTTTCCAATAATTGTCATTACATTATAGGACTGGAGGGGGCTAGGATGAAAGCAAAGAGAATATGAATTCAAGGAATTAAGTCCTGCTCATCTCCACAAAAAATGAAGAAATAAAGCAGTTAAAAAGAGAGACGTAGGATAGATATATCAGGAGAAGAATGGGGCAGAGAGTGGACAGACAGAAAGACATGGGAAGGAGGAGAGAAGGACGTTAGAAAGAAGTGACAGTATCTAGTATTTATTTCCAGATGAGTGCTAATGAGATATCACAAAACCAAGTAAAATGGAATAAGGACAGATGCTGGCCTGGCCTGTGGAGGGAAGAGTGTGTCTGCCAACAGGGGCTACAATTCCAATTGTCATCGAGTGGGTTAGTCACAGGCTTTCCTCCTTGAAAACAGGAAGCAAGGAAAGCATATATGTATACTTAACACATTTTCACCACCTTTGTATCCGCATACTTTGTATAAATCTAGTCTAATGGAAATGCACAGGTGATGGCATTAAGGAGACTAAGAAGAGATTAGTCTCTTCCCTAATTATTTCTAATATCATTACAAAACACCCTCTAGCTGTTTTCCCTCCCCTACCCATTTCACGTGATCTGGATCTGGGTGTTACCCAATAAGGTTAGCTCTAAGACATAGTCAAGATTTTTTTTTTAATGTAAATCATCCAATCAATCAATATCTCTCTCTCTCTCTCTCTCTCTCTCTCTCTCTCTCTCTCTCTCTCTCCCTCCCTCCCTCCCTCCCTCCCTCCCTCTCCCTAATACAGCTTGAGACAGCTTCTTCAGACATACTTCTCTTTTAATCAAAGAGAAAAGACATCGCTTTTTAAAGGAGATATTGTGAAGTGTCAAAGCAGGAACACACAAAAAAAATGTAAGGCCTAAAAGCACATTACAAAGGAGAAAAAAAAAGTGGTTTGTGAGTGGAGATTGGGAATTCTTTGTCTAGATCATTTGACTATATCGTCAAACCTGTACAAACAAGGACTCCGATTATGAGAAAAGATCCTGATGTCTCCAGGAGCTAAGATAGGGACAAAGTTGGTGTGCACCCAAACCCTGTGCACCCAAACCCTATGCACTCCTAGCAAAATCAAGCCAATGAACTCTGGAGGATTTGCAGGTATAAGGATGAAGAGGAAAGGCAAAGAAAGGGATGGCAGTTAAGAGGAAAGGAGCATGTCATCATTCTGGCTTAAAATTAGAGACTGAAGAAAGACTAAAAGAAAGAAAAAGATGTACACTGTTGTTCCAAAGAAATGTGTTCAAGCTCACCTGTAACAGACTGGCTCACTATGAGATTCCCCTTCAGTTTTCCAATAGACCAGATCACCATGGAAACACTACAGGGTTCTTACCCACTGGATCAGTTTGAATATGGAGATCTGAAACAGTGCCTTGTGGAAATCCTTCCATCCCAGTCACTCAAGGGTGCTACACGGTAGAGTAGACTTTGAAGAATGAAGAGTGCTTATTCTATACTGAACTCTAGCCTGATCAGTTATTCTGCTTGTTTGTTTTTCTTTCCTCTGGGCCAAAAGACCTACAGCTATTTAAATAGTGTATTTCTCAACATGTGTAAGATGCAATCAAGTGTTGTCTAACAAAGATAAAGAATCCTGTCCAGTAACCTAGTCATGAATTTATAATTCCTATTGGTTTTTTTACCCCCCACTTCTTTTTGCATCTATAAACTTATGCACACCAATATGGACCTAACCTACACCCTCTTTAATCCTAGTATCAGTAAACAAAATGTACCACCACCTCTAAGATGCCACAGCAAAGCTGCCAAAACTAGGTGCATAGGGAGGAAGGTTCATTAGAATGAATTTTGCATCTTGTTTCCTCTGATTCCTTTCTAGAAAATAGATCTACAGTTTGCATTTGGTGTCTGGTTCCAGATATTTTAGGGGATCCAACCACCTTAGTCTCAGAACATGGCTTTTACAGAGGAACAGACACATGGACAATCATGACATTGGACATTGATAAAAGTTTTTTTTTTTTTGTTGTTTTTTGTTTGTTTTTGGGGTTTTAATTTTTATTTTATTGTTTTTTGTTGTTGTTTTTTGTTTTGTTTTGTTTTTTGAGACAGGGTTTCTCTGTGTAGTTTTGGTACCTGTCCTGGATCTTGCTCTGTAGACCAGGCAGGCCTCAAACTCACAGAAACAGAAATCAACCTGGCTCTGCCTCCCAAGTACTGGGATTAAAGGAGTGTGCCACCGCTGCCCGGCTGATAAAAGTTTATTTTTAAAGTATTTTATATTCATTTATTTGTCTGCGTGCTGGTATATTCATTTATTTCTGTGTATATACTATCATGTGAGGGTACACGGGGACACCCAGAATAGGTGGTTGGATACTATGGAGCTGGAGTTTCATTAAGTTGTAGGTTGTATGATTTGAGCACTAGGACCTGAATTTGGGTCCTATAGAAGAATACTACTCCTTCAGCTCTGGGAGATGTTTTTTAATAAAGGCTCGATAAAGGACCAGGTACTTCTTTTTACTTACGTTTTTCTGATGTAATTAGTGAGAGCCAAAGTAAGGATGAACACTGACATCTTAAAACAGAAGGAAGATCATTAAACCTTGATTGTTATCTCTGCAAAGTCCAGCCTTGAAGCTTTCAGAATGCTTCAATAGAGTATACTGGAATATATTGATGGCTTCCCTCTGTTCTCCATTTTGTTCCTGTTAATTCAGATGAGGATTTTGAATTGATCTAAATACCTACCTTGTATTCTGTTAGTAGAATATTACCCACAAGTGTGCGCGCGTGCGCGTGTGCACACACACACACATACACACACACACACACACACACACACATGTGCATACACACGTATACACACACAAGCACACACACACATACACACACACATATACACACACAAATGTGCATACACACATATACACACACAAGCACACACACACACACACATGTGCATACACACATATACACACATACACACACACATACACACACACATATACACACACACATACACATACACATACACACACACACACACACACACACACACACACACACACACACACATACACACACACACACTGGAGAGTGGACAGAAGAGGGAGGGAAGGAGGACAGAGAAACAGACAGATAGAGAGAGTGGGTGAGGGAGAGAGAAAAGGAGATAAGAGATCTCCTTAAGCAGATACAGATATGGAACATCTCAGAGCTAGACAAGCTAACTCTTGGTTAAGTATTTGGAGTGACCCATGGAAATGAGGTTAAAAACAGGCATAGAGAAAGTAGAATTTAGGAAGAAATTTAGAATTTACTGTTTTTTCTTTTCTTTTTTTGGTTTTTCGAGACAGGGTTTCTCTGTGTAGCTTTGCGCCTTTTCCTGGAACTCACTTGTTAGCCCAGGCTGGCCTCGAACTCACAGATCCACCTGTCTCTGCCTCTCGAGTGCTGGGATTAAAGGCGTGCGCCACCACCGTCCGGCCTTAGAATTTACTTTTTGAAATTGAGTAACAGTAGGTTAAATTTTAATATTGATCTACATTAGCAATAGCATGGGTGAAGAGTCCATTGGTTGTCATGAATTTTCCTGTTCAAATAAAAAGTAGTTTGTTATAAAAGACAAGAGTCAGATTTTGTGAGTCCATGTTCTTATACTGGGGATGCTGTGAGTTTCTAAAACTTCTCTGTTATTGGTGAAACTTTTTAGAACAGTTATAAAGAGAATGAGAGGAAGATGGTCAAAAGTAGTGACAACTTGAGTTTGGGAGAGTGGGGTTCTTTATGTTCATGCACCCAGCCTCAGTTCTGAGACTCCTCAACAGCAGCGCATTTGTTAGAATAGAGGAGCTGAGAAAGTAGACACTATGAGGTATTTAATTTGGAAAAAAGATTTTTGGAGTGGGTGGAAACAGTCTAGTTTGCCTCCTGGTATTCTTGGCATTAGAGAGGTCACAAACCCACAAAAATGGGTATGTTCATCATGTTTAAGTATCACAGATCCTGACTCAGAGCTGAGAAACTAACCTAAGAACTTTAGAAGTTCATCTATCTCTTTATAAACTAGATTAAGAAATCTCCTCTAACTACTGCGTTCCTTTCTCTGAGTTCTTCTTTAGGGAAATATCCTGGATAGGTTTCTATTGCTGTAATAAAACACCATGACCTAAAGCAACATGAGGATGAAAGCGTTTATTTGACTTATTTGTCCTAATTATAGTCAGTCACTGAAGGATTCCAAAGAAACTGAAGCAGAGGCCACAGAAAACATACTGTGCACTGATTTGTTCCCCATGGCTTGCTCAGCCTGCTATTTTCTACAACTGAGAACCATCTACCCAGGTATGGCACTGCTTACTGTCAGCTGGACCCTCCAACAGCAATCATTAATCAAGAAAATGACTCAGAGACTTGCCATAGGGCAATCTAAGGCAGACATTTCTAAATTGGGGATCCCTCTTCTTAAATGACTCTAGCTTGTGACAAAAAAAACCTTAATAAATAAATAAATAAATAAATAATAGAAATAATAGAAATAAAAACTAACCAACACAAAGAAACTTTTTTGAAGGCAAGGAAAATTATAAAATATGCAATTATCCAAAACAAAAGGTGGAGTACAAGACTCCCCCTACCCTGTCTGCAAGTATTTACATTTCTGTTTATTCCCTTTGCGTTGTCCTCAGGAAGTCAGTTAAGTCCTGGTGTTTCAATGAAAACTGTTCCAAATGAAATTATGAATTAAGAAATCATTTTCTTAGTTAGACTATCAACTTAATAAGATAATATATAATGAGTTCACGCTTATAAATGGAATTGATGATCACTTGCTAATTTTGAGTCACTCTTAACAACTCCACATGCTACTCTGTAATTCAACATTATTTCTCCCCAGCCTGGTAGGTGGTCTCTGTACCAACTCTAGAGGCACTTCTGGTACCTTACCCCATTTTGCATTTCTACTGCCAGTCTTAAAACTACTAACACCAGCTAGGCGGTGGTGGCGCATGCCTGTAATCCCAGCACTCAAGAGGAGAGCCAGGCGGATCTCTGTGAGTTCAAGGCCAGCCTGGTCTACCAAGAGAGTTCCAGGAAAGGAACATAGCTACACAGAGAAACCCTGTCTCAAACAAACAAACAAACAAAAACAAAACCCCCAAAACAAACAAACAACAACAAAAAACTGCTAACATCTATCTGAATGTGAGCCAGTAACTATGCTCCTGCTTTCCTCTGCACTCAGCCTCTTTAAGATCTTGAGCTGACTTCTAGACTAACATCTTCATCTAGAATATTCCACACCAATGTCTTCATCTAGATTATTCCACACCAGGAAAGACAGTGACTGATATGCTGTCTTCAAATACAGTCTCAAACAAAGATGGGATCTAAGGTGTTACTGCTTCCTGAAAGTCTGTAAGTCCCCCCCCCCCCCCAAAAAAGAACTCTAGCCTACTCTAGCCAGGGACCCTGAACACACAGAAAGATGTTCTAAGGTCTAAGGCTAGGAAAAGAATCTCTTACACTTTATGCTATCAGTTCTTTATAATAGAAGCAATGGAAGTGTAGTACATGAGCAGAAACAGGCAGCTTCTCTACCCTTGTGAAAGATGGCTTGTCTTGGTTGGCTGCAGATTTAAGTGGTTCTGAGTTCAATGTCACTAGTCTCAAAGACAGCCATATCCAGAGAGTTGACATGACTGGTGAGGGCATTTAAGTGAGGATGTGCACCATGGCTGTCAGGCTCACCTGGACAACAGTTTTCTATTTAATGAAATCCATGGAGATTTTGTGATGGAAGAGATTTTGAGAGTGCAGCCTTTCTCTGGCTGTAATTTGGAAGAAATACCTCTCAAGTGCCTTTCCTTTATATCCCAAAGTTCCATAAAAGGGGACTGAAACCAATTGCGTTATTATTCTCTGACTTTTGGGTCTTCTGTAGTTTTGCATTGAGGTCAATTCTCCACTTCTGTTTCCTCCCAGGTTCTAAAATTGATCCAGTTCTAAGGCCAGGGGAATCTACAAAGCTTAAAGTCTGTAGCTTACAAGTTTCACCCCTTATAACTAAGTGGAAAATGATCTTTAATGATCTTTTCTACTCAGAAGAACGAAATTCTTACAGCAAAATCATAACTATCCTGTGACATTACATCCTAGTTTCATAGCAAAAGCCTTGCTTCCTCCCCAAGAGGGATTCTGCTTGTGAACCATAGCCTTCTTAATTAGGAACAGGTCATTTGCAAAAACCTTTCCTATTTGTAAATGTTAGCTGCTGAAACATGTTTCTACCATCTTTTGCTCATGTCCATTCACTCACAACTATCCAATGATCCTGCACTCACTGTCCTATGCCCACACACCTTTGGGGCTAGAGAGAAGTCATGGGACAAAACTCAAATGAACTGGTTTTCACATTGATAGAACTCACTTGTGTTTTGACCCTCTCTTGACCTTCAGTGCTGACACCTATAGTCCAGACAGTTTTTTTGTAGCTTCTCTTTATTTAAGTCTAATTACACCCTCACCTATTAGCTGTCCCTGTCCCAGTTTTCCAAAGAACCACCCTGATCTTTGTTGCCAGACCATGGTCTCATTGACAGGGCATCACTCCACCCATCCTGCTTCTCAGCTTCCAGAACCGCACTTGCTGATTCTGTCACCGTTATAGAATCACTTCTCCCATTGCCTTACATTATTTGTTTTTGGTTGGCTCCTGACAAAACCACAGCAAACTACCTCCTTCACAACAAGCCATTTGAGAGAGAGCCTGTGCTAAAGCATTTCCCATCATTTTCCTTACACATTTTAGCATTTAACTGAGGGCAAAAATAAAAACTTTGTTACTAGGCAGTAAAACTCTCCACAACTGAATCTTCACTTTGTTCATGGATCAGCAAACACCCTGGTTCATCTGTAATTGAAAAAAATATTGCCACGTTTCTATTAAAAACTTCTCCTTCATGAATGTTTAAACAAATTAACTTGTGCAGGAAGAAGTGATACGCATATCAAAATAATTCTTAAACCTGAAGTCAACCAAAGCTGCAGAGACTGCATGCTGGGAGGTATTCCTTCAGAATTTCACACGGAGCAATTTCCCCAGCACCCTTTCCTCCCTTCCAGTGAGCACTACTGTTTTGTTCTTCCATGCCCTTAGAGGTTGAACCCTTGCTCAAATGTTCTTGGCTTCCCAAGAACCAGGATGGCTTTGCCTACCCTCACTAAGATGAAACTAGGAGAGTCTCATACTGAGAGTCTGGGATCTCACACTCAGGGTGCATCTCTAAAGTTCCATTAAAAGCCACACTTGAAAGTGTGTTCAAGTCCACTTCAGACCTACATATGTAGTTTTTTGCCTGTTATCACACTCCTGATAACCTCAGTCTCATCATCCGAGAAGCCAAACAAGGTGATTTCTATATTCAGGGATGGAAGGAAGAGGTTAGAGTTCTTTGTCTACATCCCAGGTAACTATACTGTCTATATGGAAACAGGTTTCTCACAGTGTGGTGTGTGTGTAGAACTCAGGATTTCCTTGATATTATAGTGATTGATAAAAATGGTGTATTTTCAGTTTCTAGGAGGTCATGTCCACCCACCTGATCTACAACTAGAGACTTCCTATGCACATTAACTTCAGAAAGGAGGAAATGGGTGGATTAACTGCTTCTTTTTGTCATCCTGGATGTTGAGAAACTCTATTCAGGTAACAATGAACTCTTTGGTGGTCCTAGGTTGCTTCCACAAACAGGATATTTTGTTCTACCTTGGGAAAAAAAAAGAACATCACAACACTGAGGGTTTGGAATCTGTGCAAATAGAGACATCTCCCGGCCCCCTCTCCCAGGAACTATAAGCAGATGTGACTAGTTGTTAATGGACTCAGTGAACTACATGAAGATGAAGGAGACTACAATGAGTGAAATGAAAATATGACAAGAGAAGACCAAAAAATGATAGAGGAATAGAGACAGAGAAACTCAGATAAAGTAAGCAAGGGATAAAGAATATTGGAAAGAAAGGAAAAAAACTAAAGAAGCACTCTGACCTTGCAGACCTTACATAGAGCTATGTAAGCTGACAATCCCCACTTTGAAAGTATAGGAAAATATTTTCATAACTAAGTAAATAAGTGCATAAATGAATGGGTAAACTAATTTTGGTGTCATCTTCTTATTTCACAAGCTTCTCCTTACTGCCTCCTTTATGTTACTTATTGCTTTTATCTCAGAGGTAATGAAAACTACTCTAGTTTAACATACCTTGGTACCTTCTTAATAAAAGAGATTTATTATCGGTGGGTGTCCCGTGAATATGAAAATCAGACTGCCACAGATGGATGAGGAAAAAGCAATGGTACCAGTTCTCTGGTTCCTATCAGTCCCCAGCAGACATCTGCACCACTATCACCTTAACTAAGGCCACTACCTTTCCTTTACTCCTTTCTTGGGGGGGAGGGCTGTAAACTATACAGAAAGGCAAGTTGCTGACTGTCTTTAAATAAACAAACACATGATCCAAGTGAAATCAGGGAGTGATGTATTCTACTGATGCTCTGGGTCAGAAAAGAATGAGTGTTGTGTAGAAACCTTATAACATAGACCTGTCAGTGTGGCACAAACATCTGGAAACTAATAAATAAGCTTCACAGTTTTCCTATTTTTGTTAACACATTTGATTGCTTTAAGCCACTTGACAACAGCTCTGTATTAATACTGGGATTTTTAGAGAAAGTTACCCTGAGAGCCTGGCCCTCTTCTCTCCTGCTGTCTGTCCCACTCTCCTGCTTTCTTGTTTTTGTGTTTTCCTCCCTCTTTATCTCTCCCTCCTTTCATCTATTTGCTTAACTCCCCAAGTTATACCATTTCATTAAAAAATTATACAAACTCCCTTAATTTCACCAAAATCACAAGAGAAGAACACGTTCTGAGCAGTAGCTTAAAACCTCACAGAAATTGACTGCTTTTCTTTTTCATTTTTGTTTGGTTGCCTCCTCATCCTGCAGTATTATAAATATAGATTTAATCTCCTGAACCTACGACTAAGGGGAAATGTGTAGTTCAGGTGAATGAGAGAAAAGGTAGACATAGAAAAATAACCTCTCTGCTCATCAAATCTTTTTTCCAAACAGAAATAATTACAGTGATGGTCAGTAGGGAGAGATGAGCAATCTTCAGACATGGAACTGTGGTTTCTATGAACATATTTTTATATTCAGGGCAAGGCATGAGACCCCCCCAAGGTCCTGCAGCATTGCCTATAATCTTTATTTCATTTTTAGAAGTGATGCTGTAATAGAATGTAAAAAGAGAATACGTAAAAAGTTACAGAGGTGGGAGAAAACATAGATTGAAGGAGCCTACCATTTCCTGACACAGTGTGCTCTAAGGATATGCAGAGAGTAACAAACACCATTTGAAAGAAGCACGCTAGAACTCCAAAATGATGCAGAACACCCAAGTCAATCTTCTGAGTGCCTCCGGTTAGCTTTCTTATAGAAAAAGGGATGTTTGAACAATGCTGGGATTCTGAGTACAGAGGTGCTTTGGAACACACAACATGGTTCCTCCCACCAATCCCATCCCACTGGCTTCTCAGCCTTATCTTTCCTCAATCTGTTCTCCTAATAATCCATAAATGAAGCAATGCAAGAGTCAGTGTGATTGTGGTGTGACATGAACATACACATATGTACACGAAGTTATTTTTCTACTCTCTGCTCAGTTTGTCCTTGAGATGCTCCAGGGAAAACCCTGCACTCAGGGATGGGTTTTGATTAGAGATGAGATGAAAAATTCAAGCTCCAGTGGAAAGCACTGCACAGGATACCAACCCCTCTTGGTGCCTGTGGAAGTTTTCACAAAGAAGAACTCCCATTTTTGCCATGATGTTTATTTTGGTTTCTTGAGAGGAACTGCAAAGGAGAGTTATCTAGTTCCTGAGAATCAGGTTTAAGAGGGGTTTCCCATATTACTCTCCATCCTTTGCTGTTCAGCAGAGCTGAAACTTTGTCTACTATTGAGAGTTCACTAATTTCTAATGTGGGTGTATTTTATCAAAAAATTTGTGCCAGATGTAATGGATACTCTGTTGCCTTTTATCCATTCTGTTTATATTAGTGTATCTTGATGTTCCTATTGCTGTGACTCTTTAATACAGTTCCTCATGTTGGGGTTACCCCCAACCATATAATTATTTCATTGCTACTTCATATATGTAATTTTATACTATTATGAATCATAACATAAGTATATGATATACAACCCCCAAATGAGTCATGACCCACAATTTGAGAACCACTGGTTTATATTTTAATCTCATTTCAGTCCATTGGAAGATGGACTTGGCTTAAGTCTGAAGTATCTTTGCAATACTACTGCCCGCTAAAATGTACTCGGGAAAGCCTAGAAACTTCATGTGTAAATTAAGAGCACTTAGACAGTAGAGATTTTATATATATATATATATATATATATATATATATATATATATATATATATATATATATATATATATATATAGTGTGTGTGTGTGTGTGTGTGTGTCTTCCTTTTTTTCTGTGCTGTATAGCAGACAATTTTGAAATGGGAAGAATCATAGTAGTCATGATCCGCATGGAGAACTACAGAAACTGAATAGACCTGACAAAGGAAGGAGCTTCTGATCAGCCTCAGAAGGGGAAACCAAGAACATCATATGAATAGGAATGGACTTATTTGGAAGTGACTGAGCTAAGCATAGACAGAGACTATGGGTGAACAGTGGGTGTGTGAGAGTAAAGTGGCAAACAGAAGCAAGCTGATAACAGGGGATTTAGATTATTTGAGGGGAAAAAAGCAGCAAAAGTAATTTATTTGATGAATTTGGCTACTTCTGCTGAGTGGATTCAAAATAATCTTTCAATTTTCCATTTTAGTTTGATTTTGTATAAAATCAAAATGTAATGAGAGGGCATTTATCCAGCTATCCACCACAGTTGCCATGAATATTTTTCTTAATTAGCACAGCCTGCTTTATTTATGCAACCCATGCCCTGAGTCCAGTCAAATCCTACAGATAACAGGACCAAGTGCCCATGCCTATGGATACATTTAGAAATTGGCTACTGACTTTTTTTTTTAAAGTATCAGAATCTCCTTGTTTTGTTTTTATGACAACTGACTATATCTGATTGATGTTTTTCCTGGATTAATCTCTTTATTGCCATTTGCTGATAATGCCCTAGGAGAAAGTGATCATGCACATTGTCTGTCTTGTACATGTTGATCTGACATTCACAGACAGAATCACTACCTGGAAAAAGTCTTTACAGAAAATTAGCTTATATACTCTTCCTCAGCCAAAACCTTACTCTCTACTGTCCAATATAGTAAAGCCCCTGGGAAATTAATACTGCTGAAATTATAAGATCTTAGGAGTTTGGTTAAGGTGTAGATAAACACTTCATAGATTACTTTTAACCTGAGGAAAAGCCCATTTGCTTTTGTTTGTATGTTTGTTTATAACACAGTGTTGTCACCTCTTTTCCTCTCTTACACACAAACAGAAGAAGAGGTATTGATGACTCTATCACTGATCACCTGTCCTGCAGCAAAATGAAGAATTTTCCTTCTGGCTTGCAAGGACCATGGGGTCACCACTGACCTACTGCCTGAGGGAGTACAGTGAAGCTAGATTCAGAGACAATGTGGGATGGCATCTTGAAAGGAAAAAACGACACATCTAATAACCACTAGGAATGGCTACTAATTAGCTGAATGACAATAATTAACAGAAATGACAAGTCTAATAAATTCTCACTTCAGCATTGTGATGTAGCACTCTGAGATTTTAGCTTTCCATTTTAAATATTGAACCCAGTGGAATTTTTTTCTTTTCTTTTCTTTTTTTTTTTAGACAAGGGGTCTTATAAAGAGGAGAGATGGAAATAAGTCTATGCCCATACTCTATCAAAGTGTGTTTTGCTAATTTTACTAATGCAATGATCATTAAGGAATGAATTAAGACCTCACAATGCCTTTCTAAAAATACATTCTGTGTGTGTGTTTGTGTGTGTGTGTGTGTGTGTATATGTGTGTGTGTGTGCGTGTGTGTGTGTGTTTATGTGTGCATGTGTATGTATGTACCTCATTTATGCAGTTCAGCAATACCTAGCCATGGAGATCAGAGGAAAAGTAGTTGTTTTTAATTGTCTTTGATATCTTCAAAAATAAGAAGGTCTCACCCCTCCCCTTTTCTTTCTCTTCAGCGATAGACAAAGAAGGTTAAATCTTATTAGCATGTCCTATATAGCTACTTGTAACCTAAGTGACCTGTCATGGCACTAAATGCTACTAGAACTTTCTCTGTACTTGCAAGATGGAAATTTTATGCATCAATGCTTTTATGCATGCATCTGATTTGGGAAGTTCACTGCTTCATGGATATGAGTATTGTGATCATGTAAATTGATCTACATAATGGGATTGTGTGTGTGTGTGTGTGTGTGTGTGTGTGTGTGTGTGCATATATCTTTATGGATGTGGATGTATGCAAGCATATTCAAAAACGAAATACAATACATGAAAATTTAACTTTAATGATCTGAAATGCATTAAATTCAAACTATCTTGTATATGTATGCAGGCATTACATCTTTATCATTGTGCTCTGCAGAAATTTAAAGGCAAAAAAAAGTCATCATATACTCTGATGTGCCATGCTAAATGTGAGTACAATGTGATACTATTCTAGGCAATAAATAAGGTCCAAGGAGCCCAAGACATATGCCGCTTTTAAAGACAGCCTTAGCACAACTGTAATGAAAGTACAAGCCTTTCTGGGGATGCACAGCTGTCCTTTCCATGTGCCTTGACAAAGCTCTTTGTCTCTAAACTATTTTTGAATACCAAAAGTTCTAAATTGCAGAGTTCTGATGTCTGAAAAGTCGATGGTGTTCTCAGCTTCCTCTTTTTCTGAGTTCATTCACTATTATGCCTCATTGCTCCATGGTCTAATAGCCAGCTTGCTCAAATAAGCTAAATTAGTTACAGTGTTAATTCCATAAGACTTATCTTACTCAGACAACACAACACCTTAACCAAGGTCCACTTAAAGCTATCTATAATAAAGCCTGTTTGGTAACCTTAATCCTTTAAATTAATTTCAGGCAAATGATATCCTAGAAGGGTTGCAGCATTTATATTAATCACTTTCAAAACTATGCCTTGTGTTAATGACCTATAGCAACCTAGTTGTTAATTTTCACGAACTGTATTCAATTGCTTGCTTTCATATGTATCATTGTCAACAATAAGTAGACACGCTACACCATTCCCATTTAATACCAAAGCAGAAATAGTACAGACAGACAATTATTCAATTAGAGTTCTGAATGACACACCTTCTGATACCTAAAAAAAAAAAATAATAAAAAAAAAATTAAAAAAAAAAACAAAAAAAAAAAAACCACGATGCAATAGGAGAAAAAACTTTAAAAATTAAATGAGACTAAATGGAGTAACTTTGGGTTTCAATTGCAATCACATCAGTTATTAATTCATTCCTGATATCATAGAACAATAATTCTGTAGATTTATTCTTGAAAATAAGTCATTTCAAAAAGCATGGTGTTGTGGTGGGTATTGTGTTCCCTGAAATATTGTGTGTTCCCCGAAATAAACATATCTGGGGTCAGAGAACAGACAGCCACTAGAACAGAGCCAGAAATGGTGGCTAGAAAATGGGAAGAGTAAGCTAGAGCAGAAGTTGGGCGGTGGTGGTACACACCTTTAATCCCAGCACTTGGGAGGCAGAGCTAGCCAGATCTCTGAGTTCAAGGCCACTTTAGAAACAGCTAAGCATGGTGACCCACGCCTTTAATCCCAGAAACCCAACCTTTAATCCCAGGGAGTGGGGCAGAAAGAAAAAGGTATATAAGGCGTGAGGACCAGGAACTAAAGAGGAAAAAGCATGTAGTTAGTTCAGGCTTTGGAGCAACACAGTTTAGCTGAGAACCATTGGGATGAGGACTCAGAAGCTTGCAGTCTGAGGAAACAAGACCAGCTGAGGGACTGGTGAGGCGAGATAGCTGTGGCTTGTTCTGTGTCTCTGATCTTCCAGCATTCACCCCAATAACTGGCCTCAGGTTTGAGTTTTATTAATAAGACCTTTTAAGATTCCTGTTACATGGTGTTATGTATTTAATCAGTACAGTCATTTGGCAAATACTTATTTTATAACTATTTAATTGTGCCAAACCAAGGATGAATCATAATCTATCTTTTTGTCAGTTATTGTTTTCTGAGCTACAGGAAACATCAACAGTGAAACTTAGTAGATACTCGTAAGAAAGTGATAGCCTTGTGTGTGCAGCATTGGCTCCATCCATATGTGAAGGCTATGTGAAACTTCATAAGCTCTTCTTTTGAGCAGCTTTAGTACAGCAGTTTGGGTACTGTCTCTCCCAATCTATAAGTGCTCAGGACCTCTGAATGTGCTTCTGCGTACATCTAATAACTTACTGTGCAAAGGTTAATCAGAGACATGAACATAAGGTGTTAGAAAAGGGGGTGAAGCTTGTGGTGGCTCTGCTACAAGCCAGGGAACACCAAAGCTGATGGGGACAATGACAGTCAGGCATCAGGGTAGAGGTAAGGGAAGTTTTCTCTGCAGAACCTCCAGAACAGTTAACCTTGTGGGCAGTTTTGTACATCTGATATCCAGAACTAAGTTAGAACACCCATCTCTCACTGAAGCTACATATTCTGTGATAATTTGTGAGGGTCACTCTAGAAATTTAATATACCTGAAAGTTGGTCTTAGCATTGAAGAATATTTCATCTTTTCCATTAAGTCCAGCCTATTTAGATGTGAGATCCTGTTTCAGGCTAAGATTAACATATGGTTAGCATAATAGACATATATGTGATGATATATGCTCTGAATTTGCTACAAATTTAGTTGTGTTTTCTGAAGAAATGCTAGATGCTATACACCAATTTCCCTAGGCAAATTTTAGCTGTACTTAGAAACATCTTGATGTTTGCAGGAATAATCTGTCTCTACTCTTGAGAATAGGAGTCATCTCAACTCTGCATGCTCACCCTAGAGCCTTATCCAAATCATATGCTATTGTCTAAGAATCTGCCAAATTAGGTATGGTGGGCAGGTCTCCAGAGTCCAGATTAGGCTATCAGACACATTGCTTTCAATGATAGCCTTTTGGAAAGACCTAGATTGCCACAGCCCACTAACAAGAGGCCAACAAGAAAAATTGTACCACAAACCCATGGAGAGATGGAAAACAAAATGGGAAACAGCCACAGTCCTTGGTGAGGGACCTGGGAAGTCTGTGACTCTCTTCTGCTTTTTTACATCCTCATGCTTTCACACAGTGGTTACTCAATAAATTTTATTGGTTGATGGATTGATGGATTATATTTGTCAAGCTGACTAATCACAAAGCGTATTTTAAATCTCTAGATGAGACAGTGTTTTATTGTTCATTTGTCTTCTGATTCCAGCTGCCCTCAAGATGAATTATACTGGGTAATATAGTGCTATTATGAGAAATATCAACAAGAATTCAGGATATCATAAAGAAATGTGATATAAAATGTCATAAGCTAGTATTTTTTCCATTCTCTGCATTTATTATCTCACATTTTGAAAATCAGAAAATATGAGAAAATTAGAAGTGTTTCTAAAAACAGAAATACTATTAGTATAGACACACATGAGAAAATTAAATTGCATTCCTTTGTCAAAACCAAAGGGTCCTGAGATTACCCATTCAGCTGCACGGCTGCCTCTTAGCAGAGCTTAACTGAGGATCATGCATTGCGGTGCCATTTGTTTTAATTCTCTTTTTATTGGTGCTGCTGCTGTGTGTTTAACTGTAGGCCCCGTTACAGCAGCATCTTTAAATGGCTCTTCTACCTCTTCATTGTCCTACTTTGTGCAGCCACTGAGGCCCCTCTGTTCCTTTTATTCCCTGAAGTGATCATGAGTTGATTTCAAGGTGGTCAGGGCTCATGTCAAATTTTGAGTTTTAATTGATGAGAGGTTTCCTAAAGTGATAAGTGTAAGGCCAAACATACTGTTAAGTTTATATATCAAACACTGTAAGAAAATGGAGATTTGAGAGCTAAAAGAAAAGTAGAGCATCAAAACTCTCAGCAAAGAGTTGTCCAGTTTCTGGACAGTCTCCCTTCAGATCACCCTTCTTAAAAGTCATCTCTCTTGTATCCATCCAGTTGGTTTCCTGGCCTTTTGTTTCCCTTACTGAACATGCACCGAGAACCCTATAGCATCACCACATAGTAATACAGCTGAAATACGCTTTTGACATTCATGTTTTCTGCCAGGAAGTCAGTGGTCAGATTGCCTAATATAGAATAATTTGTACACTGTGCTTTACCTAGGGAATAGAACTATTTTGAAACAGCTTCATTTCTTTCCTGTAACTTTCCCCTCTCTTCCTTTTCTTGCCTTGATTCCCTTACCTCTCTTTTTCCCTCTCTGATTTCCTTCCTTCTGTCCCTATTTTTATATCATCCCGTTTGGACCAGGAATTTCTAATACAAAGAATCAAAATATCAGGTTTAAAAAGACAAAACAATCGCATACGTTTTTAGGCCACTGGGTACACTTGTAAAGGAACAGTTTGTGATGTTAACCTTTGAGGTCCTAGCACATTTCTAGTCTCTCCCTTTGAATGAAAATAGGATGTTTTTCAACAATGAGGTAAGAAGTGTGCTGTTGTTTTATCACCAAAAATCACATAATCCTTTGTGTCAGTGTTTGGGAAAGTGGATGGCAGTGTGCTGGAGTGGGAGTGGGGGGAGGGGAGGGCAGAGGTCCTCCCTGGGATCCACTCTTTTTTGTCATTTGCAGCAATAATAACCTTTGGCCAGCCTTTATGGGTCCCTGGAGCTCAGTTTCTTCTTCTTCTCACAAAGGCTGGATGTGTAACAAAACTATTAAAAAAATAACTTAACTGAATACCATCACAGGATATTTTATCCTTCTCACACATTCTTATATGACAGTATAGGAACCAGAGATAAAAAGGGAAACCAGTTAAACAATGTTTTGTTTGCCTCCTTTGTGCTGAAAGCATGTTTACATACTGAGGTATATACAACCCTACATGCCTCTGTGATTCCTATGTCCCCCGGCTTCCTTCCCTCCTTCTTTCCCTACCTTCCTTTCTCTGCCTCCCTCTCTTTTCCTTTCTCCCCTCTTTCCTCTTTCCTGTGTTGCTCGTGTGTGTGGGGGGGGGGGGGGGGGGGTGTCTTGATATGTACTTTTCCGGTGGAGTACATTTTTAGCCTGTCTTTGCTCAAGTTCAAGTTGGTAAAAGTACAATTTTTCCTACTGTGTTTTATGACCAAAGTATTCCTGATACATTTATATTACAATAAAATATGTCATAATCAATATGAGTGACCTGATTCGAGCAAGACAAAGATGGGGAGAGTAAAGGAGAAAGGGGAGATCAAGGGAGTGAAATACAGTAAAGAGGATGAGGGGACAGCAAAAGAAGCAGTGACATAATGCATAAGCTCTCAAAACGTAAAAGGCAACAGAAAAATAATCCTTACAACTGTAGAGCAGATTCCACAAATGCTGAGTTTCTCATTTAAATAAGCAAACATAACTTCGGGCTTCTAGTTTGCTACCTCAGAACACATCCGCTGTGCCACCCATGTTCACGGCTGAACCTCTGAACCACAACATGGCAGAGGGCGGGCGTGGCAGTAGCAAAGGACAAGTCGCCATCAGCCCTGCGGTGCAGAGAAGTTTTGTGCAGTTTGTCCTAGTGTGCTAGGAGATCCATTGATGGAAACTGCTGCTCCCTACTTTGGATACGTGGACTTGAGGAGGCAAGAGGTGTTGCTTGCTTATAGCTTCTTCAGTGGAGTGTTTCCAAGGCCTTATCTCTGAGTTCCAGAAAGCAAATTTGCAGTCTGTTGACTTTCTGCTTCCTGGTCATACATTCATCCATGTAAGAATGGTATTTGGAAAGAAGGCATTGCAATTGAAAAGGCCATCTAAGCAAACATTGCATGTTCATTAGCCAGGTGAAATTCTAAACAACAAAAAATTATTCTCCAGGGTCATACTGACTATGGTGGCTTAGTGCCAGCATGGACCTTAAAGTCATGATCATGACAAGTGGACTTGAGTAACAGCAGTAGCAAGAATCTCATGTTTCCCTGGGAAGTTTTTGTTATCAGATGAGATGTCTACTTCCTTTGACTGTTGAGCTACGAGGCTTTATGACGTCTAATATTGTTTAGTATATAAGAAAAAGTACAGAACACTGAACATTGAGTCTGTTTTTACTTATGTCTAGAGCTTGCTCATTCTATAAAGATCAAGATTAAACAAGTAGGAAGACATTAAATGAACGCAGGGTAATAAGAAAGATGGTGGCACAGGCTGAATGGGAGTGCAAGCATAAATGGGTGAATGGAATACGAATACGTGTCCATGGAAAGCCTTTAGTGTATAGAATATAGGACTGTTATCCTTCAAACCCAAACATCACGAAGAAACTGAAACTCATGGAAACAGTTTTCAGTCTTCTTCCTAGGTCTAAGAAAGCATTACTAGCTAGAATAATATCCTTCTAATATCTGTTGCAACAGGTACTATAATTTTGAGCGTCTAGACTCCTTGTATAATGAGCTTCTCAAGGTATCAGGTGGTAAAATAATAAATAAAGTATGACAAATATATTGTTTCTTATGGACAGAAAAATAACTGGCTGTTGCAGTGGAGAGCCTTCACAATCCTTGCAGAAGCTCTCTCAACAAAAGCAGATTGTCTCTCCCATTTTCTTGTGTGTACACACATGCATGCCCATTCATCAGGCGGCACTTCTATTATTACTAAGAGAGTTCATTATTGTGCAGTTCTGAAACATGCCTTAGCTTCTGTGATGATGTACTCTAGAGACCATGAAACCAATAAAATCTAACACATAGCTGGGGAGATAAATCATTCCTTTGTACAACAGGCATTTTCAAACCTTAAAAGCTTGGCATTCTGAGTAGGGAAGACACAGGTAATATGTGATTGCTTAATTAGCGTTTGCTTAAGCAATCCTCTACTGAGGGCTCGCTTAGAATCCCTCACAATCTTTTCACTTAGATCTGAATGTGAGTATTGTTTCTTTCTTTTCATCCAGTTTTCACAACGAAAGGGAACAATGTGTTTTCTTAGTTCACTTTTGTTTCCTTATTTTCATTAAATCTGTTGTTTGCTTCATAAGAGCCTGTGGAGGGCGGTGGGAGGGTGGGATGAAATTGAGTGAGACCTGACAATCCAGAAGTACAGAAGTTGAGTGGCAGACTGGCCTCGTTCACCAGATGAATCACTCACTCCAAGCACAAGTGATTCAATTTTGTGCCTCAGCAAAACTGCAGATTACTACATGCCATACACCAGTGGGTCGCAACCCCAGCCGCGAATTAGAATTCCACTGGGAGCTAATTTTAAATACCAATGTTCATTCCCTCACATAGAGTGTGAATGTTTTCAGGGATGTGTATGTATGTGGGGGGTATTTGTGGGGGGGGGGAGGGAGGTGTTTTACATTCAGGTGCTTCCAATGTACACAGAACTTGATGAGAATCAGTCTTAGATCCACACACTTTCACTGGCACTTGTTGAAAATAGAATCAGAGTGTAGAGTTCATGAATAAGAGTATGCTATAATTCAACTAGCAAACAAAACAAAACAAACAAACAAACAAAAAACCCAAAGAATGTGGAATTGATATTTTGTTAAATAATGTTGTACATTTATTATTCCTTAGAGAATAAATTGCTGTTTTATTTAGAAACAAAAATTGACCCAGTACCATTAAAGGAGGCATTTTTTTATCTCAAAATTGTCAGTTCATCACAATACCTAAAGAAATAAATTATCAACCTCCTGAGATACTTTTATCATAAAACATTCAAAATTGGGGCTAAAGAGATGGCTCAGTGGGTAAGAGCATTTTCTGTTCTTGCAGAGGACCTGTGTTTGATTTCAAATACCCACATGTCAGCTCACAATTGCCTATAACTCCAACTCCTGGGTATCTAATGCCCTCTTCTGTCCTGCATATGTACTAGGCACTCTCATGGTGCTCTTTCACACATGTAAGCAAAACACTAATATGAATAAAATAAAAATAAATCTTGTAAAAATGTTCAAAATTGGAATTTTCAATCATCTTTCTCACCCAGAGAGAGATTTTGTTTAACACATATGCACACAACACATGAAATACATGGTGCATTTGTTTTATTTTGTTCTTTATGCTCCGAAGGAGCTGCTCTTAAAGAAGTATCAAAGAGTCATCCTCCAGAACACCTCAGTATCTTGCCTTCAGTATCTTCTAATTCCTATCATGTCTTTAGCTCCATGCTCTGTAAGAGCCTTTCTTGGGAAGATATTTTGCTTCAAGTTCTTTATCACCTCTGTAAATAGTTCTAATTCCTAGTTTGTAGGACAGTATTATGCACCTTAAGATGCCTTCTTTATTTGTTTACCTACCTGCAGCAACTCCCTCTAACCTCTGAGTCCTTGTGCAAACATTTTTGTCCTGTCTGATGGTCTCTGCTGTATTATAATCACGGTGAGAATTGCATTTGTTGGAAAGAATCATCACTTAATTTTGCACCCAGTAAACACAGAATCTTTCATTTAACACGCCATCACTTTCTACATCAGGCCATTGTGATACCACCTTATGATCAACTCACAGTTTTCTTACTCAGAAACCATATTTCAGTATCAGTGGTGATGTGAACAGAGACAAAAACAAATCAATAAACAGGAAATAGCTTGCTAATTAACCCTTTTGTTCTTCTGCCTTGGGCACAAATAACCTTGAAGGTCTGGACCTTAGGATGAAAGTCACCTCTACCTCTATCATCTCCATCATCATTCCTCCAAAAGAGCAAAATTTGAGACAAGGTGCAGCTGCCAGATGGCCACTTCCATTACTGTCTCTTCAAGCCACAGGCACAATATATCTATCTAACCAGTTCCTATGTTTGTATAAACACTTCAAAACACCCAATCAATCACATCTCTCCAGCCAGCACTTTTCTGAGGGACGTATATCCCCTGACCTAGTAGAGACTAGATGGGACTCCTTTCTTTCATGAGCTGAGGATTTAATGGACCAGACACAACAATGGCACAGGCGAGCGATTTCAAGGAACTCTCATTATAACCAGGATCTATGTTGCAGGGATTCACAGGATGCAGGTACTGCCTTTAGAGACACATTGCCTTATACAGAGTGTTACAAACAACCAGGCTGACAGCTTTTTCTAAAGGTCAAAAAAGGTTATGTGAGTCTCTTAACTGTAAAACTCTGAGGAGAAATTTATAAGTTTCTGTCTTCCGGAAAGTTGACTTTGGTAATAGTGTATCTATTAAAATGTGTGCAGTAAGGTAGCCCATCGTACATGGTGAAGGAGAAAATGATCAAAGACTTCTTGAGCACAGATTTTGTGTGTGTGTGTGTATGTGTGTAAACTGAATTGATATCTAAGTAATGTCTCATAAGATGCATTGCTTTTTTAATTCTTTTCTTCCCTGATTGCTTTCTGTAAGTATGTCATTTTATGCTTATCTTTATTTTTTGCAATTTCTCTTATAATCAGATTCCCGATTTTCTGCTAAAAATCACAAGCAAGTGCTAGGATTTGAGCAAACGTGCCAATCAGAGCACAGTCTTTCTTCCACAGACAGAGTATTTGTACAGACAGAACACAAAGTCATTACGAAGGAGGATAAGGCAGTCCAGCCTGCATGGGGACATAGCATACTCTATAGCATGGGGTAAGGAGCCTAAAACTATCAGCCTTCAATGTTCCTGGCTGCAGGAGTCATAACATTCTCATGTGTGTTTGAAGAGCAGTTAATAGCACAAATTTTCAATGCTTCAGTTCAAAAGACCTGAGTACAAGGAATTGAATAATGTCCTGTCACAAACTATGGGAAGTCATCATGGCTGACATAGCAGAAGGTATCCTCAGCACTCCAGGACCTCAGCTTCAAACAACTTCACCCTGTTTTCAAAGTCTGACAGTTGATAGTGACGAAGAGCAAGTTGTTCTTCGTAATCCATTGGACTTTGGGCTTTAGGATACAAATGGGGCTCTTCCATGAACCTAAATGACAACTACTGTCTGCTGATTCCCAGTGTAGAAAAGGGGCTGGATCCAGACTGACCATGCTGAGAATGTTGTAAGACATTTCCTCTTTCCCCATCTGCTTTCCCAGGGAGTTGAAGCATAAAACTTAAATTTTTCTTGCTTAAAAAAGCTACCAAAGTCTTCAGCTATGCTGTGCTTTAAAATAAAGGACTGATTGTGTTTAGTATATAATCCCAGTGTGTTTGAGATTATCATCATATGATATAGGACACTGGGCTTTAAAAATTTCTTCAATTTAACTTCTTAGAAATGTTGTTCTACTTTTAGGTTGAGAGTTAGTATCATTACCCAAACAATTTAGATGAAATGTTCTTGATCTGTGCAGGGGAAAAAGTAGACATTGTCTGACCCTTAATAGACCAGAAAATGATCTAGGAAACATGAAGTATGATGGCTCCCTCTGCAGTAGAAATATTCTCAGCTTTCATCCCTTACTCCAAGAGGAAGAGAATGCCACTCTTTGTACCTGGTACTCACGTCAGACAGAAGGAAGAAAGAACCAGAGGTTAAAGAACAAGCACAGATGCCAGGTACAGCATGAGGCAGACGTCATACAACTCCAGGCTTCTTCTTTATCTCGCAAGTGCTTCCAATGAGTCTGTGGGTTCAGGTATGCAACAAATGCCACAACTGTGTGAGGTATTTCCTATGAGAGACCGTTCTGTTTGGACACAGACACCAGCTATCCCGTCTCCATTTCAATGTTCACCACAACACTATCAGGGCTGTAATGTTTTCTTGTGCTAAAAAACCTGAAGGACAAAAGTATCAACAAAAAATGCTAAGTAGAGCTTTGTTTCACTTCTACTTGCTCTGTTTTGTTTTCATTTATTATGGCATAGACAGGAAGGCTTGATATCACCTGGCAAGATCATCCAATTTGTGAGGTGAAGTGGCCTACAGAGACTTTGGGGTGAGCCCTTGGCCTTGGCTACAGCACTCACAAAGTTCTGATGGCCCTGGAAGCTCTGATTTGGATAAAAAAATAAAATGATGGGCTGTGGAGATAGCTTAGTTAATGATGTGTTTGCTTTGCTCCAGTCCCAGAACCCAAGTTGTTTTTTAAAATCCAGATCTGTCAGCACGCACTTATAATACTGGCTGCCCCTGGGGAACTAGAAAGAGATGAGTCCCTGGGCTCACTGGCCTGTTAGCCTCATCTACCTGATAAGATCCAGGCTAGTGAGAGATTCTGGCTAAAAGAAACAGCCTATTCTCAAATGAAGCGTGGAGCTTGGTATGTTCTGTTTACAGGCTTCATTCTTGGCTAGGTTCTATTGCTGAATATTTTTTTTTAACTTTAAGAAGATTGTTTATTTTTTGTCCCAGATGCTGTGCAGGGAAGATGAGCTCAAAGCTCATCTGTCTTGAGAAAAGGAATTGACTTCAGAGCTCCAGCAAAGCCAGCAGGAGGAAGGTTAGATCTGGCCAGGCTGCCTAGGGAGAAGCAAGAGCCATTTAGAAGGTTTGTCAGAGAATCGCACTTTCCTGGGATGGAAAATGAGTCAATGGGAATGCTTCAAGGTGTTCTTTGCTGAATCATGGCCTCATCTTGTTCCAACCAATACTCTGGCAAGACTGCAGAGTTCCTTATTGTTATTTTTGACAAGTTCTTACATGTCAGCAATGGTGAGTGTACTTGGAAAACTGCAACTTTCCCAGGATATATAATGAACTCCTGAGCAGTGCCTGCATCAAATGCAAGCGGTTTCCTCACAGCCTGCTCTTGCTGTTCAAGTGAAAACAGATAAAGAGGATGAAGAAAGCTTCCTTACCTTGACTGGGAATCACCTTCACCCTTTTACTTGCCTCTTGTACCTGATGAGCATTCTTGGACTGTTAAATTCTATTGAGTGGACCTCAGGCATCCTGTCTCAAGCCCATCCAGTAAAAGATTCCATAGTGCCCACACCACCAGATCCTCTTAGCCAAGCCAGCTGTTTTAAGCAATGGTCCCACCTTTCTTTTCTACCCGCCTCCTTCCATCTGTTTTCATTTTTCTTGTAGTAGTAAATACGGTCATATTCCAGTCATTTACAGAGTTATTTTATTGACTGACAGTTCCTTCTATTTATAAAATGAATTGTCCTTGTTTTCACCCCACCCCCTTCTCTCATTGCCAGTTCTCTCCTGATAGCACTTTTCATCCTAACAAGCCCACCTGCAACTTTCATGTTGCCTTTTTTGTGTAGCTCACTGAATTTAATTGCAGCCTCTTGCCTGACCTGAGTGTGTGGTTCTTTACCAGAGCAAGGGCAATTTGTCAGTGGCTGAAGAAAGTGAAACCCCTCCCCCCACAACTATCCTCTACCATTACTCTTTCAGGGAGATAGGGCCTTGTGGATCCTTCTGCCCTCCAAGATGTTGCTTTTTTCCTGTGGTAACAGACTGTCTTCCTGACTATTGAGGCAGATATCCAACCTGGAAATAAAACCCACTATCTCCTTACTAGCTGCTCTTCTCTTTTGTAGTGATCTCCTTAGAGATCTAAACTTCCATTTGAACAAGGCGGTATGTTTTTCATGTCTGTGGAGCCCCCTCATGTTACACAGCTCATTTTACAGGCCACATGGGATGCAGTGATGTGACAGATACTCACTGCATTGGACTCATCATTTACCAGGTTTGGTAAATCCTGGATAGGAGCAAACTTCCTTAACCTGTGCTTTCATTCAATTTTTCAGTTCCTTAAGTATTTTTTGTCATCACATCCACACAATACACATGACATCAATTCTTTGGATCCTGAATCCCTTTCCCCCTCACTATATGCAAGTTCCACAGTGCCAAGAAATTTCCATCTATTTTACTTTAAAACTTCCTAACCCTGGAGAACTCCAGGCAATGCCACTTTGGTCATCCAACCCTCCTTATGCTCAGATAGGCATGGGTCTCACAATCTGATGATGCCGCCCATTGTGTTTTCTTGGCTTATGTCCTCCCTAATACCACTTCCTTCCACAACACCCCCACCATGATAACCACTCCAAAGTAACCTCGGCTGCAGCCACAGTGCAGTGCTTATACCAGCAGGAATTTCTGGCTGAGACTGCATGCTCCTACCCACTTGGAAGCTCTCAGGTTAAAGGACATTTTATAGAGGACATGTATTAAGGCATTTCTCTATCTTTTTGATTAAGTTTTTTGCCCCTTTGCCCTTCCATAACTATCATTATAACTGAAATTAGTTGCTCACTGGCTGTGTTCTCTGTTCAATTATTCGGTTCTTGAGGACAGGGGTCAACCTTATGATCTATCTAGTCCACTGATACATCTTACTACCTAACGCATTTCCCTAACAGCCACTTATTTATTAAGTGGATTGATAAATGGACAAAGAATGAAAATACTGTCATTACTTTTTATTAGATTTAGCAAATGATTGTCCAACCTTTCATTTGAATCTGCCCTTGGGACCATCAAGAACTTCACTGGCACTGTCCCTCTCCACTACTATTGATTTGTCTGAGTGGTCTTCACTCCTATCCATGTCAGAGTTGCTTTGAGAAAGCCTTTGAAGCTTCAGTTGTGTTTACACTAGAGATGTTTATAAAAGTGTGTGTGTGTGTGTGTGAGTGAGAGAGAGAGAGAGAGAGAGAGAGAGAGAGAGAGAGAGAGAGAGAGAAACAAAAACTGAACTTTACATGGTTTTGAAAACTTAAATAACTGTATAACTGTGTTGGTTTGTGTTTTTCAGACAGGGTCTTGCTATATAATTAGGCAGACACACACTTCACTATGTAGCCCAGGCTAGCCTTGAATTTGTGGCAAACCTCCTGCTTCAGATTTGGAATTAATATTGAAGGTATGTCAATATGTTTAGCTTAAAATTTAAAAAAATGGAAATAAAAAACTTTTAAGCAAATAAATGAAATAAAATGCTGCTTTCAGGTACCAATGTTTTCACCTTAATTATATAACATTTTTTATTATGCCTTATAAGTGATTTATACAGGATGGTCTAGAAGGTTACATCTAACATAGCCACCAAGAAAAAAAAAAAGAGTGAGCATTAAAATTTCTTCCTATACATGCTAGTTTGGTTTTTATTTTTGTATGAATGAAATAGTTCATTTTCTAATAGCTACCACCTTAAAACAATAAGATTGCAGGAAATTCTGCTGGCTCTCATACATTTATGGTGAAGTAGCATGGGCATATGGATCCCTCATATGGATCCCATCAAGCAAGGCTTGCATTGTCTCTGCATCTTCAGTACTTGGTGCTTCATGCTTACCACCATCCTAAAAGTTTCCATTCTGCCTATACTACCTTGAACACTCTTGTAAATATTTGAGCTGGTGATACATGACCAAACTCGACCACTGGACAAAATCTCCGGGGCCACATTTATCAGTGCACTTAGTATCCAGAACTGAGAAGGCAGTAAAGCCAATGGGTTCAGCAATAGCTGGGGACAAAGGAGGCTGGAATGGAAACCTTCATATCTAGTCCTAGAACTCCACCTTGATGAGCCTTGTTCTCTGAAAATGGTCCACTGTATTTCTTAGCACATTGAATTACATATTAAAATGAAATGGTTTGCATTATTTTTAAATGATTGCTCAAAATGAAACAAAGCAGTAGATTTTACAAAAATATATAATTGAGGACCCCTAATAAAAAATTGTATAAAACTGTAAAAATCTCTGTAAACAATGCATTTGTATACTTCCGGGCAAAATCTGAGAAAATAATTGCAGGAAAAACCACATGTCCCTTCAACCTAAGTGCCCTCTATTCCCTGGTTTCTCATGGTTTTGATTCTGGTTGGCTTTGGCTGCATGCTGTTCAAAGGTCTGTCTCTCCCTGGCCTGCAGAGGCTGCTCTCAAAGCAGCTTCAGCTCTCCCCAGGACAGTCATTCCCAAACCACTAGAAAAACCCCTTCTCTTAGAACAGGAGCCTGGGTGCATTCCTCTAAAGTTTTGTGGTAGTGGTCAGCCACTGTTGCCTGTGATTAATGGGTATCCGGATAACCAGGAAGGTAGGTAAGTCATCTTGAAGTAGACAAGACAGGGAAGGAGATGTAAGTTGGTCTCCTTTCATCTTCCTAGCTACACCTATTCATGAAGCATCAGCAGCAACAGCACAGCCATCTTCAAAGGAGAGGACACCAAAGCAAGGGGGGAATGACTAATTGGCAAGCCATCTGTCTATGTGTGTTATCTCCCTATGTTACCTTCACAGTTTTCCTTTTTAAGTTCCCATTGATCTAAGCCCAGCCCGAAGACTTTAAAGAGTATAATATATTCTCATCTGCTCCTCAGCAAAGCTGCCCCCATGGATCAGGGATGGCTGTCTTGTAGACTTTATCATTATTTTATTAGTGAAGAAGCAAAACCCCCAGGTTCAGACAATTTGGCCTGGGTTGTCCAGCTGCATAGAAGCAGCTAATACTAGAAACTCAAAAGTCTAACTTCCCCCATTCCACATCTTGCTAGAATACTCTCACACTAAAAGAGCTGTCTTCAGTTTACAGCATGCTGCTTTAAGTCTTTTATATCCACTTCCTTGTCTTCCTTTCTTAAAACCAGAAGCCTGGATTTTATTTCCTTTCATCAAAACTTACTATCAGAAAATATCTCTTATCTGTCTTTTATCACTGGACATGAATGAGAATCCATGCTCTGCTCCTTCTGAGGGTGTGTTCCTACTTGGCCTCATGTTCCGCATTTTGGAACAGATCTGTGTGTTAAAGGTCTCTAGAGGATGGAGCTGACAGAATGCATATGTCTTGGATTTACTAGAAAGCAATAGATGAAGATTGACTAGTTTGACAACAGCTGTCTGTACTCTGCCCAAATTGAGAACCTGGTAGCTATTCAGTCCAGAGCTGATGCCTCAGCAATCACAATCGGTAGCTGAAGTCCTGTAGAATCACAGCTCTGCAGATCAGTTGGAACCGGAAGAAGCTGGAGTCTGATGGTGGTGAAGAATGTCGGTGTCAGCTGAGATTTACCCTGTCACCATCAGGGAGTGAAGGCAAAAGATGGCTCTTCTCATTCCTTAGACCTGTTTGCATCTGGGCTGCTGCTGAATAGTGCCACAGACTTCTTCCCACAATTCATCCTTTCCAAAAATACCACACAGACCTGCCCAGGGGCATGGCTCACAGTTCATCAGATCCTATCAGGTGACAGGCCAGACGGACAATGACAGTATGTCTATGCTCTTGGCACTTCAGTGAGCTGAGGGTAGAAGTAGAGTAGTGTTAGACTCCAGTTACTGAGATGATCTTACCAATAGAAAATGCACACACTGCCTTGTCTCAGGGAACTATATGCAGAAGAAGTGAGTGCCTGAGATGAGTACACTCATTTCCTGCAGGGCCTCTCCAGCAAAAACACACACAAATACAAATGGCAGTGCATTCCTGAGTTCCCAGAAAGGACAACGAATAGGTCTATTATTTCTTTTTCCTTTCATATCTGAGTAAAAGTGTCTTCAGTGTCATTGCCGTCTCCATTGTGGGGTTTCTTTCTCTTGCCTCAGACCTCCTGGGGACTCTGAAGGGGGAACATCTGTGTGTCTGTTTTGCTCCCTTTTGCTAAACCTGCTAAATAGCAAAGAAGCTAAATTTTTAATGTTCCGGAAGCTCTGTGTGTGAAGCGATGATATTGGTTGCAATTGAAGAAGAGTTTTAAGACGGGCAATTTTATAGCAACTTACATAATGCATGCCAAAGTGTGAGGCTGTTATGGAGTCGCATCTGCGATTGAGAGCTGCATAATATGGCAATAGTATTTGAATATTATCAGATTGTAAATGGTGGAAATGTGGTATTAAGTGTTTGTGGGGAGTGAATTATGCCCTATTATACTGCAGACACCCTGGAAGCAGTGGAAGCAGCCGGTGAATGGCGGGCTTCTTTGATTTATTAACAGGACTAGTTGACTGGGATTATGCTTATTTTTATGTGTGGAACCATTATAAGTTCTGAGGCTGTACTCTAAGGCGGACTCATGCAGTGAGGAGGGATAGCAATCATATGCACCCCCTCTGCCTGCACAGCTCCTGGGCTATCTTATTTTATTGGAAGTGAGAAATGTGTCTATGTGTCTGTCTGTCTATCTATCTATCTATCTATCTATCTATCTATCTATCTATCCACCTACCCACCTACCCACCTACCTATAATGAAAGCAAATCTCCACAAATGAGGATAATTTGGGGCAAAATTGAGATGTGGAATGGAAAGCTGAGCAGAAAATGACAAGGAATTACAAATATCATGATGGTGGAACTATCAATGAAGGGTGGAAATTATACAGTCTTGTTGAATGGCAAGAGTAGGCATAATGGTCTGGAACTAAGGAAGAAACATAGGCCACACAATAAGCAAGGACTATACTCTAGATAATTTGTCCTCAAGGCTCAAGGAGTAGCTTAGGTAAAATATGAGTAATATGAATGTCATGGGGAAGGAGACTAGGCAATGAGTAGCCCAGTGCTCCTGGAGCTGGGTTTGAAGGTATGCTCTTTGCTCACCACACTAAATGAAGTTGTGAAAATATTCACAATAAAATCTTTTAACCAGCAAAACCCACAGTTACACTGCAATCAAAAATGCAGCAAACATCAAGCTTGATGGGCTGCCTTCTACAGGAAACATCCTCACTCTGTGTCAGAAGAACCCATATGGGAAATGGGTGAATTATTTTCTTCAGGAGAAAATAAGCATTAGTAAGAGAGGAATGATTCATATTATCTTTTTAACCCCATATGATATTATTTTAAGAAGGATTTAGATCAGTCAGAGAGGAGTTAAAATGAGAGGGAAACATGATGTGAATGGTTACAGCTGAACAGGACTCCTAAGTGGTTTCAACAGTAACTGTGGGAAGACCAACTGTTCTCATGATGGAAGCCAGGGCAACAAGATTATAAGGGCTGATAGTTTTTTCTCAACTAGTAAATATATGGAATCATTACACTTAAAAGTGATATTGCAGAGAAAGTATCAAAAATCACTCAACAGCAGCACGCAGAGTGCTTCATTCCTGCTCTACAAAAATAAAGAAGGCAGATGACACCCAAAATACAGACCTCCTGTCCAGAGTACAAGCATATGTGACATAGCATTTGCAGTTCAGAGCAAGGCAATGGCTCAAAAAGCTGGTGAAAGTCAGAAGGGATTCAATAGATAATAACAATTCAGGAGGCTGAAATTCCTCCTTACCTTCACTGTAGCTCTACCCAGACATCAGTACAAACTGCTGTGATCTGACCTGGCCCACAGCCCACTGGTGTCTGTGCAAACAGATATAACATTGCCAGAAAGGTAGCAGAGGCTCTCAAATACAAAGACAAACACACAACCAAGCATAACCAAATATCTGGGGAGGGTTACACCATGAAGGAGAGGTGGGAAGCTGGGCAAATAGAACACTGAACTCACAGACACAGAAAATAAAGCAAGCGAGGTATTTAAGTAAATATTACACACTTTCACTGAGAGTGACAGAGGACATCATGACTCATTTTAAAAAATTCTATTTCATACTCATAATCTGAAACTTTACTTCACCTGACAATGGAAACATTGTATAGCAGAGTATTCAAATGCTGAAAGAATAAAAATAGAATGTAGAAGCATGGTGGGGTAGAGTTGATTTTGACATCCTTAGAATATAAAAGAACAAACAAATAAAATATCTTATAGAACATTTTGGATAGATACAGAATAATGATGCATAAAGTGGTCACTGGGATATGGAAGACAAAGTGGGCTGCTCAGATATGAGATTTCAAAATTTGCCAGGACTGACTGAAAAAATTTTAATTTTTAAAATAAAAGATCCCATGATATAGCAATTGCAATTTAAAGAAAATTATAGAGTATACCGAGGAACATCATATGAAGATTTGCAAAGCCTAAGGTGATAAGAATGTTCTAGGAAGTGTCCAGGGAGAATCAATTGTTGTGAAGGATTTGAATGATATGGATTTCCATATCATTTTAGCATTGATGTGGAGCCTGCCTCAGTAAGACTGGGTGCAGGCCATTCATCTCCCTCCTGATCTTTGGAGAAAACTGCACTAAATAATACTGTTGGTTTTGAAAAAAAAATTTTAAAAAACATTTAATTTTTTTGTATTAGTCATAATTATTCTGTCCGTACGTCTGAAGGAACTTGTAGGACATGTATTCCAAGATGTAGCTAATCTTCTAGAAGGAAATGAGATTTAGAAATAGTAGTGAGCAGAAAAAACTTTTGTCTATCACTATGTCTAAATTCCCAGATATCATTTTAGTAGGAATCTTAAAGAGTCTTATTAATAATACTCAAACCCAAGGCCAGTTCTTGGAGTGATTGCTGGAAGATCAGAGAAGCAGAACAAGCCACGGCTATCTCACCTTGCTAGTTCTTCAGGTGATCCTGTTTCCTCAGGCTGGAAGCTTCTGAGTCCTCCTCCACATGAATCTCAGCTGAACTGTGTTGCTCCAAAGCTTGAATGCTTAACCAGCTGAAATGCTTAACTAACTACATGCTTTTCTCTAATTGCTCTGGTTTCTGGTCTTCATGCCTTATATATCTTTCTCTTTCTGCCCCCACTCCCTGGGATTAAAGGTTGGGTTTCTGGGATTAAAGGTGTGGGTCACCATGCTTAGCTGTTTCTAAAGTGGCCTTGAACTCAGAGATCCGGCTAGCTCTGCCTCCCTAGTTCTGGGATTAAAGGCGTGTACCACCACCGCCCAACTTCTGCTATGGCTTACTCTTCCCATTTTCTAGCTACCATTTTTGGCTTTGTTCTAGTGGCTGTCTGTTCTCTGACCCCAGATATGTTTATTTCGGGGAACACACAATATTTCAGGGAACACAATACCCACCACATATCATCCTGAAACTGAACTCCCACATGACTGAAGTCAGACAACAGCAATAAATATGTAACAGAATGGCTTACTAAGAAGCTATTTGGGGGGGGGGAATTTTTTTTCTTTATTCATGGTGTTAAACATTGCCTTGTGTACTTGCAAGCATTCATTGGTAAGGAGATATTTTCTCCTCTGCAACCCTGTTGTCTGAGTCATCCTTTTCTTAGTCTGAGTCTTCTTCTCTTCATTTGTGTTTTTATACCAGATAGATTATAAATTCAACAAGTTATATAAATGAGTTCATCAATTTATTAATTTAATAATGAAGTAATAATGATCACTTGAAAGTGCTAGTCAGACAACTGAGGGAACCTGTAGCTCTTTGTGCTCTCTTTTGCAGCAGACATTGAAGAGTCAGCTTGAAAGCAGAGATGATGAGACTCAATGAAGAAACACAGAGAACTGATTTTTTAACAGAACAATGTCTGTGGTGTTAGGAAAAAGAGAAGCCATAAAGTGCCAACAAGCACACAAAAGACAGACTTCCAGCATCTCTGTTTGTCTGCACTCACTGCTGGGACAATTGTCTATGGAGCAACTCATGCAGAAGACCCTCAGTTATGTCAATGGGAAAAAAAAAAGACTGTGTACTCTCTAGCATGAAAGTCAAATGAAATACAGGATCCCCTTTCCACAAATGCACTATAAAGAGGAAAGACAAGAATCAGAAAAAGACATGAAAAGGAAACATTACCACAGAAACAAATGTTTTCAAGATGCAAATGAACATGGAGGACAAATACTTTATGACTACTGAAGAAAAACCTTATGTCCAACTCTGCTATGAAGCAATGCTGCGGCAAGCATGAATACATGAAAGAATGCTATTGCATAATAAACATCTGAGGATGATCATTAGGTGAAAAAACTCATTTAAGAAGTAAACAGAGTAAGAAATAACAACAGAAATGGAGGTGGCATAAAAGGGACCATGAATAATATTTAGTCAGGTCAATAGGACATATAATGAAAATGCAATACACAATTAAAATAAATGGAAGTGTTTAAAAAGATTAAAATAAGTGGAAATTAAGGTTTATTCTGTATGATATCAAAGTCTATAAAAGAAAAAATAAATCATAAGAATCTAATATTTCAAAAGGTAACTCAAGAAGACTCACTTAAGATTTCTAAAAGAAATTATTTTTCACCATTAACCTATACCCTAGAAGATACAGGATGAATAAGTCTAAAATGATTTGTAATAAAGGTACTGTGCTTAAAAAAAGTTCCTCAGAGAACCATGAGCAATAATCAATTCACTTATAAAAGGAAGAAGAAATAAGCAACACACAAGGCCAGCTGCATCATCACCATGGCAACATTCAACAGCAAGGATAGCTGGGCAACACCTACAAATTACTTGAGGATAGAAACTGACCTATGTATTTTATCTCTAGATCAGGTGTCAATCAATTATTATATCAACTGACAAGTGGTTTTCAGCATGCAAGAACTTAGAAAAGATTTTCTTATGTGAACTTGTGAAAATTTGACTTCTCATCAGAGTTAATCAAAATAAGAGTCAGGACACTCCAGCTAAGGCATAGGCAGGTGCTGTGTCTAGATTAAACTGTGACAAGAGCAGATATGACCCAAGGTCACAGGTCAAGGCTGGAACAGTAAGTCTGCAAATACAGAACTCACACAAGTAGTTTAAATAGGGAAAGAAAATGTGATTGAAAGACAAATTTCTAATCACTTGATTTATCACCATATTTAAAGTGTAAAGGTAGGCATTAATGAAAAAACAAGACACGTGTGGATGAAGAACAATGACAATTCTAGACTCTCAGTAACTGCCTGAGAGTTATTTTGTTTTTATCTGTGTACACATGTGATTGTTGGTACATTGGTCTGTTCATGTAAATGTGGAGGCAAGAAGTTGATTTTGAGTGACTTGTCATCCCTCTCCACTTTATATGAGGCAGGTCTTTCCCTCAACTATTAGTTTATTTTTGGTTAAAATAGCTGTCAATCCAAGTACAGGGATTACAGAGGTAGGATGACACAAGTGGCCTTTGGTGGGTCCCAGGGATTGGAACTCAGGACCTCATCTTTGATCAACAAGCATTTTATACCCTCCCCAGCCATCTATCCAACTCCAGCAACTTTCTAAAACTTTAAAACTAGTATTATAAAGAAGAAAGCTACAGAAATATTTTAATATCAGAATTATGAACAGATTATAAAAAGACACAAATTTATCATAAGAGTTTATATATGCCATTTCAATAATTTAAAGTAGCCAATTCTATTTTTTAAGGAAAATGCCTTTTACATGTGAATTACACTATAGCAAAATCCCAGTGCCCTAAGAGCAAGCATATTTAATACCCTATAGTACATCTAAGCAACATTTTAAATAACTCAAAAATATTGAAAAGTTTAAAGTTGGAAAATATTTTCCAGAAAACTCTAAGGAAGTAGAAGCAATAGTCAAGATGCTAGTATTAGAAAAATTTAAGCCATGGACAAACAGTCCCTAAACACAACAATACCCTATGTCTTTTAGAATCTCGAGAGTAAAATCCCCAACAAACTTGCAACTAATAAATATCTGTGTACTACATAACATGGATCTAATACCTTTGAGACAGAATAAACAAGTGAAAACACATTGATAGTATGATTTGTCACCATGTTACAGACATTAAAAATCAAGTAAGTTGAAATCTTTTTTTTTTTTTTTTTTTTTACTAAAAGTGTATTTAGGAAGTACAAAAGTCCTGGAAACTCTCAAAGTCCTAGCCTCTGAACACAATTCTGAACTTCAAGCAGCAATCAGCTGATGCTGATGTAGAAAAGTCTGCCTGACAGGACTTCCCACATAGATAGCATCAGTCACCAAAGGGTCCAACACACTAAGTAACAGTCACACTTTTCATATACTATGCACATTTCATAATTACTGTGTCTGAGGAAATTCATCCAGTCCCATTCTGGAGCCTGCCGTGTACATAGGCCAAACTGAAAATTAAAAACAAAATTTGCAGAGGCCCAGTTATGGTGTGAAAATCCTGCTACATAAGACTAATTCAGTAAGAGTAAGCCTTGTTGAGACGGTAAAAATGGGTATGAGTTAGCAACAAACAGAGTCCAAAGAGGAACCTGCATAGTATATGAAATGAATGGCCAGGGAGCTGGTGTTGGTGTAGCTTACAAGGAAGAAATAAGAAATACAGAATTAAGAAAAGCATCCTCAAACAAGTGTGGTAGAATGAAAAGAAGGAGCACCAGAAGATACAAAATTCACAAGACTAAAGAGGAAGCAAGATCAAAGAAAAATCAACAATACATTAACAGTATGCCTGCTCACTTTGTTGTGAACTATCCCAAACTTGAAATAAATAAACAAACAAAAACAAATAAGAGGCAAGTAATCCCTTGGAACCACCTCTAACCTTCTAACCTGTTACAAAGGAAAATGATAAAAATATACAAATTCAAAAGGCAAGGGTAGGAAGGAAACTATATTTTTTTCAGGAAACCACAGAAAATCAAGGCATGTATGTCAACTAAAGATGGTTCTCATCCAATAAAACAGCCAGAGAACAGGAGGAGATGAGAAATTATCATCCAAAGGAAAATGATGTCCCCTGAAAGAGACCAAAGGAGAGGAAAAATCAGTTCCTGTTAAAAAATGAAAACATGAAGCAGAAATGAACAAAAACATGCAGAAATGAAATAAGATTTAAACTCATTAGGTAATTAAATAGATATAAGGAATGATGTATAGACATTCAAAAGAACTGAATCAAGTAAAAATATAATAAAATCTAGTGAAAAAGTTGGAATAAACAACGAAGGCAGAGAAAATTATATTAAAAAGGAAAGAAAAATACAAGAAAGTAAATTACAGGCTAATAGTTACAACTATTTAATTCACTGAATAAGGAAAACTAGAATAGCAGAACAGGTTTAACACCTAAAAGTGTTAAGATTAAATGCACTCTGTGCACATGAAGAAAGAAGAAAGCTGGAATTCCAAAGCCTGAGACTGAGATTCTAGAAGAATAATCACCAGCTTTAATAGATATAGATTGCAGTTCCCACAAATTATAAGCAAATGATCAAAGATCTGCAATTGACTGCATAATTAGATTAATATTGACATTTTTAAACAGATATATAAAACAAGGGGAAAATGGAGCAGAATTTTCCAAAAGAAATAATTTCATATGAAGAGTATATAGGTGGAATCTTCTTGCTCTGTGAATTTAATATACAGATGTCAAATCACCACAGAGTGTAAAACTTCCTAAGGCCCAAGGAACTGCATCCATCAGCCCTGCATAGAATCTTCTGATAGACCAAAGTAACCTGCAAAGCAAAGGATAGGAAAACTTCTGAAGAAAAAAAAAAAAAAAAGCAAAGGACACTTTACAATATACAAATGCATTCTGGGACTGAAAATGATAATGAGAAGTGATGATCCAGGAGATAGCTCAGCCAATGACATGCTTCCTGTGGAAGTTTGAAGATCTGAGTTAGATTCCAGACACTCAGATTTCAGCTAAGCTGGGCCAGATGGTGATGCTCTGAAGTCCCAGGTCTCGGCTCCTAGGCCAGCACTGTGAAATCAGCAAGCATCTGGTCCTAGTGAGACAACCTGTCACAGAAAACAAGGTGAATGGCAAGGATTCTGGAACACGCATTCACACATGTAAAAATGATGCTTGGAAATAAAATTGTTATGGATTATGAAAAGCTGTGGAATGTTGTCCAAAAGTACAAATGAATACATTGAAATAATAGGAAAAGAGGGTAACCAACCAACCAAACAGCAACAACAGCAAAAACAAAGAACACTTCACTACTGTGCAAGTAATAGGTAGAAGTTCAAGAGAATACCAAGGAGAAAAAAAACAGATAAATCAGACTTTAAAAGGTTTTAAAAGTTCAGAAAACAGGAACTGAAGCACTTTTAATAAAGACATGAATGCAATAGAATAAACCACTAGAATAAAAGTGGAAACAGGAAGAGGACTGTAGAGATGGCTCTGTGGGTAAGGGTGATGGGCACATACCAAATCTGACAACCTAAGTGTGATCCTCAGGCTCCAGACCCTAGAAGAAGAGAGCTGATCCATGCAAGTTGCCCTCTGACATCCATATGTGTAGTGTGGTGCATTCCTTCTCTCCCACTAAATATAGATAGATTGATAGATAGATAGATAGATAGATAGATAGATAGATAGATAGATAGATGGATGGATGGATGGATGGATGGATGGATGGATGGATGGATGATAGATAGATAGATGGATGGATGGATGGATGGATAGATAGACAGATAGATATTTTCTAAATAAAACCTTTTCTAAATACTACATATAATCCTAAATTTAAAACAATCCCTTTCTGACCAATGTGATAAACTCAAAACATTCCAGGTAGTGGCGGTGCATGCCTTTAATCCCAGCACTTCAGAGACAGAGGCGGGTGGAGCTCTGAGTTTGCTGCTAGCCTGGTCTACAGAGTGAATTCCAGGATAGCTAGTGCTACACAGGGAAGCCTTGTCTCAAAAACAAACAAACAAACAAAAACATATATGTATATTATATAGAGAAACAAGCACAGATTACTTCTTGGCCTTCTGGCTAATATCATATGCAAGAAAGAAGCATATAAAATATAGTAATAAATAGTGTAACGATGAGATATTGTGACATAACTGGTCTGATCAAATGATCAATTGTTTCAATCAACAAATCTGAGTAGATTTAAGTTTCTAATAAAATATTGAAGCAAGAATTTCCTCACAAAACATATACTTGTGTATTTTACAATTAAAAGATATAGGAAGAAATTCAGAAATATGAAAAAAACCACAGAGGCATGCAATGGAAAAGGAAACCAAACCATGCTAGTACCTGACAAAGAAGTGTCCAAACTCAGTACCCTTGAACATTCAGCAGAAAACACTTTTCAACACCGAATTCCACAATTCACAATAGATAAGCTGCTCATGAAAGTGCACAGATGAATAATGCAATGACCACCTTCAAGATCCAAGGAACTTAGAGACCCATGAAGAATGCAGTCACAGGATGCTGAAAAACAGAGAGAATAAGAGGCAGCAGCTGACCAACTGGTGCATGCAAATGGAAGATCAAAACACACTACAATGTGGTTCAATTACTAGTACACTAGACCTTAATTTCAATCCCAGACATGGCATATACCAGATGTGGTGGCACATGTCTCTAATCCCAGCACTCAGGAGACAGAAGCAAGGGGATCATAAGTTTAAAGTCAGCCATGACTCCACAGAGAACCGAAGGCCAGCCTAAACTACATAAAAACAGACACCACACCAAAAGGTTAACACAAGAAATGTGTTTTGTACAAGGACTTGTATTCAACTTGATGTCCTGGCAATACTGACTATACAGGTCTCTTTTCTCTACCTATGGCATCATCCCTAAAACAGCCCATAATCTGGGACCTAAGGGAAATATTGGTAATTTTAAACTGATAGAAATACAGAAGTCATTGGGATCCAAATACACAAAAAGAGAAATCATCCACAGCAGAGAAATATATCAAGCACAGAAAACAAACAAACAAACAAAAAAAACAAAAAACAATAACAACAACAAAAACAACCTCACATGGTATGGAAATTAAAGTCTTCTCTTAACCCTGTGGCCAAGGGACAGGGGCAATATAAAACAGCAACCTTCCCTGAAAATGACAATGAGAGTAACAGAGGTCATAACTTGTGGCACATACTGAAATCGTGGAAAAGTGCACAGCATTGAGCACTTTTACTAGTAACTTTGAGAATGAAGAGTATGTCAAAGTTTACTAGCCCAGAGGACTAGAGGAAGAACACACACACAACACATACCTACATACCACATATGTTATGTGTTATGTGTATGTAACACACATGCAGTACATACACATTACATAACACATTCACTCACACACACACATACAAACAAAACACACACACTACATCACACACACACACCTTTCACATACACAATATACATGCCATAAACACACACTGCTTTACACAGACATACATACACACACACCCAAAACACATACACCATGCTTACTGAACACACATACTACTTACCATACACCACACATACACACACACACACACACACACACACACACACACACACACAAACCACATGCCACACATATACAAACATATACCACACAAATACATCATTGTTATGCAGACATAAACTAAACACATACCACACACATACACCACACCACACACACACACACAAAACACATAAAACACACACCCAGACAAACCACATCACACACATACACAATAAAATAGAAATGAGTGGAGAATAGGGAAATAGAAAGAGAGCTGAGGATAATTCAAAATCCTACTTTAATTTAGAAAAAATTATTAAATAGAGAAAAGTTCAGGTAATTTAATCAAAAAACAAAAGAAGAGAAATCAAAAGATACAAAATAAGGCATGATAAGAGGAAAATGGTCTTTATAATAGGTAGATTTTAATTTCAATGGGTAGATATCATAAGTATTTTGTCATAAAATTGAAGTCAGATGTAATACTGGCCTGAAAAATTCAACTATCAACTGACAAAACAATTTTAAAGCCAAGAGAGATGGTATTAACTACCAGAATATGTATTGTGGGATCTTTTAAGGTTTTAGCATGTGAGCTTTCAATATTTTAGCATTCTTTGTGAAATAAATATATACATTTATATTAGTTGTGTCTAATACAGACACAGGGGAGCCCTGCCATTAATTTCATGCTATACTCCAGTCTGAACATCTATTCAATGCTTTTTGATGTTGCTGTCCACACTTATGTTACCTCTTCATTGGCTGCACAGGGAGATGAATGAACATGTCCATGGTGGTGATGAACCTTGGAAGAATGGGTGGACTCATCCTGCAAACACACATAGCATCAGTGACCTCTTCTGTGGAAGTTCCTACAGGCAGCTTGTTGAGCCCAAATCAGGCTTCTTGTTTTGTCTGCTCCAAAAGTGGTGACAGGCCAGTGTGTCCTGAAAAAGGGACTCCCACTGGTAAAGAAGGACATTCATTCAATAATGTGCCCTCAGGGTAGGTATTCCAGGAAGGCCCCAAGAGGTGGCATGACTTTGACATCTGAGTATTGGTATATTTCCATGTTCATCTGCACACAGTGGACCAATTACCATTTTTAATGACACTGTTTTGTACTGAAGGTCATTAATATTTGATGAAAAGCTACTGGCCAAAATGTAGTGAATATTTGAATATAGCTGATAATTATCAGACCATTCCTAATATTTACTGAACACTTCAGAGTGCTAGACACTCTAAATTATATGTTTGTGTTATTCAATCTTCACAATAGCTTCATTAGGAAACGAAAACATAGTGCAGCTATTTCATGGTTTTGAGTGGCTAGTATGTCTTATCTTAAAGGATATTCATAACTAGTGCAATTAATTTTCCAATTTAGTTCTCTTTCTTACTAGTAGTTCCCCCAATGTTTCAAATTATCATAATTTTTATGAAATTCAGGAAGAATTTGCCTGGAGCTTTGTTCACAGTAAGTAAGCACTTACCCTGGAGTCACTGGTACATTTCCTGAAGGTTCCCAAGGAACAACCTCATGTCCAACAGCACAATCCTGATTATACTATCTTCTGGTGGGAAAGGCATCATATAGCTTTTCCTAAAGATTTTAAATACAGATAAAGCACTCAAATTATTTTATTATTTGAGAATTTCATACATGCAAATAAAGTGTTTTGATAAAATCTACTCAACGTGTTTTCTTTTCTCCAATTCCTTCCCACTTCAGCCTACCCTGCCCCACTTTCCTCTCCCAACTTCCTGTGATCTTGTTTTCTTTAAAGTCCACAGAGTTCAGTTAGCACTCCTTGTGTGGGACCATATGCTGAAGCATTAGTAGCCTCTGGGGGCCCACAACTCTAAAGACATCTGACTCTCCCTCCCCAAATAGAAAGATAAGTATTCAGTATAGAAAGACTGGACAATAAGGCCTTCTCAGCTCTTAGTCTAAGGGTGTGGAGAGAACGAAGGCTCCCCAACCACAGGTTTATAAATGTTTGTGATTCTGAGTAAGTGGTGAACTGGAGAGAATAAAGGCTACATGCTTAATAAGTATCATGGAAAAGTCATGAAGGATGTGTAAATTGCATAGTGTGTGGTCTTGAGAAACATCTTATTAATTCTATTTCTTATTTTTATCACTTTGTAGGTTGTCATTATATACAGAAATACCTTATGTTTGCAAAAATTATACATTATATTTCATTAATATCTTGTTTATAATTCACCAGTGTTCAGCAAATCTGTTTCCTAGCTTCTCTATGTACATATCTTTCATTTTGTGGTCTGTGCACACAAATTATCACATTTTACGGATTTGTATGTAAATACATATGGCAAAGCTTTATATAAAGATCACTATGTGTGTATATATGCATATTATTTTGTAAAACATGTTCTCTGCTTGTAGCCTAGAGGAAGCACAAAATCCTACACATTTAGTTGAAGCACACATGTTAAGGCAGACAAGAATTTTACACTGGTGTTTTGATCTTAATATACTGGGAGACAAAAAATATATATGTACATGTCCCTAGAGATATACTAAGGCAAGTTGAATGGCAGATGAAAACCATATGGATATCAAATGTTTGGATTTTGAAGTGATGTCTTTGAGTAAAGACAGAAAGGTTGATGATAAATTGACCAACTATAGCATGGAGGGGAAGTCTGGCATTTTTCATGTGATGTGGTCATTATATAAAAATCTTTCTGATACTTATTTCCTCTCTATCATGGAAATTCCCGGTTTGCTTGGCACTGAATTATAGTAACTAAACAAACCAATGTCTGTAATGTTGGTCCCACTACACACAGTACTCAATATAAGAATGAGCTTCAATAGGTCTGCATCTAAGAAACCAATACCATATGTTACCAGATTCTTTCAAAATCCCAGCAAAGCTGGGGAAAAGATGAAAATCCTAACTAGCAGGAGGTTTTGCTTTGAATCTGAAGACTTCCCAGGTAATTATGGCCCTATTTGGGTTCCACTAAGTTCAATAATTCACAAATACTCCACCCCATGGATTTGTTCACCTTCAGCCACAAAGCACGAGAGTGCCTGGTGTATAGCTACATTTCCAGCAGCAGCATGTGCATCCTTTCCTCAGAATAACCTCAGTGTATATAAACACTCTTCTTTAGCTCTTCTATTCCAAGAATGTTCATTTCTATGGGTGCAGTAACAGAAAACAATAGGAAGCCCTCAATTTTTCTTTTTTCCCCTTTAGCCATAGACATTATTTAAGAATCAATGGTGTTGGGTACTAAGAGAAAGTTCTGTCTCAGAAGAAACTGGGTTGTTACTGGAATTCTGCAAGGTCAAGAAGCTCCATGAGCCAATGCTGCTGGCTTGAAATCACAAGACCATACTGTAACATTTAATGATGTCAAATGTTCTAAAGCTCTGGATACATCCTACCAAAATGAACATTGGGCTACATATGGTCTGAATGTTGAGTGTATTGATATTTATCTAAGCAGAAGTCTTATTTGTTAAAAGGACATATGATATTATTTTATCTGCTACAGTGAAAGAGAGAAAGAGGAAGAGAAGGGGAGGGGAAGGAGAGAAAGACAGAGAGAGGAGAGATAGAGACTGACAGAAACAGAAAGATTGACTGTATGTATATCCTGACGCTAATAAAATCACGAGGGAGTTCCAAACAATATTTTGCAATCCCTGCCCTGAATTGGCCATGCCAAAGCTGGGATTTCTTTCATCCTACAACAGGAGCGGTTGGAGCAGAGTGTCTATGCGATTGGACACTTAGTTCCTTGTGTGTTTTAGCTGCCAGCAATGTGAGGACATTGCATCTGAGGGAAGATGCTTCAATGTGACACCTGTTACTTGTCTTCAATATCATCTCTACCTGACTTTATTACACATCTAATTAGATCAGTCTTCTCCATGTTGGGATTGCGTGTTCTTCCATCCACATGTAAATGGGCCCAGAAAATATACCAAACAAATTCTATTTAGGAGAAAGACTTCTTCAATGTTTTCAGTGACTTTTTATTTTTTACCCTATCATTTCAGAGGAAAATTCAGTGTGTGCCCAGGGCTCTGTGGTCCAGACTGAACTGGCCCATAGCAAGTGTGAAATTTCTTTGAAGTCTTCCGTTTTATCTCAGAAATTCATGCATATCTTGCATTTTATTCCATAATATATTGATATTTGTTGTAATATAAAAAATGTTTAAATTACTTCTCAGTTCACTTTCTCAAATTTTTATGCTGAAAATTGAAAGCCCCAGGAAGCTGGCCTCTGTTTATTCTTCTGGTTCATGGATGGAGAATGACTGAAATGCATGTGAGCTCACAGGATTTGAGATATTTAAATGGAGCAGAAATCAGTATTTCTCACTAGCAGGTCACATGCAAGAGAGGCCAGACCCCATGTGTGCCTTACACTTTTAGACTGCCTCTTGCCATGTGATATATCTGTGTAGGCAACACAAAGGTAATTTATGTGTTTCTTCAATATTGTTGTATGATTTTTCCCTTGAACCTCATTTTCCCTGTTCATTTTACCCATTGGAATGTCCTTGGTATTAAAATCAAATTGGCACTAGGGAATATATATCTTTAATTTTACCAGCAAGTCTTCATGTATATTGCAATGTGTTGGAAGAGTTCATAAAAGCAACTCTACCCAGTTCATACACAATGTTATAGATCTTTCACTCCTCATGTGCATACTTACTTGGAAATTCATATAAGGTTTGTAAGTTTCTGCCACTACTTAGTACCTGGGATAGTTAAAACATCTGATTAATTGGATAAAGTTGAAACCATGTTTCCTGTTTTCTTTGTGTGTACTCTTTCTTGGGAGTAATACTGAATTTTTTGTTTTTGTTTTTATTTTTTAAGATAGGGTTTCTCTCTGTAGCTCTGACTACCAGGAACTCTATAGACCAGGCTCACCTTGAACTCGCAGAGACCCATCTGCCCCTGCCTCCCAAGTGTTGGAATTAAAGGCATGTGCCACCAATGCCTGACTGGAGTAATCCTGAATTGAAAATAACTAAAGTTCAGTAACTAAAAAAACAAACAAAGAAAAACACTATTAATTCCATCACTAGGGTTATTTTTACAGATTGATGTTTTCATTATCCTCTGTCTGTCTCCTCTGTCTTCTCTCTCTCTCTCTCTCTCTCTCTCTCTCTCTCTCTCTCTCTCTCTCTCTCTCTCTCTCTCTCTCTCCTCTCTTCCTTCCTCTTTCTGTTTGTATATGTGTCTGAGTAGTGTGCATGTGTGTGTGCCTTTGGATGTGTGTGTCTGTGAGAAGACCTTAAAAGTTTGGAAGCCAACATTGTTTTGTTTTCTATAAGTACATTGCTTTAAAACTGTTTATACAAATGTTTCATCTTTAATTTATATGAAAGTCTGTCATTTCTGTAATAGACTAGCCTGGACAGCATGATATGGACATCATTTTGGATGAATACTGGACATGAGAGCAAAGACAGGCAAGACAAACAGAGAGTCTCTTTATTAGCCCTGGCGGTCCATTTCAATAGCAGAATCCTCTCTCCTCTTTCTGGGAACTATTGTTTGACTGATGACTTTTAGGCAGACTAGAATTTAGGTGCAAGATGGGGCTATACATCATTAGTTGAATAGACTGTTGTGCTTAACAACATGAAAACAACCCCAAACACTTACAAATTGTAGCACCAACTTCTTGTTTGTAAAATTGCCAGTTATATTTTTACATTAGGTGGCATTCTTATCTTTCTTAGATCAAATCTGCTTGTTAGAGTAAAATACCTATACACAAAAGAGGGAGACTAAACATTTCAAGTTTCTTAGTCTGTTGTCCTACAGGCCTCAATACAATGAAAATTCATTTGCCTTATTGTTCAATTAGATAAAGGTATGCCTTAGAATTATTTCTATGTGACATTTCCTTTCTTGACCTTTGGCTTCTGTTAGTGAGCTTTGGCTTTTTCTGTTTAACCACTGATGCTCTGTTCTTTCATGATGCCGACACCTCTTCATCTCCTTGTCTTTCATAGTTGCTTGTCTCTGGTGTACATGTTATGTCACGAACTTCTCCACTTCACTTTCTACATCTACTGTTCTCAGGCTAGAGAGATGGCTCAGATGTTAAAGGCCAGGCCCACTACCAAAATGTCAAAATTTATTGTTCTTGCTATTGCAAGATTTGATGACTTGTGGCTCATTGCTGAAGGATATTTTTCTAGAAATTTCCATGGCCATAGACAGTCTTCTCACTCAAACTCTCTTTCTGTTCCAAGGATATCGGGCATATCTTAATGGGTGAGTATGAGATTTTCAACTGTGATCTTCTTGGAAGGCTCCTTTTCTTCTCTAGATGTTCCTGTGGGATCATCCAGTTTATCTTTCTGCCCAATCCTACCTTTCTATCTCACAGATGTTGATTAGAAAAAATTGTGCATTAAAAATCCCCCATGGGCAAATTTTCACTCCAGAAGACTTCTTCCTAAGCACTATTCACCCACCAAGAGTGGTCTAATTTCTTATTATCATTTCCAGAATCCTCCAAGACTTTTCCTTGGTCAATAAAATAGGAAGCATAGAGACTCAGACTTTGGCTGCCCACCCCTCTTGCTCAGTGAACCACACATTTAAAAACTGGCTATGAAACTATGTCTGCCTTCACATAGTTTTGTCTTGTTTGGTTTTATAGAATTGTTAACAGAATTTTAAGACAGAAGCCAACCATTTTTATTTTCTGTGGGATAGGAGTGTGAGCTGTGTATAAGCCTCCTTCTTGACAGGAACACAGCACTTAATAGCAATGTGGCACGGGGGTGGGGGTGGGGGGGTGTCAAAATGCCACACCAGCACAGTATCACATTAGAGAATCAGAATTCATTCAGTGTAGGCTTGTCAACTGTTGTCTTATGTGACCTCTCTGATGTCTACAGGAACTAATCTGTAGAGTTAATTGATAATTAGGGACTGGAGCCTTGCATCCTTAAATCCTTAAGAGTGACACCAATCTTTTCCACTAATATTTGACACATTTTACTTGCCAGGGGGTACAACATTGGAGACTTTCACTGTATAACATCATTTACATAACAAGCTAAGAGGCCACTAGGAATAGTCTTCTGTAAAACATGAGCATTTCAACAGAACATTTAAGGACAAGATCCTGGACCCTGGGACCCACAGAGACGAAAATGATCTAGTATTCTGTAACTCCTGATTAATGCAACTCTACTAGGCCAATGTGCTATGATAAAGCTTTGGGCATGGAAATATTAAAAATGGAATCAATCTTTAGATCAGTAATTTTGAAAAAGTTTGGGATATTCACTTCAACAAATGTATGCTAACTGTCATAAACTTCCATAGAACCACTTTTATAGGAACAGATAAAATCATTAACACATACCCAGGATCCTTGAAACACGGCCTCTCTATCAGTTTTAATTTAGGACTGGAAAATGAATAAAATTCAGAAATAGACAAAGGATTGTGGCTATTTTTAAAAACATTAGTAGTTGACCTCTGCTTTCTGAAAAGCCACTATTGGTGTTCTCATTTGCATAAATTGAGAATTATATTTCTTAGCAGCCTGTACACCAATTATGAGCTTTTGGCTTATCGGCCACTGTCTCAGCCACCTTGCTATTCTTACAAGGAATATCATTCTCTGTGACTGCTATGCCCATAGGAGTTCTTTTTTTCTTTTCCTTGGAAAGTGCCTAATCACTGACATGTGCCTCAGTTTCATTTATGAGACAACTTTAATGTATTATCAATTTCATCAAACCAAGAATGCATCTATCTACTTACATGTTTGCCCAGACCAACTTTTATGATAATACTGGTATTATTCCTTTGATTTACTTCAGATCAACACTGCTTTACTACTGACATGCAAATTATATGTTAATTTTATTCTTGCCTTTAGATCTGACACGAAGAGCTTGAATGTTTTATGGACTGTGTTTGTTCTTCCAAATGCCCATCTGTACCTGAGCAGGGTTTTCAAAACAGGTAAGGCAATGCCCTCAGAATTAGATATTTCTAATAAATAATTTATCACTCAGAACTTGATCATCTTGGCCATGGTCCTAATTATAAGCATTTTCCTGACAATTTATAGAGGCTTGAAAACAGTCATAATTCCCTTCAGTTACTTTTGACAGTTGCTTATAACTGTTTCCACCATATTGATGAAGAACTGTTGTCTAACTCTACCTTTTAGCTTTAAAAAGAAGTTATTGATACTTAGAGTTAACATTTTTTTGTTGCACCACATTTTATTTTGGCATTTTAAAATTTTTTGATATTAAAATATAATCACAACATTTTCCCCCTTCTATTTCCTCCCTCCAAATCCTGTCATATACCCTTCCTTGCTTTCCTCCAACTTTGTGGCTTCTTTTTTCATTAATTATTACTGCATGCATATGTAATATTCTTATACATATACATTCCTAAATATAACCTGCTTAGTCTGTATGATGTTACCTCCATGTATGTTTCCAGGATTGACCATCCAGCAAATTGCTATATTCTTCCCTGAGGAGTACAATCTCTTCTGCTCCCAGCATTGCTCATTTGTGTGTAGTTCTTTGTGTAGGGCTGGAACTGCATGTACTTTTCCCTATCTACTTTGGAGTCATCCTTGTTCAGCTCATATTTAGGCATTCATGATAGTGAGACTACTCTGTGGGTGTAGCTTCTGACATTACCAGGAGATATAATCTCACAACAAACACCCTGATCCTCTGGTTCTTCAAATCTTCTGCCCTTTCTTTTGCAATATTTTCTTTACTTTAGATGTGAGAGTGTTTTGTAGATATACCCATTGGAACTGGGCTCTGCAGCTCTGTGGTTTGATTGGTTGTTGTTTTCTGTAATGGTCACTATCTCTTGCAAAGAGTAGTTTTCTTGATGGGGTGGTAAAGGCTGCAAATATCTGTGGATATAAGGACAAATGTGTTTAGATTGTTGTTATGGATTATGATCATGTAGAACATCTCTGGTTGTAGGTTATACTTCAATAACCATGGCTTCACTAACATTGAGTATTTGAATGGTTTCTAGTACCAAGCATGGTTTTCCTCTTGTTAAATGGTTCTTGAATCCAATTAGAAGGCTGTTGGTTACTCCCCAGGCATGTGTGCTACTACTGCACACAAAGAGTTACTGTGTGATCCTGGTCTTTGTTGTAGTTTATAAACATAGCCATGTAGGGCTCTTGGTTGCCTCCTTCCTTTGGAAGCTAACATAGTACCTTCTTGTATCATGAAAGAGAGTCCTTGTAGATAGACGTTGATGTCAATTACAGCTCAGATGCCTCTGGGCCATGTGCCTGACATACATGATACCTCCAGCAATAGGAACTTACTCTACATGTCTGGGATGTAACCAAGGGTGAAAGACTTATATTTTGTTATTCTTTTGACAAACCTGCCCCAGAATTCAAAAGAGAGCTTCTCATGTCTGGTTTTGGGCCATTTTTGAAGTGGTTTTTGACTCTCACAGGGTGAGACAGACTTTTCTGTCCCACCAGTCGCTCCCCAAATAACCACACAGAAATTTATATTAATTATAAATTCTCAGCCAATAGCTTAGACTTGTTATTAACTAGCTTTTACATTTAAACTAGGCCATATTTCTTACCTTAGTTCACATAGCTCATGGCTTGTCATCTCATTTTTACACATCTTGCTTCCTCTGCATCTTGCTCGCAACTCTCAGACTCCACCCTTCTTCTTCCCAACATTCTCTCTAACCCCAAAATCCTGCCTAGCTATACGCCAATCAGCTTTTTATTAACAATGAGAGCAACACATATTTACAGTGTACAAAAATTGATCCCACAGCAGAGTACCGTCTCCCCAGATTGTACAAGTTCATTAAAACTTTATTTTTATATTTATATACGAAATAAAGTATATTGTGGCATATTTTAGGAAAATAGTTAACAGTGTGATTCCTTGAGGCTTTTTCAGACATTCATATTGTTTTATTCTCTTCCTACTTTATTCTCTGTTTATCCCTTTCCTGAAATAGTCACTCATTTTCCCATTTCTTCTTCTATCAAGTAGGTTGCATTCTGCTATTGCCCTTTACCCTCCTCCTCCTCCTTTCATCTTCCTTTCTCTCCCCACTCCCTAAAGAGTCTCTCTTACCTATTTTTCTGCTCTAGAGCTTCTCTCCTTTATCTTCTAGTCCTGGCATTCTGTCTTTTCAATTCATTCCATTTATAAGATTTTCCGTTAGGCTACTGAGTTTTTCAATCTCACCTTCATTTCAGTTTGGGCCCTCTTCAATTTTCCTATATAATGATTGAATTCTGTCTTTAAGCTTTGAATTGTCTTGGTTATATCCATGAGCTTTTTGCTTGTGTTTTCTTAGGAATCATTCAGGTGTTTATTGTCAAGTCCTTTCTCCTTTATGCCATTGTGCTATTCATTTGGAGAGAAGATATTAGCTCTATCTTTCATATTATTTGTATTCTTGCTATGAGGTATGGACATATGGACTTCCTCTGCTACTTCTAAGTTTGGTATGGACAGAACAGGCTGGAGATGAGGAGAAGATTTTTGTCTTGCTCAGGTTTAGAGGTTGGAAGTGGCTTGAGTGGATTTAGGGGTCTGGGCTGATATGTAGGATGTGTCTCCTATTCTAAGCCTAGAGTAAGTAGGTAGATCTGTCTAGGTGTATAGGTCAGATACTATATGGCAGAGTCTTGTGATGGGATAGGTAGGGAGGATCATGACCCAGGCTTAGAGCTCCTTTGCCTTGAAAGTATGGAAGGCCAACCTAGGCTGGTACACCAGTTGTGGGACTCTGACTAAATCTGGTGGCTTGTAGAAAGTGAATGGATGGGGAGGTCAAAGATCCTTATGAAGCTAAACCCTGGTGGAGGACATGAGAAGTCTAGCTACCTAGTGGAGTGGTGGAGGGGGATCTATAAAGGACCTATGTGTGTAATAACAGATAGGGTGAGTGCTGAAGGAGACCTAGATCTTAACTACCACATGCTGGTGGGGGTTGTTATTCAGACAAAATGGACAATAGATACGGGGTTCAGGTTAAATTTGGCAGATTTTGGGAAAACAAGGAGGAATAGTCAGTGATATTCACCAGGTTAGACCTAGAAGAGGACATGATAATTCCAGTTATCATGTAGAAATGTTTAAATTTAACAAAGCATTACTTGACTTAAAAATAAACACATGTGTGGACACAAGAATTTGTAACAAAGTAAATGCTTTTAAACTCATCAATAACTTTTATGTTGGTTAATTTTCATGACTGTGCACTATTCTATCCCTTTTAGGGATGAACTAAAGATCAACAAACCCATGCATATTGGTTAACATGGTAAAATAGTTAATAAGAGTACTAGATTTCAAAACCAAGCCTGTCTTTCTCTAAAATTTACTTATTTTTCCATTCATTCTGCCCTACTTTGAATGCTCTGTTATTTCATAGCATGTATCTAGAGGGGGAAAAACAGCAAAAATATTATCAGAGTCCTGTGAAACTTCTAGATCATATTTGTGCCTTTTGGCATTTTAGGCTTCATCCTAGCAAAATTAAAATGTCAGTCATTTTCAAGGTTACTCTTCACTAGAGATGTTTGTCATTGTCATGGGCTCTTTTACCTGGAGAAGATTCTAGTACTGAAATATAATGTTATCTTTACAGATAGATACCCTGGACTGAGATATAGGACCTCCGGACAAGGCAAGGGAAGACTCCAGGTAGTGAAGTGTGGAAACATTAGCACCCTAGTGACAAAGGCCCAATGACACTGAAAGGAAAAAGAGAGCTCACATCTGCTCCTCTTCATTCACTTTGGTTCAGCCAGGGAGGACATGAGGCTACACCTGGGCACTGGCCAATATGAAACCAATTAATATAGTTAAGAGATCTTTGGGAATCACTACTGTAGAAGCCCTGTAAACCAAATACTAATGTTAGACAAGAGAGGGAAGAATTTAATGACAAACAATCATGCCAGTGTTTGGACTGTAGAGGATGCATAGAGTCTAATAGCCTGAGCGGATCAGCTCAAGAGCAAGCTGAGTCATATCTTCTCATGAACTAGACAAGGAGTCATCAGAGTAACAATGGCTCATCTTCTCCTATTTCCAGGGCATGTCTTCAGGCCATACCCCTAGCTCATGTACTAAGTATTGCTTTTCAATGGACCTAATAAATAGGTGGTAGAATAAACTAACATGAAAGAGAACTTTAATGTTCTTCTAAAATGTCCCTTTTCATTTAAGGAAACTGATTGAAAAATTTGCAGGGACAGAAGAACCCACAGTAATGTGATTATTTTTCATATTTAAAAAGCTTCTATATGAAATGAGATATGCCTATCAACACTGCCCATCATTTACAATACTTAATATGTATTATGGATGCTGCCAGTTCAATGTGGAAAACTCACACTTTTTAGTCCACTTAGTATTTCATAACATAAATGAAATGTTTGCATTATGTATAGCTCATAAATGTGGCAAACTCAGTAGAAATAAACTCACAGTCACATTTGTAACCATTGATAACAAACATTAAGTATATATCCTTAGGCATCTCTACAATCTCACCTCTATGACTAATTCTTGTGTGAATTGCTAAGTCAGTAAGCAAATATTTTTGTCTGTTCTGAAAGAGTCTCCAGATTTCACAGCCAAGAGTTTGTAAGTTGTGTACCCGCCAATGAAATTGGAAAGGTTCAGGAGTCTCCACCATCAAATAACCTCTATGATTGTTGATGCTCTAATTAGCAGACATTGAAGGATTCAGTTCTCTGTTTTATTAGTGTTTAAGAGTACCAGAATCGCCGGGCAGTGGTGGTGCACGCCTTTAATGCCAGCACTTGGGAGGCCGAGCCAGGCGGATCTTTGTGAGTTCGAGGCCAGCCTGGTCTACAGAGCGAGATCCAGGACAGGCTCCAAAGCTACACAGAGAAACCCTATCTCAAAAAAACAAACAAACAAACAAACAACAACAACAACAACAAAAGAGTACTAGAATCTCAGAATCTCAACACATTTCTAAATCTTTAATGCCTTGTTTGTTTGTTTTTCAAGAATTTTTCTCTGTATCCTTGGCTCTCCTGAAACTTGCTCTGTTGACCAGGCTGTCCTTGAACTCTGAGATCCACCTGCCTCTGCCTTACAAGAGCTGGGATTAAATGTGTGTACCACCACTGCCAGCTCTTTAATGTCATGTTCATGTTAACTCACCTTTCTAATTATTTTTGTCTCTGTTATAAAACATTACTCTAATGAATTTGTAAGGGTTCAGAAAGCAGTCTTTCTTTAGCCCTTTAGGTATGTATGTAGTATATAATATGTAGGTTTATAGATAGATAAATGTAGAGACAGAGATAGAGATATGATACTTAAGTAGATTGTATTTATATCATGTCATAAATATCTAAATATCAGTAAATTTAATCTCTTATTACTACAATTCAATGAGTTAAAGTAATCATCTAGTAGCATGTGTCTTTCTTTAGTATAAATTATCTGGAAGAGATGAAAAGCAGAGGTTGTGTTGCTAAACTCTTGGATAATGACATATGAAATTCATCAGAGTGGGAGAGGATCGATGGAATTAGATGTGTTGTATTGTTCTGTTTTGTTGTTGTTTTTCTCTTGCTTATCTACAGGTTCTTTCAATATGGATTTCTTGATCATTCTTTTGTTTTTATATTTTTAATGTTTGTTTGTGCTAATTTGTTTCAGGCTAATGCATTCTTGGCCCCATGTTTCCTTTTCGGTTTTTTACACGACTGTGTGACTTTTTTTTTTTTTTCTTTTGAGCTGAGGATCGAACCCAGGGCCTTGTGCTTGCTAGGCAAGTACTCTACCACTGAGCTAAATCCCCAACCCCATAGTCTTTTGTTTTTTTGTTTTTGACAGGGTTTCTTTGTGTAGCTTTGCGCCTTTTATGGAACTTGCTTTGTAGACCAGGCTGGCCTCGAACTCACAGAAATCCGCCTGGCTCTGCCTCCCGAGTGCTGGGATTAAAGGCGTGCGCCACCACCGCCGCCTTGAGCCACCACCGCTGCCGACTGTGTGACTTTTGTAACACTCATGCCCACTCTCTGCAGAAGAACTGTATCTAGAGGTTCTTAAAAATAGGTTGGTCGAATGTAACTTGATGCATTTTTGCACCTATAGATTTAAATTTTGTGGTCAGTAGGAGTCCATGTTTAGTGTACTTGTCTCTCAATTTCTAACCAAAATTGTGTCAGGGCCCAAATTCCCAGCCCAACATTTCACTGAGTGAAACTGTGCCTCCCTCCAAGGTTTTTGCATTCACACTGGGCTGGCTATTAGCATAAGGCTTGGGATGGAACTGAATTATCATCTCTTTTCTAACAGATTGATTTCCACTGGGTTTTATTTTCTGTTTGCTTGTTAATAGAAATGCCCACTGGCAGTGGCCTGAGATCAAAAGTATGACCTAACAGAATCTAAAAGTTCATGTTTAATTTTAAAATCAAACTCCCTTTAGATTCCTCCTATTGCCAAAATTCATCTGAGAAGCAGGAAATGTCATTTTCCTTCCACCTTCCAAAGCAGCTGAACAAAATTTAAATACATCTGGTTATAACAAACAAGCTGAAAAGTGCACCACAATCGGGACAAGCTTGTGCCCAGATCCAATTTTGACGACTGAGTTAGAAAGCCCTTGAAAAATGGGGCCCATGGCACAGTCCCTACTGGGACATTATCTGAATGCTCTTTGGCAAGAAAGACTGAAGAAATAAGCAAGAGTGACATTTTCCCAAAACAAGTTAAATACCCCAATAGAAGCTAAGGAGAAATCACACACTCAAAGCCTCTCCCTGGCCAATGGAGTCGATCTGACAAATCCTCATGTGTGACTTCCCTGGTTGACAAATCATATGATATAATCTCTGGGGAGAATGAGAGGTTTTATGGGTATTAATGCCACAGTTCTTGGAGGCAAATCTATGTGACTGTAGTAATGCAATTTTTATTTCCTTCCTCATTTCGAATTTCCCCTCTAATATGTAAACTGTGATTATCTGAAAGACAGATCCACACTAGTTATTCTTTTGTTCAATTTAGTTTGTTTGTTTGTTTTCATTTTATTTTCTGAGACAGTGTCTCACTGTGTAACCTCTGGAGCTCTCTATGTAGACACTATGACTTTGAACTCAGTGTTTTACTTCTTTCTGCTTGTATGTGCTGGGATTTAAGGCATGGGCACCATGCATGGCTTTTGTTGTTGTTGTTGTTGTTGTTCTTATAATATTATACCTTGAGATCATTGTAAAACTACATCAGTTCCTCTTTCCTTTTTTCCATCCAAACCTTCATATGTACACGTTGTCTATCTTTCAGATTCATTACCTTTTTCTCTTCAATTGGTGTTATATATATATATATATATATATATATATATATATATATATGTGTGTGTGTGTGTGTGTGTGTGTGTGTGTGTGTGTGTGTATGTGTGCATGTCTATGTATGTACAAGCACTTATGTATATGTTTATGTATATATATATGTATGAATGTATATGTATATAAGTTTGCATATGTTTTTGTTCATAAATACAACCTGTTACTTCTGTGTATATGTGCATATGCATATGTTTTCAGGGCTGAACATTTGGTATTGGTTATCTACTAGCCATTCTTGTCCCTCGGAGCATCACTTGGTAATGGTGAAGAGATAGGTTGAATGTGGTTCCATTTGAAGGGGTGGGTCCATTCTTGTCATAACAGATCACACAGTATATAAGACTGGCTAACAGTAAAAGGAAGCTCTTCCCAGGAAGAATATGTATGCTTTTGCTCACACATAATTTATACCATATTTTCATATCAGTATGGAAGATTCTTTAAAGGTAGACTGTGCACTTGGAACTCCATATACTAAAATAAAGCTCTGATGTAGCTTCAGTGGACAAGAAATGATTTTGTTCAAGGCTAGTCTTGTCTGTAAAGTGAGTTCCAGGACAGCCAGGGCTACAGAGAAAGCCTATCTCAAAAACCAAAACAATACAACAACAAAAAAGAAATGATTTGTTGGGAAGGGCAGTGGAGAGATAGTTCAGCAGTTAAGAGCATGTACTGCATAGGACCCAGGTTCAGTTTCCAGAACCAAAGTCTAATGGGGATCCCAGTTCTTGGGGAAATCCCACACATCTGGCCTCCATGGAGAGTCCCCACAAATGTACACAGATACACAGTATTAAAAATAAAATAAAATTTAAAAAGTTTTAGATGAGCTGAACAAGAATGATATTAATAAGCAGGGGAGTAGTGGAGTACATGTTTAGTCTCAGCACCGAGGAGGCAGGCAGATTCCTGGGAGTTTCAGGCCAGCCTGGTCTACAGAGCTAGTTCCAGGACAGCCAAAGCAATATACAAAAAACTCTGTCTTTAAAAAGCAAGAAAATAAATAAACAAATAAAACAAAATAAAAAATACTAATAGATATGCTTAAGTGTAGCCAGGGCGTGGTGGCGCACGCCTTTTATCACATCACTTGGGAGGCAAAAGCAGATGGATCTATGTGAGTTCGAGGCCAGCCTGGTCTACAAAGCGAGTTCCAGGAAAGGTGCAAACCCTGTCTTGAAAACCATAAAAAAAAAGAGACTGGCAAAATATGCTGGAGTGTAAAGCAGTGGGGATGGGGCTCAACCCTCTACAGAAAACTACAGACAGCTAAGGAAAGCAGAGGGTGGGAGCAATAGTCTTTCCCAGGGAAGAGCACACCAACTAATTATCCAATGCAAAATGGAAAGCCCTGAGAACACACATACAGGTAACATTATAAAGACTGAGAAGGTTATATTTAGGAATATATATGTATATATATCATGAATTTTTACAGCTTCAATAAGCACCATGTTCATGGCATGTTTGGAAAGCAAGGGTTTATCTGACTTACACTTCCACATTGTAGTACATCACAGAAGGAAGTCAGGGTAGGAACTCAAATAGGGCAGGAACCTGGAAGTAGAAGCTGATTCAGAGGCCATGGAGGAGTGCTACTTACTGGCTTGCACCCTGTGATTTGCTCAGGCTGCTTTCTCAAAGCACCCAGGATCACCAGCCCAGGTATTTCCCAACTCCCAATGGGCTGGTCCCTCCCTCATCAATCACTAACTAAGAACATGCTCTATGGAGAGAGTGAGGAGGCTGTGTCTGGCTCCCGCTCTCACCTCTCACAGCCATTGCAGTACATTGAGCTCCATAGAGACAGCGCCGGGGCAAGCGAGAGCCAGACGGTCACTGGGCGACTCTGTGCCTCGTGGAGGAAAATCAACTAAACATGGGCAAAGGAGATCCTAAGAAGCCGAGAGGCAAAATGTCTCATATGCATTCTTTGTGCAAACTTGCCGGGAGGAACACAAGAAAAAGCACCCGGATGCTTCTGTCAACTTCTCAGAGTTCTCGAAGAAGTGCTCAGAAAGGTAGAAGACCACGTCTGCTAAAGAAAAGGGGAAATTTGAAGATAGGCAAAGGCTGACAAGGCTCATCATGAAAGAGAAATGAAAACCTACATCTCCCCCAAAGGGGAGACCAAAAAGAAGTTCAAGGACCCCAATGCACCCAAGAGGCCTCCTTCGGCCTTCTTCTTGTTCTGTTCTGAGTATCGCCCCAATATCAAAGGAGAGCACCCGGGCTTGTCCATCCGGGACGTTGCAAAGAAGCTGGGGGAGATGTGGAGCAACACCACTGCGGAGGACAAGCAGCCCTACGAGAAGAAGGCTGCCGAGCTGAAGGAGAAGTATGAGAAGGATATTGCTGCCTACAGAGCTAAAGGAAAACCCCATGCGGCCAAGAAGGGGGTCGTCAAAGCTGAAAAGAGCAAGAAAAAGAAGGAAGAGGAAGAGGAGGAGGAGGATGAAGAAGAGGAGGAAGAAGAGGAAGACGAAGATGAAGAAGATGATGATGATGAATAAGCTGGTTTTAGAGCAGTTTTTTTTTTCTTGTCTATAAAGCATTTAAACCCCCTGTACACAACTCACTCCTTTTAAAGAAAAAAATTGAAATGTAAGGCTGTGTAAGATTTGTTTTTAAACTGTACAGTGTCTTTTTTTGTATAGTGAACACACTACCAAGTGTGTCTTTAGCTAGCCCTGTCCTGGTGGTATTTTCAATAGCCACTAACCTTGCCTGGTCCAGTCTGGGGGCTGTAAAATTTAAAGCAGGTTCTTGTTGGTGCACAGCACAAATTAGTTATGTATGGGGACGGTAGGTTTTTGTTTGTTTGTTTTTGTTTTATTTTTTTGTTTTTGTTTTATTTTTTCATCTTCAGTTGACTCTGATGCAGCTTATACGAAGATAATTGTTGTTCTGTTAACTGAATACCACTCTGTAATTGCAAAAAAAAAAAAAAAAAAAAAAAAAATTGCAGCTGTTTTGTTGACATTCTGAATGCTTCTAAGTAAATGCAATTTTTTTTATATTAGTATTGTTGTCATTTTCATAAGTCTGAAATTTTTCTTCTCAAGGGGAAGCTAGTCTTTTGCTTTTGCCCATTTTGGGTCACATGAATTATGGCAGTGTTTTCTTTTCATATAGTTAGCTGGATAAAAACAGCTTTTATCTACACACACTGCATATTGTGATGGGAGTAACATTTTCATCCATAGTTGAAACTCCAAAGTCGTGATCAGTTGGATAAAGAGATAGTACATAACCTACATGCAAAGCTGAGAATGATCGATGATCGATTCTATCACATGGTGTGGGATTATTAGAATCAAACCATCTGAAAGTCTGTCCTTGAAGGACTAATAGAAAAGTATGTTCTATTCTAATCACAAGGACTCTTAACTTCCATTACTGTGTAATGGCAGTGACATTCTGCAGTTCCCTGTTAAAGACCTGAGAATGTGTCCTCAAAATACAAGACTGCCAGATTAAACTTGTTGACCTCAGTCCTAGCAGAGGCTGTGGTAAGAACGCTGGCTGAAATGCCTTTGCCCATCTAGCTATAGGATTATTGATCAGGAAACTTGACTGTTTGAAAAATATTTTTAATTAGTTAAGCCAGCTTTTCTTAAAACTATGCTACATTTAAAATTAAAGTAAGGGTATATTTTCCTATATTGTGATTTATCCCTTGATAAATCAGATACAAGAGAAGATGATAAACTTTGCACATTAGTACAAATTGTCCAATCCATTTGGTTTTTCTTTTAAAACCCAAACTCATTCATTAGTCATTTTTAATCTGCTTAACAGTTAGGGAACAATTTGGCAATTTTGTGGTCTTTTGAGATTATCATTCTCTTAAAGTGCCAGTGTTTTAAAATAGTGTTCTTGTACTTTTATGTGCTTTTATGATGGAGTGCTGTTTGTTACATAATTTTGATTTGGGTTCTTTACATTTGCCTTTGTTTATATAATTTGAGGAGGAATACTGAACATGAATCCTGGATGATACTAATAAACTAATAATTGCAGAGTTTTTTTGTTTTGTTTTGTTTTGTTTAAAAAAAAAAAAAGAACATGCTCTACAGGCTTTTCTGCTTACAGACTGATCATCTTGGGAGCATTTTCTCAGCTGAAGTTACTCTTCTTAGATGACCATATATTGTGCCCAGTTAGTGTAAAACTAACCAGTACATACGTATGCATGTAATAATGGAAGAAAGAAACCATGAATTTGAAGAAAAGGAAAGTATTTGGCATGGTTTTGAGAGAGGAAAAGGAAGAAGGAATAATGTAATTAAATTATAAACTCAAAAATAAGAAAGAACTTTATATTATTTTTAATTATGTGCATGCACAATTCTGTGTGTGAGTACATGCAATAGAGTACAGGTTTCACTGGAGGCAATGGATACGCTTGAAGCTGGAGTTACAGACAGGTGTGAATTTTCCAACATGGGTGCTGAGATCTGAATTTGGGTTCACTAGAGGAGCAGCAAGTGCTTTTACCTTCTGATTCTACTCTTCCCTAAAACTAAAACGAAGGATGTGGTCACTTCTGCAGGAAACTCAGAACCTGAGTATTTACTTGCTAAATCACTACAGTGAAAGTGCCTTTTTGGTTTAGTCTCTTTAGGTGTAAAATGGGTTGGAATATTGCTGTTTTATTTAATTATCTTGCCCTTTAAATCAGAACTCATTTACTAAGTATTAGTGAGACACTATCTTGTCTATAAGGCTCAGGTCTGAAATGAAACCTCTGTTTTGTTTGTATTGTTCCTTTTACTCTTTCCTAACATACCTTAATCTTTCTCTCTGAGTGTGTGTGTGTGTGTGTGTGTGTGTGTGTGTGTGTGTGAGTGTTTCTGTCTCTGTCTCTCTTCCTGTTTCCTCCTGATCTCATCACAATGTCTTCTTTTAACTTAAATATCTGGTATTTTATGTATGTGCTACAATGATCATTAGTAGATATTTATCTAAAAACAAAGTGTCTAATATTTTTAAGATTTATTTATTTTACTTTATGTGTATGTGGGTCTGTTTACATGTATTTACTTCACCTTGTGCATTCCTGATGTATAGTGATATTTTATTTGTATTGAAATGTGGTTTTATTTGTATGTCAATAAAGTTGCCTTGAGGTTAGAGCAAACCAGAGCAGAAGCTGGGTAGCAGTGGTGGGACATGCCTTTAATCCCAGCACATGGGAGGCAGAGCTAGGCAGATCTCTGTGTGTTCAAGGACACAGCCAGCATGGCAGACACACGCCTTTAATCTCAATACCAACCATAGAAGACCTGGAGGTCTGTACAAACAGGCAGTGACGAGGAGGTCATGTGGCTGGGTTTACAACCAATGAGAAAACAGAACAGAAAGTCTTTAAATAGACAGGACGCACAGAAGTAGGTCTCTTGCGGAGAGGAAGAACAGCAGAAGCAGTGAAGGGTAAGGTTTTCCACTCTTGCTCTGACCTCATGGTTTTTAACTCTGCAATTGGTTCTGTGTTTCTTATTTAACAAGCCGGTTACATCTACACTGATGCTTATGGAGACCAGAGGAGGTCACTGAGTCCTCTTGAAATAGAGTTAGAGATAGAGATGGCTGCTGTCATATGGCTGCTGGGATGAAGAGCGGCATGTGGAGGTAATTGTTGAGTTGTCTTCACTCCAAGCTTCTAATTTATATTTATTTATCTTTGTCTCTGTTTGCTTCACCCAAGGCTACAGTGGACCATATGAAGTTTTCAGTGATGCTCTTGTTTGTATCCATACTTAAAGTATCAGAAGTCCATCTTCACTTGCCCTGAGTATCTCAGGTATTGCTTGTGGTTTATACCGTTCTCCCCTGTGTCTTCAATATTTGGTCCCTTTCTGTTCTATTCCCATCTGTAACTTGGCACAGTGGTGCCATTTCTCCCACATTGTGGGCTGGATGCACTCAACTAGACCATGGTCACCAATCCACAGTCCATCTGGTCAGAGCTGCTGCACGGAACTGCCAAGCTTGCCCTCACAGCTTGTTGTTCCTATTTTGCTTTATTTGATCCAACCCTATTTGTAGTTCTGGCTTACTCATTTCCCTCCTTCAGTGTTGAGTAACTTCTCTCTCATCAAGGCTATTCTGACTGCTGGTACCTTCTCCACATTCTTTACCTTCTTTTCCTTTTCCACCATTCTTGTCTCTGAGTGGTCATCACTACAGTGTTGAAGGTTCTGGTACTTTCTTGAAACCAATATCATTTGGCATAGCATAGTAAACACTTTGTATGTCCATTAGGTCTTTGTGAGAAAATAAATAGAGCAGTTTTTCACTTGTTTGACATTGCATTAACTAAACCTGGTTTATTAAATGGCCTTCTGCACTATCCAGAAAATTATGTATAAAGGCCTTGGTGATGCCTTGTTATTGAGATTTTATATATGTATTTGGAATCAGTAAAGGGAAACATTATTTTCAGGGTATTTGTTTTTACTGTTATTATATACTGATCCTTAGTGAGAGGATATTCTACTTAGGTATTACATGAAAAACATCCTTAATATGAACAGTGTAAAAGCAGCATGCATTGTGAACAAACTGCTCATGTTCTTGTACTCATACATACATCTGAAGCTTACAAGTGCAGAAGCTACAGGGTATTTTGTGTGTCAGAATTCTTTATCCCACCTTAGAAATACATTTAGAAAACAAGGGAGGTAAAAAGATGGATGGAGTAAAAGGAATAGTGAGGCTCATTAAAATTCTACCAGCATGCCCCTCTCTATTTGCTTACAACAAACCCATATGGATATGTCATTAATGTCTCCAAATAGAATTCTGTTCAGCAGAAGTAAAAGGATGGTTAATAGAGATTGTGGTGGACCTACCAGACTAATGGTCTAATATACTTTTCCTCAGATTCTTAGTCCTATCTTCTAGGCTCTCCAATAATATCTTGCTAACTCTTCATTCCTCATGTCCCCTCACCATTTCCACTTTTCTTTCTTCTGCAATTTCTTATGTTTTAAATATTTTTAAGTACACAGAGCTTTACATTTACAGAAGAAAGAAGCAGAAACACTATGAACATTCACCCACTCCATAAAATATTAAGAGGCTAAGAGTAGAGAACAAAAGGAGTTTCTTATGAATGAAAATGTAAACTCCAAGAACATTTGAGTAACAAATAGAGCATATGAAAGCATAAATAATGATGGAGTGATAGACAAAGATTACAACTTGGATAATGGTAGGAGTTGGGGAGTGAGAGAAAAATGAAACTTTTCATCTTGACTACAAGAGCTGTGTCCTTTCTCCGGAATTTAAAATAGAAGAGAAAGAATGTCTGCATGTATTCAGATCAAGAAACAAAGGCAGGTGAGATTTTGTAGAGCAGTTCCCTATTTAAAAGTTCAATTGGCGTGAGTCACTGGCACAGTTACAATGAGCCTTTGTACATCCCGAATGGCTTTTGTTCAAAGATCTCACAAGGCAAAGAGCTGCAAAGAATGCCTGTTCTCATTGTGGATGGAGGACAACTAAATCAGAAAAACGGAGGCAGAATCGAGGTAGGCTTCTGAATACTTCATTATTTCATCTCTGTAACTTTTCTTTACATACTATTTAAATTCAAAGAATTGAAGTGCACGGTTCAATGAGCTTTGTTAAAATGATCTCATCCCTGTACCCTCACCTTATAAAGATAGAGAATATTGTTCTCATTCCAGGAATTTCCTGCCTGGGGTCAAGCTGCATGCTTCTCAAGAGGCAGTTGCTAACTGGATTTTTCCTTTCATTATAAATTAATAAGAAAGGGTGTGGATTTGGGTGAGTGAGTAGGTGGGGAGGATCTAGGAGAGTTATAGGAGAGGAAACCATAATGAGAATATATTATATGAAAAAAATTCTTTTGTCAATAAAAATAAATTAGAAGTTGTCTGTGTTGGAACTTAATTTAAAGTTACTATATGCAATGTGTAGTCAAGTTAATGGTTTTATTTTCCATTCACTATTGTTGTTATTTATCCTTTTATGGAAAATTTAGACCTTACATATTCCCTTATCACCAACCCCTCCACCAGCATGAAATATGTTCAAATATAAACATTACGGATGAATTTAGAAGCTTCAGTATGCACCAATCATCCTTTGGCTGTGCTGGGACCACATTCAAGATACCATGTTACATGGAGACATGATGTCTCCAGTCTGCTTAGTTTGCCCTTACTTTTGACTGTTTTCTTTCCTTTTGATGACCTTGATGATCTTGAAGATTACTAAACAGATATCTTTACAGCAAAGTTCAATTGAGATTTATAACTTTTATGAGCTTCTCATGGTTTGTCTAAAGTTGTAGAATTAGAACAAGCCAATAATAGGGCTCTAAACCAACCGCCATCGTATTGAAGAGTGCAAGCTATCTTGGATACCATTGTTGGTGTGGACCCTCATCACCTGTCTGATAGAGTTGTCCTGGTCTCTCTACTGTGAAAGTATTCTTGTCTCACTTCAGACTAATAGATTGAGATTATGCCACTCTATTGGATACATGTTATTCTTCCATTTTGGACTGTGCTTAAAAGCAGGGTTCCATCATGTAATTGCAAACAGGTTTGTTTATTCACTCTGAAGTCAGAGACTGGTTTTGTTGTTTCCAGTGTCATCTTGTAACAGATCTTTAAACTGGTTATGCAATTTCTTCGTGTTTGGTCTTTTTTTTTCTGCTCATTCTCACCTCTTATGATTTATTTACATTTCCATGCTTTGTTTTAGGGTATTTTTTTGTTCATTTTTACTAAAGTTGTGCCAGGACTTTGCAAATTCTGAATATTTCAATGAAATCAAATTTTAAAAATCATAGCTGAATATATTGTGGACACAACTCTCCTTTTGAATAGATAGGTTTAAAACTATTTTTAAGTTTTTTTCTGTTAATGTATAGCAGAGCATCTAATCTTTAATACTCACTTCCTTCTGAAACCACACTAAAATGGTACAATCCTTGGATTGTTCAATGTAAATAAACATTTTACTTCTGTTGAAAGACAGTTTTATCTCTCATACATGTACTTATTTCTTCCTCATCTGATTCCTTTTGGCCTCCACTATAATTATAAATAGAGGTACGATAAAGGCTAAGTTTTCCTTTTCCAAATTTGAAGAAAAATATGTTTTGAACATTAAATGTGGTGCTAAGTATGAGATATTTGAAACTCCTTGGTCAAATTTTTCAGCTACATTCTATTCTTAGTTTGTTCAGACACTGCACTACAAATGTGTGGTAAACTTGGCCATATAACATTTCAGCATATATTGGCATACTGAAGTTCTTATAGTTATTTTTCCACATCTTTTATTAAATTCTTCAATTTTCAAGTTGTTAAACAAACTTTGCATTTCTATGACAAAGTTAACTTAGTCATTCTTGTTTTATACCTATATTCCTAAATATTCTCATACTTATGAAAAACATGTTGATATAGGCTCTGTGCTTTTCTTAAAATGTGATTGTCTGGTAGTAGACACAAGAGTGGGTTGGCATCAGAAAATGCAGTGGTAACTATTTCCTCCTCCTTTTTTCCTGAAATAACTTGTCTCAAAAACATTTCCTCCACATGTATATCTAAAGTTTAACAAACAAGTCATAAAACATACTGAATTTTTGTTTATTTGTTTGCTTGACTTTTTGGTGTGTGTGTATAAATGCAACCTGCTAGGTGTTCTTTGTGGTTGATATATTGTGCACCCCAATAAACTTATCTGGGTGTCTCAGAGACAGAACAGCCACTATATTAAACATAGGTTTAGGCAATGGTAGCACATGCCTTTAATCCTAGCATTCAGGAGGCAGAGATCCATTTGGATTTCTGTGAATTCAAAGCCATACTGGAAATAGCCAGGCGTGGTGACACATGCCTTTAATCTTAAAGGTGATGGCAGGAAGCAGAAAGTTATATAAGGCATGAGGACCAGGAACTAAAGTCCTGTAAAGCTTTGAGTTTTTAGCAGCAGTTCAGTTGAGATCCATTCAGATGAGGATTCAGAGGCTTTCAGTCTGAGGAAATGAGTTTGGCTGAGAAATTGGCAAGATGAGATTGGATGTGGCCTGTTCTGTTTCTCTGATCTTTCAGTGTTCACCCCAATACCTGGCCCCAGGTTTGTTTTTATTAAGACCTTTCAGAAATTCATGCTACAGTTCTTTTCTTATGAATTAAGGAACAAACAAGTTTTCTATATTTTATTTATGACTTTCAAAATATTAGTATATTTTTACCAACATTGTAGAAATTTTGGCATGAAATTGATGTCGGAGACACAGAGGAAAATGTTCCTTTTTTGACATATGTACAAGCTAGATGGCTCTTTCCATGGATATTACCTCTCACAAAGAGACTATCTGTCCTTGATATTTCTATAATAAACATATCTTGAATCATTCCCCTAATACTTTCATATCACCAAAACTATGCTAATAGATAATATATTTATGAAAAGGCTTATTAGACAAATACTGATCTGTACTTTAAGGCAGAAATAAAGACTGTAATTGTCTTTGCTGACAGTGGATAGCTGTTTTGTTTAATTTTGAAGCATACCTTACTGTTTTTAAAGGCTTTGCTATTCTAAAAGTTACTTTTACATTTTCAAGTGTATGTCTAGGTAAAAAAGAATATTTCTATAGGCTATAATTTTAGAATTTCTTTTTATGACAACTACTGAAACTACTTCTAAGTTGAAAGCATTGACAAGAGAATCATATTGGATGCTATGCTGTTTCTAACAAACTCCCTAGTAAGTGAAACTTCACAAAACCCAGCTATTTCTTAGAGTTGTGTGTACATACCACAAGGTTACATACTGCTATTAAGTGCTGTTTTATATTCACTTTATGGAGAACATCTTAGTTCATTCTCCCTAAAAACCAGAATTTGAAGTGAGGATGTTGTGTCAAAGATGTTGATAAGATGACTTGAGGAGTAAGATGGGATGATGGCCAAGAATGGGATAAGCTCCTTCAAGGGTGGTCTTTTTGTGATATGAAATAGGAAGAGGACTCAGGTATTATATGAACAATGCATTGCCCACCTCCTCCCCCTTTATAAATGGGAAGCATTAGAATACACTGTGGACAGAGCTATTCAGGAAATATACCCTCACATTTTTATTCTCAACCAGTACACAAACCATGTGGGTGCGAATACCACAGAGAGAACCCAAGGTGTAGCAGTGCTCTGGACCTAGATATTTAGAACAAATGCAATTCTGGAGGTGTAGCTCAGTTGCTTCTTATGGAGCCTGAATTCAAACCCCAATACAATATAAATAGGGTATGGAGAAACATTGCACGTGGGAGGTAGAGTGAGGAAGATTGGCAGTTCAAGTTCATCTGCAGCTACACATGGGATTAGAGGCCAGCGAGGTCTGTGAGACCCTACCTCAAAAACACCACCAACAACAAAAAGTCTAAACTGGCCCAAATAGGGTTGATATCAGAACTAGAACAAGAAATCTAGTAAGGCAGTTAATGTTGAAATTAACATGAATATTTTACTCAAAATGTTGGAAAATTATCTGTGCAAATAAATACACCTATGTGTTTGTATGTATGTATACATACATATATGTGTGTATGCATATATAAATGCACAAATATATAAATATATATGCCATTATTAATACTGTAGTAAATTTAGGATATCTCTATAACACCTCTGGTTAGAATAACTGAGTAAGCCTTCCTGGATGGAAGTGAGGACTGCAGAGGCAGAGCCTTCACCTGGGCCAAAAGGGAAGCAGGCCAGAAGCAGGAAACAGTGGAAAAGTATCAAGAGGCTGTGATGATGAAATTCTGGACAGACATGTTGTGAATTATGGGGTCAAATCAAATTAAATAATACAGATCAATTAAAATAACAAGAATAGAATAAAAGATGAAGAAAAGTAAAAACAAATAGTAAGATCCTAAAAAAAAAAGTAATTGGGATCAAATAGTTGACGCCATGGTTACGAAAAGATTCATATCTCAATAAATAATGAAATAAGCTTTAGAATTTAAGAAAAAAGATTAGGAAAAGGGAGTGTGGTGATATTTTGTTTGTGCTCAAATAAAGCTTGCTGGAGATCAGAGTGCAGAGATAGCCACTAGAGGCCAGGCAGTGGTGACACTTTAATCCCAGCATTTTGGATCTCATGCCTTTCATCCCAGTACTTGGGAGGAGGAAACAAGAAGTGATATGACTGGGTAAAGAGAGGAAGTGATGAGGCCCCTGGGGTAGAGACAGGAGTTTGGCCCTTTCTGTCTGAGAATTCTTGGAAGTAAGAAGTCTCTCTAATGGCTAGCTGCTCTGCTTCTCTGATCTTTCAGCTTTCACCCTGATATCTGACTTTGGGTTTTTATTATTAAGACCAATTAGAATTTGCATTACAAAGGAGAATTTAGCATGGTGAGCAGGAGAGGGGTCAGTTCTAGATAAAGCAAAAGGGGTATTATTAGCACCAGTGCTGTGTCCAAGTGAGCACCATGGCATGTAGAGAGCCATAGACTTGGGGAAGCAGTCACACATACTGTGGCATTTTTATCATGTATTGAGTGTAAAAGAATCTTATGTCTGCATAACGTAAGTAAAGTCTTTACAAGCTAAAATACGCACTACATTCCCTTCTCTTATGCCAAATTGTAAGCTACTTGAGTTTAGTGCCATGTAAATATTGACCTTTAAATTATAAATTAATAATTATTAAATTCTGTTTAAGAGTAGGCATTTTCTTACAAGCAACCAATAATTTCAAAAACACAATGTTCATATTACATTAGGCTACTGTTCTTTGTGATAAACCAGGCAACTTACTAAGTAAAACTGATCTTAGTTTTTGCATGTGAATAGCTTTTTAAGAAGATAATTGTCCATTAAAACTTCCACAGGAGAAGTGGTTCATTTTCCTGTTGGTCAGAAGTGCTGTTGACTGTACCAGTCTGGTCTTTGATTGTGGAGTGATTAATGTGACAGAAAGGAGACTCCTCTCTGTCTTAACCAGCATTTACATCCACTCTCCATGACCTGAGTCATAGACACTTGTCAGCAAACACTGCAACTTCCAACATTCTTAGGAAATAGTCTAACCTGAACATACAAATGTTGTGAAGCTTATCTCTCAGACTCAAGATGTAAACACAATTTTAATGAGAAGACATGGATGTCCTAGGTCACTGAGCTAGCTGTTCTTTGGTTCTGTTCCCTCAATTTAACCCCCATAGAGGGTAAGTCATGTGAACTCTTGGGGCAAATTTTCTTTCTTGATTACAATTTTCAAATGCACCTCAGAAATGATAAAGAACTTAAAACACCTTGATACAGTTGTGGGTGAGGGTTTAAACTGAATTTTCTGTAAAATTAATACGTTTTTAAAGACACAGAGAACTTGGCAAGATTGCCCCAAACAAGATAAAACAGCAGTAAAAATGCCACAGTATGAAGGAGTGGAAGGAGCATAGGAGAGATTTTATGAAAGGTCCAAATGAGAAAAAAAAAATGATGGGAAGTGGAGAGATACATTAGGATAAATGGGACCCTCTTTTTCTGCCTCATTGTTTGCTTAATTTCACTTAATTTCTACTATGAAATGTATCTGTAAAGTGAAGGATTTGAATTTTTTCTTTTTACAATGAAAGAAAAAAGATTTTTATGCCTATAAGACTACATCCATTGCCTTCACGGTGAACTAAAGCGGGGTTTGAAAGTCATTTCCATAATGGCTGACAAAAATGTAGTTGGTGAAACACTGGGCTTTCTAAACACAGAAGATAATTACATTGGAAGAATGATATTACATTGACTTCTCCATTTTCAAGATGCATTTATTCTTGCTGTACACAGTATAGAACAGACAAAAACAGCTGAACACGCACTAGGGAGCTGTGGGTGCTCACAGTGACAAGATACAGGTAGTTTGCGTTGATGGGGCTAAGGCAAAGCAAAAGCCAAAAAGGAAAGAAATCCTGCATTCTACTGCTGGCATGAACATACCACCTGAATGGTATTTTTCATTATCTCCTGCACTGGGAACATTCTATTAGTCCACTGGGAAGTCATAGCGGAAGAGACATAATTATCAGCAGAGTAATGGAGAAGCTCTCGCTAATGGCCAGCTATTCAAATATCTCAATATAATCATCGTGCCCAATCTCTCCCTGTTGCATACTCTCTGGAGAAACTCATCATTTTTTCCACTTACTCCAGCATAATGAATTCATTTTGCATTTTCTTTGTGAGAAATTAAGAGGAATCACAATATAATGTGTTGACATTTGAAATTCAGTACAGAAAAGTTTAGGCTGGCAATTTGGTTTAATCACAAGCTAACAGGGAAAGGCTGTTTATTAAATTAGTTCCCTGTGTACAAAATGTGCATTTTCTTTGTAAATCTTTGCCTCTACACCTAGGTTTAGATTTTTTTTTAACCCTAGTCTTTATAAATTCCAAGTTCTTAAAATAATTCATGTATGGTTTTCAAAGAGAGCAATTCATTCCCTGATCTCTATTTTAAACATCAGAACTGTTGATGCTAAAGATGATGCTGAAGAGAGATCCTTCAAAGAAGTGAAAAGTAAAACAAGCGACATGTTACCTTTAAGAGATGCCACCAAAGTACATATTTCTTTCTCTGACATTAAACCATGGTTGTCGGCAGCATGCATGGAAAAGATTCTTCTCCCTATCAAATTAAAGCATTCTTTTTTTGCTTATTTGCTCAGTTTTGAGACTGAGTAAACTTTTCTGTATTTTCTGTCTCTATTTCTCCTTTCACTTTCCATCCACTTGCTCTAGTGGAACTGGTAAATGGCTAAGAAAACTGCCTTTCCTCTTTCTCTGGGGAATGCCAGGTATCCCGAAAGAGGATAACACGGACACATACAACACTGAGCTGGGCTGACTGACTTGGGAGCTGCTCTGGCTTCCTTCTCAGCCAGGACAGTTACATGGTTGGGTTCCAACATTTTCAAAGCACAGAAGAAAAGGAAAAACGCAGGCACAGGGCCTGTGTTATCATTTGACAGGGGCAAGAGGGAGAAGAAGATGCTGTTCTCTATTTACCTTCCTACTGTGTATGTCTTTCTCATTCTTTTATTTTGGTTAGAACTCTCATATACAAACGAATGTTATGTCAACATAGCACTCTTGTATTTTAGGAAGAAGAAGGCATACATTTTCAGAATGTACCCAGAGGTGGCTTCTGTGCCTGTCATTTTCTCCTGTGTTCAGACCAATATCCAGTTGAGAACTGCTGTTCCCCACCCAGAGTTTATCTGAGGCTTTTGGGAAGGTGCATATAGAAAGGAAGCACAGCATAGATTTCAGCAAGTCAGTGAATACTGCCCCTAGATTCAAGACCAACATCTGGGAGACCAAAGCAGGAGGATTGACACAATCGATAGCCAGGCTGGACTGCAGAGTGCAAAAACCTTAAAGAAAAAGAAGAAAGAAAAAAAGGAAGGAAGGAAGGAAGGAAGGAAGGAAGGAAGGAAGGAAGGAAGGAAGGAAAGAAAGAAAGAAAGAAAGAAAGAAAGAAAGAAAGAAAGAAAGAAAGAAAAGAAAGAAAGAAAAAAAGAAAGAAAGAAAGAAGGAAGGAAGGAAAGAAAGAAAGAAAGAAGGAAATCAGGCCAACCTTAGAAAATAGCATGCAGCAGGATTGCTTTGGGTTTAGTCAAACCCTTGTCCCATACTCTCTCCACTAACATGCTACTGTTTGTCTGCAGATACTCTTCACATCTTGTCCTGCTGTGACTGCTGTACATTGTCCTACACTGAACGTTGTCATTCATATTTTCCTCTCACTCTGAATATTTCCATAAACAATAAAATAGACTCCTATCATTATTGAGTAATTCTGGTGTCATAATCATTTAAAACATCTTATTGTCCACCTTGCTTAGATAATATTATGTGTTTAAAATACTGAGATTTCTATAAGATGACTATCTTTTATCATGTAAGAATGTTGTATCAATTTGTATTTATTAAAAGACAAGTAGATCCAGTTGTATTTTCCCTGAGGGAGGGAAGTGCATAGATGCTCTGGGTGAATATTATTAATAAATGCAATATACTGGTATTTTTAACCTTTGACTCATTTTCTCTTTTCTACCACCCAAAAATAAGCTACAATGAGCAAGGGAAAAACTATGACAAAGGTGAACATCTCCCAGCATCCTAACAAAAAGGAAGCCATTCCTGAATCAGATATTCCTACATATGCTAACATCCCTTCACAAAATCAGGATTCCTGAATCTCACCCAATCAACTTGCTAAATGACCTATGAAAAAGCCTCCCACTTGCTCATAAAACAAGGTCTTCAAGTCATTTTGCACAATGTCATTTTTTAATTTGAAGGAACTCTCTATACATTACTAAGTGCCTTTCTGTAAGACAGACCTCCAATGGATGGTAGACATAAATTATTATTGAAAATTGTTTAATTTTAAAATGCTTCATTTCATGGGGTATTTTGAGAGCAAGTGGATATAATTACCTAAAAGGTATGATATTGAGGATGCTAGTGAGGAACCATGAGATCAGTCCTGCATTAGGATTTAGGAAATGTCTAATGACCTCAAGATTATGAACAAAAGCACATGAAGGAGTGTACTTGTTATAGGCTCCTCCTTCTGTAGTCCTTTCCTTAGACAGAGGCTCAGGTATGATCCTTTGTAAAAATGTATTATGACTTAGTACAATAGATTTCCAAAGAATGAGATAAAGGCACAAATGTGAACAATTACAGTCTGAGAAAAGTTACAGAATTGTAGGCTGCATAAAAAGTAAAGATAAAAACAGAAATTGTCCTATTTGGAAGAATGGAATAGAGGTACATGCCCCATACTAGAACTTTTCAGAGGTTGCAGACTGGCCAGCTAATAACACCTTCAGTGGCAATGCATTTGTGAAGAACAAGCCTGAGACAAAACTGGACACAGAGATTCCCCCAGAACCCTGGAAAATCTAAGAGCTGCCATTCCCAGCATGCCCTGAACTTACACTTCATCAAAGGAGAAGACACCAGTCTTGAACTTTCTTTTTCCAAAGTCTTAATGTTTGAGTTGTGTCTGATATAACATTAAGTCTTCTCCTTTTATATGGTGCACAGCACAAGTTCCTACCCTGGGCAGCTATATGGAAACAGAGACAGATCCAAACATGGGGTTGTTCATTTCCCAGGTTAAAGTTCCAAAGAGTTCAAATCATCTAGTTTTTATCACACACAGAATGCAATAACTAGTATTTTCTAAACTATGAATTCATGAGCTGATGGTGTTTAAATAGATGCAGAAACCATGTTTTGTCCTACAGAAAAGAGTGGGGAAGATGACTGAGAACTGTCTTCTTTTTTAGAATCTCAAGCAACAACTTTTGGCTTGTGTCTGTAATCATTTTTCCCCAATTACTACCAAAAGGCTTTTGAAAAGCTATTACTCTGACATACTTTTAAGTTGACATCTAAAAGTTTCTGTCATGAATTTATACTAATGGTACAAAGATACAAAGTCAATGCATTATAAATGTTGATATTTAAATAAAATTTTGACTCACTGTGTTAAGTACATCAAGTATATTTAAATGCTTTGATTTGAAAACTGCCTCTGTTACTGGAAAAGATGACATGGACTTCCTTAATAATTCATTTTTTATATTTTCTTAGTTTCCATTAACTTTTGTTAACATTCTACATTGCCATGAAATTTTACCTTCTAGTTATGTTTATGACTTGCTGATTAGGTGCTCATGTTTCTCTGCAAAAACATTGTGTGAAGTTTAACTTAACATTGATTGCCCTTACTTTGAAACAAAATACTAAAAATGTCTCCTTGGTATGACACGGGGGAGGAGTTGGGAGGACTGAGAGATTTGGAAGAATTTAGGAGGAGGAATATAATCAAAACCTAATGTGATAATTCACAGATGTCTATTAAAATTTTATCAGGGGGTGCAATGGGGATACAGACTCACTAACACAGAACAAGGAAGATACTGCTGCTGATCTTGCTGGTCCAGATGCTGCTGTCCTTTCCTTCTTCCTCAGGGCCATGGGGACCAACTCTAAGCTGTTCCACATGGCTTGAGCCAGTTCTGGCCACCCAAGAGAGAGAACAACTTCTCTCTCTCAGCTTTTAAGGAGTCACAAATGCAGACTAAGTCACATTTGTACCCCAAAACCATTGGCTTGTACCCCAAATCCATTGGCTGAACTAAATGAATTCCCACGACCAAAACCCACTGTGTGTGTATGAATTTTTCAAAGAATTAATAAAGATTATTATACATAATTAAAGTTTCCCCAGTGCGACTATTACTATAACTGTCAATAATAATGGATCAAAATGATAAGACTAAGGCTGGGAATGTGACTCAGATGGCACAGTGCTTGATTACCAACTACAAAGCTCAGGGTCCAGTGCCCAGCACCACATTTTGGAGGTTGTAGTGTTCTGCAGTCTCAGTATTCAGGACATGGAGGTACCAAGATGGAAATTCAGGGTAATTTTTGGCTACATAGCAAGACCAAGTCCAGTCTGAGCTATGAGACTGTTTCTTGGGGGAGAGGAAATGCAGGACCACCTGAAGTCTTTCATGAAGTAATATAAAATACAAAATCTCATTGTATGCCTCTTCATGACATAGAAGGGTTAGTTATGTTAGTTATGGATTTATGGAGGAACCTCATCATCATTAATATGAGACACTGATTTAGTACCAATAAGTTCTTTTGTTATCTATTTAAAGAGGTTTAAGTGACTCCTAACCTGATGAAAAGTGAGGTACTTTCATGGGTAGGAACAAAAGCATTAATATCCAAGAAATTGGTCAATTTTTTTGTGTGGAAAAAAATTAACTTTCTTTTTAAATATGTGCGAAAGTTGTCTTTAATTCTTCAACTTCACGTTTCTGAACTTTATTAAGGAGAGTATGCTAACATATAATATATATGATAACAATAGATAACATAGGTAAATACATAGGTAGAAAGATATACAGGGAAGACCATACCAATTGGTTCTCTAGTGACAAATGGTAAACCCTGAAAATATATATACAAGGATCATTTTTAAGTGCATGTTTCCTTTTATACAGCTCTAGTCAAGTGCCACATCCTCCATATCTGCTGTACAAAGTCATCTTCCCAAAGGATCTGTCACTTAGATTTTTCTTAGCATGTTGTTACAAAAACTGAGATTAAAAGGGTTCAGTTGATGAGAAGGCAAGCCTGTAGTGAAACAAAGGCCCTCAAATCCCTATGCCAAGTGTTCAAAGTTCTCTGCTACTTTAAACAGTTTTGAGCAGTCTACAATTCTACCACTATAAGATTCAAAGCTCACAGAGTTCATAAATTTCCTTTTAAATTTCTTTAGCAAAGCAAAAAGTATGTGCATGTGTCTGTGTTTGTGTGGGTATGTGCATGTAAGTACAGCTGACTGCAGATGTCAGAAGTGAGTGTCAAATACCCCAGCGCTGGAGTCGCAAGTGATTGTGACTTACATAACATGGCCACTTAGCACTGAACTTGGGTCTTCTATAAGAACAGCAAGTGCTCTGCTGCCCCGGCCAGCAGGGTTTCAACAAGGGTGACCCACCTGTGGGAGAGAATGAAAGTGAAGGGGACATAAGAGACAGCAGCAAGACAGTATTCTGATCAAGCCACCAATCTTTATTTCTCTCCACATGGCTTATATAGCATAAGAGGGGAAGGGGCAGGAAGGAGGGAAAGGGAAAAGGGGCGTGTAGAACATGGAAGGGGTGCAAGACGTGTGAGGCAGATCGTGCAACTGTGAGATGTCAGCTAAGGTCACTGGTCAGGGGCAGTTTATTCTGTTGCTAGGCTACCTGACCCTGGAATGCTCTTTACATTCCGGTGTCATGGCACCTGACTGTGGGATGTTCTCTTATCTTTGGAGGCCTCTGGTTACTGCTCTGGGAAGGGGCTTATGACTTGTTCTCTGGTCTAGCTAGTACTTTCCGTGGTTCATGTTTGGTTCCTGACATCTTGGTCCCTAACACTCTGCCAGGCGGTGGTGGCACATGCCTTTAATGCCGGCACTTGGGAGGCAGAACCAGGAAGATCTCTGTGATTTCGAGGCCAGCCTGGTCTACAGAGCAAAATCCAGAACAGGCACCAAAACTACATAGAGAAACCCTGTCTCGAAAAATAAACAAACAAAAAGAATAGGAAGTGCTCTTAACCACTGACCTTTTTCCTGTCTTCAATGCTAAAGTTCTTAATGATATTGAAATTTTAACCAGAAAACAAAGCCAATACTTGACTAGCTGTATAAATCCTAGCTAGATTTTTCTGAAGGCCCTTCTCAAAGCTCTTTATCACATTCTCAAAGCACATTCATCACAGATGCATTATTGTTTTTTAATTTCATGATGTGAGAAAGTAAACAAGATGTCCTCAAGTCTCTTCTCCCTGGCTGTCATTGATTGTACAGGTCAACAATTAACCTTTTTAGCTTGGGATTTCCCATCTGAAGACACAACAAACAATGAGAAGAAAAGAATAATGAAAAGTACTTTAGATATGTACTGACTAGGACAGCCCTTTTCTATTGCTGTTATATACTAAAAATAGAATATAACTAGCATTCATATATCACTAGCTTTAGCATTTATTAGAGACTACATATTCTCTAAAGCTGACTTCATCTATATAGGATGGGTTATATGCAAATATTTAATTATCATTTTTCATGGTGATTTGAGCAACTGATGACATTTATAACCAAGGGGGATCATGGATCCTCTACTTCCTGGATGCTTAGGGTTAACTGTTCACTGTTTCTTCCAAGTAGAATTTAAAGTTTTCCCATATATTAATCCCCATGATCACTGATTTCTTAAAATATTACATTATTTGTTGGTAAAAATATTCTTCCAGTTCTGTGTGGGTAAGTATGAGTAGATATTTGTTTGAACTTGGGAAATGAGAAGACAGTGTTTGTTTCCTTTTTGCCATTACACATCAAAAGTATATTTTGCCTTGAGAGATTCTCATAATATGGCAGTCAAATGTGTGTCTGCTCTCTCCAGAAAGAATGACACACTAATTTCTACTTCAAAGCTTGACAGTTTGTAAACTTGGCTTACAGTATTAATTTTAGAAGCTTTCTTCCAATGCCTTTCAATGAGGTATCATCAATCATCTGTGTTTAGCTTAAGAAAATAGGAGAAAAAAAAAGCACTTCTAAAAAATATAAAATTAAAAAATGGAGTTTAAGTGGTCAAAATTCAATATCCTTAATTTTTTTATGTAACATGTCAATAAAAAAGATGAACAGTACTCAATTTGATGAGCAACAGACACAAAACTCTATTTTATGTTAAACATTATAACATACAGTTGGCAGATAGAAAGTGGAGCTACACCAAACACATGTAAACACACACACACACACACACACACACACACACACACACACACACTCACTCATGAATGGCTGCTTACTGTTTTAATTTTTCAGAGTTTCTATTTTATGTTTTGGCAGAATTACTGTATAAACCTCAGTGTGTGCATCATTTTCCAAATAAACCTAAATACATTTAAAGGCAAGAAGAACATAGCCCCAAATACAAGCATGTAAATGTTTCCTTGCTGCTATTTTCTGATAGTCTTCTCTTCTTCCTCCCTGAGTTTCCTCCCGGGATGTTGGAGATTATTCAGATTTTCAAGCCTCTTCTCCCAAGCTGTCTTCAATCCTCCCACACCCTTCCTTAAATCTTGAGTTTGATGAGTGGTCTCACTTGCTACCTTTGACTAGCCTTTTCTTGTTGTGACTTGACACTTGCTTGGTGAATATGTTCTGTAAGGTCCCAGAGCTTCCTGTGAGCTACATACTTGTAAGCAAGAGGTTAGAGATATGAACAAAGCAGACACTTTGGATACAGGCTATATGTCTGTAAGTTTTGCTCCTTGCATGTGATACTCAAGTAAATGTCAATGGTTATCTGACCGGAAGATCTCAGTTCCAGCTGGAGCAAATTAGTTCTCATTTCAGGTCTGTTGCTACTTTGTCTTAGCAAGAGGCAATTCTGCAAATGAGAAGGTTCTTAGTTAAAGACACAGAACAGAAGCGTCTGACTTGTGCAGTTGCTGTCTTCATGGCAAATTGAAGGTGGTAACTGTGTATGTGACAAACTGAACGTGGCTGTTCTCTTCATATTATTCATTGAGATCATAACCCTCAGTAAGATTACATTAGGAGATGGGAGCTTTGTAAGATGACTAAGCTCCATGCTTCTGGATGGAATAAGTGCCCCTGTACAAGAGACCCAAAAGAATGCTATTGTCTCTTTTGTTGTGTGGACACAATGAGAAGACTGACATTTTTTTTTAAGATTTTTTCTTTTTGTATTTTACTTATGTGTATATGTACATATAGCAAGGTGGTGCTATATGCCCATGAGTGCAGAAACCTCCAGAATTCAGAAGAGGGCATCTGATCCCCTGGGCTAGAGTTATAGCTGGTTATGAACTGTATGACAGGTCTGGGAACTGAACTTGGGTCCTCAAAAAGAGGAGTATGTACTCTTTACCAGTGAATTGTTTCTGCAGCACAAAGAAGACATATGTATGACTCAGAAAGAAGACTCTCACCAGACAGGGATCTACCTCAATGTTGGACACTTCAGCCTCTAAACCTATGAGAATGTTTTTTGTTTATGATGCCTAGGCTATGAAACTTTCATTATAACAATTCAAATGCATGGTTTAAATGGAACACAGCTTACACTGCTTAAAAGTCAAGTGACCTTTGTAGTTGTTTATTATTATTATTATTATTATTATTATTATTATTATTATCTCTTTGGGAGCCCACCACCAAGCTCCCAAATAAATACACAGAGACTTATTCTTACTTATGAATGCCTAGCCTGAGCTTGGCTTGTTTCTAGCGAGCTTTTCTTAACTAATTATCCCATCTACCTTTTGTCTCTGGGCTTTTACTCTATCTGTTCTGTATCTCTTTCTTTCCTTCTTACTCCATGTCTGGCTGTGTTGCTCTGTAGCTGGTCCCTCATGTCCTCGTCTTGTCATTTTTCTTGGTCTTTCTTCTCTCTCTTTGTCTTTGTACTCACTATCTCTGCCTAGCAGCCATGCCTATACTTTTCACGCCTAGCTATTGGCCACTCAGCTTTTTATTAAACCAGGTGTTTTAGGCAGGCAACAAAGCTTTACAGAGTTAAACAAATGCAACACATCTTTGCATCCTTAAACAAATATTCCACAGCATAAATGAACTTAACACATCTTAAAATAGTTTTCCACAACGAACCTTGTCTTTAGGGCTGATCATTTACACACACACACACACACACACACACACACACACACACACACGTGCAACAACAATTTATGAGAAAGCAGCTATGAATTTGAATGAGAGCAGGATGTGGTTTGGAGGAAGGAAAGGAAGAAACAGTGTATTATATTATAATCTCAAGTAATAAACTATTTTAAATAGTGAAGTGACTGTGAAAACAATGTGTGAACAGAATCTAGTTTAATCTCCACCACTTACTTTGAGGAACTGTGGTTTTAGAGAGGAAGTTGACCTTATACTACGTGTCTGTGTTGAGAAACAGCTAAGATTTAACTGAGGTTTGACTGGCTAATATAAAAATATTCTTACTCCATTCTTCCCTCTGATAGGTTCTATGATTTCTAAAACAACAAAAGTTCAGGAAGGATGTTTAGAAATAGCATCCAAAGCCTGCTGGATGTGGACTCTGGATGGACGCTTGATGGTAAGTTCTCCCAGCCAGCATGAATGTCAGGGGAAACTAGTTTGAGTTAAGTTCCCAAACATTCTACCAAGTGAAAAGAGAAATTTAAAGAGTGTACACACTGGGAAAAAAGGAAGGATTTGCCAATGTAAGTTGAAAATGCTAAAAATGATATTTAGACTCTACAATTCTGTTCTCCGTGTTATCCTCAGTCAAAGTACACCACAGAACAAAGGAGGTTCAGCATCCTTCTCCACACCTAACATTATAAACAATTAGAAAATTACAATAAGGTGTTCTGAAATATTGGGAGATGGAAGACCTAACACCCAGAAGCTGAGAAAGGGAGTGAAAGAGAGCGAGGGAGAGAAAGGAAAATGGAATTATCAGAAATTATGCAGTCTCATCTCATAGAAAGGATGTTCTCTTTATGATGGCAAGGCTTCATTAGAGAGAGAAAGAAAGGAAGGAAGGAAGGAAGGAAGGAAGGAAGGAAGAAAGGAAGGAAGAAAGAAAGAAAGAAAGAAAGAAAGAAAGAAAGAGAGGAAAGAAAGGAAGGAAGGAAGGAAGCCACTCACATACTGCTTAAAGGTTTAGAAAACTCCACTCCAGTGTCTGAAATAAATTACATCAAGGGCTGTTTTATTGCTCTCCTTATTTGAAGAAGTGCAGCAGGGATTGATTGGAAGTGAACTGTGTGTAAAAGCCTTGATTCTCTGGGAATATCAGCCTTCTTGACTCAGCCTGCACTGGCCTCCCTCTCTCTCCTCTTCCTGCCTGATCCACCAGCAGTGCATTGTTCTAGTGCACTCCAACACTCACATCTTTTTGTTTGTTTGTTTTTTTTCCAGTGCATAGTAATAGAATTATCCTTCTTCAGCTCATGTGGTCTTCTCAGTGTCCTTCGGACTTCTGCACTTTAGACTTCTTTTCTACTCAGGTACAAAAGTGAGTCTGAGAAGTAGGCACATAGGCTGAGATGAGAAACTGTTAAATTATGAAGTGTTGCTAATGTATCACCACCAATAGTGCACAACTTATATTCATGTCTAAAACCAGCTCTAACCTAAGAATGTCCTACTCCCATATATTTTGTATTTACTGTCTTAGTTACTTTTATAGCTGTGTAATTTTTTATTATGACCAAGGAACTTGTAAAAGAAAGTATTTAGTTGGACAGTGGGGACACTTGACTTTAATCCCAGCACTTGGGAGACAGAGCCAGGTGGATCTCTCTGAGTTCGAGGTCAGCCTGGTCTACAGAGTGAGTTCCAGGATAGGCACCAAAACTACACAGAGAAACCATGATTGAAAAACCGACAACAACAAAAAAGAAAGTATTTAAGCGTATAGTTTCAGAGGGTAAGTCCATGACTACCATGGCAGGTAGCATGTTAACAGGCTGATAGATAGGCCTGGCACTGGATCAGTAGCTGAGAGCTTACATGCTGACATAACAGCCACAAGGAACAGAGAAAGAGGGGGTGTAGGGAGAGAGAGAGAGAGAGAGAGAGAGAGAGAGAGAGAGAGAGTAGGCTGAAGGCATAGTCATGAATATACAACAATAAGAATAAAGTTTTGTGTCTTCAGACAGCTGCCTGTAGCTCCAGCTTTCTGATTTTACATACCATCAGGACATGCTGGAGTGACTGTCTATTCTGAATCCTGAAGTGCTCACTGACCTTTCCTGTTTCTTTTCTCTTCCCTTTCTTCCAGTACAAATATCTGCTGATCATTGTTTTCAGAATTCAATGACTGACTTAGTTAATCAAATGAATGATTTTATAAATTTCATTTGAATAAAAGCCATTATTCTGTCATAGGCAGATCTATAATCTCTCTCTCTCTCTCTCTCTCTCTCTCTCTCTCTCTCTCTCTCTCTCTCTCTCTCTCTCTCCCCCAAGTTGGTGGAACTGTTTGGGAACATTTAGGAAGCCTAGCCTCTTTGAATGAGGTGTAGCTTTGCTGGAGGAGGTATGTCACTGGAGGTGAGCTTTGAGATTTTAGAAAAGAAGCCCATGTCATTCCCAGTGAGTGCTCTCTCAGAAGCTGAACTTTTCAAAGTTTAATCTAAAGATGTCACTGATCTCAATGAATTACTTAAGCACTCCTACAGCTGTTGTCAAAATGGGTAGTACATCTTCACACTATAGAACTTGATGTTTGAGTTTAATTTTAAGCTTTGTTAAAATGTCCTTCCTTCCTCCTGAGTTAAAATTTGAATGGAGGTAGGTAGAGAAAGACACACCAGGCATTAAGATTCTGATTTAGCCAATTCTTGAAGAATTTTGATTTGATTCTTCAGAAAAAATCCGTACAAGTGAGGCAAGGTCTTTAAAATGAAAGTCATATGGCTGCAATTTGCATTCCATTAATCCAGCTTTAAAAGTTACTCCCCCACCCTTTTCCAAACTGTCATATCATATCACCATGTTAGAAAAACGTTATTTCTTATTAAGCACTGCAGAACTCTAGTAATGGAAGGAAAATTACAGCTCTTCAGACACTTACTTTCTGCATGTGAATGTACAGTCCGAGGAGGTTCCATGGTTGTCAGATCCTGATACATGTCAACAGTGCCTCTTCTGCTCTTCTGGAAATGGGCCAGGGGCCACAAAGACAGCATTAACCCCTCCTGTAGGTGTGCATTAGGCATCCCTGGTGTCTCAGCCTATGGTTAATATCTGTTCAAATCTGTGGGCTGACCATTTGAAAACAAAAACAAATGAAATTTGCAAATGAATGGGCATCAAACCTCCTGTATTCCCCTTCAGGGGTGTCCAACTCCAGGAGTACCGCAATTTGCCAATTCTCAGGTGTTGGATGGATCCTTTGGCATTTATGTTGAAAAGTAGCCCAAAGGAGACACATTGCTCTGACATCAAATTGTTGATTCAGTTTTTCCTTTAAAGCCAATTCCTTTTTTTAGTGCAGAGAAAATGCAGTGTGTAGCCTAGACTAAAGTAAGAACTAAGGACCTTAGAGTGCATACATTTCCCTTTTGTGTGGAAATCTGTTTTGTTTTGTTTTGTTTTCCCCTAAGACTCTCTTTCCTTTTGATTGTGTACTTTATTATCATTTAAAAGCAAGAGACTATTGAAGATAAAGTGGTCAAATATTCAGAAGTCTTTTTTTTTTTTTTTTTTTTTTGCTTTGTTTTTTCATCATTGTGACAAATAATTGAGAGGAGCAAATTAAAGGAAAGATGGATCTTCTTTACAGTTTCAGAGGACTGGGCCTGTGGTGACTTTGTCCCATCACCTGGGGACTAAGGGCAGGCTAGGCTTCATGGCAGAAAGGGCAGAGTGAAGCAGAGCTTACCTCATGACAGCAGAGGTGAGTGCGGGAAAGGCAGGGCTGAGAAAGCACTCTTCAAAGTCCTGTCCTTGGAGATGTGCTTTCTCTACTGTGCCACTGTTTATAGTCCCACAGCTCCTTAGGAGTCCACACAGATTTTAAATCTCTCAGTATGTTAGATTGGTGTCTAGGTCTGAGAAGGCCAGGCAAATACCATGACAGGCTCCTAATAACTCAGTTAAAAACTAGGCCTCAGTTCTTGCCTCTTGAAACTGAAGAGACAGTTTCTGAGGAAGCCACAAACAAATGGCAATCAATCACGAATGCCCCCACAAGCAAGGATGAGGGGAACTGCACATACCAGGCCTGATCCAGCCCCCATAGTATCTCAAGGCAATAACCAAACAGGGACTGATCCTGGGACTTATTCAAACTTCCCCCCAAATAGACTGAAACTATAGTCTTAGCCAACCCCTGGTAGCCCTAACCAATCAGGAACGTACTGATATGATTGACATTAGCATAAGCCAATCTAAATAGAATGACCTTACTCCCTTTAGAATTTCTTTAGCTGTGTATAAAAAGGGGCCTGCAAGCCATTCTCAGGGTTACCATTTTGCCTTGGTATTGAATGTGCAGCCCTAGCATGCTGGAACTTTTAGTCTTGAAATAAAAACACTCTTGTTGATTGTGTACATGGGTGGTGGTCTTTTGTGTGATTTCTGGAGGACCCTAACAGGCCAAGACTCAAACAAATAAACAGACAAAACAAACAAATAAACAAACAAAAAACACCCTTCAATGATGGGTCTCTACCAGGAGAGACCCAAGATTTAAAACTTGAGCCTTTGGAGTTACATATAATCCATGATAGCATATGTTAAACAACAGTCAGGATACATTTAAAAAAAACTGTTTTAAAAAAATATCTTCATGTTAAATAACACCTCTCACCTTTTTTCCCAGGATACCTACAAGCTTTAAGGGAGGTTTCTGTTCAGGGATTTAGCTCAGTTGGTACAGTGCTTAACACATATGAAGCTCAGGGTTCAAGATCCATCTCCAGCACTACATAAGCCTGCCACAGAGGCACACACTTGCAATTTCAGCACTTGGGAGTTGGATACAGGAGAACAAGAGGTTCCAGGCTACCACATATTACAAAGCAAAATAAAGAAACAGGGAAACAGGGAGAAATGTAGGAAATGAGACTGGATGTAAAACTCCTGTTTGATTTCCCTTTCTCTGACCTACACTTTATTTCAACCGGACTCTCGAATGCATTCCTTCCTCAACAGGAGCATAGTCATTCCAAGCCACAAGCTCAGATGACTGTCCAAGCTGTCTCTTCACAGCCCACTTCTCACAAATGCTTACAAATAGACAGACTGTACTTCTTTAATCTCTTCGAGCTGATTCGATAACATGCCCCCAGACACTCAGTTGTACATCTAATGATGAGTAGGAGTCAACTTCTGAAAGCCAGGAAATCTAAACAGCAAGGCAGGTTGGGTAGCTGGGAAGGGCCTGCTTTCTGGCCATAGATGATACCTGACCAGACCTCTCAGGAAGCTAATTTACTCATGAGAGTTCCACTTGAGACCTATCCATCTCCCCAGAGACCATCACCTGGACAGAATGTTGACTGAGAGAGTTGGAGGAAGTGTTGCACAGCACTTTCCTCCCATTCAAAACATTCACTAGAGGAGGGAGAGGGAGGATTGAAGATTCAGGAAGCAAACAAAGATAGCATGTCTAGGAAAGCTGAATCTTGTTTGAAAGCAACAATCTTCATGATCCCTCCCCAGTGTTGTGTAGAAGCTTCAAACAATTACTCTACTGGGGGAGGAGACTGACTGGAAGAATTGCAGAGATGTTCTCAGGCCTGTCCAGCTGTCTGCAAGTTTTGAAGAGAGCACTGGGTTTGAGGCTTTCCTGAGCTGTCACCCATGCTAGGGTGGACTTTCAGTGATGTAGCTGCTTTTGAGAAACCCCTGCTCCTGTAAGTAACCCCTCACCTATATTCACATTAGTAACTCTAGTAGTTAACCAAATTAAACTGGTAAAATTGCTACTCTGTTCTGTTATGGGCTTCCTTTCCCAGGTATGTAGATATGTCTTTCTTGTAGCTGTGTTTCTATAAGAAAAGCCTCTCACACAACAAGAGGACATAATGATTCTGATCACAAAGTATCCTCATGAGACTGACATCTGCTTCCTGGGCTCATATTAAGAATCCCAGAAGGACCTGTCCCTACATTCGAATCATGGTAGATTTAAACATTTTCTACTTTCTGAATATTCTCCATATAACCTATGTTATTTCTACATAGGTAGTCACAATACAATAAGACCTCTAAGCAGTCTTCATAATTAAAACAAAATGAAACAAAACTGAAACATTATGGCTTAACGAGATTTAGGAGAGAAGCAGACTCACACATTTTATAGATGGATTGGAAAGCAGTGGTCACAGCTGTTAAGATGGCTCCATAGCACTCATGTTTTGGGGTACACATTTGGCATTAAACTTCAGTCTCCAGAAGAGTGGGCCAGCTTCATTTTACCTTCTACTACCTCAGACACAGTAGATCATTAGTAGGAGAAGAAAGCAACATGCCTTGAAAAGTTGACACCCACTGCTGTCTGGATGAGAGGCTCCAAAGTTCCACATCCAGAATGTCAGCTGTGAGTGCCTTCAAAACAATACCACCTGAAATAAAGCAACAGGCAGCGAGAAAAGCTGTCAAGTCCCAATTTGCAGTTTCTAGCAAAGATCACAGCAAAAACAGACTCCAGATCAACTTGTCTTTATTTCAGCTCCTCCAGGGCTGGCACCAACTAACTGCTGGAATTCCACACAAGCCTGCTGACCAGCTTTGTGCCTTCCTCTCCTCCTGCCTAGTTCTCCAATTAGCTCCTTGTTAACCACTCACCTGCGGTGTCTTTCCCCCCAGGCTCTGCTCCTTCTGTGCAGCTTTTAACCCCTTCTGTACCCATGGTTAAAACACTATTAAGGTACCTCTATGGATGCCTGGCAGAATTGCTGGGGACCCTATTGACCAAGGTAATTAGCTTACAGGGACATCTCATAATATGACTGCAAAGCTAGGGTTAGATCAAACTTCCCTGCCTGTGATCTCTACAGGGATACTGTGAATGTAAATACTAGTCTTCCAGGTCATCGGGTAACATAGCAGCACCCAGAAACCCGGGCCATGTGTCCAGAGGGTTCAGACAAAGGGATGATGGGAAAACAATTGTCTTACCCAAATGGTCTGGAAACCAAAATGTTAACACCCTCTATACTCAATGGAGAATGAAGCGCCATGAAGAAATGACTGATGTGTATCATGAAGACAGTCTCTTAGCAGCCTTTCCTCATGGAGTTACACAGAAGCTAGGATAGGATAGGAGGATGTAAGACCATAGTCCCTTTCTTTCCTACAAACCATTTCCTCACATTTATGTCTTTTTATTTTGCTTTGTGATGCAATGAGTGATCTGGGATTTTGTGTAAAAAGAATATAGGTAGGTGTTATTAGAGGAGATGGGCTTGAGCTAAGCTTCAGAATTAAGTCTAGCCATCAGATATGATTTGAACTCCTTTATCTTCTCTATCTCTGCCCATTGTGGGGATAGATGTGTCTTTTGGGAGACATATGATATTAGAAAGGAGATCTGTACAGACAGTCCACAACTCACCATAATTTTCATAACTGTTCTGGCTAGATTTTTGGTGAGCTTGACATAAACCAGCATTATCTAGGAAGGAGAACCTCCATTAGGAAAATATCTCCATCAGATTGCTTATAGGCAAGTCTCTGGGGACATTTTCTTGTTTAATGATGACGTGGGAAGGTTCAGCTCACTGAAGATAGTGACACCGTTGGGGTCCTAGATGTCATAAGAAAGTAGGATGAACAAACCATGGGGAGCAAGCTAGTAAATGCATTCTCCATGGCCTCTGTTTCAGTTCCTATCTCTAAGTTTCTGCCTTAAGGCTTCCTGCCGCAAATTCCCTTAGTGCTGGAGTGTAACTTGAAAGCTGTAGCTTAAATACCACTGCTTCCCCAAGTTGCTTTTGGTCATGGTGATTTATCACAGCAATAGAAACTCTGACTAAGATAGTAACATAGGAATATAATACATTTGATATTAAACAAAAAGCTAAAAAGCAATACAACAACATAACATTATCCTGCATTCTACATGGACAGGATAAAACTAATATATTTCTATACTAAAAGACCATGTGGATGTAGCTTAGGGTAGCAATGATAGATAACCAAATGGAAAGGGTTCTTTGATGTTTATTTGGGGATTTTGTTGAATATAGCTGAAATCTCAGCAAATATGTTGGAGAGACCTGAATTCCTATCTCTGTTCCAATGACTTCTGTATGACATTGGAGATAACATTTGGCCATTTAAGCCACAGTTTCCACATCTATAAAATTATTACCTATTTCATATCATTAAAATTAAATGAGAACAATGCTTAGTCAAAGGGCTTACTGGCTTGGTTCCTCTGGATTTCTCAGCTACCTTCCTTGTGAACCCCAGGACCAACTATTCAGGGGTGGTAACACTCACAGTGGGTTGAGCCCTCCTAGTTCATTTAGCAACTAATACAATGCCCCATCGACTCTTACAACTTTTTCCCCACCTCTCTACAATGATCCCCCAAGCCTTAGGTGTAGAAGTTCTGTTGTAGCTGTGTTTACTGGGACTGGGCTCCACCCTCTGCATTTTGATTGGTTGTGATTTTGTATAATATTCTCTGTATGATGCAAGAAGAAATTTTGTTGATGTGGGGTGTGAACTGCACTTATCTGTAGGTATTGGGATATATGTATTCAAAAACAATTAAAGAAAGGAAAGACCATGGATTTTAAGGAAGTTCAGGTGGGTTATGGAAGGGTTTGGAAAAAAGGAAAGGGGGAATGATATAATCATATGATAATCTCAAAAAATTTTTAAATGTTAAAAAAAAGTCCCACTGACGTTGCCACAGGCCAGTCAGATGGAGGCAATTCCTCTGTTGAAATTACTTCTTTCAAGTGTTTCCAGTTGACAACTGGAACTAATGGCAGCAGCCTTCACAGAAGGGGAGAATAGTGGATGCTGAAAATTATGAGGCCAATGTTTAAACCAAATTACCATTACAATTGTCAATTAACTATTAACTATTCCCCTTGAACATAGTCAAAGAAAGAAAATGTGGCAGATAAGAGAAAACTAATGCTAAACTCATATTTGAAATGATTCTGAAAACTGGCTAAAAACCAGTAAGTTTTATTAACAATATTACTACATTGCAGCCAAGATTTTCAATAAAATACTTTGAAGGTAAAGAACAAACACATGTTGGCCATTTGAATAACACCAAGGCTATTGAATATATGCTCATTTAAGGATGAATATAAGAACTTGAAGGGAGCTCAAGGCTCTCTTGTATCTTTACAAAGATATCAAATACCTTCTGCATCCTTCCTAGTTGGGGACAGAGGCTGACAGCAAATCAGCATTAGTATAGAACCTTCCTGCTTCACAGATGTTAATATTGAAATGGGTGGAAAATAAATTATTATTGATTCTTTAGAGTTTTCACAGACAGATGACAAGCTTGGTCATTATGTGAGAGATTTCTGAAAAGCAAAAAGGTTAGAATGATGCACCACACTGACAAGGTTAGTCAATGAGGGAAATTTTAACCTTAAACATTGACCTTATATTAAGGAATATTTCTTGAAAATTTGAAATGTTCTATGGCCCTAAGATCAGAAAAGACTGTAATGTGATTTGACTTTCAAAATAGCTAATCTGAATTTTAATTATATAAACAAAGACAAAGTTTAGTATCCAAAAGTTGGAGGGACTCACAATGTTAGTTTGATCACTTGGACAGTTTTTTGTTTTTCTTTTATTCTATTTAGGGATCTGAGACATTTGAAGAAAAACAACAGGTAAGAATTAATTCAGGGAAGTTAAACAGTGCCAGTAAACCTAATGTTAGATGTTATGTTATGTGAGAACTCATCAAATTATTTGAATATTTAAGTTGAAATTTGAAAAAAGTATGATGTCTTAACTACAACATTGATATAATTGTTTTAAATAGGTTCTTAGTATGGAAGCAAGATTACTAAATGGAAATGACAATGTAGTTGCTAATAAGGATATACATTATTTATATATGTAAGCATGTGCATCTCTCCCTTGAGTGTGCTCTCTCTCTCTCTCTCTCTCTCTCTCTCTCTCTCTCTCTCTCTCATACACACACACACACACACACACACACACACACACACACACACACACACACACACACATCCAACAGTACAAAAAATCAGATGTTGGCATTTAAAACAGCAGATACTCAAAATGACCAAGTGTACCCTGGAAGGTAAGCTGTCTGAAATATTTTACAAACAGCTTCTCCATTTGGTAAGATGCTGGCCTAAGTGATACCTAAGGTTCCTTCTAATTTTCTCATCTAAATCGATGGGGCTGAGAATAGAGACATTTTCCTCTGAGCATGTGACTCTGGGTGAATGCTTTCCTCTGAATTACTATTCTATAACCACAAGAGATGAGCAGTTATTAAGCAGGAATGGTTTCTCCAATTCCTCCTGCCTTGATCTATGAGTGTTATCATCATAGCACTCAAATTCAATATTGAGTGAGCCTAGCATCTCAATCAAGCCACTTTTTATCTTTTTTATTGCACTTTGTACAAGCAAAACTACAAACTCAGTGTTCATATTTTGATAATGCCTTTGCCTATATCGTTTTCTAAAAAGAAGCATTTTTTCCCTTCCAGACATTTTAAATGGCAGGTCAATTAAATTTGCAATTTATTTTAATTTTTAACATATATTCAGTCTAATTTCAAAGGTGACAGATTTTACAATACACACTAGGGCTGAAATAAGGATGTTATAATCCGAATCTTCAGCTTTGATAGCATTCAAGTTCTTTCATCAAGACCTTGATTTTTTTGTGGTCCTTATAGGAGATAAATGGCTGGCTGCTGGTTGCTGAGCTGGATTTCTGTTTTCTAGGACCCTCAAAAGTCCTGGTTCCCTTGCATCTGTGAGTTCTTGCAGACTCATGAGTTATAAATGCATCTAGACTAGACTTCACCAAAGAAACATGAACCTTTGTATATATCCTGTTCTCTTCTTTCAGTACTGGCCTCTGCCTTCCATTTGTAATGTGTTCTTTACCAAACATCTTGTTGACGTATCTTTGGGAATCATTACACGTCTTAATCTTGTGTTCTTAGGTTCCATCTCTAATGGATTGAACTATTGTTTTAGATCGAAACGTGAACATTTTATCGATAGAATGAAACAGAAATCTTAAGTTCTGGGCATTTCACATACTTCTGACTTTTTGTTTATATTCAAATACCTATACATATCTAGCCACATTTTGGTGTATATGTGTTTTATTCTCATGGCTGGGGATGTAGCTCAAAGGAAGATAACTTTTCTATGATGAAAACCTCATGATTCAAATCCAATGCCATGTAAACCAAACAAACAAATAATAAAATCCAGAAAATGAGAGGAAATATCCAATTTCCAGCAGTGTGTGTTTCTATAAAGGTAAAACTGCATATAGTAGAATTTCTTGTTCTACCTTTTAATGTTCTCTATATATAATAAATATGTCATTTTGATGGGGAGAAACTCCTTAAATAACACAAATAAATGCTTTCCATATTTTTCATTTTCCCATGTTATTTTATTGTGTGAATTTACTTATGATATAAAACATACACTACCCAGGAAGGGAAGCATAAGAAAGTTTTCCCCCATTTATACTGTTACTACCTGTGATGGCTATCCTTGGCTGTCAATTTGACTATATCTGGAATGAATTACAATCTAGAAATGGAGGGCACACTTATAATCTTTATCTTCAGGCAAGAAGACAATATGCCTTTGATTTGTATCTCAGGACTGGATGACACATGCCTTTAATACAGACCTTGAGGCTGGAAGGCACACCTTTAATCTGGGCCACACTTTATGCTGGAAATCTATATAAGGACAATGGAAGAAGGAAGGGTGTGTTCCTTCTTAGCCTCCTTGCCCTCCCCTTGACAACACATCTATTACAGCTGAGACACACAGCCTCCTGGGACTGAGCAGCTACCATATTCTTGGACTTGCCATTCACAACTAGCCATTGTTGGACTGCAGCCTGTAAGTCATTCCAATAAATCCCTGTGTGTGTGTGTGTGTGTGTGTGTGTGTGTGTGTGTGTGTGTGTAAGAGAGATAGAGAGAGAGAGAGAGAGAGAGAGAGAGAGAGAGAGATTCATTCTAAATTTTCTGACATTAGGAAACCCTGACTTATACACCACTCTTGCCTGTCTACCTGCAGTGGCTACCTTGATGTCTGAAATGATGGAGGATTTGAAATTCCACCAGTATTCTTGCACAATAATTAGCCATTACTTTCTGTCAGTCTTAGGCCTTAGTACAGGTGTTGGTTGGGTTTTGTCAGTTTGACACAAGTGGAGTCTTTAGAGAGGAAGAGATCTCAACTGATGATTTGCCTCCACAGACTGGTCTGTGGGCATCTCAATGAGGCATTTTCTTGATTAGCAATTGATGTGAAATGGCATAGCCTCAGTAGGTGTTCTCATCCCTGAGTGGGTGGTATAAAAATGGAGTCTGAAAAAAAATGAGCTTCTGACTTAGGTTGCGTGGGACATCAGCAGGTCACCTTACCCATCATGGAGACACCTATCCAGGCCACACAGGCAGGCATTTGTCTTAGGTTGGTGAGCGCCCCCCAGCAATTACCTGTCTCTGAATACTCATTATCATAAAGGCTCAATTGTGTGAGAACTGCAAAGTTAACTGTTGCCAAAGATCTCCAAGTGGTGCTGGGCTTGCAATCTGTGTGTTCGACACAGAAAAGACCAACAGAAGTCTTAGCCCACCCATAGCCGGTAGGCTAAAGATAGCTGAGCCATTCCCTTCCTTAACGAGGCTTGCTGCAAACTGGAGTCCTTGTAAGAAGGTATCCTGAGAGCAAATGGAACTTGAGTTTATAAATTATAACTTTCAAAGCCAATCAAAATGTGTATAACTATTGATTTAAATTTGTCATGCCCAATAGAATGAAAGATTAATTAACTGTGGTATCTACTTTTGCTGCCAGGGTCTCCACTGTGCTAGCTATAGTAACCAGTTATGAAATGGCAATCCCAGAAACAGTAGTAGTGGTGGTCATCACTGTTATAACAGCAACATCGGCAGCAGTGATGTCAAATTCTCTTCTGGAGTGTGTGGGTATCCATTGGCATGGACACAACTCCAGGAACACGAACCATTGAGGCCCCTTATTCTTGATCCCAGCACGACTTAAGCTGGCAGCTCTGCAAAAGAACAACTAAGAACCATAAAGGAAAAACAGGCAGCTCACAAGCAGCAGAACTAATGTTCTCATAATGGCTACATTCAGACTCACAAATTTTAAGGTATTGTCAAAGGGGGCTAAATGAATTTCAGGAGGCCAAAAAATGTTGCACAGAGCCTCTCTTGAGAAGTAGGTACTGTTCCAGCATGAATAGGATCGTGAGAATGAAAATGCTTAGTTGGCATGTTAGTGTTACTAAATGGAGGTCAGTGATCTTCAGTGTTATCCTTAATCTCCTAGGTGTCTGGGTGACACATTCTCAAACATACTTGAAAAAGCAGTTACCTCTCTTTTCTCTTCCTTCACTCTTGTTCCCAGGGACTGGTCTCTGCTCTCTTCTATGCCCCTTCTCTCCCACCCCTTCAATAAACCTCCCACGTGGACCCTGTTGTATGGTGTGACTCCTTCCCTGCTGGTTTAAAAATACATTTGGTGCTGAGATTTAGATTCAGTCTGAGACATGCTGGGACCCTGCACCTGGCCCACCAATACAGCCCTACTTTTTTTCCCACCTAGCAAATTGCTGGGTCTCTCCATCCAATACTGACAATTGTTTTTGTGAGTTCCAGGGAGTCAAGTTGGATCCACCTCAAACAGCCTGAAGGTTCCACAGAGCCTGGGCAGTGAAGTGTCCAGCTAGCTACCCCAGGACATGGCCAGGACCCCAGATTTCTTAGGTCCCCCAAAGATGATTGATGTCCCCCAGACCAACAGGAAGCAGTCTTGAGAACACAGCACCCTCATCCCTGCCTCACCTGCTACCCCTTTCTAACTCCTCACCTTTGGAGGTGGGAGAAGGGGAGGGAGGGGGAACTGGGGTTGATATGTAAAATGGAAAAAAAATTAATAAATAAATATATTTAAATACAAAACAAGAAAAAATAGAAAAGGGGAAATATGGTGATATTTTATTTGTATGTTAATAAAGTTGCCTAGGGGTCAGAGCTAATAGCAAGCCATAGCAGAAGCCAGGTGGTAGTGGCACACACCTTTAATCCAGATCACATGACAGGCAGATCTCTGTGCATTCAAGGATACAGCCAGCATGGAGACACATGCCTTTAATCTCAATACCAACCATAGAAGACCTGGAGGTCTGTATAGACAGGCAGTGATGAGGAGGTCATGTGGATGGGTTTATAACCAATGATAAGGCAGAACAGAAAGTCAATAAAAAGGCAGAGACACAGGAAGTAGAACTCTTGCTGAAGGGAAAGACAGCAGCGGCAGTGAAGGGTAAGGTTTTTAGCTCTGTCCTCTTGGGCTTTTAACTCTGAAAAAAAAAATGGAGTCTGAGCAAGCCATTGAGGAAAATGCCAGTAAGCCACATTCATTCATGATTTCTGCTTCAGTTCTTGCATCCAGGTTGCCGCCCCCAATTCTTGTCCTGATTTCCCTTGCTGATTGACAGTGAAATTAAAGTGTAAGCCAAACAAACCCCTTTTTAAGCTGCTTGTGGCATTAGTGTTTGTCACAACAGCAGAAAGCAAACTAGGACACTGCAGCAGCAAAAATCATCTCCTGTCCCCCAAGTGCAGCTCACAGGATCTATAGCAATATGAAATACTGGAGACTTGTGCTATATAATATCACCTCACCATGGTGATTACAAATTCCTAAGGATATGGATGACAATGTGGAAGCACCTCTTCCCATCATTGCAACCCACTATTAGATCTATTAGACAAAGCATTTCAAACTATGGACTTAAGCACTCAAATAAGTCAAGGACAATGGGAAGAACATAGAGAAAAAGTAATAGAGATCACATGAAAATAGACTTATTACACCAAAAAGAGGAAATTGGAAAAGATTCCTGGAGTTGCAGAATGTTGTAATGGAGACAATAAATGCATTGTGTGAATTCAGACTCAGATTTGAGCAGATGAAAAGCAATCAACCAGTCAGTTGATTTCTATCAAGTCAGAAAACAGAAAGAATATCGATTTAAGACAGTGAGCTGTCTAAAGTACATGTCACCATCAAGGAGACCAGCATGAGTATCACAGAACCAAGTGGAAGAGAGAGATCATGCAGACAAAATATGGAAAAGAATCAAGGATGATTTTTCATAAATATGATAAATAGATCAACAAACTGAAAGTGAGATGGATTTGGAGAACCACACTGATCTGTTACTATCAGGTTTTGTAAGACCAAGGACGAAGAGAGAATTTCAGAAGCAATAGGGGAAAAATGGCTCATCCCTTATATGAGATCCTTAGCAGATCATAAGAGGCTTCCATCAGAAATCTGTACTCCAAAAGGCTGTTGTATTCAAAAGTCAAATAAAAAATTCGAAACAATGCAAGACTGTCAGTTAAGAACCCCACACCTAATGGCGGCATCCTTCAGTCATAAAGTAGCAATAAGACAAGCTCAGATAAAAGTAAAGTTCATTACCACCAAACCTGAAGTGTAAACATCAAAGGATGTCCCACCAAGAGGAAAGACTTGGTTGTAGCATGCTGCTGCTGGATGTATACACTATTTCAGTACTACAAATACATGAGCAACTGCAAAAACCAGTGTTATTTTAAGGCTGTATATAACCCCACTGGAGGCTCCCTCTGTGACATGAGGGGCTACCACATGTGATACCCAACTCACCATGGCCTGATGCCTGCTCCATGGGATTTTAGTTCCAAGAGGCACCTGGACAACCAAAAGCAAAATGTAGATTTCCACAAACGGGAGAAAGAATAACAAACTTTTCACTACAAAGACAGAAAGAAAGAAAAAGAAGAGGAGTAAGGATGGTTGTGGAGGCGCACACCTGTAGTCGCAGCATGAGGGAGGCAGAGGCAGGCAGATCTCCATGGTTTTCAGGCCAGCCAGGTCTCTATGGAAGAGGAAACAAATACAATACAGGAAAGGAATTATAAAGGCTGCAGGACATGCAGAAAACAAGGAAATCCTATTCTGGTAAATGCATTAAGTTTTCAAATCAGAAGAATTACTAGAATATATTTATGAAGAATAAATAATACTATTATATGCCCTCAACAACAAAACTCACTGACACCTAAAGACCCTAAGCATGAGCAGCTGAAATGATGAAAACAGACAGTATATGCAGAGAGTAAGCTGCATGCTAGCCTACTATCAGGGAGCAGGTCAAATATTTCCAGGAGACAGAAAGTTCTCTATTAATGAACCATTTCCTTTTAGAAGAAGGCACAATTGTAAAACTGCCCTGTAAGAGACTGAAAATCATAGTGCCAGTGGAATTAGAATGATCAACAGCGCTACAGAGAGAGTGACGAATGCAACATTTCACTTTATTAATGAGTAGGGGATTAGAGACCAAGGCAACATAGTAAAACAACCATGATTAGCAGATACATAAAGGGCATTCCAGCATAAGGAAACGGTGCATATGAAAAATATTTGAGGGCTTCCCCCAATAACTTAAAATTGAATTGCTTATGATCATGTGAATTTTCTGGATATATACCAAGAAGAGAAAATGGGATCTTGAAGAGATATTTACTAATCTTGATAGCTCTATTAACCATAATATCTTTAAAATATTTTTATTAATTCTTTGAGAATTTCATACTATGTTCATCATATCAACACCTTTTCTTTCCTACCTCCTAGATTCTTTTCCTTTCCCTATCAACTCTCTATATTCTTTTCTTCCTCATGATGTCCAATTCATGTTGCTCATATTCACTTGGGTATGGGACTACCCAATAGCAAATGGTGCACCTACTCACACCCACACCCACACCTTTAAAGAAAACTCACTACAATTACTTTTCTGGAATAGACCTTGAATTTAATCACAAAGTGGTACTTCCATTACACTTTTATCATTATTGCACCAATGTGTACATCTTGCCAGGCTTGTCTTTAGCTTGTGGAGTTCACGGCTGTGTAAGGCTGTTGATTACTGTCTTCTGGTTGTATCCATAACACCTTGGCACTATGAAAACTAGTCACTCAAGACTCTGCTGACAAAAATGCAAATGCCCTGCCACGTTATCCAGCCTTAAAAATAGAAGGAAATTTTGACATGTCCTAAACTTAGACACCCACAGAAAGGATTGGGCAAAGAGAAATAGACCTGTCACTAATCGCTCTTGAGTCAGTGGTATGAACTGTTTGGAATATTCAAAATTATAGCTACAAGAGCTGAATAATCATTTGAGTAAAAATGGTGGGAGGGACTGAGGAGTTGTTTGGCGAGTGAGGTGTGGCTGTATGCTATAGCTATGCTCACCTAAAAATGGATGGCAGGGGAAACACATGTAACATAGATTTTACTATAATTAAAGAAAAAGAAAATGGAAGAATTATTTTAAAATTTAACAAAATCCACGTCAGTATCACATTAACAATTTAAAAAGCATTCCATGACTATGTTTTGATAAAAAAAAAAAAAAGGAGTGTAGTATAGTAACATTGCATATCAAAAATGTCTTGGGAATATCATGTTTAATATGAAAATAGGATGCCAAACATTTAGGAAGTGGGCACTTGGAAGCTCACTATTTACACTGGGGTTATTTGCTCTAAGCTGAGGTGCAGTGAGGGTTGCACAGGAAAGCTGGGGAAGTCTGAAAATTATTTGGAGCATAGAGAGTTAACATTTGCATTGCGCCCTCCAGATTTTGAGGCTGGCATCTCCCTCTATGGTGCTCCACAGTGTTTAAATGTTCTCCATTATAATCCTAGGATTTGTCCTTGGTGAAGGCTGGAGGCAGGAGCATCCCAGGGGAGGATTATTGCTTGCATTGTTATTTAAAAACACAGTAAACAAATGACAAGGAATTCACCATAGGAAACTTCCGCCTTGAGCTTTGAGATAGTAGGGGATTCAAATGGGATTTTCAAAGTTGTATTGCTGGTTTTGCTAACAGAACAGATGTGGAATATGCATCTATCCCTATGTATACATAGATATATTCACATACACACACACACACACACACACACACACACACACACAAACACACACACACACACACACACACACACACACACATGCACACACTCATTCACACACATCGAATGACATTTTCTACAGCAGCCTGCTTTGTCCACCATATTCACCACAGTGAGGTGCTCAATACCCAGTGCACATGTTTGTAATATCAGGCACTTTGTGAAATCTAACTGGGTTCAACTTTTCATCTTCTGCTTCATATTACTTATAATGCCTCATGTTTTCTTTGACTTTAGAGTATTAAACTATTAGATCAAAATATTTAGTATGCTTTAACAGATGACATGAATGTTCACAATTAAGAAAATCTGCTGTTACCTCACATACAGCCTTACTGTTCATCCTCTTCATTTCCACGGAGACATGACTGAGATTTCATTAAACACTTTCTAATAAATATTAAAAAATGTTTTCTTTATACATAAACATCATACCTTAATGGAAAAATAATAGGAAAATGTAGTTTGAACACATGAAAATGAGAGCTATAGTTTTATCACTTCCAAAAGGTCCATGTTGATTATATTTTTATTTCTTTAGTCTTTTATTTCTTAAGACAATTTATTGTTTCTATTTTTGGAAAATATGGTTTTACACTCTGTAAGTTGGAGTTCTATCTCTTAAGTTCATATCTACATGCTCTTTTAAAAAATATACAGGGATAGAGAGACATCTCAACAGTTTAAAGTGTTTGCTGCCCTGATGGACAACCTGGGTTTGGGTCCTACTACCTACTTCAGGTGGCTCACAACTACCTCTGACTCTGGCTTCAGGTAACTGATCCCTTCCTTTAGCCACTGAGGGTATATACCCTCAAATGCACAAACACTCACATAGACTCACACAGACATATACATAATTTTAAAAATAATATAAGATATCTTTAAAAAATAAAAAAATATTTTGCTCATTTATTTTAGTTGGACATTTTTTTTTCTTTTCTCAGTGTTAGATCACAATTCTAATGCAAGTATTTGACTATTCATTCTATAGATATTTTATAGTTTCTGAAGCCATCTCCCCCTTTTCTGAAAATGTGGGTTTTTTTTTTTCTTCTGCTTTTTACTGTGATAGGTTTGCTGTAGATAATATGGGACTCTTATAAATGGCCTTGATTGAAGCTCTCGGCAAATGCACACTGTGGACTGCAGGCTTCTAACCCAGAAACCACTCTCTCTAGTTAGTTGCTTGGAAGTCTACATTTGGCATTCTCTATTGAAAATGGTGATTTAGAAGTATCAAAGTTTTCTTTGGTTAATTGAATCTTGACCATTTCAAGTTAATTAGAAAGAAAGGCTTGTCAGACTCAGAGAACTACTAAGTTTTCAGGAAGCTCAGGAGTTTTTTGAGATTTACAAGACACATTTTTGGGGTTAAACAACAATTCCTGAGGGAGGAGAGGATACCCCTAAGTGACACTGAGGACAAGTCCTCAAAGAGTTCTAGTAATGTAGCATCCTTGTGGCATCACCTACTGGGTGTTGATTTTGGTGAGAAAGCTACCTTCAGTGACTCCTCCTCTTGCAAGCAGTTTCTCTGAATTGATTGGTTCCCAATGAGAGACTTGAGCTGCCCATCAGTGCTCTGACAGGTGATGAACAGGATGAGCTCGCGCTCTCTCTCTCCAGGAATAGTCACAAAATAATTGGTTACTGTAGATAGGTGATTGGATTTCAAAAGAATGTTTTTCAGGCTGTGGATTTATATGGAATTTGGTTATGGACTCTAGCCAGACTTTTACTGTACACATTATTTTTACATGTTTCAAATGCATATGTGATACCTTTGTGGCTTTGTTTATAATTCAGTCATGTGCATATTAGTCAGGAAGTCGATCACTCTGCTACATCCTTAGCCTTATATTGAAGGGTTTAAATTAATAAATTCCATCCCAGTCCATCATAAAATGTCAATCAATAATTCAATTAATGATACATGGATATCAATGAATGATTCAAATGATCACAGTGTATTAAATTAGAAATCACCACAAAAATTAACATAAAAAAGGCAAGTAAGGGAAGGAGATGATAAGGGGAAGGAAATAAAGAATGTGGGAAAGTATTTAATTGTGGTTGGAAGTTTCTCTTTGTCCTGCCCCATCCTGAAGCCACTTAGAACCAAGTAAACACACAGAGGCTTATATTACTTACAAACTGTAAGGCCAACAGCTTAAGTTTTTTGCGAGCTATGTCTATCATCTTAAATTAACCCATTTCTATTAATCTATGTTTTGCCACAGAGCTGTGGCGTTACCAGTCTGCTGGCATGTTGCTCCTTGGACAGGCTGGCTTCTCTTCCTCCTCTCCTTTCTTCTTCTTGTCTTTCCCTTAAATTTCCTGCCTAGCTATAATCTGCCTTGCCCTAGGCCAGAGCAGCTTCTTTATTAACCAATTATAGCAACATATATTCACGGTGTACAGAAAGACCATCCCATAGCATTTAATTTTAAAAAGGACAATTTTGAGAGATGACTGTCATCACAATAAAAACAGCATATATTCCATGCCTTTAAAAAATAATGATCCAGGAAAGATCCAGTCAAAATGGAAGTTTCAGTTAGTTATATAACAAGGAAGGATTTAATATCAAAAGATATAGAAGCCAGAAGAAGCAGAAAGAACTTGGGGAAATTTTTGTGGGCTTTAGTGTGTCCACAAAATGTAGTCTAGACTTACCTTTAAATGCTTTTCTACCTTTCCCATTTTCCATAGACAGGAATACACACTCTTTTTTCAACAGCATTTCAAAGAAAAATTTGCCCATTCTAAGTGTTAGTGCTTCAGAGTGTTCTCACACATACAGAAGAAAAGGCTTGACAAGAGTAAACACACTCCATAATTTCTGAAGATAAAACAATATGATGTAATCTACAGATGGCATTCACATGTCAACAGTATCTCAATATTGATCTTTATGTCAGACTCCTCTCCCACCCAGGATCCAGTTTTTATATGTGTGAGGTTTTGCAGCCATTGCACCCCCATCAACTCACTTAACCTGAAAGATATTCACTTAACCTACTCATTCACTTTCTGTCTTTTATGAAGCATTGAGCTTTGCAAAACTCAGTCGGCTATGTAACATTTTTACTTCTCACAGTTACACTTCGTGTTCTCATGTTTGGCAAGGATGCTCCAGAAGCTCTTAACCTGTGCTTCTTCAGCTCATCTCTCTAGGGTGATGGTAGATCACCATACTGACGACAATAATTTTGACCATTTGGTTACAACATACCAAGTTTCACCTATTTCTGTTGTTTAAGGTTACCAGGCATCCCTTTGTGTAAAGCTTTTGAAGAAGAGAAAGTCCATTCAGTGTGAAGCTTGAGGTTCCTGATCATGCTTTTTTGAATCTTTGTGTCCATTGGTGAACATTGTCTCCTTTGTAATCAGATCTTTGGAGGTTAGAAACAATTCCATTGTAAAGAATATCTTTCTGTTTCATCCCATAAATATGTTTACTTGCGTATTTATCAGTTTGTTGGCCAATAAGGAGGGGCAGGGCTTTTCCCAGTTTTTATTTTTTAGACAATATGTTTTAGACCTCCTTTAGATGAACTTCTTTTGGGGAAATAGAATGAAGTCAATGGGTAAAATTCAGCTGTGCTGTTTTCCTAAACACAAAACCTGGAACTCTGCTGTCATTGCATTAAAGTGTTCAGTTTTCATTTTTTTTTTTTTTTTTGTGCCTTTTCAAGTATTAGAGATTTGTCAGCATGATGCGTGACATGTGAAAAGCCACTGCTATTTCATCTCTCGGTATGTTTCTCAGTGAGGTGGCAAGCAGATTTTGTTTTTACATTAGTTTGTTCGTCCATGCTTTGTTCTTGGGTTCTGTTGTTGTTGGTTTTGTTTTATTTTTAGTGGTTGTGGTAGTGATGGTGTTTGAGATATTGCTATTTTCCTTCTTTAAATTTATTAAGGATCCGTGCTGGTGGCATGCAACTGGCTAAAATACATTTCTTGTCAATCATGTCTGTGGAGCAAATGTTTACAAAAGTGCCGGCCTCTGGGAGTCACCAGCTCTGGAGGTTTCTTTCTTTGTCCTGTCAGACAATTAGCCGGGATGTCATTCTGCATTTCCAACTCACCTATCAGACCCAAGCCCTAGTCTCTCATTTATTGCTTGCAGCTTGCTCTACTATGCAGATACACTCTTTTGTTGATCCTCACCTGGAAATCTGTTTGTTTGTCCTATCACTGGGACGCTGTAAATTAGCTTCAACTCTCTATTCTTCAGCCTTGGGGTAAATCCTGTTTTAAGCCTTGTATTCCCTGTAGGTACAATAGCCTTGGGTTGTGCTTGAAGGGAAATTTTGATAAGCAGAAGTTACATTTGGACAGAAACAGATTGTGAAAACAGTGATTCCTTCCAGAACCTGAGTACTTCATTCTAAGGAGTTCCCACTGTGACCTGGGTGTTCATGGGGTTTGCAAGAGCATGTGAGGTACACAGTCATATCAAAACTATTTTCATATAAAAAGGAACTCATATGCTTTTGTTTTGTTCTCATCTTTTTGCAAGTGTGATTTGCAATTCTTCAAGGCAGAATGATTTATAATAGTTCAATAGAGTGAGGACAGAAGCTCATGAAAGGATTCAGCAGACTTCTGTTTATTCAGGTATCAAAGAGATTTGCAAAAATGTAAATAATGCAATTCTCAATGCAGTTGATTACTTAGAGAAATAATGATCATTTATTTAAATATGCCATACTTATTTATTTTTAAGTGAATTAATAAATATTTGAATTTCATCTCAAACTCAACTCACTGCCTGGTAAATAACACTAGATAAGATTTATATGAACAAAAGCAATAGGAAGCCTCAAATTTAAATTAAAAAAACAGGCATATGATCCTATGTGTGAACACAATTAAAACTATCACAGTGCTTATTAGTTTCCTCTAATAGCCAGAATTTCTGTTTCCTGAGCTGGACTCTTTATGACCAGCCTTCCTCTGCTCACTTTCACCTGGACACAGGGTTCATTCTTTGAAGCCGTCATCTTTCCCTTGATTAGAACTTCACCTGATCTGGAGCCTGGCTGACCTGAATCACTTCAGATTTTGGTTCTTTGGAAGTGTATTCTATAGAGAAGGATTTGCCTCTAACACACAAAACTCATACATTGACTTATTATTAGCACTTGGTCCTTTTCCATGTAGGAAATATCTTTTAATAAACATACCAGAAAGAAGAAGGGGTGAAACCATCCGTGCTCAGCTATGGCTGTTGCGCCAGATCAGTCGGTGCAGAACCTGCTTCCTCCCTGCTTGTCCACCCCTTTGCCCAATACTGGGGTGCCAATCCATCATCTATTCCATGATGGATTCAGATTTTTATATATTAAATACATTTCTAATATGTTAGTTGTTTTTAATGGAATAATTCTAAAATCCTGTGGTAGTTGTTGGCTCCTGTGCAGTGCTTCCAAACAGTAAAGTTTTATAACTACACCCTTAAGCTTTGTAAATTAGGGTGAGGGTGAGAGCAGGGCCTCACTGGGAAAAGACACTTGCTGCCAAGCCCGATGACCTGAGCTGAAGCTCTGACGTCCTCATGATCGAAGGCAAGAACTGATTTTCACAACATCTCTGCCATAGACTTAGTGTTCACCCTGTGCAGAACGGCACAGAGATTGTAATGTGACATTTCAGCATGATCGTCTTTCCTGTTCTGAAGTGCGAGATGTTCCCAATTATGATTGCTGCTAAAGAGAAACGTCTGTATAGGAGGCCTGGAGAGCTTTGTGCACATTCTGACTTCATTTTTTAATCATTGCTGTGTGTCTCTCTAGTGCATCCGCCCATCTCCGAAGCCAGGCTGGTGATTCTGATGATGCATCATCATGGCTAAATGCAGTCCATCATTTCAGCAGGCTCTTCACATTGTGTTGTTGTTAATGATGCCTTTTATTTACCAGAACCATAGGCGATATGATATTACTCTCATTCAGCGAGCCCAGCAGGAGACTTTGAAAAAGTGTAATGCATTGACTCTAATGTCTCTGATCAGGTGGATCCGGCCTGGAGAACCTCCAAGTGGATAATTACATTTTGCTACCTCTAATTTCCACCACTCCTTTGAGAGCAAATAGCATTCTTCTCTTTTTAAACTCAACACATGTGTGATGTCTTCTGAATGATATCTTAAAAGGAGAAGAAAATTAGTCAGGCTTAGCCTCAGGGAAGCAGGAGAAAAAGAACAACAACAGAAAAAATGTGGACCATTCTAGAATCAGGAGGGCACTGACGTCTGTTCTTCTCTTCAGAATCTATGTTCTCTTTTTTTTTTCACTTGAGCCATCTTTCCTCAGTTACAAATAAACAGAGTTCTCAGGCCAAGCATTGCACCCATAAAGAGAGGAAGCAATCGAACGTGATCATTCTTACTCAGACACACACATTATATTTGTACATAGCGCTGAGATGTTTGAATTTTAAAAAGGATAGCTAGCGGAAGCGGCAAGACACAGCACAAAGCAGCAGCTTTTCATGATAGAAACCAGAGCACACATATTGTGACAGACAGTCTCAAAGAATGAGTGTGGTCCTGCTGATCGCAAATGACCTTTCCAGCCCCACTGAAACTATACTGCTTTGTAAGGCCAAAATAAATACCAGATTTTGTATCCATGTACAATTCTGTGCTTATAAACATGTCGGAATCAAGCAGAACTCTGCAAATATCTCTGAAACTACACTGCTTTGAAGATAAAGGTCCCCATTTCCAACCAATCATACCTTTAAGGAACAAACACATCTAGAGTCTAATGTGTTGAAGGGTAAAGGTGAGTGGATGATGCAGATGAGGCACAGTATCTCATGCAAGAAGATGGAACTCTGAAATCTACAAACAACAAGACTAGCTGTCAGTCCCCACTGGTATGATCAGATGGAATGCAATATCTGGATATGTATCCCTGCCATGGTTGCTGTATGGGAGTTTCTTCTGCCTAGGCAAACAAAATTTTCTCCACTACCTCATTGACAGTTCACATTACCTCATTGACTTTCTACTTTCCACTGTTCTTGTAAAACCTTAAGACCATAGTCATCCTCCCAAAACTTCTTCGTATTAAATGACTTTGATTGTCAGAGTTTTCCCACATTTCCTTTACTGCCTTCCCTAAGTTCAGTATTTGACTGAATGCCAAGGTCCTTCCAAGGTGGATTCACAGACCCCTGGAGCTTTGAGCATTGTTTTACCCTTCAGAAGTCCATGCTTATACAAATAACCACACTTATTAGCATGAGTATTGGCCAATATTGGCTAGAAATGGCCAGATAATAAATATTCAGTATTTGAAGATTATGGGTGCTTTCTTTTTCTGTAATTTATTTTCATTATGGTATCTTTTGAAAAGCTGAAAGACAAGTTTAGCTCAGAATTTGTAAACATTCTGCTCACCACTGTCATAAATGAGAATCTCAATATATCCTGTAAAGATATTAGGATGGAGAAGACACAACGAATCCCTGCTACCAAGACCACCTGATTCGGGTTGTTGGGATAAGGCAATTGCCTAGTGCTAAGCATACCGCTTGTGCAGTGTACTCAAGCTCTGTTCCCATCACCTATATTGGGTGGCTTACAATCATCTGCAAGTCTGGCATCAGGGGATCTGACATTTTCTTTTCACCTTTAGGGATACCTACATTCTTGTGTGCTTACACAGACACACTCATACACACAGGGGAGATGGAGAGAGAAGGGGAGGAAGGAAACAGGGAGAGAAACACATGCATACTTTTTTTTTTTTTTGAAAAAGTAGTTGTCTCTTTATTGTAAATTAATGTATATCATTGTTTTGTCTACATGTATGTCTGAGCACATACCGGTGCATGATACCCACGGCATCCACAAGAGGCATCAGATGCCCTGGAAATGGAGGTGTGAGCTGCCATGTGAATGCTAGGAACTGAACCCAGGTCCTCTGTAAAATCAGCCAGTGCTTTTAAGTGCTGAGCCGACTCTCCGGTCTCTAATAGCTATTGATCTAGAAACTTTCCAATTTCATTAGACTAATGCTTTTCTGGGTACATATCATCACTTTCAAACTATTGTGTTTGCAATTGTTACTTATTATATAAGTTGAACAAAGTAGCATGTATCTGTGTCCTTCTGTAAATAATTTAATTATCCCCTTCTAATACCTGTTATTTTCTTTCATGTATATTAGGAGCATGATTCTCATTCCTCTACCAATTTGCATTAATTTAGGATTGGATGTGACTTCCTAAGTACACCTTAGTGTTTAAGTCATCTAAACCTAGTCAACTTTGAATACATTAGCAGATGACCCAGGTTGAAGAGGAGGGTATTTTGTATGGGCAGAGGTATCAGCCTAATCAAACCACACTCCTTACCACATCTTTTATGGAAGCTCCCACACAGAGGCTATGCCAAATCTCCTGAGCCTGTGGTAGATTCCGAGGCAGGCTTAGCAGGACTCAGAATTGACCCAGCTATTAGAATCCATCACCACAGCCACACAGCAGCAGTGCTTCACAGACATCAGGTCAACTGGGACCCATACAGCAAGCTAGGCTTGGCATCATCTGTGCAACATGCTGGAATTGATCATGTGAAATAAATCTGCTATTCAAGAAGCAGGAAAGGGTGTCATTCATATAGTTCCCATAGACACCAAGAATCACAAGTGCCTTTCTGTGTGGTATATTCTCCTTCACTCTTGCCCTTTAGATATCCTGATCAAACTGTAAGTCTGCAATGTGTTTTTTAGTTTACTAGTATTTATTGTGTAGATTGGGGGGGTATAAACTACAACACATATGTGGAGGTGTCAAGTGATGACATGAGATTTTAAACTACCTTCCACATTCCAGCCTTCTGACACTCATAAAGCTCCTGCAGGAATTGATTTTGAACTCCCAACTTCATATTTAGAGAAATATCAACATCACAGCCTTGGCATCTCCTCACTTGGTTTAGTTTCATTGGTGGGAAGATATAGAGAGGATTGCAGAAGCAGAAAAGAAGAAGAAAAAGAAGAAGGAGAAAAAGAAGAAGAAGGAGAAGGACTGGAGTGAGTGTGAAAAAAAAGGAGAAGGAGGAAGGGGAGCAGGAGGAGGAGGAAAAGAAGGAAAAGGAGAAGAAGAGGGAATAGGAGAAAGAGGAGAAAGCAAGCAGGGAAATGGGAGAAGCCAAACCAAGCTCAAGTAAGATTATCAACAACAAAACAGATCGTGCTTGTGTTTGCTTGATGAAATTTCCTAAGGAAATATACTACTTACAATTATTGTCTCCTGAGTTCAGAAAAGTCAAGCCCAGCAGAAGCTGAAATGCTTGAGAGATAGTTTCTGCTTTGGCAGTGACTGGAGTAAACAGGCCAGTGATTGATTTACTAACCAGGAGACTCCTACTGTTCATCAGCAAATCAGAAAGATTAAAAAAGGGGGGGGGTGAGGCCTTGAGAGGTGGCTTAAGTAGTCAAGTATTTGCTAGCATGAAAACTTGAATTCAGATCCCAACACTCAAGTGAAAAGCTGAGTATTGTGGACTGCACCTGTGACCTCAAAGTTAAGGAGACGCCTATAAGAGTATCTATGGGGCTTCCTGGCCCATCAGTTAAAGGGTAAGGTAAGCTCCAGCTTCAGTGAGAGACTCTGCCTAAAATAAATAAGGTGGAAATGGATTGGGGAAGATACCTGACATAGACCTCTGACCTCCACATGTATACATACATGTGCACTTTACTCTACTTACGCAGGTGTACACGCACAAACCAGTACACACATAGACACCAGGAAAAGGTCTGCTAAGGACATTTATTCTTCCCAGTTTACCAAACAAACAAGCCAGAAAAAGAACACAGATACACAACACATTCACAATATCTGGTTCCAGTGTAGTGGGTCATCTGAAAACAGAACTCACCCTAGGTTTCTGATCCTGTGCCTCCAGTATCTCATTCAGAAGTGGAGCCTGTTTTTCATCACTGTGAAAATCCACTACACTCCAGGCTCTTTGTTTTCCAGTGTTCCATTGGTGCCAAACATGAGACTTTTGTATTAAGGGACTGAGAAAAACATGTGGACCAGCTGATTACATTTTATCCCAAAGCTACCCTTGAACATCATGAATCTTTCTCCTCTCAAATTTGTCATTCTGAATACATAAACAGTTGCTGTTGTGTGTAGCCTTGTGTCTTGTTGGTAACTCATTGTCTTTACACCAAATTATAAACAATTGTTCTAACCAGTTAAACGTTCAGGGTTTTTTTGTTTTGTTTTGTTTTTCTTATTTTTGGAAAAAAAAAAAAGTTGTCTTCCACTGTTTTCTACAACAGTTTTCTGGGGAGCTGATAGAACAATGCAAAAGATTTTAGTGCACAAAGTTAGTTCATTGCTAGGAGTGGGAAGAAGCAGCATACCCACCACTTTTCACAGCACCCATACAGTCTGCACTAGTGCAAATAACACACACACTGCCTTCCATGTTACAAATGGAGCTGTAAACTCATCCTCCAGTGCGCACAGCCCAGATCCTAGTGTAGAATATTATTTTAAGGTGTATTAGTTTTGTTTATGTTGCATTTGTTTAACTCTGTGAATCTGTGTTACTGTGCCTGTGTAAAACAATCTGATGGCTTAATAAAGAACTGGCCAATAGCAAGGCAGCAGAAAGGATAGGTGGGGCTAGCAGGCAGAGAGTATATAAAGAAGGAGAAGTCTGGGAGGAGAGGAGAGAGCTAAGATCTAGGATCCAGGGAAGGAGCGGGACTCCAGGGGCCAGCCACCCAGCTACACAACAAGCCACAGAGTAAGAGTAAGATTTACAGAAGTTAAAGAAAAGGAAAAGCCCAGAGACAACAGGTAGTCAGGATAACTTAAAATAAGGAAAGCTGGCTAGAAACTAAGCCAAGCTAAGGCTGGACATTCATAATTAAGAATAAGCCTCTGTGTGTGATTTATTTGGAAGCTGGGTGGTGGGCCCCCCAAAAAGAGCAAATCCTCCAACAACATCCAAGTCAACTCATTACTATGGGAGACTGAGTCAGAGAAATAAGAACTGAAGGCAAAGTAAATGGAGGAATGGTCATGGGGTGGGTGCAGGAGACTGGGCAGGCAGTACAATATTCTCATCTTTTCTGCTTCTTGTTAAATATGTGTTGAAATAATATATTTTATCTCAACTATGGGATTTTAGCTATTAAATATTGCAATTTGGGGGCATTCATTTAGCAAAACTGTTGTGAAATTATAAATGTCATATAATTTTGAAGAAATGCAGCACAAGGCCATTGGATATTTCAGGTTCTCAAACATTTTAAGTTCTAATTTTCTTGAAGGAAACAATTCAAGGCTGTTTAATCACATGGAGTCATTCTTCCTGCCAGAAGACACAACTGCAGCGAGCCAAGCTATCGTCTATCTAACATCTTGCCTGACAGGTATCAGAAGTAAACTTTCTGTTTTCATTGCTGTTTTGAGGACAAAGCAAAATATGGTTTTCTAAAGGCCCCAATACATTGACATTTCTCTGAATATGAACTGTATTAGGTTACCTAATATTCAGTTATCAATCTAGATTTACCTAACTTTCCAAACCAGTAGGTTCCTGTTTACATTGACAATCCCACCACCCTGGGGAATTCCTATCTAGCTTTTCTTCATCCTAAGATCATGTTTTCACCAGAAATTTTGTTCCTTTGGGGGGGTATAAGACTGAGAAACTGTAGAAAATAACTAACTCTTTTGAAAAAACAGTGCTGCTTCAAAAAGATACTCATGAGAGGATGGAGAGTCCTGGAATCATCCAGAAGGCATTGTCTCCAGTGATGGGGAGATTAATTAAATGCAGCATCTGCATGACATCAGTCGTTGACAATTTCCAGCCATAAAATGCCATTCTTTTCCATTAACTTGAGGGTCATTGGGGGGAGTTTGTCTCCATTTCACCAGACAGAGTACAAAACATTGTGACATGCTTAATATTTCTTCCGCCAAGATGTCCACTCTGATTCCTCACCCTTTACGGAGTTGTTGATTTCATCTTGCACTTAGCTGCCAGAAAAGCGATTGCACGCACAGGACCAGTCACAAAGCGAAAATGAATTATACATCAGAAGTGACTGCATTTGAGTCAAAAAACTTAGACTTCAGCATCTTCAAATTACTGTGTGATTTAAGAAGGAATACATTTAAGAAGATAGCATTGGACGGGGGTGAAGGGGTCAGCACTGGCCCGGTTTAATATAATTTAGCTTTCAATTATTTATTTTTTAAAGAGCTCCTAAGCTCACTGAATCTCTTTAATGGCAATGTCAAAAGTCTGGAGACTAGAGAAAAGACATAAATATGGCAGGTTGTTATGCATGTAATGTTACAAGGCCTGTTGAAATCTAAAGTGCTCACTAGAGCAGAGGAAGCCAACAGGACCAGTCAGCTGGCAAAATGAAGAGTAGGTCTCCTCTTTTGATGACAACTGGCTCCTTTTCTCACAAATATAACTGGCATTCCCCACTGATCAGTCTGAGAAGCCTATAAATTTTACCAACAGTAAAATTAATTCAACAAAAGATTTCTCTGATTTCTTCAGCAACATGCCTGAAAGGATACATGTGAACCCTGTCTCCTTCAGGGTTCATTGTCAAGTGATAAAACTTGAGTCACTGAAGAAATGACATCTACATCTGTCAAAACACAGGATAAACCAGTGTTGTAAGTTTCTGTGTGACTGTAAGTTTCCACGTGACAGCTGATGGCTCCTGGGGTTTGAAGAGAGTCAGTTTTTTTCAGAAGTGTGTCCTTTAGTATTGCTACCATGTTTTACACAGGAGTATATGGACTGTACAAATTGGACTCTATAAATGATTATAAAACACTATTTAAAAATCCACAGTTGGGGGTAGAGGCGGGATGGACCTGAGAGGAGTTAGAGCAGGTAATGGTCAGTGAATTTGATCAAGACACATCCTATGGGAGTCTCAAAGAATAGGTAGAAATATTATATTAAAACAAAGCAACAAGGATTATAGTTTAGTTGTACAGGAACTTTTAGCTCTAGCCCCACCTGTCTCCACAACAAGCTTTTCCTGTTCTGGGGTTAAAGACCTACTATCCCAATCCTTCCCTGAACAAGGCAATAATTAGTGTCCACAGAAATACCTGGTATCTCAATTACTATGCTTCTTTTTCATCCCCTCACTGTTTTTGAGATGATTGGTTGGGTCTCTTCCTTGGTTCTTTCTTTTCCAGGTGCTGGAATCTTCCTCTCATCCAGATCAGAAGGGCATGGACAAGGTGGCAGTGTCAGGGGTGTGACTGCATGTACGCTGAGACTTGCTGTGTGATTAGAGGACAAGGAGAGGAAGTCTATGATCACTGCATATTGAAGCACAGCTCCCATGCCACCATCTCAGGAGCTTCTTAGTTCACATCTATGAAAAAGTTGTGAATGAAGTGACAAGATGAAGAGGAATCCCTTTCTCTCTTCTTGTATCTTACTGGGCTTTTTAAACCTTGTCTTTACTCACTCCATGAAAATTTCCCTAGTTCCTAATGCCTAGGAACCTAAATTTAAAATTTTAAGCTTACCTTTTTTGGATACTTTATGAAAATCAATGCTTTATTTCTTACCTTCTTGTATCATATAAAACTTTGGCATACACTCCTTATTCAAATTTCTATCTCCAAACATTTCTTTGGTGGTTTCCCTCCTATTTTGAATTGTATATCCCACAGCCTAGCCAAAGTTGTTTCTACTTTTGTGTCTCTATGCTGTTGGTCTGTTTTTTCTTTTACTCTTAGTCTTTTAGTCTTTGCTCTTTATTCTTTGGGGGCCTGTCATCCAGACCCCAAATGAATCACACAGAGAAACTTTTCATTACTTATACATGCCTGGAATGCCTGACCTTAGCTTGGCTTGTTTCTAGCCACTTTTCTTAAATTATCCCATCTATCTTTTGCCTCTGGGCTTTTATGTTTCTATGTTTCTGTATTACCTTTCTTTACTTCTTACTTCATGGCTTGCTGAGTAGCTGTGTGGCTGGCTCCTATAGTCTTCTTCCTTCTCTCACTCCTAGATCTTTTCTTCCCAGATTTCTCCTCCTATTTATTCTCTCTGACTGCCAACCCTACCTATCCTTTCTCATGCCTTGCTATTGGACATTCAGTTCTTTATTAGACCAGTTAGGTATTTAGACACACAAAGTAACACAGCTTCACAGAGTTAAACAAATGCAACATAAAAGAATGCAGCATATCTTTGCATCATTAAACAAATATTCTACAACATAAACAAATGTAAGACGTCTTAAAATAATATTCTATAGCATCTCCAAATTCTCAAAGATTTGTTTAGGTCTCTTTCTTAGAGAAGCCATCAGTTGATGTGGCCAACAGAAAAATCTTGATACATGGAGTTTTTTAAAATTTCTTCTTTTTTATTTATTCTTATGTTATAAATTACATCCTGACTATAGTTTCTCGTTGGTTCTCTCCTCTCAGCACCCCACTCACCTTCCCTCTCCTCCAGATTCATTCCTCCTCCATTTCTCTTCAGAAAAAAAGCCTCTCAAGTCTATCAACCAAACCTGGCATAACAAGTTACATTAAGACTAGGTATAAACCCTCATATCAAGGTTGGATGAGACAACCCAGTTGGAGAGAAAGGGTCCCAGAAGCCAGCAAAAGAGTCAGCAACAGCTTCTGATCCTACTGTTAGGTGACCCACAAGAACACCAAGCTACACAACCATAACATATATGCAGAGGACCTAGGTCAGACCCATATAAGCTCCCTGATTGTAGGTTCAATCTCCGTGAATCTCTATGAGTCCTGGTTAGTTGATTGAGTTGATTGTGTGGGCCATGTTCCTGTTGTGTCCTTGACATCTTTGAGTCTTAAAATCCCTTTCCTCCTTCTTCCCTCTTCCACAGGATTCTTTGAACTCCACCTAATGCTTGGCTGTGGGTCTCTGTATCTGCTCCTAACAGTTGCTGGATGAAGTCTTCCTGATGACTATTATATGAGGCTCCAGTATACAAGTATAGCGGAATATCATTAGGAGCCATTTTATTAGGTATTTTTCATGTTGTTTTTGGTTTTGCCTTTGGTCTCTGGGCTATAGTGCCTCTGAATCCTTGTGTTCCAACAGTGTAAAGGGTAGGATCCCTCTAATGGCGTGAGTCTCAGGCTGGACCAGTCATTTGCTGGCAACTTGCACAATTTCTGCATCAACCTGTACCTTAGTAACATCTTCTAGTACACAACACCCACACTGGATCCCTTCCATTTCCATTCCCACTCACCCCCCAGTCCACCTGTAAAATCTATTCTAGTTACCCTTCCCAAGAGATCCATCACTCCCTGTTTGAACCCTCCTTGTTATTTAGTGCTGTGGCATGTCCTGTATGCTGTAAATATGTGTTACTATGATTGATTGATAAATAAAATGCTGATTGGCCAGTAGCCAAGGAGGAAGGATAGTGTAGGCAGGACAAGGAGGAGGAAAAATCTGGGAGGTGGAAGGCTGAGGCAGAAAGACACTGCCTGCCACTGCCATGAAAAGAAGATGTAAGGTACCAGTAAGCTACAACCCACATGGCAACTTATAGACTAATAGATATGGGTTAATTTGAAATATAGGAACTAAATAACAAGAAGCCTGAGCCATTAAGCCAAACAGTTTAAATAATATGTGTCTCTGTGTTTATGTTTTTATTATTTTAATTAATTAAGGTTTTTTTCTAGACAGAGTTTTTCTGTGTGGTTTTGCACCTTTCTTGGATCTTGCTCTGTAGACCAGGCTGGCCTTGAACTCACAAAGATCTGCCTGCCTCTGCCTCCCAAGTGCTGAGATTGAAGGCATGTACCACCACCACCCAGCCTGTGTGTTTATTTTTTAAGTGGGCTGCAGGACTGCCAGGGCTTGGGGGGAGCTAGAGAGAAACTCTCCAGCTACAAATGGTGCCCAACGGGATGGCAAGAGTTTCCACTTAAAACCTGAGAAAGAAGATTCTAAAATGGATCTAAAAACAGCTTCCTAGTTGTCACTCTCAAGTTAGTAGAAGCCTGTGGGTTTGAACTACTTTATGGAAGGTTTGTGATGCAGCACCAATTTAGTTCAGAGAGGAGAATGGGCATTGAAGACACTCTATATGGAGTTTAATCTTCTTCTTGGCAAAAATAGCCATTGGGCAAGAAACTGTTCTTGCCTGGACTGCTTGATCGACTGGACATGCAGGACCCATAGGAAGTTAACCACTGAACCTTGCTTAGTGAAATGGTCCTTCTGGTTCCTCCTCACAGAGGAAACTGCCAGACATTCTACAGGACACCAAGGGAAATGACTGAGAGACTCTAGACCTATAGGCTGAAGATGGATGCCCCAACTTTACAAAGGAACATGGATGACCATATGGGCTGCCAGCTGTCTCTATCTATTTTCACAAGACTCCCCAAAGTTTCCTGCATCCTTCTCCCCTTTCTCAGGTAATAGTATATCCTTATGGGGTCTTTGATGTAGTTGAAGACTAGATAGTTATAATTTCCTTAGTTATAATAAAAGATATAGGGTTTATCTTCACCTTGGCAAAAATAGCCATTTGGAAAGAAACTGTTCTTGCTTGGACTGCTTGATTGACTCATGAAGGACCCACAGGAAGGTGACCACTGAACTTTGCTTGGCAAAATGGTCCTTTGGGTTCCTGCTTCACAGAGGAAACTGCCAGACATTATACAGGACACAGAGAGAAGTGACTGAGAGACTCTAGACCTGTGGGCTAAAGACAGATGCCTCAACTTTCCAAAGGAACTTGAGATATAGGAACTAGATAACAAGAAGCCTGAGCTATTAGGCCAGACAGTTTAAATTATAAACATCTGTGTGTTTATTTTATAAGTTGACTGTGGGACTTCCAGGGCTTGGTGGGAGCTGGAGAGAAACTCTCCAGCTACAACTTAGCCTCTATGTGTCTGTGGGTTGTAGCAAGATTGTCCTTTATTCTAGGGCTAACATCCACCTAAAAGTGCTTCCAATATTTGTCTTTTCTCAGTCTGGGTTACCTCACTTGGCATTAGTTTTTTCTAGTTCTATCCATTGGCCTGCAAATTTCAAGATTTTATTGTTTTTTAACAGCTCAGTAATATTTCATTGTGTAAATGTACCAATTTTCTTTATTCATTCTTTGTTTGAGGGACATCTAGATTGTTTCCAGTTTTTTACTCTAATGAATAAAGCTGCTATGAACATACTTGAGCCAGTGTCCTTACAATAGGAAGGAATGTATATGCCCAGGGGTGCTATAATGGAGTCTTGAGGTAGATCAATCTCCAATTTTCTGAGAAACTCCTGTATTGATATCCAAAGTAGCTGTACAAGTTTGCGCTACAACCAGCAAAGAAAGAGTGTTACCCTTGCTCTATATACTCATCAGCATGTGCTGTCAATTTTGTTTTTATCTTCAACATTCTGACAGGTGTAAGATGGAATCTCAAAGTTGTTTTGATTTGCATTTCCCTGATGGCTAAAGATGTTGAACATTTCTTTAAGAGTTTCTTGGCCATTTGAGACTCCTCTGTTGAGAATTCTCTGTTTATAACTGTATCCAATATATCAATTGGATTATTTGGTTTGTTAATGTTTTGATTCTTGAATTCTTTAGATATGGGGTTGGTGAAAAATCTTTTCCCATTATTTAGGCTGCTGTTTTGTCCTATTGACAGTATCTTTTGCCTTACAGAAGATTTTCAGTTTCAAGAGGTCCCATTTATTAATTGTGAATCTTAATGCCTTACTACTGGTATTATGTTCAGGAAATTTTCTCCTGTGTCAATGTGTACAAGGCTATTCCCACTTCCATTTCTATCATGTTCAGTGTATCTGATTCTATGTTAAGGTCTTGGATCCACAAGTTTTGTGCAGGAAAATAGATCTACTTGCATTCTTCTACATGCTAACATCCAGTTAGACCAGCACCATTTGTTGAAAATGAATTCTTTTTCCATTTTATTTATTTTTATTTCTTTAATTATTGTATTTGTATTTTAATTTTACACATCAGCCATGGGTTCCCATGTCCTCCCCCCTCCTGCACCTACTCCCACCTTCCCCCCAGCCCCTCCTCTCCATTCCCATCTCCTCCAGGACCAAGAATCCCCTGGGGATTCATTTAAAGCTGGTGGATTCAGTACAGGCAGGTCCAGTCCCCTCCTTCCAGGCTGAGCAAAGTGTCTCTGTGTAAGCCCAAGGTTCCAAATAGCCAGCTCATGCACTAAGGAGAGGTCCCAGTCCCATAGCTTCGATGCCTCCCAAACAGTTCAAGCTATTCAATTGTCTCACATATCCAGAGGGCCTGATCCAGCTGGGGGCTCCACAGCCTTTGGTACATAATTCATCTGCTTCCATTCGTTTGGCTATTTGTCCATGTGACTCTCCAATCTTGGTCTCAACAATTCATGCTCTTACATGTAGTGGATAGCCATCCCAGCATTGATGACTATCTACTACACTTACAGTCCCTCCTCTTTCTCAACAATTGGACTCCTGGAGCTTGACCTGGGGCCTGGCTGGGGATCTCTGCATCCACTTCCATGAGTTATTGGATGAGAGTTCCAGCAAGACCGTTAGAGTGTTTGGCCATCTGATCACCAGGCTAGGTCAGATCAGGCTTTCTCTCGACCATTGACAGCAGTCTACAGAGGATGTATCATTGTGCATTTCTGGGGACCTCTCCAGCACTCTGCCTATTCCTGTTCTCACCTGGTCATCATTTATTATGGTCCGTTATTCCTTGTTCTCCCTTTCTGTTCTTGATCTAGCTGGGATCTCCTGATCCCCTAAGCTTTCTTTCCCTCAAACCTTGCCCTTCATTACTCCCACTGTCGTCCAGGTTGTTCGTGTAGATCTCATCCATTTCTGTCATTGGGTGATCCCTGTGTCTTTCCTAGGGTGCCACTTTCTAGGTAGCCTCCCTGGAGTTGTGTAGCAGTCTAGTCATCTTTGTTGTACATCTAGCATCCTTCTATGAATGAGTACATACCACGTTTGTCCTTCTGAGTCTGGATTACCTCACTCAGGATGATTTTTTCTAGATCCATCCATTTGCCTGCAAACCTCATAATGTCATTGTTTTTCTCTGCTGAGTAGTACTCCATTGTGTATATGTACCATATTTTCTTTATCCATTCTTCAGTTGAAGGGCATCTAGGCTGTTTCCAGGTTCTGGCTATTACAAACAATGCTGATATGAACATAGCTGAGCAAATGCCCTTGTGGTATGATTGAGCATTCCTTGGGTATATGCCCAAGAGTGCTACAGCTGGGGCTTGGGGGAGATGGATTCCCAATTTTCTATGGAAGCGCCATATTGATTTCCAAAGAGGATGTACAAGCTGGCATTCCCACCAGCAGTGGAGGAGAGTTCCCTTTGCTCCACATGCTCTCCAGCATAAGCTGTCTTCTGTGTTTTTGATCTTAGCCATTCTGACATGTGTAAGTTGGTATCTCAGAGTCATTTTGATTGGCATTTTCTGGATAATTAGGGATGTTGAGCAATTCCTTAAATGTCTTTTAGCCATTTGAACTTCCTTTGTTGAGAATTCTCTGTTTAGTTCTATATCCCATTTCTTAATTGGACTGTTGGGCATTTTGATGTCTAATTTCTTGAGTTCTTTATATATTCTGGATATTAGCACTCTGTGAGATGTGGGTTGGTGAAGACCTTTTCCCATTCTGTAGGCTCTCGCTTTGTCTTGTTGACCATGTCCTTTGCTCTACAAAAGCTTCTCAGTTTCAACAGGTCCAATTGATTGATTGTTTCTTTCAGTGTCTGTGCTACTGGTGTTATATTTAGAAAGTGATCACCAGTGCCAATGTGTTCAAGAGTACTTCCTTCTTTCTCTTCTATCAGGTTCAGAGTAGCTGGATTTATGTTGAGGTCTTTGATCCACTTGGACTTAAGTTTTGTGCATGGTGACAGATATGGATCTATTTGCAGCCTTCTACACATTGACATCCAGTTATGCCAGCACCATTTGTTGAAGATGCTTTCTTTTTTCCTTTGTACATTTTTGGCTTCTTCATCAAAAATTATATGTTCATAGGTTTGCAGATTAATGTCAGGGTCTTCAATTCAATTCCATTGGTCCACATGTCATTTTTTATACCAATATCAAGCTATTTTTATTACTGTAGCTCTATAGTAGAGCTTGAGGTCAGGGATTGTGATGCCTCCAGAGGTTGTTTTATTGTACAGGATTATTTTGGCTATCCTGGGTTTTTTGTTTTTCCATATGAAGTTGAGTATTATTCTTTCCAGATCTGTGAAGAATTGTGTTGGTAATTTGATGGGGATTGTGTTGAATCTGTAGATTGCTTTTGGTAAGATTGCCATTTTTACTATGTTAATCCTGCCTATCCATGAGCATGGGAGATCTTTCCATTTTCTGACAAATTCTTCAATTTCTTTTTCCAGGGACTTAAAGTTCTTGTCATATAGGTCCTTCATATGCTTAGTTAGAGTAACCCCAAGGTATTTTATATCATTTTTGGCTATTGTAAAGGGTGATGTATCTCTGATTTCCTTCTCAGCCTGTTTGTCTATTGTATATAGGAGGGCTACTGATTTTTTTAGTTGATCTTGTATCCTGCTATGTTGCTGAAGGTTTTTATTAGCTGTTTCAGTTCCTTGGTTGAATTTTTGGGGCCACTCATGTATACTATCATGTCATCTGCAAATAGGGAAAGCTTGACTTCTTCCTTTCCAATTTGTATGCCCTTAATCTCCTTATGTTGTCTTATAGCTCTGGCTAGAACTTCAAGTACTATATTGAATAAGTATGGGGAGAGGGGACAGCCTTGCCTTGTTCCTGATTTTAGTGGAATTGATTTGAGTTTCTCTCCATTTAATTTGATGTTGGCTGTTGGCTTGCTATAGATTGCCTTTATTATGTTTAGGTATGTTTCCTGTATTCCTGATTGCTCCAAGACCTTTATCATGAAGGGGTGTTGGATTTTTCAAGTGCCTTTTCTGCATCTAGTGACATGATCATTTTTTTTTTCTTTTCTTTTTTTTTTTTATATGGTGTATTACATTGACTTTCGTATGTTGAACCACCCTTGCATCCCTGGGATGAAGCCTACTAGATCATGGTGGATAATTATTTTGATGTGTTCTTAGAGTTTGTTTGCCAGTATTTTATTGAAAGTTTTTCCATCAATGTTCATGAGGGAGATGGGTCTGTAGTTCTCTTTCTTTGTTGCATTTATGTTTGGTTTAGGAGCCAGGGTAATTGTAGCCTCATAGAAGTAGTTTGGTAATATACTTTCTATTTCTATTGTGTGGAACAATTTAAAGAGTGTTGGTATTAAGTCTTCTTTGAAGATCTGGTAGAATTCTGCACAGAAACCATCTGGTCCTTTGGCTTTTTTTTGGTTGGGAGACTTTTAATGACTGATTCTATTTCCTTAGGGGTTATTGGACTATTTAAATGGTTTATCTGGTCTTGATTTAAAGTAGGTATGTGGTACCTACCCAGAAAATTATTCATTTCTTTTAGATTTGCCAGTTTCATGGAGTATCTGTTGAGATTTACTTTGTGGCCAAGTATGTGGTCAATTTTCGAGAAGGTTCCATGGGGTGCTGAAAAGAAGATTTATTCTTTTTTGTTTGGGTGGAATGTTCTGTAGATATCGATTAAGTCCATTTTAGCCATAACATCAGTTAAGACCATTATGTCTCTTTTAAGTTTCAATTTGGCTGATCTGTCCAGAGGTGAAAGTGGGGTGTTGATGTCTCCCACTATTAATGTGTGGGGGTTTTATATGTGATTTAAGCTTTAGTAATGTTTCTTTTACATATGTGGGTGCCCTTGTGTTTGGGGCATAAATGTTCAGAATTGAGACTTCATCTTGGTGGATCTTTCCTGCAATGAGTATGTAATGTCCTTCATCATCTCTTTTGATTGATTTTAGTTTGAAGTCTATTTTGCTGGATATTAGGATGGTTACACCAGCTTGCTTCTTAAGACCATTTGATTGGAAAGTCTTTTTCCAGCCTTTTATTCTTAGGAGGTGTCTATGTTTGAATTTGATGTGTGTTTCTTGTATGCAGCAGAAAAATGGGTCCTGTTTTCATGTCCATTCTGTTAGTCTGTGTCTTTTTATAGGTGAATTAAGTCCATTGATATTAAGGGATATTAATGACCAGTGATTGTTCTTTCCTGTTATTATTTTTATTTTTTGGTGGTAGTGTATGTGTACTTCTCTTCCTTGGGGTTTACTGCTGTGGTGTTATCTATTGCCTGTGTTTTCATGGGTATATCTGCCTTCCTTAGGCTGGAATTTTCCTTATAGTGTTCTCTGTAGGACTGGGTTTGTGGATAAGTATTGTTTAAATCTGGTTTTGTCTTGGAAGGTCTTGTTCACTCCATCTATGATGATTGAAAGTTTTGCTGGGTATGTTAGTCTATGCTGGCATCCATGATCTCTTAGTGTCTGCATTATATCTGTCCAGGTCCTTCTGGCTTTCAAAGTCTCCATCGAGAAATTGGGTGTTATTCTGATGGGTTTGCCTTTATAAATCACTTGGCCTTTTTCCTTTGCTGCCCTTAATATTCTTTCTTTATTCTGTACGTTTACTTGTTTAATTATTATGTGGCAAGGGGACTTATTTTGGGGATCTAGTCTGTTTGGTGTTCTATAGGCTTCTTGTATCTTCATAGGCATTTCCTTCTTTAAGTTGTGAAAGTTTTCTTCTTTGATCTTGTTGAATATATTTTCTGTGCCTTTGAGTTGGTATTCTTCTCCTTCCTCTATCCCTATTATTCGTAGGTTTGGTCTTTTCATGGTGTCCCATATTTCTTGGACATTTTGGGTCATGACTTTGTTGGTTTTAGTGTTTTCTTTGACTGGTGAATCTGTTTTTCTAATGTATCTTCAACACCAGGGATCCTTTCTTCCATCTCTTGCATTCTGTTGGATATTCTTGCATCTGAAGTTCCTGTTTGTTTACTCAGATTTTCTATTTCCAGCATTCCTTCTTCTAGTGTCTTCTTCATTCTTTCTATTTCCCTCTTTAGGTCTTGGACTGTTTCCCTCATCTGTTTCGTTGCTTTTTCATGATTTTCTTTCAGGGACTTATTGTTTTCTTCTGCTTTGATTGTCCTTTCCTCTAGTTTTTTATAGCATTCTTCCCATTTTTTGTTTGTCTGTTCCTCCACTTTATTTTTGATTTATTCTATATAAGGCTCTAGCCTCTTCATGATGCTACTTATAAGGCTGTTTTCTTCTGCTTCTTCCATTCTGTGATGTTCAGGTCTAGCTGTTGGAGAAGGGCTAGGTTCTGGTGATGCTGTATTGCTTTTTATTTTGTTGTATGTACTTCTGCCTTGACATCTACCCATCTCCTTGTGGATTCATTCTTGGTCTTATCAGTGTACTTGGTCCAGACAGAGCTGACAGATTTAGGGAGCCTCTCTCTGGTCCAGATGGAAGCTCTGGGCTGGATGGGAGCTCTGGTATAGATGAGAGTGCTGGCCAGATAGGAGCTGGGGGGCTGGACTCTGAGTCTCAAGAAGTCCCTTGGGTCTCCTTATCTTGTCCAGATGGGAGCTCCTCTTGTCCAGATGGGAGTTCCGGGGCAGGATGCAATGCTGGACGCTGGTCTCTAAGTCTCTGGAAGTGGCTGGGGTTCTCTGGCAGCTGGGTGTGGAGGCATGGCATTGAGGTTGTAGTGTCTACCAGAGGGTCTCTCTGGTCCAGATGGGAGTTCCGGGGCAGATGGGAGCTGGGGGCCTGTCTCTTAGTCTCAGGAAGTGGCTGGTGTCTGGGGCAATTGGGTGTGGGGGCAGGGTGTCGAGAGTGCAGGGTCTGCCTGCAGTCTTGGAAAAGGGGATCCTTCCCACAGGGCCCGCCTAATGGCCGGAACCTGGGGCCAAGTTGGGCAGGTTCTCCTGGGATGACTGGTGCTCAGGGGTGGGACCCAGGGGCAGTTGCGTCTCTGACTATAACCCCAGGCACTCACCTCTGGTCCAGATGGGAGTTCTGGGCTCTTTTTCCATTTTATATTTCTGGCTTCTTCATCAAAAATTAGGTGTCCATAAGTGTGTGGATTTATTTCCTAGTCTTCAGTTCAACTCCATTGATCAATCTGTCTGTTTTTTCTGTGAGTACCATAGGAGGGTTTTTTTTTTTTTTTTTTTTTTTTTTTTTTGTTTTTTTTTTAACTATAGCTCTGTAGTACAGCTTCAAATCAAGGATGGTGATGCCTCCTGGAGTTCTGTTATTGTAAATTATTGATTGTCTTAGCTATCCTAGGTTTTTGTTTTTTTCCATATGAAGTTGAATGCATACCTTTCAATTTCTGTAAAGAATTGTTCTGTAATTTTGATGGGATTGCATTGAATCTGTAGATTGCTCTTGGTAAAATAGCTATTTTCACAATGTTAATCCCACTAATACATGAGCATGGGAGATCTTTCCATCTTCTGATATCTTCTCCAATTTCTTTCTTCAAAGCCTTAAAGTTTTTGTTGTACAAGTCTATCACTTGATTGCTTAGAGTTATTGTAGTTGGAAGTTTTCCTGTGTCCTGGCTGGCCTGAAGTTGGGACAAATTTCTCCCACTCACATCCCCCAAGTAAGCACACAAAGGCTTATATTAATTATAGCTGTTTGGCCATTAGTGCAGGTTTATTACTGACTAGCTCTTACAATGAATTTAAACCATAATTCTTATCTATGTTTAGTCACATGGCTTGGTACATTTTCTCAATTCTGCTTTGTCATTTTGCTTCCTCAGCCCATTTGTCATTTGTGTATAGGACAGCTACTGATTTTTTTAAAGTTAATTTTATATCCAGCTACTTTACTGAAGGTGATTATCAGCTCTAGGAGTTCTCTGGCAGAACTTTCAGGGTCCTTTGTGTATACTATCCTACCATCTGTGAGTCAGGATACTTTGAGTTCTTTCTTTCCAATGTGTATCTTCTCGATCTCCTTTAATTGTCATATTTCTCTAGCTAGAAATTAAGTACAATATAGAATAGACAGGGAAGAGTGGGTAACCTTGTCTGGTTCCTTATTTTAGTGGTATTGCTTTGATTTTCTATCCATTTAATTGGATGTTGGCTACAGGCTTGCTGTTAATTGCCTTTATTATATTTAATTATGTCCATTGCATCCGTGATCTTTCCAAGATTTTTGTTATGATGGGGTGTTGGATTTTGTCAAAGGTTTCTTCAGCATTTAATGAGATGATCATGTGTTTTTTTTTTTTCTTTTTGCTTGTTTATACGGTAGATTAAAATGACGGATTTTCAAGTGTTGAACCATATCTGAATCTCTGGGATGAAGCCTTCTTGATTGTGATGGATGGATGATCATGATATGTTCTTGAATTTGGTTTGCCAGTATTTTATTTTCCTCAGTCTTCTTGAGGGAAACTATTCTGTAACTTTCTTTCTGTTTTGAATCTTTGTGTGGTGTGGGTATCATGGTGACTGTGGTTTCATAAAATGAGTTTGGAAATGTTCCTTTTGTTCTATTTTGTGGAATAATTTGAGGAGTATTGGCATTTTCTCTTCTTTGAAAGTCTGATAGATTTCTGTGTTGAAACTATGTTGCCCTGGGTTTTCCTGTTATTGTTGTTGTTGTAAAAGAAACACATGACTACTTCTATTTCCTTAAGGGTGAAAGGTCTATTTAAATTGTTTATATGCTCTCAATTTAACTTTGATAAGTGGTATCTATCAAGAAAATTGTCCATTTCTTTGATATTTCTAATTTTGTGGAATACAAGTTTTTAAAGTATGACATCATGATTCCCTGGATTTCTTTGGAGTTTGTTTTTAATGCCCCTTTTTTCTTTCCTGATTTTGTTGATTTGGATATTCTCTCTCCTTTAGTTAATTTGGATAAGGGTTTATCTATTTTGTTGATTTTCTTGAAGAACCAACTCTTTGTTTCATCGATTCTTTGTATTGTTCTGTTTGTTTCTATTTTATTGATTCTAGCCCTCAGTTTGGCTACTTGCTGCCATCTATTCCTCTTAGATATGTCTGCTTCTTTTTATTCTAGAACATTCAGGTGTGCTGTTAAGTTGCTAATATGAGATCTCTCTAAATTCTTCTTGAAGGCACTTAGTGGTATGTGCTTTCCTCTGAGCACTGCTTTCAAAGCTCAGAGATTTGGGTATATTGTGCATTCATTTTCTTTGAAGTTTAGGAAGTCTTTAACTTCTTTCTTATTTCTTACATGACTCAGTTATTACTCAGTAGTGTTATCCAGTTTCCATGAGTTTGTAGGTTTTCTGGTTTGCTTTGTTTTCTGTTGTTGAAATCCAGCTTTAATCCATGGTTGTTTGATAGGATGCAGGGGCTTATTTCATTTTTTTCTCTGTTGAGACTTGCATTGTGTCCCAGTATGTAGCAAATTTTGGAGAAAGTTTTATGAGGTGCTGAAGAGAAGGTATATTCTTTTGTGCTTGGTGAAATGTTCTGTAAATATCTGTTAGATCCACTTGGTTCATAATGTCTATTAGCTCCAGTATTTTTCTGTTTAGGTTTTGTCTGGATGATCTATCTGTTGGTGAGAGTGGGCTGTTGAAGTGTCCCCCTATCAATGTGTCAGGTTAGATGTGTGATTTAAGATTTAATATTGCTTCTTTTACAAATGTGGGACCCTTGTTTTTGTTAAGAATTTAAATGTCATCTTGGTGAATTTTTCATTTTAGTAGTATAAAGTGTCTTTCCCTATCTATTATGATTAATTTTGGTTTGAAGTCTATTGTGTTAATATTAAAATAGCTAAACCAGCTTGTTTGATCTTTTTTTAAAGATCTTTTTCCTACTCTTTACTCTGAAGTAATGCCTGTCTCTGATGGTGAGGTATGTTTCCTGTATTCAAAGAATGGATCCTGTTTTTGCATCCATTCTGTTAGCTTGTTGTTTTTAATTATTTTATTATTATTATTATTATTATTATTATTATTATTATTATTATTATTATTTTATATCCTGATTGCAGTTTCTCTTTTTTCCTGTCCTCTAAGTCCCTCTCCCCATTTCCTGTTTGCCACTCCACCCCCATCCATTCTTCCTCCTTTCCTATCCAGAAAAGTACAGGTCTGATATGGATTTCAACGAAACATAGTTTATCAAGTTTCAGTAACACTAGGTACCTCTCCTAGTATTAAGGCTGAACAAGGCAATCCAGTATGTGTAATAGGATCCTAATAGCCAGCAAATGAGTCTGAGACAGTCCCTGCTCCCACTGTGAAGAGTACCACAAGAAAATCAAGCTACACAATTGGAACATATATGCAGAAGGTCTCGGTCAGTCCCATACACACTCACTGGTTTTTAGTTCCATCTCCTTCATCCCCTATGTTCCCAGGTCAGTTGATTATGTAGGTTTTCTTGTGAGGTCCTTTACTCCTATGGCTCTTACAATCTTTCCTCCCCCTCTTCTGCAGGATTCCCTGAACTCTGCCAAATGTTTAGCTGTGGGTCTCTATATCTGTTTCTATCATTTTTCTGGATGAAGCCTCTCTAATGACATCTGGGCTAGGCACCAATCTATGAGTATAGAAGAATGTCATTAGGCATCATTACATTGACATTTTAAGAGAGTTGTGTGTGGTTCTTTTCTACTTCTCTGGGCTATCCAGCCTGAGGGACCTAGTGCTCCAGGTAGTGTCAGGAATGGGCTCCATTCTTCTGGCATGGGTCTCAAGCTAGGCCACTTTGGAATTTATGTTCCATTTTTATACTAGCATATCTTGTAGGCAGGATAAATTGTAGGTCGAAGGTTATGGGCTGGATTCATGTCCCAGTCCCTCTACTGGAAGTCTTACCTTGCTATAGGAGATGGCCAGTACAGGCTATGTATCCCCTATTGCTAGGACTCTTAGCTAGGGTGACCCTGGTAGATTCCTGTGACTTTCCGTTACACTAGGTTTCTATCTCAACTGGAAATGCCCTCCAATTCCAGTTTCCACTTCCAGTGCTCTCCCCCTCTATCTCCTCAACTTGATCCCTCCTGTTCCCATCCCCACCAGCCTCTGCTCCACCCATGAAATATTCTTCCCCTTTCCAGTGTTATCCAAAGATCCCCTTGAACCCTCCTTGTTACTTGGCTTCTCTGGGTCTGTAGATTATAGCATTAGCCTGTGTCTTTTTATTGGGGAATTGAGTCCATTGATATTGAGAGATATTAATGACTAATGGTTAATTCCTGTAATTTTGGTGTTGGTGTTGGTAGTTGGTAGTGTGTGTTTTTCTGGGTACAGTAGTCTGAAAGACATCTGTTCAGGCATTTCTAGCTTTTAGTGTCCACACTGAGGAGTTGGGTATAATTCTAAGAGATCTGCCTTTATATGTTACTTGATCCTTTTCCCTTGTAGCTTTTAATTTTGTCTTTGTTTTATGTTTGACTATAATATGAAGGGGGCTTCTTTTTTGGTTCAATCTAAGTGGTGTTCTGTAAGTTTCTTGTACCTTTAGGCATCTCCTTTCTTAGGTTTGGAAAATTTTCTATCATTTTATTAAAAATATTTTCTCAGCCTTTGTGCTGGGATTTTTCTCCTCCTCCTATTCCCATTATTGTTAGGTTTGGTCTTTTCAGTTTTCCATATTTCCTGGATGATTTTTGTGAGGACATTTTTAGATTTAGTGTTTTTTTCTTTCTTTTTTTTAGCTATGTATCTATGTTTTCTGTTGTGTTTTCAAGGCCTGAGATTCTTTCTTCTATCTCTTGTATTCTATTTGAGATGCTTCTTAAGTTGGTAGTTCCTCTTAGCTTACCTAGATTCTCTATATCCAGAATTAGCACTGTGTTTTATTTTTTTGCTTCTATTTTCATTTTCAGGTCTTAAACAGTGTTATTCATTTCCTTCACCTATTTGTTTTCTTCTTTCATTTCCTTTCCTTTCTTTCTTTTTTCTTTTGTAGCGTAATTATCCTTTATTTCACAGCAAAACTGAAAAAAAAAACTTATGGGTGTGTACATACCATGTTTGTCTTTATTGGTCTGTGTTACCTCACTCAGGATGACTTTTTTCTAGTTCCATCCATTTGCCTTCAAATTTCCTGGTGTTCTTCTTTATAACAGTCAAGTAATACTCTGTTGTATTAATGTATCATATTTTCTCTATCCATTCCTCAGTAAAGGGACTTCTAGGTTGTTTTCAGGCTCTGACTATTACAAATAAAGCTGCTATGACAATAGTCAAGCAAGCGTCCTTGTGTTATGATTCTGCATCCTTTGGGTATGTGCTCAAGAATATTATAGCTGGGTCTTATGGTAGGTTGATTCTCATTTTTGTGAGGAAGTTCCATACTGACTTCCAAAGTGGCAGCACAAGTTTGCACTCCCTCCTGCAATGGAGGAGTGTTCCCCTTGCTCCATATCCTCTTCAGCATGAGCTGTTTTAAATCTTAGCCATTTTGACCAGTGTAATATGGTATTTCAGAGTTGTTTTAATTTGCATTTCCTTTCATAGCTAAAGATGTTGAATATCTCCTTAAGTGTTTCTTGGTCACTTGAGATTCTTTTGTTGAGAATTCTCTATTTATATTTGCACCCCTTTTTTTTAACTATTCATTTTATACACCAACCAGATTCCCATCTCATCCCTCTTCCCACTCCCCCTAGTCTTCCCTCTTCAACCCACCCCTCAATACCCTCCTCCAAAAGAGTAGGGGCTCCAATGGTGAGTCAGCAAAGCCTGGTACTTTCATTAGAGGCAGGACCAAACCCCTCCCCCCGCATCAAGGCTGAGTCTGGTGTCCCACCATTGGTAATAGGCTCCAGAAAGCCAGCTCATGCACAAAGGATAGATCCTGATCCCACTGCCAGGGACACCTCAAACAGACCAAGCTACTCAACTGCTCTAGTATGCCAAAGTCCTAGTCTGGTCCCATGCAGGTTCTATAACTGTCATTCTAAAGTTCTCAAATTTCTACAAGCTTGGTTCAGTTGTCTCTGTAGATTTCTCCATCTGTAGATTACCTCATCATGATCTTGACCCCCTTTGCTCTTAAAATTCTTCTTCCCTCTCTTTGACTGGACTCTGAGCTTGGCCTGGTGCTTGCCTCTGTATCTCTGCATTTGCTTCCATCAGTTACTGGATAGAGGCTCTATGATGACAGTTTGAGAATTCACCAATATGATTAGTGGGGTAGGCCAGTTCAGGCACCCTCTCCCTTATTGTTAGTAGTCTAATCAGGTTTCATTCTTGTGGATGCCTGGGAATTATCCTAGCATCAGGTTTATCCCTAACCCCATAATGTCTCCCTCTATTAAAATATCTCATTGGTCTCCCACTCCATCCCTCCTCCAGCTCAATGATCTCTGTTCCCTCATGTTCTTACCCTCTTTCATCTCCCCTCCATTGCCCTGTCTTTTCCCAAGTTTACTCATGGAGATCTCATCTGCTTCCCTTTTCCAAAGCAATCCATACATCCCTCTTAGGGTCCCCCTTGTTTCCCAACTTCTCTGGAGCTGTGGGTTGTAGTCTGATTATCGTTTGCTTTATATCTAGTATCCACTTTTGGCTGAGAAATGCTATATTTGTCTTTCAGAGTCTTGGTTACCTCACTCAGAATGATATTTTCTAGTTCTATCCATTTGCCTGCAAGTTCATGATGTCATTGTTTTTTACAGCTGAGTAATACTCCATTGTTTATATGTATCACATTTTCTTTATCCATTCTTCAGTTGAAGGGCATCTAGGTTGTTTCCATATTCTGGCTATTATGAATAATGCTGCTATGAACATAGTTGAGCAAATGTCCTTGTGGTATAATTGAGCATCCCTTGGGTATATCCCCAAGAGTGGTATCATTGGGTCTTGAGGTAGATTAATTCCCAATTTTCTGTGAAGTCTCCATACACATGTACAAAGTGGCTGTACAAGTTTGCACTCCAACCAACAGTGAGGGAGTGTTTCCCTTGCTCTACATCCTCCCCAGCATAAGATGTTGTCATCGTCATCTATCCTAATACAGCAAGGGGATTAATGTTAGCTATTCTGACAGGTGTAAGATGGTATCTCAGAGTCATTTTGATTTGTATTTCCCTGATGACTAAGGATGTTGATCAATTCCTTAATTGTCTTTGTGCCATTTGAGATTCTTCTGTTGAGAATTCTCTGTCAAGCTCTGTAGCCCATTCTTTTAATTGGAATTTTTGGTATTTTGGTGTTTAGTATTTTGAGTTCTTTATATATTTTGGAGATCAGTCCTCTGTCACATTGGTACATCCTGCTTTTTAATTGGATTATTTGGTTTGCTGATATCTAGTTTCTTGAGTTCATTATATATTTTGGAAATCAGCTCTTTGTAAGATGTGGGGTTGGTGAAGATCTTTTCTCATTTTGTGTGCTGCCATTTTGACCTATTGACAGTGTCCTTTGCTTTACAGAAACTTTTCAGTTTCATGAGGTAACATTTATTAATTTTCAGTCTTAGTGTTTGTGCTACTGGTGTTATGTCCAAGAATTTCTTGACTTTCTGTATGGTATTTAATTAATTTCCTTTAATTGTTTGTGTCCTGGAGTTCTTAGAGGGATTTATTTATTTCCTCCAATTGTTTGTTTGTGCTTTTCTGAATTTCTTTAATTGATTTATTTTTTTAAGGACCTCTATCATCTTCCTAAAGTTGGCTTTAAATTTGTTTTCTTCTGCTTTAGCTGGCTTGGAATATTCAGAGCTTGCTGTATTAGGATAGCTGGGCTCTGGTGGTGCCATATTGCCCTGGCTGTTATTGATTGTGTTCTTACACTGATATCTAAGCACATGGGGTTGGGATGATTATAGTTCTAGGTATGGATTTCTGAGTTTGTCTTTTTTTGGATGAGTATTTTTGTTTGTTTGTTTGTTTTTGTTTGTTTGTTTGTTTGTTTGTTTTTGTTTTTTGGTTGGGTTTTTTTTTTTTTTTTTTTTTTTTTTTGGTCTTCTGGTCTTTATCACCTGGATTTCTGGCAGAGCCAGTATGTCTCCTGGTCCATCAGGGAGTCTCTGCTCAAGTTTGCAGCTGGACTTCTGGAAGCTATCTTATCATTTGGCCCAGGAGGAGGGGAGCTCTGCCCAAGTTGGGGGGGGGGGACATTGTGATAAGGAGGGGACTGGGGATTGGATATTGTGTCACAGAGCACTGAGAGAGTGGAGGAGATCTTCAGTGAGCCACATATTTGGGGTTCTGGTGGCTGGTAAGGACTCTAGCAGTGAGTCTGCCTTAGGTCACCTATCTGTTTTTCTGGCTGGTGTGACCTGCACCTGTTCTGACTGATTGGTCTGCACTTGATCAGTGGATGTCTGACTGTGTAGGGTAGGGCAGTAGGATGGAAAGGGATGTCAACAACTTGGGTTAACCAAACCAAGGGCTGGAGGGGGTTCTAAGGGCAGGTGAGCCTCTTAACTGTTTCTCCAACAGGAAGGGACCTCACTTGGGAAGTGGATATCTCCACATATGGGATTTTTTTTACAAATAAAATTTATTGACAAAAAGCACTGTTCATAATTTTTTAGTGTCTACTATGTCTACTATTTCTTTCAAGTTTCAGTGGAAGAATTCAGTAACTGAAACAGAAACCATTATGACTTTCACGTCTAAAATTTTTATTTTGTGAAGATTTATTTATCAAATCCTGGTTAATACTATCAAAACACTAGTTTTTCTGCAATAAAATTATTTCTTTGAGGGAATTCATGTGATAATCTTTCTCACAGAATTTCTGCCTGGCCAGTCAACCCTGTGGTAGTTTGGTATTTGTTTTGTTTTTGTTTTTGTTTTTGATACTCTTTTGATATGGATTCTCATCACTTTTCTCATGGCTGTGATAATACCAAAACAAAATACTTTATAGAAGGAAGGGTTTGTTTGGGCTCATAGTTTGAGGGTACGTTCTGTGTCCTGGAAGAGAAGTCAGGACAGCAAGAGATGAAAGTAGCTGATCAGTTTGGGTCTGTAGCCAGGAAGGTAGGAATGATGACTGCTGGCTCTCAATTTATTTTCTTCTTTTCTTATTCAGTCCAGTACTCTAGTTCACAGAATGATGTTACTTCCAGTGAGTGGGTCTTTCTTCCTCAATAACACTAACCTAGACAACCCTCGATAGCTTTGGCTCAAATCTTGTTTCCTGGGTGAGTCTAGATTCTGTCAACTTGACCACGCTTACCTTCACGGCTACTATGTTGTCTTTGTTTCCCATAGTCATGTTAAAAAGTGTTATTTTTCAATTAAAAAGTGTTATTTTTCAATTAAAAATATTAACTGACCACAACTTCGCTTCTTGAGCTTAACCTAAGTTAGCATGTCTTGGTAGGCACTGGTAGGTGTCTGGAATGGAAACCCCTGAGGTATGTGAATTAAACTAAACCAAGCAGGTGAGTGGCTCCTCGATGTAGGATGATTTCCCAAGAGTACAGCAAAGGGTACATGAAGACATGTCTGCTGATATGTCAATCTCAAAGTCATCTGCTGTGGGGAGCCATGATAGTTCTCTTCTGCCCACAATTGGCTATTGCAAACAACAGTGCCTACTGATCCAAGCAGTTATTATGTGTGTCCTGTAACTGAAGTTCTGAAACTGGTCAGTCCTCTGATTTACCTAAAACCAAAGTCTAACTCATTTGTCACTGACCATGCCTTTCTGACACTACATACATTGAGATATCGATGACTTCCTATGCTATGCTGTGCCACCTGGTTCACTTGTCTCATTAGCCTGGGGTCTCTCACCTTTGTGAAGTGTGACAATGATAGTGTACTGGGAAGCAACAAAATAATAAATAAAAAGGAAACAAATTTGGGTCCAGATGCTGATTTTATCACTTATTATGAGTTGGTTTTGACTCTTACTTCTTATAAGACAACATTGGAGCTTTGCTTTCTCACCTTTGAAATTCAGTGATTGTAACCACATGCACGTACAGCTTAGCCTTTTAGGAATGGGATTTTGCTTTTCAAAAAGATCTTCTTTCACAGGCCCTCAAGCCTGGAGCAGACTGAGTCTAGTCCTGCTGCTTGGGTCAGAGCTGAAGAGATCACAGAGGCTGGCCTCCTGCCACTCTAACTGTGCTCTGTGAAAGCTCAGCAGAGCCCAGTCCTCAAAAACTACAGGGTAGCACAAGGCCTGAGGTTTTTTTAAGTTCTAAAATAACCTTAGTTTTTTCTGTCATTATATAAAACATTTATTTCTAAATAGTGGCTATCTTAAAATTCTTCATTTCATCAGAACTCTTCAAAATATCATGAAGGGAATAGTGTTAAACGTGACAGAATATTTAAGGACACAGCATCTAAAATAGAGTTGTTCCCAAGAGCACATTTGAAAAGTTATAAGGGATATCTAAGTGTTTACAGAGAAGTAACAGTTTCTACCTCTAGAGATACTTCTGAAAAGGAAGGGTGGTCTGCAGCCCCCAACAGACACAACTAGTGGGAAGTGCCACTGCCAGGTACAGATACTGGGTTATCAACAGTTCTTAGTTCATTCTGTATACTTGTGCCCAAGAGTAGGAGGATGGTTTCATGACTTTATTGTCTGCATATGTCTGTCTTTTGGGGAGTGTGTAGAGCACATGGCACTGAGAAGTGATTGTGTCTTAATTAATAAAATGCGTATAACAGCAAAATACCAAAGGCAACTATATGTCAAATGAGAAGGCCAATAATTTCTTTAAACTAACTGTAATTTTAAAACATTACATTAATGTTTTTAATGTACATTTAAGTACATTTAAAAAACAAAGAAAGAATGGCAGGAATTAAATTAAGGCATGGCTAAGACAATTCTTATGTATACCTCTACTAAAGCAAAGTATCACCCTGACTACCTGCTATCTTTTCTTATTATCAAACCCCAGCCATTGAGCTCTCAAATATAATTAAAGTCAATCAGCTAAAGTAAGGAAAACTAAGCTGTGAAATTGAGAGAGTAGAAAAAGCATAATAATGATAAACCAATGTATTTTATGACAATAATGTTACAGAAAGGGGGACTGAAAGAAACCTGAAGAGCCTGTGCTTTTCTTGATTGCTGTCTTCTTTGACTTTGATATTTTATTTTCATGACCACCATTTGCCCATCATTTAGTGGTATGTCTCATAAGCTACTCTGTCTTGTATAGGAAAGAATAACAAATATGAATAGCACTATTAGATACAAGGTGATGTCACTACTTTGATATCCCGTGATGTACTTTCCCATGGCTCTAACCTCTGTGAAAAAAATAGAAGCTTCACTTTTTGTTAATAGCCCAAGAGTTAAGCAACTGTTACAGTGCTACTTAGGGGCAAGATATTTTATATTGCCTCTTCCATTGTATATTGTATGATTAAAGAGGAAAAAAAACCCTGCAGTGCATGAAATGAATTATAGGAAACACACTGACACACATGAAGTTGGTGAGACAATACCTACGTGTCACTAATTTACGGATTTTCCAGAATCATTGTAACTTGTTAAAGGTACCTTTGAGAATTGTGATCCTTGTCACCTGGGTGTGAACTAGGTGTTTTCCACAGTTCTTATTCTACTAGACAGTATAGTACTCTATGACCCTAACAGTTCCTTGATGGACATTCACATGTGAAAAGACTTGACTTCACATGATCACAAGACAGAGAACAGAAGGCATGATAAGAATTTCGGACAATCTGATCTGTCTTAGTCACAGCCTTTTTGCTCTTTAGAGACTTATGTGTTGAGGTGATCAGAAGCTAGGAAAGGCTGGCAAGTGAAACCCATGTTCTTTTGATTTCTTTCAAGAACTAATATTTTTTCTCATGCATTAAATAAGCCATAACTGGTTTTTATTTTTATTATTATTGTAAACACAGAAACAAAGAACAGCATTTATGACAACCCCATGTGGTCTAGGAGTCTAGATTCCAAGTCTCAAAAATTTGGATGCTAAGCTCTCACAAGAGAATTTACTTCCCTTATTTGTTCTTACATGGGGGCTTCCAGTGTCTGATATAGTCAAACACATGGTCAGAACAGACATTTTCACAGGGCTAATGATATGGAGTGCCACTACAGTCAAGCAAACGAAGGTTGTTATGGAATATTAGTTTAAGATGTATTACATTTTTTATGCTGTGGAATATTTATTTAATGATGCAAAGATATATTTCATTCTTTTATGTTGCATTTGTTTAACTCCTAAAGCTTCATTACTTTCCCTGTCTAGAACACCTGATTGGTCTAATAAAAAGCTGAATGGCCAATAGCTAGGCAGGAGAGAGAAATAGATGGGGTTAGTGGGGAGAGGAAATAAATAGGAGAAATCTAGGCTCAAAAAAAAGGGAGTAGTGAAAAATGGAGGAGAGGAGGATTTCAGGGGCCAGCCACCCAGCCACCCAGCCAGCCACAGAGTAAGAAGGAAAGAAGGATATATAGAATAAAGAAAGGTAAAAAAGCCCAGAGGAAAAACAGTTAAAGACAAAGAATTCATAAGTAAGAATAAGTCTCTGTTTGTTTATTTGGGAGCTGGGTGGCTGGCCCCTGAAGAGTAAAAAAAAAAAAACTACAGACAATTAGTGGGGCTTTGGATGATGTTTTTACCATGAGAGTCCTCCCTGGAGTTCCAGTTGTAATTTCATCTCGCAGTGTTAGCTTCTGATCTCCAGGCAGCTTTCCTTTTCTCACTATGACCACATTGATCTTAGCATACTTTAAGCTACACATTTTAAAAGCACACCCTAAAGAAACTATAATTTTCTAAACAACAAAAAATGTCTGTCACAATATTTTTAAAAAGGGAAAGAAAATAACCCAATGTTATGGAAGGGACCCTACCCAAGGTCATACAACTATCTGCATAGAGCATGCAGCCCTTGTTGTATAGAGGCTCTGACACTGTTGCTCTTATTTTGGAAATCCTAAGCAAGAGATTTACTTACATTATCAGCTGTCAGTCTAGTCTTTCCTCCACATATATACTCTCCCATCAACAGATTAGGGATTTGTTTCCACTTTCCAAGAGTTCATTTTCCTCAAGTACTTGGACACAATCTGGCTATTTGGTATTTGTTGGAAACACATTTCATATGTAAATCGGGTCCATCTACATCAGAGTGGACATTGATTCAATACAAGAGATGCTAATCAAAATGACTTTAAACATTGCAGAACAGACAATATCCTTGTTAATGTCCTAAGGATTCCATAGAAAGCAACACTCAGAAGTCTCAGAATATGCCTTGGGCTGGGTGGGAACCATTTACCCTTCAGGTTTGTCCCCATGGCAACAGGCCTGGAATACCATCACTGGCAATGGGTCACCATGTGAGGACACCAGTGGATTATTTTTATTTTTATTTTTATATTTATTTATTTATTTATTTATTTATTTATTTATTCATTCATTCATTCATTCATTCATTCATTTATTTATTTTAGGTCTTAGAAAACTGTGAGGAGTGGGAGTGGCAATAAATGTTCATTTTCCTTTTCGATCCACTTTCCCAGGCTGTTTCATCAGCAAGTTTTCAAAAGTGCCTTTCCTGTAAATGGCCCCTTCCTGCTGAGCTAGCCAAAGTGCTTCCCATACATTATCTCCTGTTTGTCCTCACCTATTCCTCAGAGTTTGATAGATGTCAAAGGATTGTCCTTTTTCATTTTTTTTTTTTTTTAACTTGAAGGGGAAACTTGGATTACTAGGTTGAATGAATAGATAAGCAATGTGTTTCCAAGATGGTGTGTAAAGGTGGACTCCCCTTATAACATAAAAAGAGTAGAAAGGAAGGGAGGAAAGCAAGGGGAAGGAGAAAGGGAGGGAGGGAAATAGAAGATAGAGATAGAAACAGAGACAGAAAGACAAAGACTTCGCTTATTTAGAATGCCCAAAGGTTGTTTCTCATGTTTGTACCTGTTTTGGCTGTGAAGTTGACCATGTAATTTTTCTGGCCTCTGAGCACAAAAGCCACAATTCTTATACATGTCACATTAGGATGCTATGAACAAAAGTTCCAGAAAAAGTCACCCCTAGACAGATTAGAACATCCTGATTATGGAGAGTTGAGGTGCTGAGATATGGAGCCAAGCTGTCTTTGACTGTTCCCTTCAATCATGTGATCCTCCTGCCTCTGCAGCACATCCTACAGGGACATTCCTGCCTCTGCCTCTGCAGCACATCCTACAGGTCCATTACACTACAACTGACTAGTTTCCTCCATCTCATACACTATCCTTCTCAGTGTCAAACTTAATGACCTTGTGATTTTCTGATAAAACCTTTTGGAATGTGTTAATAGACTCCTAGCTTCCATCAACCTCAAAGCTAAATATGTCATCAGATAGCATTCAAGAACTACAGCAAAAAAATTTCCATTCTTTGCTATAAATTGCTTACCTGATATTCCTATATTGCACTTGGAAATGCCCAATTGTATGGTTTTATTTTGTTTTGTGAATACAAAACTCTTTGAAGCCTTTTCCATGTTAGAACATGTTATGTGTTACAGGGCCACAGATGCTTTTATTTGGCTCAAAAATAAACTCATTCTCTCTCTCTCTCTCTCTCTCTCTCTCTCTCTCTCTCTCTCTCTCGTTCTCTTTCTTACTCTGTCTCTGTCTTTGTCTTTCCTTTTGAAGTCAAAGCTTTGCTTGCATCAACATGCTGATTGTTTGAAATTCAATGGAATTGGAAGGGCCCCTAAGCAAGATCTTCCTGCATTCTCTGCTCCCCATCTGACCTTAGGTTATGTCAGAGAAACTAGAATCACCCTGTATCCAAGATGGTTCCACATACCAAATCTGAGCTCTCTGCAGAGCCAATTATAAAATTAAGAACGTCACTCCTACTGTCTCCTGCCCTGCCACACAAAGGCTGCTTATGAAGACATTTGCCTGCATGGTTTCTGTTTGGTCTCTTGAAGCCTTAAGATCCTCACTGCAGAAGGGGTCCAGCTATACACTGAGAGGAAAAGACTGCCATCCAGGGACAGATAGCACCTGAGGAGGGAGACTTGTCCTTTCACACACAGGTCATTATCAAGACATAGCCACATTCCTATCTTTTTGTCCATTCCTTACTGATGCTCAGCAAACTCAGGGTTCTCCTTCAGTCATTGGGTCTTCATGCTGAAGGATACTGTTGATAACATACATATTTTACAACATTATAATTTTATTATATACATGCATGCACATGTATGCCAAGATGTGAAAGTGAATGTCAGGAAACAACTGGTGAGGATCAGATCTCTCCTCTACCAGGTCCATCTTGGGCATCAAACTCAGGTTGTCAGGCTTGATAACAGATGTCTTTACACACTGAGCCATCCCATCAAACCTCACATGAAGTTGTAATTAAGTAAATACATTGTGCTTTCCTCTTACCCACCTGTCTGTTTCAGTAGTGTCAGGCATGATCTTTATGGCAAAAGAAGAAAAAAAATTTCCATATTAAATGAGGTTGAATTTTACTTTCTAAAATCCAAGTTCACTCAATGACTCACTTTCTCTCTTCTCTCTCAGTGGGTTCACACACATACACACACACACACACACACACACAGAGAGAGAGAGAGAGAGAGAGAGAGAGAGAGAGAGAGAGAGAGAGAGAGATGACATCAACATGTTGACATTTCTGCCTTCATAGTTTTTAATTTCATATGCTTAGGTCAGCACTAGTCTCATTTTTTTTTTTTTAACTGTCTTGCTTGTAAACATTTTTTTCCTCTATGAGACATACTGAGACTTTTACAGCTACTTAATCCTCCCATTGAATTGTTTAGGTTCTGTTTAGTGTGTTTCAAAATTGTAGCTTACTTTTCACAGCAGTGGTTATCAACCTTCCTAATGCTGTGACCCTTTAATACAGTTCCTCATGTTGCAGTGACCCCCCAACCGTAGCATTACTTTTGTTGCTACTTTGTAACTATAATTTTGCTACAGTTAGGAATCATAATGTAAACACCTGTGTTTTCTGATGGTGGTTGAGGGTTGTGACAACAGGATGAGAACCATTGCTATGAGGCTGGATCACCAACTTCCTCTTCTCAAGACTGAGTCAGGAAAATTCTAGTGTGCTGGGGCTTCATACAGATCTTTCCAGATGGGATTGTCCAGTTTTCTTTACAGTAGTGGCCAATACAGGAGCTATTAATGCGAGAATATTTTTATTATGCAGTTTCTTAAGAAATATTCCAAATGAATAAGAGTTAATGGTTAAGAAAGATAAATTTTAAATTCAGTATTATTCAATTAGCTTAAATTTTTAAATTTGAATAGCACTTTTATAATTATCTTTATATTTTAAAATTCTAATTTTTAATACCTTCTAATTAAAGAATATTTAAATATAATTGTAATGTATATTATTTTCACTCTATATTAATTCATTATTAAAGCGTAACTTAATGTGGATTACAATAATTAGAAAAATAGTTGTTAAGATAATTGTCTATTTGAATAAAAATCTAAAGAAAATGTTTACTCTTTAAATATTTTTAAAATAATTCAAAAGCTCTGAATGCAATAACAATTATCTCAAATAACCCCAGTGAAAAGCTAAAGCCTTAATTAAGAAAAGATTTTATGTATTTTATTATTACACTCTAGGTTGTTTAATGAAGATTTATTGGTTTTGAGGTTTTTATTTTTTTTTTTCTATTTCTTAAAATGGTTTAACCTAAATTTCTTTGGTATTCAGTGCAACTGGATCTTATCATCATTAATCTAAACAGGAATTATTATAAAATTTTTGGAATGATGATTAAAATCATCAGCACCTTGCATGCTGGTTTGATGGATTCTCTGCTGGATTACTTCATTTTCTAATTTCCCAGTTCTCAACATCTGTCAAACTAAATTTACTACCAAATGGCCAAGCCCCAAACAACAAAATGAGAAACAGCAGCTGCAGCACAAGGACCCAAGAGGACCCAAGATCTGTCCAGTCCTTTTCCTATCCATAGAGATAGCAGGATCACATTGTCAAATTCATCTATTTATTTATTTATTTATTTATTCATTTATTTATTTATTTATTCCTTAGCAATTGCACCATCCTGTATAGTGTTCTTTGATGAAAATCTGCCCACTTCACATTTTATTTCATCTCCTTCTTTTTCCCATCGAATCCCCCTTCCTTCCCCAGTTTTCTTCCTACATTGATTGTGGAGTTGGTCTCTATCTAAAGTGACTTGTTTCATGTAAAACCTGTTCTCATATGGCTTAGAGATTTGACACTATCATTGATGGACAGTGTGTGTGTGTGTGTGTTCCTTCTTTGCAGTTATTATTAGAGAGACAGGTGCTCTGTACCTGGGGATGAAGCCCCTAAGGAACATGATAACAAACAGTGTTGTAGAAGGTGTCTTCTGCCTCTAATCACATTGTTGACAAAGTGCCACAGCTACAGAGAGGAAAGAATACTGTCATTTCTGTCCAACAGTCCCACCCCCTGTCCCTCCTATACAGAATTCACTGACTTTGAGGACAACAGTTTCCTGCTCTCACAGACACCCTAGGTGTTTGACTTTTCTGCCTCTCTTTTTCCTCTGTATATGGGGACTGTTCCTTGCCCTTTCGTTTGTTTGGGATGCAACTTCATGTTACGTTTCAGGTATAAACTTCATCATGAAACTGTATAGAGATCTTTCCCAACAATATCCTCTAAATTAATCAGATCCCATTCTACTTAGGATTTATTACATCACCATGGTTATTCCCTCATTACTATCCACATGGGCTTAACAATTCCTATCAGAAACATTGAGACCAGAAGTATTTTAAGATTTGAGTAATTTCACTCCATATTTTGCATATACAACTAGGGACTGGGTCTCAAGATATAATATAAAAAGCATTTTCATTTTACATAAGCTTTCTGGATCCACTTGTTTGTATGCTTTTACATTTATCTCTTCATTCCACAAATACTTACTGAGCTTTTATTCTATGTTGGACATTATTTCTTTTTTACTTTTTCTTTCTTTCTTTCTTTCTTTTTTTTCGAGACAGGGTTTCTCTGTGTAGCTTTGTGCCTTTCCAGGCTGACCTTGAACTCACAGAGATCCATCTGGCTCTGCCTCCTGAGTGCTGGGATTAAAGGTGTGCACCACCACTGCCCGGCTTTCTTTTTTTTTTAAGGCTGGAGAATGGCAGTACACAAAAGGCTAGAGCTCTACTCTCATTAACATTGTGATCTAGGAATGAGAACAAAAAGAAACATATGTAAGCAACAACAAAATATAGTCATGGTTGCTATGTGGGTAATGTTAGAGGACAGGGAGAGTTGACATGGAGGGCTGCTCTGCTCTATGTGGTGAAGGATGGTTGGGACGAAAATTCTGGGAGAAGTCACATCAACTGAGACTTTAAAAGGAATTTTTTTCCATATTTTAAAGAGTTTTTGTTGAAAAGCATCATAGGAGCTTCAATATACAGACTATACATAGAGTTTTAGGTAGCCCTTGTCTTATCAATGTAACTGAGTGTGTTATCTTGAACTTTTGAAATTTCTGCCTCCAACCCCCTACTTTGAGAAGACTATACCTGGATTATCCAAGGCTAGGGTTAGAACTCAGAGCCTTCTGCATGCTAGGAAGACACTCTAACAATTAGGCTACATATCCATCCCATGTTTGAGCATACTTTGTGGGGAGGTACATGATGGAGAGGTGAATGACAAGACCAATATATAAAATACACAGTATATATCACAACTGGCCCTGGGCCTGGGAGATGTCTCTGTGGGTAAGAGTGCTAGAGTTGCAAAAACTTGAGTTTAAATCACTAGCACCTGTATTTCCCATAATGCTAGCCCTGAGATATAGAAGACAGGTAGATCCCTAGGTGAAAATGGTAAGCTTTAGGTTAAGAAAGACTCTGTCTCATAGCAGTAAAGTGGAGAGTAACAGAGGAACTAAAGTCTTGCTCCCATATCTGCATGTGTGGATCTGACCATATGCACATGCATGCTGAAATGCATGCATCACACACAGACACATACATATAAATAAATAAGCACATAAAGAAATAATCAGTGGGCATTTTTCTGGAACTGGACAATATCAATCAGTGTTAGGAGAGGTGGTTGGAATACAGATCTATTTTGAAGTTATAGCATAAAAGCTCAATAGAGAGAAGGAGAATGAGGTAGGTGTGGGTTTGAGGACAGCTCCTGATTTGGCATCTCATGTCTTTGAAGGACAGGTTATCATTTGTACTGATAATGCCAACAGAAAGTTCAAGGTTGTGGTATGGAGGATGGCTGGTAATTCAGTTGAGATATGCAAAATTCAAAATGCCTATGAAACATTTGAGCACAAGTGACAATTATGCATTTGATATAGAAATTAAAATTTATCCATCAATCTTAATAAATATTTATTGATTATGTATGTTACTTCAGAAAATATCATTATTTGTTTTTTGCTTTTTGAGATAATTTCATGATAGCTAATTAATTATCCTTGCCTTTACCTCTAGAGTGATAGCATTACAGCCAGGCCACTATCTATGTTTACTCATTTAAATATTTCTTAACATAGGTTCTTTATGACTTAAGAATGCTTGTAAGCAACTGAAAACCTGAAGACAGAATTTGTGTGTTCTGTAGACATTCAGGTTGCTAGATTGGTGACAATTTTGATCTTGAAGCAATGATTTTGGCAGAAGGTTGCTTGTTCACACTATTCTCTACCTCCCTGGATAGCATTTCTTCCCACTGGGAATAAGGTAGGAGCACCACACTTAGGGAGTCATCAGAGAAGAAAGGTGGGGTAGTGTCACAGAAGGAGCTTCCTAGGTTATTGTCTATTTCAGACAGTTCTGATTCTATGGGCTCTTTGGGGAGGCATGGAGTCAGCCAGACAAGATTCTTTTCTTCTCAGTTTTCAGCTTTCTCAGATTCCTTTCCCATGTTTTCAGAAAGTATCTCTTGTCTTCCCTTAATAGGACGAAGTTTTTCCTGATGACCGCAGAACGACAACCTATTGAGATAGTAGAAACACACTTGCTTGGTGTTTGTAGAGAAGAATTATGGTAGAGCTGATTTTTTTTGGGCTCAGACTTCAAAAATATGCCCCAGTTAGTGCAATCAACCATAGGATTTAAGCTATGTCTTGATAATTTTTGAGACACTGTTCAAATTGATTTGTTTCTGAGATTAGAGGAAGACATTACTAAAAGTGCATGGCAGATTTTTGAAACTGTATAAATTGGTACTTAACATACAGGTTTTTTTTTTTTTTTTTTTTTTTTTTTTTTTTGTGCCACAGTGTTTATTTGGCCACTGGTCCCCTGCCCCATTTATAGATTCAGCATCTCTGGAATTAGCTAACTATTGGTTGATATAATTTCTTAACAGAATAGGTACACATAATTTTCTTCTTACTGTTTCCTAAGCAGCATAGCAGATAACTCTTGTGAATAGCACTAGTGTAGTAAAGTCAGATTATTTGACACCCATAGAGAGATAATAGGGATTATGTGCAGACAGTCATTCATTTACATAAGGAATTAGAGCATTCATTCATACCTGTTATCTGTGGATGGTTTGAAGTCAAATCTTTATAGGCACCAAGGAAGAATAATTTCTTTTCCCTTTATTTTTTCTTCTTCTCCTCCTCCTCCTCCCCCTCCTTCTCTTCCTCCTCCTCCTTCCCCCTACTCCTGCTCCTCTACCTATTCCTCTACCACCTCCTCTTCCTCTTCCACCTCCTCCTTCTTTTCTTCTTTCTTTAAGGTAGGCCAACACAAGGCCTCACTGTCTTTCTATAGATTTAAAGATAAGAATGCAATGATCTAATGGTTACCTCTAATGTGTAAACCTAACTATATTCTTATTTTTTTTTTCAGAATAGGAGATGGAAACTAAGACCACATATTCTTTCTTACCTCTATCAGACACTTACATAAGCTCATATCATTATCATCTTTTCTTTTAAAATAATGTAAAACAAAGGAAAAGTCAATGTAATGGCAGTTTCATTTCTAAAGGAAAGCAGGGACATTAATATATATCAAGAATAAGAAATAAATATATACAATGTATTTTGATAGTGCATTTTAGCTTTGTGATTTTCCTAAATGGATAGCATTATTAAACTGCCCTGTGTGAATAATGTAATGTGCCCAGACACTCCTTCTCCACTCTGACCATTTTTCCATATGCCTAGAGCATATTTCCCTTTGGAAACTGTCTTCTGATAGAGTCTATCCTTCAATGTTAATGTTCTTGTCAGGACCACACAAATCCCAATGATTCTTCAGTGGCAAAGGACAAAGTCTTTTCTTGGTATCTCAAGACAGGCCAATTTTATAGACCCATTTTTTATTATAAAATTCTCCAAGTGCTTAATAAGAGCCCTGCTGAAAGTTTGAAATTTAATTTCTATTTCAGCCAAATACTGCTATCCTTATTCCCTTTAAGTCATAATTCTTAATGATACTCTTCAGCAAATGTTCTATGAGAAAATTTCTAGTTTGGAGTTTATTTGCTGATGAACTGCTTGTAATGGATAGGATCAACCATGCTTCCTGCAGTGGACTAAGGCATGTCCACTCCTGGTTTAGAAATAAGAATGCCCCATTTGCTGCTGTACTGTTACAGTTTAAACTTTCATCCCAAGTCATGACAAGCTTCTGGCAACTTTCACTCATGGGTTTTGACCACATCTGTTTCTGAATTGGTCTCTCTGGTATGTCACTGAGTGAGTGAAAAGTCTGTCTGTGTGAACAAATAGTAACTGATAGAAGTATCAATCAAAAAACCAATCAAATATTCTCATTGTTCATCTCTTTTGACTTTATAAAATTGCAGTTTGGATATCCCTTTAAGAAAGAAAAGTAGAGGATTCCCAGAATTTTGGATTTTTTTTTTTTTTTTTAGAACCAAGGAGCCAATCTGACATACATAAAAGATTTGTTGAAGACAGGGTTGCTACAGCAAAACAGAAGAGAACAGAAGTAATATGGAATTTGGGGATTTTTACTAGCAACAGGCCAAATTCACAATTATGAAAGTGTGTTCTCTGAGGTCCTGGGAGTATCAGCAGAATGAAAAAGAAGCTGGTTCCAGGTTGTGTGGAAACCTTATGTGACATCAAGGAAAGAACTGCTCAACACCAGATAGGGCTTTCATTTTGAAGTGTTGTTGCTGTAAACAAGGAATGCTCTCAAATTCAAGTTCCTATACACAAGATACAGTAATCTATGTACACAAAGAGATAAACACATGGTATTTATGATAGACAAATGTGCATGTGGATCTACACATTAATACTAATAGGCAGAGACATGGATGGGAATATTCTATCTTGATGAAATAGGTCCATAGCTTTGGTTAATTTACTTTCATTGTTTTAGAACATTAAATTCTATGCATATAAGATAATGACTTTATCATTTTTTTGTTGAAAGACAAATGCAGTGTTGTGGAAATTACTTGAACTATGTAAAGATCTATTACATTTTGTCATGTTGTGGAATATTACTTTAACTGTGTAAAGGTATGCTACATTTGTTTATGCTGCATTTGTTTAGTGATGTAAGGATTGTGTATAATTACGTAAAGATGTGTTGCATTTGTTTCACCTTACCCACCTAAAGCACCTGATTGATATAATAAAATGCAGAATGGTCAATAGCTAGGCAGGGCAGAGATAGGGGAGACTGGTGGACAGAGAGAAGGAATCTAGAGAGAGAAGAGAATGAGTGAAAAAGAGACGTACACAACTGGATCAGAGGCCAGGTGGCTGCCAGACAGACAGATATAGAGACAGCAGGAAAAGATTTACAGAAAGGTAAAAAGTCCTGAGGCAAAATGTAGATAAAGAGACAGATTAAAATAAGTGATAAGATCAGGCTGAGCATTCATTATTAATAAGAAGTCTCTTCTACATGTCTTGATTTGGGAGCTGGTTGGTGTCCCCAAAGAAAAAGCCTGGTACACAGTGTCTTAATGATTATGTGCTGCTGTTGTTGATATAAACAGTGCTAGCATGAACATTCTTGAATGTGTCCTCACATGAACATATTCACATGTGAGGATTTCTTTGAAGTACATAGCTAAAACTAAAAAGACTTGGTCTCAAGTATGAAAATCTCATCATAAAAAAAAATAAAAATTATTTGCCAAAGAGATTATGTCATACTTACTAGAGCTACACAAATATTTACTCATATTTTTTCATTCTAGACCTTACTTCAGAAATAGGCAACATCTTTTTCCAATTTGAGTGGCATCTTCTTCTTTGCTTAGTAACATTTTAGAATAGAGATTTTTTTCCCATTTCAATATATTTTCACATAATGGTCCTTTACAGTTTAAGTTAGTGTGTTTTCTGTGTTTCTTAAGATTGGCTCCTGGACATGTGCGTGCTAATCAGGCAGTCTTCTACTGAGTGATGATTGCTCTATCACTTTGGCTTACATTTGTTTAGCTATGTCTAGGAAGTTAATTTTTATTAATTAATAAAAGGTTTCCAAGCTCTTTCCACGCTTTTCTAGATTCTTTTCTTTCTTTCTTTCTTTCTTTCTTTCTTTCTTTCTTTCTTTCTTTCTTTCTTTCTTTCTTTCTTTTTTTTTAAATAACCTAGATGTGTGAGCTTTTAAGGAAATTTTAGATAGGTAACAAAGGTAGAGATCCAAATAAGTTTTTATGGTATAGATAAGTGATTGTCCTAGCAAAACTTTTACACTGTTTTCTTCCTACTCTATTACCCAGTAGCTAATGTATGTCTTGGAAGACCTAATTCTACATCTGGCTCTTTAAGGTTTCCTCCTCATATTTTACAAGGTCTAGATATCTGATAATATTGTGATTGTTTTATCACTTAAAGTATATTATTTGTTATTGAATTTTGCTTTTGCACACATAATTTAAAATCTAATTACAACACTAAAAAGAAAAAGAGGACATTTTAGACTTCTGTTAGAACTGTGTTGAACATGCAGGTGTTTGGTGAAAGTCGCCTATTTTAATAATGACTTCTCCTATCTATAAGAAATGTAAATTCATTTTATGGAATATATTTTCCACTTAGGATTTACAATTTTGAGCATAAGATGCTTGCAGATTCTATATTTCAAAAGATTAATGTTCAAATTTTGGAGTTGCATAGTATATTAATTTATTTTTTTACATTTTCCAATTATACACACTCTAAAGAAATGCAATTTATTGCTTATACTCACTTATATCTAGTGATTTTCTAAATTATCATAATATTTTTCAACCCAAATGTCCTTAGGATGGATAATCTGACCATTTAAAAGCAAAGTTCAAAAGCCTTTGAAAAAGGAAGGCAAAAAGGAACAAGCTGGAAGATCTATAAGCCTTCCAGCCAATGCCATTCCAGTGATGGAGAAATTCACAATAAAGACCTCATGAATGGATTTTCACAAATCCAGCTTTTGTGTTTGTCCTTGGCATGTGTCTACTGCTAAGAAATAGTGTTCTGCTGTGTTCAGATACCAGGTTCCATTCTTGCTGGAATAAGGCTTTGGGGTTTACCATAGATAGAAAAGAAAATATAACACCTTTGCCCATACCTCCATCCATACTTCAAAAGAAACAGCTCTGTCTGATCCTCTCCCTGGAGTGCCTATTGACAGGGTGTCAGTCATGTTATTTGTATACCACTTTTCAGAGCCGTAATGCGCTTCGTGGAGCCAGTCACATCCTAGTGCCTAACACAGACTAAAGGCTCTTTGTTCAAAGGCAGGCTTATCAAATTTTCACCGCTTACCTTTCCCACGCAGACTGGTACTGACTGAATGTGAAATTGGGTGGAATCTGGTTCAAACATTTTTAGGCAGCAAAGGTAGTGAGGCAAGAAGCTGAATGGCCTCTTGGAACTGTAGGCAGAAAGCTGCTGGAAGACTGTTCATGAGACAGGTAGGAAGTAGGTGTGCAGTCTTTTGTAGGTAATTCAGTCCCACAACACTCAGGTCTTCGGGAAGAAATGTATTGTTGAGGACAAACCACCTAAGAGGCAACATATGGCAAAGAAAACTCATATAAGTTGAGTTCTTTTATAGAAAACAAGATGCAAATATCTCCAATTGCAACATATACCAACACTCTATTGAAAAGTCACCCTCCCCCCTTCCCCAGCCCACCTGCACAGAGGGGCACTAGAGAGAAAAAGTAGTCAGGTCTTTTTTCTCATTTACTCATGGTCCTCATGACTTTTCTCCCAAGCTATCACTAAAACTTCCCTCATCTATTCAATAGTCACATTACACTTACACGCCTCCTGCTTATCAACAGCTGAAAGATGCAATCTCAGTTTGAAGGACAGTATCTGGAATATTTGCATATATCTACCTATGCCACCTGTGATATACATGTTTATGAACATGTTTCCATTTTATGGAAAATATATCCATGTATGTGGGGTCAGAGGCATGTCATCATATGGATTTCTCTTTGAAATCCAAATGACCAGCTATGTAACCATGGTGCAATTTGTTCAGTACACATAAGATGCTATTAAACAGTAATATTGTTATTCATATTTTGCTTTCAAAAATCTCATTCACAGTTCTGCTCTTATATGGTATTAAAGTACCATCACAAATGTAAGAAGAGTGTATACATTTCTGTTCTTTAATTCTATGTAGAAACATTATAACAGAACTATGCAAATTAAACCATATCTAATCATTAAGCGATTTGTAAACTAAGAATTACAATGCTTCTGATTCATAGTAATATCATACAATAACATAAGGATTGTATATTCTTTCTCACACATTTTAATTATTATTTAAAAACTATAAATATAATTATATACATGCAAAGTAATATGTATGTAAATATAAATATTTTAAAATATTAAAGAAATTAGGCATTTTACTATAAAACATTTATATACTACACATTAGAGTTTTGCTTCATAATTATACATATCTAATTGCAAGATGAAGTATTTATTTTAATGGCTCAGAAGAAAAAGTGAATGTCTAATTTTTATTTGAGTTTAGTGGGTTTACACTTTAGAAAAACAAGATCTAATAGTTTTCATTAAATAAACAAGTTATGTCCTGGAAAATCTAGATGTGGAACATCTAACTTGTGCAAATATTTCCCTCTTAACAAATTCCTCTATTATCAAGTACATGTATAGTCATAAAGCAACCTTTAAGCTACATTTTACTAAGCCCTACAGCAGATGAAAGTCAAATGCAGATGTGGAATGGGAGCCAAACAGATGCTAAAAACTCCATCAATACCCTAGAGGAATGCATTCTCTATCAAAGAGAAACTTAATTTCAACTATAAAGAATTTGATTATGTATTGTTATACAAAATGTGATTAATGTTTTGTACTGATTAATCAACTACAAAATATATAATTATGCCATCTGTATTTCCCAGCTTCTTGTCACTTACACATTCCGTGGGGAAGCTGAGAGAGGGGATGTAGGGAACTTGTGGCATTTGAGGAGATTTAAAACAGTGTGGGCTAGTAAGTATAACAGAGCAACATAAAGCCCTGGTACTCATTCTAATGGAAATCAACTAAAGATCATAAACAAAGGGAAGTCTAAAGACAGCAGGCTCCTTACAGACTGGAGGACTGAGAGCAGAGGCTGCTAACTCCCATCACTACAAGATTCCCTCTTTCAGATAAATCACCATTTGTTTGCACCCCAAAACCAGGTTTGTGACTTCTCTTGGCTTTTGGAAATAATATCTCAATGCTAGGCAAGGTTTACCATTTATTTCAGAATACTGATACAATGTGTATGTCTGCATTCATAGCTCACATAAGTTTAAGATGCAAACCCAGGATTAAGGTTTATGTCATGACTCATATTCTTGTCTTTCTCAAAAGTGAACATGGTGTTATATTTGCACCCGAGTCCCAGCTGGAAAAGTGTGGATATAGTTGAAAGTTGCTTATTAAGTTGTATTCTACCGAGTACCTGCGGTTTTGATATATTATTTTGACCTAGATAATGCTGGATAATATACCTCATTGATTTTTCTTGTTGCACTGTTTCTTGGAGGGGCATGATAGGTAAAAACAGTTTCAGATGAGTTCTGCTTCCCATTCCTAGTAGTTTTCAAGAAAATAATCCCCTTCCTACAGGGGAAATTGATGCTCTCAATCTGACTTATTTTTTCGTGGCACGCTCTTAAGCTTGACTATACATCAGGCTCATATGAAATCCATTCTTTATATGCAACATCTGAAACATACCTGCAATAATTATGCTCAGCATAACATTCTTGGATTAGTTATAAATGCCAGGTTTTAGAAGTTTCAAGTAAGTTTCCACGTGTCAGTCACCTGCAATGAGTATCAAGGAAACACAGGTTCCTCAAGTGTGTCTTTCAGGCTTCATCAGCAGTATCACTAGAAACCTTTGCCAGGATTCATTAAATCAGTCATGCTGTGTGTCAGCTTCACACCTGCTATTGTAGCCATGGATCAGAGTTCAGAAAGCAACTGTTGAGATTTCCAAGTTCTTGTGTGCCAGAACAAATAATTGGATCAGGGACACAAGGAGAGGGGGATAAATGGAGTTTATTCGGAAAAAGAAAGGCATCCTGGAGTATGGAAATGCTAATAAGCTGGAGTGGGGTACAAAATTTAATTTTGTAGCTATGTAGAGAGCCAAGTGGGTTGTTGACATAATAGGTATCCTCCTGAAATATCTTAGTCTTTTCTCACACATGGTCTGGTTTGCTACATATAGCCCTAGTTGGGAGGGTTTCAGGTCTCCCTCAGCCATTACCTTATTAATTGCCATGCCTACCCTCCTGACACACTACTAAATATGATACTCCAGGGAAGTGGCCCAATGTTGTGTAATGCAATGGCTGAAAGATGATGTCACTGTACATGTGATCCTGAAAACTTCAGCCTGTGGCACCATAACTAATAAGGCTGCTATGAAGCACTCAAGTACTTCTTTGTAGATAGAAGAAATGGCTCTAACTGTGAGTGACTGTGGCCTGGGAACATGGATTCTTGTTTCTCCAAATACTAAGTTTCAACAAAGTAGCAATTTCATGAACTTTGAATAACACTAGAACACAGGAAGCCATAAAAGTTTCCCCATACATTGGTGGGTATACTGGGTAGATAGTTTATAGCAAAGTGGGGAAAACTCTATTACTGGCCTCAAATGCTATCTGACAGCATTCATAGCTGTTTGCTAGGTAGGAATTAAGGGACTGTTCATATATTTCAAAGGAATTAGCTAATGGTAATGGTCACAAAAATATTAATTCACACAAATACCTACTAAAAGTCTCAAGATGTCTGTAGGTAATTTGGTTCAAGATTTGGAATATCCCTAAACATCACTGAAGCTCTAATCAGTCACTCATTCTTTTTTGTCAAGGCTTCTTTTTAGGAAATCTGCTTCACTGCCATATCCCAAGAAACTAGTGGATAAGGTTTATCCATCAGACCAGTGGGCTCTGATGCTGTGGGCTTATGGCCCTTGCTTTGGGTGCTCTTGGGCTAATGTGTTTGTGCAGGGTTAGAATGAGACCAACCAGAATGTGCTTATGGATTCTTTCAGGCTATTGCAGAATGTCTTCTTTTTCTAAAAGCAATCCTTTGTCAAAAGGACCCTAGGAAGTAACATTGCAGTCCGGTTTCCAGGACCAAAGCCTCACGTGAGACAGAACCAATTAGCTCTGAGTCTTGGGAACTCTGAGATCAGCACAGGTTGGCGCTCAAAAAAGAAGTCAGGGAAATAAAGGATGGGTGCAAAAAATTAGGTGCTGCCATTCATTCTTGGTGTAAATTCCTTGTTTTGGAAGTTTAAATCTCTTTATAATGCTGTGGATATCGCTCTGTGTAAATAAAGTTCTGATTGGTCAGTGGCCAGGCAGGAAGTATAGGCGGAACAAGAGAGAAGAGAATTCTGGGAATAGAAGGTTGGGGAGAGACACTGCCAGCCGCTGCCATGAAAAGCAACATGTAAAGACACTGGTAAGCCACAAGCCATGTGGCAAAGTATAGACTAACAGAAATGGGTTAATTTAAGATAGAAAAAGTAGATAACAAGCAGCCTGCCACAGCCATACAGTTTGTAAGCAATATAAGTTTCTGTGTGCCTTCTTGGTTGGGTCTGAGCGACTGTGGGACTGGCGGGTAAGAGAGATTTGTCCTGACTGGGCCAGGCAGGAAAACTCTTAACTACATTATAATGCCCCAGATTTGGAAATATCCAGTGAAAGGAAAATTCATGATTTACATGCCAGTGAAGAAATAATAAAGTGATTTGATTAAGAAATGAAGGGAATTATCTATACAGATGTGATGTATATTTAAGATTTCAGTGCTGAGTGAAAGAGAAAGCTGAAAGCAGAGAGAATGAAGCTGCAGAAGACAGAGGGCTGTACATGGTCATGGATGGTGCCTGCGAATGGCCCCTTCAGACAGGGCAGGGGTTGCTGAGGGAGAAGAGCAGTCCAACAGCATAGGCACAGGGTGAGTAGACAAGTAAATACAGAGCACTGAATGTGTATCTCAGCAGTCCATTAGACCTTTAAGTAAAGGACATCACATCATTCAGCCTCAAAGAGAAGCAAAAAAGTACTAGGGCTGAGGAGTAGCCCAGAGGTAAAGCAGGAAGGACAGGAAGGAGGGAGGAGTGCTGATGGGATCATGTATTGTCCATTCCTTCTGCAAATACTTCTTGATTCCATAGAGATTGTGATTAAAAAGATATGATCCTAAAATGAACATAAAAATGTTTGCAAGATCTGCCTTCCCTTTCCTTCCTTTCTCCTTTTCTGCTTCTCCCTTTTCTTTCCTCCTGTCATCTCTCCTCCCTTCCATCCTGTTCTCCCTTCCATCCTGTTCTCCCTTCCTCCTCTCCTCACACTCCTCTCTCTCCCTTTCCTCCTCCCTCCCTCCCTCCCTCCCTCCCTCCCTCCCTCCCTCCCTTCCTTCCTTCCTTCCTTCCTTCCTTCCTTCCTTCCTTTCTTATGTGAATTTATTGAGGACAGCTTGTATTCTGTAGCCCTGGCAGGCTGGGAACTCACCATTCAGCCTATGATGGCCTCAGTTTATGTTATCCTTCCTCTTTCAACCTCCTAAGCACTGGGGCTACAGGTATAAGCCTACCACACTAGGGTTTTGTGATTTTTTTTAAAGCCTCCTCCCTGGCAATAAAAATAAATAAATAAAGGAAGCTGAAATTTTAAGGAATGTTTCCTATTTTTTGTGAGGATTTATGTAAATAGAACTTGCTTGGCAGTAACCTCTGTGTTAAGCCTTCATATGGTTGAAAAAATGAACTCAACTCAAAGGAAATTGAACTATAACTGTTTTCATTAAATCGCTTAATATTGAAAAAACATTATTTCCACATGTTTGTATCATTACAAGCTTTTAGGAGAAAGCAAGCACTAATGCCTTATTTCAGCCATCCAAAGATATCATATCAGACTAACCAATTAACAGAACCATTAAGGAAATGCATTGCAATTAAGTTTGCTTTCAACAGAGAGGACTTGTTGGTAGATAAGCAGACTCATTACTCGTAGGATATTTATTTATTTTTACATTCTATAATCTTGGGCTACTTCTGTGTTTTTAGATTGACAACATTGTGAAATATTAAATTTTAAAAAATGGAAAAACCAATATGAACAATTATATAAGGATCACTTTCAAACTCTACTCACAAACAAAAATAAGGAGGTAGGAGGCAGCACACGAACACTGGAATCTCCGCTGTATTCTTGCCTCTGTCGCAGCTCCATTGACCAGCAACCTTGGGTTGTGCTTCAGAAATTGCCATCTTTCTCCAGGAAGAGAGTAGAGTGATGCTGAGTCAACCTATAATGTGCCTTCCTCATCTTAACAAGAGATGCTGTTTTGTTCCCAGGTGGGGTAGGTGTGCTTAACACATGGCACCTGATGCAACCACAACCCATCTCTTTCTTTCAAAGTAACTCTTCCATGCCATGAAGAATCTTTTAAGTTGGCCACTCGATAACTTGAGGCAACATACACACAACAAATACATGGCAATCACAGCAAAACCTGAGGATATGAAGCGTTAATTAAGGATTTTTGTCACTTTGTTTAAAACAAATAAACCAACCAAAAGAAAACTACAATGAAAACAGTTAAACAAATAAACATATGTATTTTCATCCATCAAGAAATAGAAGGGGTACAGAAAAATATAAGGCCAGCCTTGCTATTCACCCAGCTATTTTGTATGAATTGAACAGATAACAACAGTCACAGTTTGTTGAGCTCAAAGGAGCTGGTCTGAATGTTCTTTGAAACTGGCTTTTTAAATGAGAGATTTATGTTGTGGGAAAATCGTTTTGTACGCTGTGAATATGTGCCACTCTGATTGGTTAAAAAAAAAAAGCTGAACAGCCAATAGCTAGGTGGGATTTTGGGGGCAGAGAGAATGCTGGGAAGAAGAAAGACAGAGTCAGGAGGAGAGGCCAGGTCTCAGAGGAAGCAGCATGGGCAGTACAGAATAAAGGTAATAAAGCCATAAGGCAGAAAATAAATTAATAGAAATGGATTAAATTATAAGAGTTAGTGGGACAAGCCTAACTATAGGCCAACCTTGCATAATTAATAATAAATCTCTGTGGTTATTTGGAATCTGGCAGATAGGACAAAAAAATCAGCCTACATGTGGTGTCCAATGTCCAGCCACATATATCCATATAAGGCCTGAGAAAGCTTTAAAAAAAAGTTCAGAAGTCAAACATGGCTTCCTGGTGACTGTGATCTCTTGGGTATGCTCAGTGCTAGTGTCATACAGAGGCGAGGCTCTTTTAATAGGTCCTGCTACTGAGCACTTAAATGGGGTTTATGAGCGGCTTGTGGAATGCTTTTAAGTGGCCTGAGACTGAGTAAAAATGCCTACGGCAGCATGAACTCAAAAACTTCTCATAGCTGGGGTGGTAAACATGGCTCCCGCAGGTACCTCTGTCATGAGGCTAGGCTCTCAGGGAACTAGTCACTAGTGCACCATGAGCTAAGCTGTGTGGCAGGTTTAAGGATTGCCTCATGAATACAGAAAAAGTTATAGATATGCTGTAAAGCATGTTCAGATGGGAAAAAAAACCTCTAAATAGGTTATAGTGTGTTTAGCAATGTGCATAGGCTTAAGGAAAAAAAATGGGTATAGACAATCATAGAAAAATAGTTTAAAAACAATAAAATCTTATTTTCCTTTTTCAGAAACTTTGTTTATTATTTATTTATTTATTTTTGTTTTTTTTTCAAGACAGGGTTTCTCTATGTACCTTTGTACCTTTCCTGGATCTCACTCTATAGACCAGGCTGGCCTTGAACTCAAAAAGATCTGCCTGCCTCTGCCTCCTGAATGCTGGGATTAGAGGTGTGTGCCACCACTGCCCATCTTCAGAAACTTTTTATTCATTTTACATACCAACCACAGATCCCCCTCTCTTCCTTCCTCTTGCTCCCTCTATGCTCCCCCCAACCCAGTCCCCATTCCCTCCTCCAAAAAGGTAAGGCTTCCCATGGGGAGTCAGCAAAACCTGGTACATTCAGTTGAGGCATATCCAAGCCCCTCCCCCTGCATCAAGGCTGTGCAAGGGGCCCACCATAGGTAATGGGCTCCAAAAGGGCAGCTCATGCACCAGGGATAGATCCTGATCCCACTGCCAGGGGCCCCCTTAAGCAGACCAAGCTACACAACTGTCTCACTTATGCAGAGGGCCTAGTCCAGTCCCATGGAAGCTCCACAGCTGTTGGTCTAAAGCTCATGAGTTCCCACTAGCTTGGTTCAGTTGTCTTTGTAGGTATCCCCATCATGATCTTGATGCTCCTTGCCATGGAATCCCTCTTCCCTCTCTTCAACTGGATGCCTGGAGCTTGGCCTGGTACTTGGCTGTGGATCTTTGCATCTGCTTCTGTCATTTACTTGATGAAGGCTCTGTGATGACAGTTAGGGTGTTCACCAATCTGATGACCCCAGCTTAGACTACTATCAATAGTAGAGAGGGTGCCTGAACTGGTAATTAGATTGGTGAATAAAAATAATAAAGTCTTTAAAGAGAGAGTAAAGTAATAAAAAAATAATAAGCCACATAAAGATGGAAAATACACAGGGAGTCTAGATCCTATATGGTATCTCATTAATTTTGAATTTTTTAAAAGCTAATATAATAAAACAATAGCTGCTGAGAGACACTGGATTATGGAAACTTCTAAATTAAACCAACCTATATATTTTAAAAATATTTTAAAAATGGAAGTCAGACAATATGTTGCATTGGGGGCAAAGGTTATGCTGTTTTTCCACAAGCAAGAAATGAAAGGTTGTGGAATCCTTCCAGATTGATAGAGATCAGATTTGGCCAGGGGAGACCTCCTGAGTATCTTGGATACAGACATGGGGGAGGAAGCCAAAAAGACTATAGAACAGGTGATGTGTAAGATGACCCCTTGACATGGGAACAGCTCTGAGATGAGGTGAAATGAGACATGATAAATCTTGTTGACTACTGAGTCCATATGACTTATTGTTACATGCTATCCTTTCATATGGCATAGATAGAGATTTATATTACAGTTTTATTACACAGTCTAAACTGACTTATAAAGTTAACAGATACCTTTTACCTTCTCTAACATAAAACAAATCATCTCTAACGACTTATGCACAATGCACATTCCATACTTGTATTAATGCAGATACATATATTAACTTTGAAAGTTTATGTGTTTTCAGAGTAAGGGGACTAGGCACCAATAAAAACTGTAGCCCAGGTGTTCCAGCTTCTCAGAGAGCCTCTGTTGCACTTTCCTCAGAGTTCTGCATCTAGAACAGCTTCAAGGCTGCTGGCTGAGATGGTCCAGCCTCACAGACTACTCTAGCCAGGACTTCAGATAAGCCTTGCAACTTTCCCATTGCATAGAAACTGGACAAAAAAATTAAAACAGCTAACTCTTTTAGGACTTAACCATAATCCCAATTTTCCCAGGGTCTCCTAAGGATTCTAGTGCCCCAGAAAACAGGAAACATTTTAGTGAACAAGACACCCACATTCCCAAGAGGTGCGATGGTAGATTTTGATCATTCGATGGGTTATGGATATTTGTCATTATTTAGTTGAGTTGTTTACAAGTTGTTATTGGAAACAGTAAAAAAAAAAAAGTGATTAGAACAAAGGGGATTATATTCAGAGATCTTGTTCTGAAAAGAAAAATGGGGGATATTGATATGATGAGATGAAAAGATAGATTATTGTAAGTATTTTCAAACTAAAAAGGCAACTCAACAACTAGTCTTAAATATTTGGCATTTATATGGATTTTTATATATTGATACAAATTTTTTATTTATAATTTAATTTTACATATCAAGCACAGATTCCTCTGTCCTCTCTCCTCCCATTCCACCCCCATGGCCTTCCCCTCAGCCCACCCACCCCCCATTCCCATCTCCTCCAGGGCAAGGACTCCCCTGGGGATTCAGCTCAGCCTGGTAGATTCAATCCAGGCAGGTCCAGTCCCCTCCTCCCTTCACCCAGGCTGAGCAAAGTGTCCCAGCATAGGCCCCAGGTTTCAAACAGCCAGCTCATGCACTAAGGACAGGTCCAGGTTTCACTGCCTGGGGGCTTCCCAAACAGTTCAAGTTAATTGACTGTCTTACTTATCCAGAGGGCCTGATGCAGCTGGGGGCTCCTCAGCTATTGGTTCATAGTTCATGTGTTTCTACTAGTTTGACTATTTGTCCATATGCTTTTTCCAATCATGGTCTCAACAATTCTTGCTCATACAATCCCTCCTCTTTCTTGCCTATTGGACTCCCAGAGCTCCCCTTGGAGCCTGGCCGAGGATCTCTGCATCTGCTTCCATCAGTCATTGGATGAGAGTTCTAGCAAGACAGTTAGGGTATTAGGCCATCCAATCATCAGAGTAGGTGAATTCCAGCTTTCTCTCGACCATTGCCTGTAGACTATTGTGGAGGTATCTTTGTGGATTTCTGGGAACCTCTCTAGCAATTTACTTCTTTCTATTCCCATGGGGTCTTCATTTATTTTTTTCTTCTTCTCCCTCTCTGTTCTTGATCCAGCTGGGATCTCCTGCTCCCCTAAGCTCTCTTTCCCTCAACTCTTGCCCTTCATTACCCCCCCCCCCATGTCCAGTTTGATCATGTAGATCTCATCCATTTCTCTGTCATTGGGTGATCCCTGTGTCTTTCTTAGGGTCCTCTTTTCTAGGTAGCCTCCCTGGAGTTTCCAGTAGCAGTCTAGTCATTCTTTGTTTTACATCTAGTATCCACCTATGTATGAGTGAGTACATACCATGTTTGTCTTTCTGAGTCTGGGTTACCTCACTCAGGATGATTTTTTTTTTCTAGATCCATCCATTTGCCTGCAAACCCCATGATGTCATTGTTTTTCTCTACTAAGTAGTACTCCATTGTGTATATGGACCACATTGTATTTATCCATTCTTCAGGTGAAGGGCATCTAGGTTGTTTCCAGGTTCTGCCTATTACAAACAATTCTGCTATGTACATAGCTGAGCATGTGTCCTTGTGGCATGATTGAACATTCCTTGGGAATATGCCCAAGAGTGGTATAGCTGGGTCTTTAGGGAGATTGATTCCCAATTTTCTAAGAAAGCACCATATTGATTTCCAAAGTGGCTGTACAAGCTTGCATTCCAATCAACAGTGGAGGAGAGTTCCCCTTGTTCCACATCCTCTCCAGCATAAGCTGTCTTCTGACAGGTGTAAGGTGGTATCTTATTTTGATTTGGATTTCCCGGATAATTAGGGATGTTGAGCATTTCCTTCAATATCTTTCAGCCATTTGAACTTCCTCTGCTGAGAATTCTCTGTTTAGCTCTATAGCCCATTTTTTAATTGGACTGTTGGGCATTTTGATGTCTAATTTCTTGAGTTCTTTATATATTCTGGATATCAGCCCTCTGTCAGATGTGGGGTTGCTGAAGACCTTTTCCCATTCTGTAGGCTGTTGCTTTGTCTTGTTGACTGTGTCTTTTGCTCTACAAAAGCTTCTCAGTTTCAACAGGTCCCATTGATTGATTGTTTCTCTCAGTGTCTGTGCTACTGGTGTTATATTTAGGAAGTGATCTCCTGTGACAATGCATTCAACACTACTTCCTACTTTCTTTTCTATCAGGTTCAGAGTAACTGGATTTATGTTGAGGTCTTTGATCCACTTGGACTTAACTTTTATGCATCATGACAAATATGAATCTATTTGCAATCTTCTGCATGTTGACATCCAGTTATGTCAGCACCATTTGTTGTAGATGCTTTCTTTTTTCCATTGTACAGTTTTGGCTTCTTTGTCAAAAATTATATGTTCATAGGTGTGTGGATTAATGTCAGGGTCTTCAATTTAATTCCATTGGTCCACATGTCAGTTTTTATGCCAGTACCAAGCTGTTCTTATTACTGTAGCTCTATAGTAGAGCTTGAGGTCGGGGATCATGATGCCTCCAGAGGTTGTTTTATTGTACGGGATTCTTTTAGCTATCCTGGGTTTTTGTTTTTTTTTTCCATATGAAGTTGAGTATTGTTCTTTCTAGGTCTGTGGAGAATTATGTTGGTATTTTGATGGGGATTGCATTGAATCTGTAGATTGCCTTTGGTAAGATTGCCATTTTCACAATGTTAATCCTGCCTATGCATGAGCATGAGAGATCAGGATATACAGAAAACATACCTAAACATAATAAAGGCATTTTACAGCAAGCCAACAGCAACATTAAATCAAATGGAGTGAAACTCAAAGTGATTCCACTAAAATCAGGAACAAGGCAAGGCTGTCTGCTTTCCTCATACTTATTCAATGTAGTACTTGAAGTTCTAGCCAGAGTAATATGACAACATAAGGAAATTGAGGTGATACAAATTGGAAAGGAAGAAGTCAAGCTTTCACTATTTGCAGACAACATGATAGTATATATGAGTGACTACAAAAATTCGACCATGGAACTCATAGAGCTTAAAACACATTCAGCAACATAGCAGGGTATAAGATTAACTCAAAAAAATCAGTAGCCCTCCTATATACAATTGACAAACAGGCTGAGAAAGAAATCAGAGATACATCACCCTTTACAATACCCACAAATAATATAAAATAACTTGGGGTAACTCTAACTAAGCAAGTGAAGGACCTGTATGACAAGAACTTTAAGTCACTGAAAAAAAGAAATTGAAGAAGATGTCAAAAAATATTCATACAAATTTAAGGGTATTTTTGTTATACCGTATATATGTTTCTACTCTTGTTTAAGGTATTGTACCTATGTAGCTCATTTCACAATGTAATGTAAATTTCTAGTCCTTGAAAGTTATTATTACAAATGATTTAGGATAATAAAAAATGCAAGTTAGTAGTTCATCACCTATCAAAATCAAACTTGTAGTCATGTTAGGTATGTTTTCAAGGTCAAACAGATATATTTTAGATGCACATATGGTTGCTAAACACTTCAGAGATCTAAAAGATATAGCTTTTAAGATGTTTTAATAGCATAAGTCTTTTTAAGACAGTGAGACACCTCTGCTCCTAGCAGAACCAATATACTTCAGAGAAGATCATGGGCATCAAAGAACCTCCATATGGGCTTTGCTTTCTTTATGACAAAAGCTAGCCATTTTAGCAAGAGACTTCCCTAGCCTCAACTGCTGATAGTATGCTGTCCAAACTGGACAAGCAGGACACAAAAGAGACTGCTCAACTTTGTTAAGAAAGAGCATGACAGTCATTCAAAAATTCGTGCTTCACAGAAAAGACTGTCAGATCTTCTAGACCTGTAGGTCAAAGATAGATGGCCCAACATTGCAAAAAAATCTTGAGTGCATGTTCAAGCAGCCAGATATCTCTGTCATTTTGGAAGTGATTTGCATTCTACTTCCTGTTTACTCAAGTAGTATTATACACTTCTGTGTCTTTGGGATTTGAAGACTAGGGAGTTATAGTTTCAGATTTCCTTAGTTATGATAGAAGATCAATTAGGTACAGAGCTTTGAATTCATTAGGATAGAATAAATAATGGAGTGTTTCCTCCAAATTTGTCAAACACAAATGGATTAGACATTGGAAATATAATTCTTATCTGATAATTGTTCTTAGTATTTATAGTTTTTTTTTATTATGTTTGAGTTAAAACCTTTTTTTTAAAGATAAAATGGGGGAAACGTGGAATGAGCTTTTTGTACACTGTGACTGTCACTCAGAATGGTTTAATAAAAAGAAGAATGGCCAATAGCTAGGCAGGATTTTCAGGGCAGAGAGAATGCTGGGAAGAACAAGGACAGAATCATGAGGAGATTCCAGGACTCAGAGCAAGCAGTATGGGCAGTATAGAGTAAAGATAATAAAACCATGAGGCAGAAAGTAAATTAATAAAAATGGATTAATTTAAGTTTTAAGAGCTAGTGGGACAATCATAAGCTATAGGCCAAGAGTCTGTAATTAATAATAACTCTCTTTGTGGCTATTTGGGAAGTGGCAGGTGGGATGGAAAATCCACCTACAGATTTAATGTAAGGAAGCTGTGCATGAGGACAAGGCTACATGAGCAGAAGACTTATCAATGTCACTGGCTGCACAAAGATAGATCAAACTCCTTGAAGAGGCAGAGCACAGCTCAGGATGGAGGCCAAGAAAAGAACAAACAGAAGTCAGAGCAAAAATGAGCTGGGCAGCAGGGAACTGCATAGGAGCACAAAACTGCTTACTCTAACATTTGAAATCAAACACCAAAATGGATGATGACACTAGAATAAATATACATATTATACTTTATGCACTAATTTTGTAATGTAGGTTTTAATATAAATTGACCAACTGTAGACAAATTGATTTTATGATAATATCTTAAAACAGTTTATATATATATATATATATATATATATATATATATATATAGTCAATTAGAATAAAATGAAATTTAAACTTGACTTGAGTAAGGCATAGTAAACAAAGTTAATGAATAACAAATAGCAAGAAAATATTTAAATTATCCTAAATGACAAGACTATTCTCTGGAACACATGATGAACTTAACAAATTAGTGAGAGAAAGACACCTCAGAAATTTATAGGCAGAAGGCATAAAGGGACAAATGTTCATTACTGATATGAAGAGATATTTAATAAAAATCATCAGACACTGGAAATTCAGATATGTCTCATGCAGCTGACTGTCAACATATAACATGTTTGCTAATACCTCATACTGGGCAAACAATTCAGTTTAGTATGCTAATAAAATTTACAGGCAATATTTTTAACATATACTTTAACATTCAACCATATAGTATGATAGTGCTGTAATGTAGGTTATCAGTTAAAAGAGGAAAGGACAATGACATGAAAGTAATTTCTGACACAGTGGTACACTTTAATGCATAAATACTTCCAACTAATGGTAGATGTCAGGGCTTTGTATGTCTGCCTCTAGGAAAGAGCAAGCAGTATGAAAACTAATGAGAGCATTTGTACTGGGGGGCGATTAATGAAGTGAATATCAGTGCTATTAGTGATGAGATTATTCATAGTAATGACTGATATGTAATGTAATTATGTATAACATATAACATCATATTTTATATTACTAAATCTCTCTAAAAATATCAACAAACCTTAATATATCTTCCTATATTTTCCATGATGATCTCACCCACTGAAGATTCAGTTCAAGTTGAAACTGAAGCAAAAATACTTTGTGTTTTTATGATGCTGCTTTTCAGTGTGACAAGAAACTGCACATACAGTTTGTTTTAATGTTCTGCTTTACATTCCTGAATTGACATTATAATTTCTTCCCTCAGTGCTATTTGTCATAGATTCCTGATTGATCCTGTCAACTTTTTGGTATTTGTTATGATTTTGAATTGTCATAATCAACCAAGGGCAGAGTCAGAAAGTCCCACACACCATCAGAGGAGACTCTGTCTTCTGTGTAATTTACTTTGTTTTTCTTGTTATTCTAAAATAAATATAGTTTGGTTATTCCATGAGGGAAATACTTAAATGTCTTCCATGTGGGAGGAGATTATGTATGAAAATAAATTCAGATGTAAAGACTACTCTGTGCCAGATAGGGTATGCTCACAACATAAAGATGGTCCATGAAGTTTCAGGAATCTTAAAAATTGTCAAAATTATTTCATAGGCTCGCTTAATGAACTGAAAACTCCATGCAACATATTAAAAGAATATAACCTACTAATGCTTATTTTCTTTTCCCCTCATTTTAATTACAACAATTTATACATAAAAATGATCTACAGTATAGTCTATGCTTTTACACTACACACTTGGAAACTCATTTCATCTTTGAGATTTCTTTTATTTGATTGTTTCCACTGATTTTTGTGGTGTAACTGCCAAATAAAAATGAGATGTATTTAGGAATTTGGGAGATGGATCAGTCTTAGTGGTATGCATCTGTAATGCTACTGCTGGTGACTAAGGCAGGTAGATGCATAGAGTTTAAGACTTGCTACCTGGCCAGGCTGGGCAATTGGTAAGCTCTGGGTTCAGTGGGATACTCTATCTCAAGGTATAATATGGAGAGCAATAGAGGGAAACACCTGTGTTATATCTTTAACCACTAGGATTTGGGGCAAAAATATGAACAAATGAGTAAATGAATAATGTATATTGAAGATGAATAAGACCCCCTCTCTGTCCTATATATGCACATGTATATCACACTTCCTTTATACGTTAATTTTCAATGAGCATTATGAGTAATAATTTTATCTCTGGGCTACTTTGAACAATGTCCAAGTGAGTCAGCTCATTCTCTTTGGATGTGTAGCTAGGAGTAAGATTCCTAGATTAATTTCCTCTGGACATATACCTAAAATAAAGATTACTGGATTACTTTTGTCCAGACATACACTTAGAAGAAAGATTCCTGGGTTATATTTTGAATTTTTTTGAAGAACTCTCATGTTGATTTCCTAGATGATTGCATCAATCACATCATCACCAGCACTGTCCAATGACAAGTTCTCTCTCATCACTAACACTTGTTTCTTCTTCTTTTCTTTTTGTTGATAATATATTTATAGGTAGGTCTAATGCTGAATGTAATTTTTATAATAACCTTTGTGACCGTGATATTGAGCATTGTTTTCTTTAAATTTTAGAATTTCATACATGAATGCATTGTATTTACCTCATTTAGACCCCACCTGCATTCCTTCCAACTCAGGCCTTATCCTCATTCTCAAATTCATAGCCTTTTCATAGTTACTCATGTTTTATATGTGTACAGATCCTACTGAGCCCATTAAGTGTTACTCATGAGTGCATGTACTTAGGACTAACCACTTTAAATTGCACTCTTATTCCTAATGAAAACTGGATCTTCCTTCACCAATAGCCATTGACTGTTATGTCAAAAATCTATTCTCTTTTCTTCTTGTTTCTTTTTTTTTTCCAAATATAGAATCACATTAGATACTTCTGGCTGAGCTAGAACTAACTAAGTAGACTAGGCTCACCTAAAATTTAACCTGTATCTGTCTCCCAAATGATAAGATTAAAGGTGTGCTCCATCATATCTGATGATATTGGCCATTCATTAATATACTTGATAATCATTTCTATGTATCCTGTTGAAGCATGTCTATTAAGTTTTAAACAATTTCAGAGTATCAGGAACCATATTAAGCACCATAAAGGCAATTACTTTGTTACCTTCCAGACAAAGACTTCTGTAACTTGCAACAACAGAAAAAAAAATGTCTTGAGGTATGAAGCATGTTGGTGTATAAGATAAGGCCCATTTACCTAATTTTACTATGTCTTCAATATACTAGATTGATTCCAATTTAAATTACTAATTCCATTGTATTTTTTTCTTTTGCAATTGTATAAGATATCAATAGACCATGTATCATGAAGAGTAGACAAATAACAATTATTGTCAAATGAGTGTGTGTTGAGTACACACTTTATAGCATGGTTGCTAAATGCAAAGGTCAGTTACAAACTTAAAAACATTTCTGTTCTCAGGAAACTCTTAAGAAGAATAAAAAAATAACCTGAAGAAAATAAAATTAACACATACACATGAAAATGCACATATTTAGAGATGTATAAACTTGTCTGTTCTATCATCTTTTTTATCTATCTATCTGTCTGTCTGTCTGCCTACCTACCTATCATCTATGTACCCATCTATCATCTATATATCTTTCATCTATCTTATCTATCTTTATCTATATACCAATATATCTATATGTCATCTATTTATCAATTATCTACCTATATCTTCAATAAACTCTCTGCCTTCTATCCATCAACCCATTTATGTATGTAAACTTTCCCACATTTAAAATGCTAATGTGAAAGTACAGCAGACAGTGTGTAACAGGAAGCTTAAATGTGTTGTATGTAGGGGTAGTAGTTGCATACAAAATGCCTACAAAATGGAACATAGAAGAGCCTTTCTGAGTGATTGAATACTTACTTAAGTGAATTCACAAAGAAACTGAGTAAGCAATCTGAAGACAATACAGAAAAGCTTTATATATAGAGTGATCAACAAATATGAAGATCTCAATGTTGAGATCTACACAAAGTTTTCAAAGACCAGAAGTCTTGGATACTTCTGAGCACATTTGACACAGGCAGCTCTTGAAGTCCATTCCTGATCAGTCTTCAAGTTCTGCTCATCAAGAGTCTTGAGATCCAAAAAAACAAGACAAAAAGGAGATATTCAAATTCTGAACACATTTTGAGTATTTGGAATTTACTGTACTTTTTTTTTTATCCCAGAAGTTGAGTATATTTTGTCATTCAACTCTTCCCACATCAACCCAGTGTTTAGCAGTAGAAATCCTCCTTAAAGTTGACGTAATTTAAAATAATTTGACAGCTCCAACTGGAAAATGCTATTTGTTAATATTAAAAGGAGTTATATGTCTTCCTCCATAGAATGGACATGGCCTTTATACAGAAAAGCTATGGTGACTTCTACTTGTCTGTAGAATATTTATTACTACATTGCATACAGTCTCTCACTAAGAAATTTGTTTAAATAGGGCAAAAATAAAACAAATTGATCTATTTTTTAGCACATCACACAAATTTTACAAAATGTATTCTTTTTCACTACTGTGAAAATTTTTTGTACAAATATTCCCTACTTTGTATGGACTTGTCTCTCAGAAAGCATAGATGTACCCTGGATGTGGATGTGTGTCTTGGTGACAGAATCCTTTTGAGGTAGAAGACAAGTTTTTAATTTGTTTTATCCTGAACAAACTATCAAATATCTGAAACTAATTCAGAAATTGTCTCTGGACATTGTTATTTGTAAGATGTTCATGTTCATTCAATTACTTATGAAAACTGTCCTTTCACCTCACTCACACGGGGCTGAAACACCAGCAGTTAACTGTGAATGTGAACTGTCCTGTATCTTAGATGATCTGCTGTCTCCACAAGTTTGTTTTGCACTGTGTATTCTCATCAGCTTTAAAGTTTGGTACTTAAGTATATTTTCTTTATTTTTAAAGTTTACCATTTAGATTTCAGTGAGTTTTCTCATGTAACTACAAGCACCCTCAAGATGGAAAACCTTTTCTGCATCCATAAAATTTCTTCAATCCACATCTCAGTCAACTAACTACTACCACCTCTGGCCCAAGTCAACTTCTCTCTGTTCACCATCATTGCAGATTGAATCTTTGTTTTCTGTATTTCATACTGAGGGGATGAAACAAAGCTGCTCCCTTTTTCCTCCAAGTTCTTTCAGTCTATGTGCTGTTTTTGAGGTCATGTGACTGTCTCTGCCAATGAGGTGTGTTTCACTTTCAGTACACCCCAGTTCATTCTTTCATTCATCCATTGGAGGACATTATCAAGACTATTTCCTGCTTGAGATGATTCTGAACTATCTCTAAACAAGCCTGTAAAAGTCTTTGTTGAGAATTACTTTTATATCTTCTCCTCCTCCTCACAGTTTAATTCCTCTAGAATACAAAAGTAAATATCAATGCTTTGAGGAACTGTAAAAACTCTTCTCAAAGTGATTGATTCATTATTAAACTCAATAACAATTCATGAGGGCTTCAGTGACTTCATGGTCACCAATACTTCCTATCATTAATGTGTCTTGCCCATGATGATTTAGACATTCTAATGAAATCTGTCTCTATAGACTGAAAACATCTTCCCCAGAAGTCTCATAACATGTTGAATATTTCTTTGTGTTCACTGGAAATTTGTAAGTATTTACCCATGATGTCCACATTGATTATTTTTCTCATTTGATAAATTAGGATTGAATAGTTCAATAGTTAAGCAAGATTTTACATATCTGTCTGTCTATCTATCTATCTATCTATCTATCTATCTATCTATCTATCTATTTAAAATCATTCCAACTTAGGTATACTAAATCTTTATACTAATAATCTATACATATGCAAAACTATTATTGCAGGATCATATCAATATGGTAAAATACAAATAACTTCATATTAAAATTCATAATATAACATTAAAATTCTCATACTCTGCATGATGAGGTTGTGTCTTAAATGCCACAGCAAAAGGAACACCTGATATAAGAGACATGAGATGAAACAGTGAGCCTGAGTGCCAAACAACACATGAGGTTGACCATACCTTCTGTATTCATATACCACAGTTCTCTTTACTGCAAGCAACATGCCAGAAGAGCCAGCAGAAATAACAGGAAAGCAAAGCACAAGAAGCCAACTGAACATCTCTGTGACTGCAAAGTTTTGTCAGTACCTCCCATTTTCCCATTGACTACAATATTATAGCAGTAAATGTCCTACAATACAACAACACAGATGAATATTTTCTGAAATTGTTCACAAAATGTTCAAATGTGGTTGTATTTTGTAACACGTTTGTTGTCATAAGACTGCTGATCACTTAGGTGGTTGAGTGTTTTTATTTAAATAAAAATCACTCTTCTTTGCACATAAGCACAACAATAGGAAGGATATTGATATGAAATTACTGCAGTAATTTCTGTAGAGGGCATCATCTTGATGAATGTATAGAATCGGTCTTGCTCACAACATATACACATGTATGTCATTTTTTGAGGGATTTTTCAAGAGACAGAATTCACATTTGTCATACTAAAGCACAGACTTTCAAAAAGGTGTTTGATTTTAGGGCTATATAATTAAATTCTTAATAGGAAGTATTGTAAAATTGTACAAGAACATTTGAGAGGTCAATTCAGCATGAGACAGAAGGTGATATCTCACATGGTACATTGTTTACAGCCCCGTCCTTGTCATCTTTCTCACACAGTCTCTGCCATGGAGATGACTAACCTCATGATTCTGTTAAAGGACTTGGGGTAGTTTGCTGTTCTGAGCAAGCAACATATATCCTGAATGCATATAATAATTCACTCTACTGTCCCCAAAAGTTTCATAGATTATAAACTGTGGGTTATAATTTTATGAAATATAAGTATAATTGGTACCTTTGCATAAGTCTGCATCTTAAAATAATACTCTAAATGAAGACATTCAACATGATAGTGTTAAATGCCAGTTTGATACAATCTAGAATCACCTCCGACAAGTTGATGGAAATAATCTTGGTCAAGTTAATGATTGGGGGCAGCCAGACCCACTCTGGGGGGCACCTTTGCTAAGGCAGGGGTTCCTAGACTGTGAGTTGGGCACTACCATGTATGCCCTCATTGTAATGTGACGAGCTGTCCCAAGCTCCTGTTGCTTTGACTCACTCCAATGATGGGCTGTCACCTGGAACTGTGAGCTAGTATCGACCCTTTCTCTCTCATGTAGCTTCTTCCAGAAGACTTTAACGTGGCAATAGGAAAATAAACAGAGACATTGCGTCATTGTGATTAAAGGATATAGAGATATTTACTCAGATTTCTCCATTTTTCTTGGAGTAAATACTTTTGGAGTGCTTCTTTCTTTGTAGAAAAGTGTTGGTGGGAGATTAAGTAGTAATGCTGTGCTTGAGGGAAATTCCCAGTTGGAATTTGAGATCTGGAAAGTGCTTTAACGAGCCTCTGCACTTCATTGTGCTCTTTCTGTAGACATGGGCAGAGGAGTCTTTAGATCTTCCCAGAAATGTCTGAATCACCATTGCTGAGAAAGGATATGTAAATTATTTTACTCTTACATTAAAAAAAAAAAAAAAGAAAGAAAAATTAAACTACCCTTACCAGGGCACCTGCAGCCCTCTTCCAGAACTCTTGGAAGGTGTCCTCTGTACTGATGCAAGTCTGTGACTCATCCACTTGAACTTTTCAGGACAGTCCCCTAAGTCCCAAGCTGGTTATTTTTGAGATGATCCACAGATTACCCTTCACTCTAGAGCTTCTAGATATTGCTAATTGAAGGAAAGAAAACCAGCAACATATGTATTCTAGGTGTCCTCAATGCAACTGTATTTTTTTTTGCAACACAAAAACACAATTTTCTTATGTTTTTGTTCTTTGATAGTTTCATACGGGTATACAATTAGTTTGGCTTGCTTTCACACCACTTTTCCTCTCTCCCTGCAACCCCTTGTTGACCCACTGAAATTTTTTCCCATCTCTTATTTTCATGTCTTCTTTTTCTTTTTTTAAATTTATTTTATTTTTTATTTTATAATTTAATTTAATTTTACATATCAGCCACAGATTCCCTTGTCCTCCCTCCTCCCCCTCCAATCTCCCCCACCCCAACCCCCATTCCCATCTCCTCCAGGGCAAGGACTCCCCTGGGGATTCAGCTCAGCCTGGTAAATTCAGTCCAGGCAGGTTCAGTCCCCTCCTCCCTTCACCAAGGCTGAGCAGAGTGTCCCAGCATAGGCCCCAGGTTCCAAATAGCCAGCTCATGCACTAAGGACAAGTCCAGGTTCCACTGCCTGGGGGCCTCCCAAACAGTTCAAGCTAATTGACTGTCTCACTTATCCAGAGGGCCTGATGCAGCTATTGGTTCATAGTTCATGTGTTTCCACTAGTTTGGCTGTTTGTCCCTGTGCTTTTTCCAATCATGGTCTCAACAATTCTCACTCATACAATCTCTCCTCTTTCTTGCCTATTGGACTCCCAGAGCTCCACCTGGGGTCTGGCCGAGGATCTCTTCATCTGCTTCCATCAGTCATTGGATGAGAGTTCTAGCAAGACAGTTAGGGTATTTGGCCATCCAATCACCAGAGTAGGTCAGTTCGGGCTTTCTCTCAACCATTGCCAGTAGTCCATTGTGGAGGTATTTTTGTGGATTTCTGGGAACCACTCTAGCAATTTGCTTCTTTCTATTCCCATGGGGGGTCTTCATTTATCATGATCTCTTTTTCCTTGTTCTCCCTCTCTGTTCTTGATCCAGCTGGGATCTCCTGCTCCCCTAAGCTTTCTTTCCCTTGAAACTTGCCCTTCATTACCGCCCCCCCCCATGTCCAGTTTGCTTTTGTAGATTGCATCTATTTCTCTGTTGTTGAGTGATCTCTGTGTCTTTTTTAGGGGCCTCTTTTCTAGATAGCCTCTTGGAGTTGTGAGTAGCAGTCTAGTCATCCTTTGTTTGTTTGTTTTCATTTTTCCTTATTAAGAAATTTTCTACTACATGCTATCCACAGAACCTCCTCCTCCCTCCTCCTACCCCCCAGCCCTCTTTCCTAAGCCACCCCACATCCCCACATCGCCCAAATCGAGGTTTCCCATGGGGAGTCAGCAGAGCCCAGTACACTGAGCCTAGGCAGGTCCAAGCCCCTTCCACTGCACCACGGCTGAATGCAACTGTATCTTATAGGACATGAAGCCTCATTCCTATATTTAACCAAATACACGGAGATGCATGAAATAGTGTCTTTCATGAAATTTGCCAGCATGGTTACTTAGGCTTTGTGTAGGCCTGTAGCTTCAGTTCTGATATTACACTCAGCATTTGAAGCATGCACATCAGCATCCTACCATGGTTTTGGTAAAAGGTAGTTATATATCTTTGTTATTAATCCTTTTAAGAAGAGGTAGACAATAATAAAATGATTGTTTTAGACTTTTTTTCTGCATAAACACCACTTTAATTGTTATTTTAATAGATAAAATTAAAATGAAGTGATATGTCAAATATAATAAACATTTTAGTTCGTCTGCAACCAAAATTCATACTTACCTTGCTTAGTATCTATACTTTTTTCTATCAGTCATCTCCAATTTAATATAACATGATAGATTTTCTTCTTTTGATATCTGCTTTGTGTAAATGAATGTTAAGTAATTCCACTGGGGATATATCACTTTTGCATCCTTCATGGGCCCTAACACACAGCTATGCAAACTATACATGGGTATTTTTTTTTTTTTTTTGAGAAAACTGGTTACTTCTGAATGTCATCTCACAGGAGATCTGTGAGATCTTGAAGCACCCACATATCAATGGAAATTCAACCCATTTCTCAGATACAAGGCACTGTCCACCCTATATATCTACCATCTTTACCTAATAAAAACTCATGATGTCATGAATTTTGCTTCACTGGTTTCTTAAAAAAAAGAACTCAGGAGGTTTAACAGAGTTGCACTGTAATGCCAACTAGCTTGCCTGGCATTTGGAATTTTTTTCACTAGAACACCAGGGTTACTTTCATTACAAACCTTATGGATTTTATGGGCTTCATTATAATGTGAATCCACAGAAATTTGAGGATTAGAAGGTAATATCATTAGTTATATCTTCAGGGGATAACTCTGGTCACCTAAAAAAATCCTTGTGAAGTTATCATAAAATGATATGTGAGACATTTTAAATGACTTATGAAGAAAGGAATGCTCCTGGGCAGCAACTCCTCCTGTAGTGAGGGGTACAAAGCTCCCTGTGCCAGGAGAAGGACACCTGAAGTGTCCCACACATAAAACACAGGGCTCATGCACATCTGAAGACACCATTCAAACCCTGCAATGAAGAGGCCAGTCCAGTGTTCTGCTAAGCGTAGAGGCAGGGAAAACACAGGGTTCTGAGTGGGAACAGTTCCCTCCTTGTGTGTTTTGTGAATAGTGTGAGTTAAGCATCCTGGTAATTTCTGCGGCAAAGCTTATAATGTAGATTCTGCTAATTCTTCAATGGCAAGCATGTAACTATTTTCTCCTAAACCCTTTTCTTTTCCCCTAGACAAAATTGTCCTCCCAACATATGTATGCACAGGGCCATCTCACATTTCCACAGAGCCTTCTCACTTCCAGGTAATTACAATGGCTTCATTGCTGATACTAGAACTCTGCCACTGTCCAGTGGGAAAGTGGAGTTTTTAATTTTGGTCCTCATTGGCTTCAAAATCTTCCATTCTGAGGCTCTCTAAAACTTAGTATAGCCTTTTATTTTTTTTCCATCATATTGTATTCCTCTCTCCTTTTGCTACACCAGTTTTTTTTTTTAATTTTTTTTTTTTAGTTTTTATTTATTTATTTTTTCCAAGACAGGGTTTCTCTGTGTATCTTTGGTACCTGTCCTGGATCTGTAGATCAGACTGGCCTCACACTCACAGAGATCTGCCTGCCTCTGCCTCCTGTGTGCTGGGATGAAAGGCACGTGCCTCTGCCGCTACCACAGTTTTGTTTGTCCTCTTCCTCTCTCTTTCCTTTCAGACACAAATGCTTCCTTACTGGACTATTTAAATTAGTTTTCTGTTTAAAAAAAATATTACATGTAAGGTTGGTTAAATGGATTTGACAACTGACATCTATATGAATTATAAATCTACATTTACAGTGTTCCTTTATAACAGGAATTACTAAACTGTCTTATTAATAAAAAAACCCAGAGCCAGATTTTGGGGTAAAAGCTGAAAGATCAGAGGAACAGAACAAGCCACCCACAAGTTCTTATCGCTAGAAACTCCTCAGCCCGAGAGCTACTTCTTGTATACTCATGCCTTATATACCTTTCTGTGCCCTGCCTTCTTACTTCCTCTCTCATCCAGCTACATCACTTTCCTCTTTTCACCCAGCTCTATCACTTCCTGTCTGTCTGTACAGACCTCCAGTCCTCTATGGATAACTAGTGCTGGGATTAAAGACGTATCACACCATGCCAGTGTGACCTTGAATTCACAGGATCAGATGAATCTCTGCCTCCCAAATGCTAGGACTGAAGGCATGTGCTATCACTGCCTGACCTCTATGTTTAATACAGTGGCTGACTTTGTCCTCTGATCCCCAGGCAAGCTTTATTTGTTAGAGCACACATAAAATATCACCACATTCTGTATTATATTAGTCAGTTTTTCCAGAGGCCCACTACAAGTTAGGACCTGTGCAAACAAATGTAGATGTTATTATAAGAAATGGTGTTTCCAGAGAGAGTAACTCATTTAGGTGGAGGTCATGAAGTCCCCTGGAAACCACATGAAAGCTGGAGGGTATGGGGTATAGATAGTGTTGCTTGGACCAAATTCCAGGGAACCCGAAAGTGTGATTGCCTGACACAGGGAACTAAGAAGCTTCTACATGTGAGTGGGTTTCCAAGACTGGAGAATCCAGAGTTCAGATCTCCTATGGAAAGAATGGAAATCATCCTTCTTAATTTTTGATGTAGTTGTTTAACCCAGACCTTCATTCAGTGATGGTGCCTTTCCACATGGAAGGGGAACTTCTACCTCAGACAACTGATCCATAAAACAAGCTCTGCTGACAGTGCTTAGATACAACTTTCCCACCTATGTAGGGATCTCTGAAGCCAGTCAGGTTCAATTCTATTGTTATCACACTAAGTGATAGCAATCTGATGAGGTTTATAGGACACCAGGCAAAGCTCCTAGAAAATAGGCATTTGTCCAAAATTTACTTTTAGCTGCTTTGAAAAGAGACATAGACAATGAATGGCCCACATGTGGCTTAGTTAGGTTTCTGTTCCTGTGACAAACACTGTGGCCAAATCCCATGGTGACTTCATGTGTGTACCTCATGTACAGTACATTTTGTATGTGGTCTTTGCAGCCCTATCACGACATAAGCTCAGGGAGCCTGCCCACTGAGTGTCACACAGGTCACAGGACCCAGTCTAGTATAGCTAGATAGCTTCCCTAGCTCTCCAGTAAGGGATTATTTATTGAAGATACTTGAACTTCACTGTGTCCAATATGGCCTACTATATTTTTTCTTAAACTAATATACAAAAATTTGCATAGATGTTTTATACTGTAGCTCATGTTATAACACAAATGCCAGTGCTCTTAGGTAAACTGATGAGAGAAAGAATGGCCCGTGTTTCTTATATATGTGTGACCCGGGTGGATTTTTGCTGGCAATCACAAGACCATTTCTATAAGAGCTATCTAAAACAACCTATCCAAATTAGCAGCGAAGTGTGGGTGAGAGCTACCTTAATAGGCTGGGCATTAATTACCACTATGTGATATCAATAATTAATACATTTACAATGAGCATATGGATATATTGTAAATTTAAGTATCAGTATTCCTCCTTTATCTATTGCCTTTATCAATAAAAGGGAGTTAAATAGAAAAAATTGATTATATCTCTCTAGATATCATTGGTGAATGACCTATTTGCATTTTAGCTTCTAGGAAATTCAGTGTCTATTGGGAAGACAGACTGTCTAAAAGGGGTCAATGGAAACTAAGCCTACTAAGGTTAGTATACTCCCAAACCTTTTCACCTACATTTTTCACTCTTGTATCAGGGGAACTGGATTGCAGTAGTATGAAGTTAGGTTCATGTACACACCAGGGTTTTGAGTTGAATGAGAGTATAGATGTATTATCTTTTTACAACTCATGTTTCTCAGAAGAAAACAATCAGAAAAGGGTAGAAGAAGATGAAAGCTAAATTAGCCTTTAGTTTTCAAAATCACTTAAAATAATTCTTCTCTTTCATGTTTTCTATAATAAATTACTAGATAACATACCCGAGTATTGTTTGAAAGACTCAGGTTTATTCAATATTCTGACCAGTTTAGAGCTGTCCTTTTGAGTTACTATGATTGGTAGGAAGAGAGTATGTTGATGTTCTAACTGCCTCTATGAAAGAAATTGATTCCTTTTTTATATTGGTGCTAGAAACAGTGAGTTGAAAGGTACCTATCTGTTATGACTTTCCCATTTTTGATATAAGCAAATAAAGTTATGTAAATTTATCTACATTCAAAATATGTGTGCTTCCATGGTGCATTGCTGCCTTTTGATAAATTTTTGGCAAAGTTTATATACTTAATACTTTTTCTATGTAAAATCACAGTCTAAACTTTTCCACTGAAATGAAGAAATTTATTTAAAGTCCCAGATGAGCATGACAAAGACAGTTCTGATGTTCTGATGTCAGGGTGAAAGCTGCGCATGGGAAATGAATTCAGCATTTTGTTTGTTTGTTTGTTTTTGTTTTGTTTTGTTTTGTTTTTCAGTGTTTTAGTGTTTTACCTCAGATGCTTCAACTGACCCTGACATTCCAACTCCCGCAAAGCTTAGCAAGGTGTTCTTAAGAATATGCTTCAGTGCTTCCATTCGATGAATTATGAACCAACGGCTGAGGAGCCCCCAGCTGGATCAGGCCCTCTGGATAAGTGAGACAATTGAATAGCTTGATCTGTTTGGGAGGTGCCCAGGCTGTAGGACTGGGACCTGTCCTTAGTGCATGAACTGGCTGTTTGGAACCTTGGGCTTACACAGGGACACTTTGCTCAGTCTGGAAGGAGGGCACTGGACCTGCCTGTACTGAATCCATCAGATTTAAATGAATCCCCAGGGGTGTCTTGGTCCTGGAGGACATGGGAATGGAGGGGAGGGGCTAGGGGGAATGTGGGGGTGGAGGCGGGAGTGGGGAGGACAGGGGAACCCATGGCTGATGTATAAAATTAAAACACATAATAATAATAATAATAATAATAATAATAATAATAATAATAAAAGAAAATAAAAGAATATGCTTCAGAACAGGTCTTTTAACTGTAAAGCAGTCAATCCCAGGAAGCATCCACATGACTTCCTCCTCTGCAGAGCTGTTATACATGGGTAGACTCTCTCCCTGTCTCTTCACTTTTTGGATGAGGACAAGACTGGTGTATATCGTCTAGGCCAAAGCTATGTTCAAATTATCTAAACTCTAAATTATCGTCCCCTCTCCAACTCTTTCCTGCAGACATCATGTGCCCATATTTCCTGCTCATACTTCTGACTCTATTTCCAGGCAAGACAATCTTGCAAGACATGCTATAGTTTTTAGAATCTGGGGAATGAAAAATAAACATCTTTCTCTAAGTTGGACATTCTCATATTTGCGTGTTTAACAAGATTTGATGAAAATGAGTCCTTTATCCTCCTGGTTGTAGAAGAAGAATGAGGTTGTTTTCAGCCCTGTCTTTTCAGTCTCTTAAATGTGTACATCAGAATATTAAACAAGTTATTAAACCAAGGAGTCAACTTCCTTGACTATGTATAATCAACATAATAATTTTAATCACAAAGGATTGAGTGTTAAATGTATTTATATGCTACTTACAATAATACTTGACATAAATCAAATGTTCTCTAAGTATGAGCCATTAAAGAATATAACAAGCCTGGTGTGATGTCCATGATTTATTTACCAGTCTCTAAATTCCTATAACATTTTTATCTATACAACATTAATTTTTATTTAATAGCCCTTTTCTCCATTACATATTTGTAAATATTCTTTCATATTTCAGATCTTAAAAGTCATCAGATTATCTCATTTACTGTGAACAAAGAATTAGACTTCTGAATTGTTTGTGAATAGTAGAAGAATAAAAAGGTAACCCAAATAAGCTAAAATACCATACAAGTTGCAATTAGTTCTCATTTTTTAGCCTTTGGCATACAGGGATGAAAGGTATTCATCTCTGATCAAAATGCCAGAATTTTCCCCATAGATCTGTTCTATTGGTCACCCCAAACCGCACTGGGCTTGAGCCGTTTTTACCAATCTCTTGAAAATGAAGCTCTGAGCTTGACTTAGCTAGCCTCAGCTCTTTCTCACAAATGTCATGACTGTTTCCATAGGTTTAAAGAAGAGAAAAAAATAGGGAAAATGAGGAGCAAAGACCAAAGAGCATAAAAAAGCAGACAGAGACACATGTTTCTAAAAGAAGCTGTAGTTTCCATTATTACAGATTGCAGTGATAGCCTTCACATAGTGGCTGCTGGGTAACACGGACGCCTGTGATGTGATGGTTTATGGTGAGCTTGACCCCTCACATGTACTTTATCCTGAGTTTTGGATAATTATTTCCACAATGGAAACTTAATAATAGAAGCAGAATATCTGACCAGATAAGAGCATTCCTAGGCCAAGAAGCCTAGCAATGGAGATCTGAATGGCTCCAGAATCACACAATACCATCCTCATGGGACAGTCTTCCTCTTAAATACTTGAAAACCCTTGCTGTTGAGTGGCTTCCTCCCTAAAATATTCACAATGATCAACACTTACAATTATTGCTGAAATATCTAATAATGAGTAGCAATCAAAACTAAAGATGAACATTGGTGAACGCTAAAGCATGGTTCCACAGGTAAGTTTCCTGTGAGGTTCTGCATTTCTCTGCTACCCTCATTGGAACTGTTTCATTTATGTTTCTCACATGCGAACTTACTTTCTGCTATTGAAATGAAATTGCAGTATATACAAAAATGAATTATGTTTATAGGAGAAGTGATATGGAGAAAATGAACACTGAAATATTATTAAAACTAATACATATGTCAGTGCTTGTAAAATAATATTTATTTTGCCCAATTGGAAAAGTGAAAGTATCATCAAAAAGTATGAATGTCAAAAGTCAATAATTATATTAAAATAAACATTAGACATTGAAAATAATTTAAATAAACAAAAATAATAAATGAAAGAAAATAAACAACAGAAAATGAAACAAAGCAGGATATTTCACTTTTGATAATTGTCAAAGATTAGTTTTCTCATAACTAATGGGTAAATGAAATTTAATAAATAAGGAGCTATTTTTCCTCTGACACATTTTAGAATCAGTGGCCTACTGGCTTGCTATGCATTTCCATCTACACCACAGAAACTCTACTATAAGCAGAGTAAAAACCAAAGTGGAAATTGAACAAGACATACATTACAAGGCACAATGACATAATGACTTTACTCCCATGATAATCGGAAGAGAGGTATTTCAAGAGAAAAATAAATGCATGTTGATGAATATGCTTGGCAATTTCAGGGCTCCATGAGAAGAAAACTGGATCATAATGTGGTTGAAAAAATAGTTTTTAGTCTTGGGATTGCAATCTGACATTCTTCTACATGGAATTTAGAAGTAATGTGAAGTCTATTTAGTCAAAATTTAAATTTGATGGTGTCAATATCATGAATATATTTAGAGGTATGTTTTTATCTACATGTTCGATTTTTTCCTGCTTCAGTTCCAAGTCTATAATCCATGTTACATTAATAGCATTTTATTAGGTGTGAAAGGGTTTAAAGGCTTTACTTTAGTTTTTTTTGCACACTACTACCACTCATTGCAGCCTTATTTGTTGACAAAAAAAATAAAGTTCTTTTTACCCATTGAATTACTTGAAGACACTTGACCAATATTAATTGAAAATCACTGTTGCCAGACATGATGAACAATTGTAATCCTAGCACATGGGAAGGAGAGACAGGAATCTTCACAGGCCCCAGGTTGGTCTGATCATGAGCAAGACCCTGACCCAAAAATCTAATTTAAAGAAAAAAGATAGCATACATGATGTTTTACTATGAAAATCACAGTCAATTGCATCTACGCTGGGCTGCACAAGAGTGATTCTGTCTTGAAGGAGTCAGGAACTGTGGATGAACTCACATGGTCCTACCACTCCTGCTCATGATAGATTCTGGCAGAGATAGAAAGATATCTTCAGTGGTGAACTCATGATGTCCCCTATGTTCCATTGGTAAGTTCCAAACCCATGATTCCAAAGATAGCTGCAGTTAAACTCAGAGTCACAAAAGAAAATAAAGGGCATTAATGTAGAAAATGGCCTTGTGGGGAGTAGGACTGATTGACAGACTGATAAGAGTTGGGAGGAGAGAACAGGGATTGAGTGTAAATAAAGTGCATTCTGTGCATCTATGGAATTCTCAAAGAACAAATTTAATTAACAAAAAAATTAAATTTAAAAAAGCAATATAAGTATATAAAGCACCAAGAGCCCCAGAAGATGGGAGCTTTGGCTGCAACTCCCTCAGAGACCACAAGGCTCTGATCTGGTTCATGCCAGCTTTTTGGAGGATGGTCTAGTCAGATGAATACTTTTAGATTATAAAAGTTCAGATGAGGAAGAGTACACACAAACATTTCACTGAAAGTTTGTCTTAGTTAGGATTTCTATTGGTATGAAGGGATACCATGGCCATGATGGTAACTCATATAAAGGAAAGAAAACATTTAATTGGGTTGGCTAACATTTCCAGAGTTTTAGTTCATTATTTTCATGGTATGACATGGTGGTGTGCAAGCAAATATTATGCTGGGGGAGCTGAGAGTCCTACATCTTGAATTGCAGGCAAAAGGAAGAAGTCTGAGACACCAGGCATGCATGGCTTGAGCCTTATATGAGACCTCAAAGCCCCCTTCCACAGTGACACACTTCCTCCATACTCCAACAAAGCCATACATCCTGATAGGGCCATTCCCTTTGGGGGCCATTTTCATCCAAACCACCACAAAGCTCAACTGCTCATTTGTTCTCAAAAGGAAATGTGATAGTTAAGTGCCTGTGAACATGCTCAGCAAACAGAATCCTGGGCAATGATGTGAATATGTGGGTAGCCAGTGCACTTTAGAGAATGCTAGACACAAAGTGGTCAGAGGACTCAGAAAAGATATTAAAAGGAGTATGAACGTCAAATTGTTCATGGGAGTGTTCATGACATGAAAAACAGTCAAATAACTAGTGGATAAGCAAAGTGTTGTTATAGATGCATAATGGAGCAATACTTGACCATTTAAAGGACTAAAAGAAATATTGATACAATCTACTTCACAGGTGACCCCAAGAACATGCTTAGGAGAAGACACTAGATAATAGTACCATGCGTTATGTTCTTTCCCTTGTACAAAAAGTTATGAAAGAAAACAAATTTTGATACTATAAGCTAACAGTAGCTTCCTAGATCAGGAAGGAGGGAATTTAAAGAAGCTGTTAAAATCTTAGAGATTTAGGTCTGGTAGGTAGATGACAGTACCTACTGTACAGTTCTTTCTATTAAAAGTGAATGATCTCAAGGAATACATCAAAATGTTAAATTTTATTCATGGGATGATATTTTTGATAAAAATTTTAAATAGATGTCATTTACATTCAAGGTAAGTACAACTCAAATTAATTTCAAGAGTGCCTTTAAATCACAGCCTTTATGACATGAAATCACTGGCAAATCATGGACACAAGGGTAAATTTGAAGTTAGAGTCAGTTGGAAGGAGAGTAAAGTCAGAGGGAATTGCAGGACAAAAGGACAACAGTTTTTGACAAAGGGGAGAAAATAGTTTGCTTGATCCTTTTCAGGTTGACAAAAAATAGCATGGATGCAAAGGTCTACTGAAGAACATGTGAAACATGTGCAAAAGAGCCATGTGGGGCACATCGGTAATTAAAACTGCATACTAAGCTGCTATTGGCTTTGTGCTAAGACTGGAGAAGAAGCTTTGCAGGGGTGCTGGTGTAGCCTTTTGGAGAATGCAGCCTTTTATGGAACTGAAAGTTTTTGCCATATCATATGTGTTTTGTGTTTGCTCAGAATGGGAACATTTTTCATTTTTATTAGAGAGTTGAGGGAATTCTCAGACTCTAAAGATGCATAAAAGACATTCATAGAGAAAAGAAAATGGCTTTCTTGAAAATTGCTACTTAAGCACTATGCAGGCTGTCCAGAGAACACAGTTGTACAGAGGGAGCAGTTTGCCTTCGGAGCATCCTCTATCCAGGTGGTGAGCTCTGCTTTAGCCCACTCATTGGTCTTTGTGACTGATGCTCAGCCTACAGCTAGGTCCTTCCTGAATGACATGAAAAACCATATGCATATATTAATCATAAAGCTAAAATAATAGCAACATGACCTTTATCCTTGATAAAGCCACAGATGGGCATGTAGCTCAGTTAATAGATCACTTACTTTAGTATGCACAGGGCCTGGGGTTGTTGTTCAGTACTCCATCAAACCCTACATTGGTGCTCTTGTAATCCCAGAGCTTGGGAAATGGAGACACAATGGTCAGAAGTTCAAAGTCATCCTCAGATTCATACAAAACTTGAGGCCAACCTGTACTACATGAAGAACCTATCTTAAAAGTGAATTAAAAGAAAAAATATGAAAAGACCTTTATAAAACAGTTTAATCAGGGAGATAAGAAAGTATGATAGGGCCAGGCGGTGTTGGCACATGCCTGTAATCCCAGCACTTGGGAGGCAGAAGCAGGTGGATCTCTGTGAGTTCAAGGCCAGCCTGCTTCTACAGAGCTAGTCCAGGACAGGCTCCAAAGCTACAGAGAAACCCTGCCTCGGGGAAAAAAAAGTATGATAGAAAATGAAGGTAGTTATATTGAACTGTGCAGCAGGGATTCCCATTTAGTCTATGGGTACTGGAGAAGGAGGTCATTTGAAAATGACATGGAATAGGGTTAGGGAGATGACCCTGTGGATAAAGTACTTACTGTCCAGGCATAAAGTCCTTAGATCTCCAGTACCTAGGAAAGTCACACACATACAAGTATACACATGGTAACTACTCTTAAAATAGAAGTGTCTGTAGTTCCATCCTTGGTGGTAAACACAGACAGATCACTGGTACTATCTAACTTGCCAGTATATTTCAAAATAAGTAAGTTTCTGGTTCAATGAAATATTTGGTCTCAATAAATACAGTGGAGAAAAGATGAAGGAGGACATCCTGAGGCCAATCTCTGGTACCCTTCCCCACACCACTTGCATGGACAATTGTACACACACACACACACACACACACACACACACACTCACAGAGGGGGGAAGGGGCAGGAGAAAGTAAAAGATTCTGAAGTTGGGAAAGAGAAGTTCAAAGTTTCTAAGATGGGTGCATATCAAATCTTTGAGACTGATGTATAGATTAGAGTGTGCAGGAAATAAAAACCATGAAAATGATTTAATAATACAGAAAACTCTGAACTAGAATCCAGGACTTGAAATATTTGCGCAGAATATAGTACAGAGAAAATAGCCAAAAACACTCACAAATTTATTCAAACTGAAGAATAACAAAGTAATGACCCTTGACATTACTCTATGTTCTTAAAGTATGAATGTGAATTTTTAAAAATTTGACTTAAAAATCAGTCTCTTTATCTGGCAATAACACTGTGTCACATTTCCCCTAATGTTACAGTTTTCATTAACCCAGGGACTTGCCTAGGCTAGGTACGGGCTCTTTTAATACCACAGTGCTGGGGATTAAACCTACATCTTTGCCCATGCTAAGCCTGGGCTCTACCACAGGTTATATCCTCTGAAACAAACATCTCTTCTATGATTAAGATGGGTCAATATACTATGCAGTTTCTCTTGGTTGCAACTATGCTATAACAAGACACCTCGAGACTGTGTAAACACAATGTTCTTAATATAATTTTACTTATATTAGAATGCATGACAATTTTTAAAATTAATTTTCGCTATGATGTTTACAAAATGATGGTTTTACCAGTCAGATCAGTTTATTGATTATTAATCAGTTTCTCCTGTAAAATATTGCATGTTCTGTTCCTTTCTGTTCCCTCATCTTTCCTTCCTATATCTCTTCTTCCTCACCTCATTTCAATTTGATGGTGGGCATTGATAAATACTTGTCTTTGCACCTTCTCACCTTCTTCCAATCATTCTTACACACTTTTCTCATCTTATTAACTCAAGAATGTATCTTTATTTCATTTTATTTTATTTTTTTCATCCAATATATTTTGGTTGTGGTTTTCCCTCCACACATTTTTCCCTACCTCCCAACCCACCCATTTCCATTAACCTTCTTTCTGTTATAGAAAAGAAACAATCAAAAACAAACAAATCATAAAAAAATGAAATAAAAAAACATAGAACACACATATATTTACTCATGCACACACACACACACACACACACACACACACACACACACACAAATCAAACAAAGAAACCATATAAACCCACAAAACTGGAAACCATAATATACAAACAAAAGGCTAGTAAGACAAAAAATGCTGAAGCAAAGCAATATGAATTGAAAGCCTCCAAAAATATCATTGAGTTAATTTTGTACTGGCCATGTACTGCTAGGCATGGGACCTACCATTAAATCTGGTTAATAAACCTAGTGAAAATCCATTGGAGAAAACTATTTTACTCTTTGCAAGCAGGTGTCAACTGCAGATAGTTTCTTGGTTGGGGTAGGAGTTTGTATCCACATCCCTCTCTCAGCACTGAGACTTCATGTTATTTAAACATGTACAGACCCTGTGTATGCTTCCATAGTCTCTGTTGAGTATAGAAGAGACTGGTTTCCTTGGAGTCATCCACATCCTTCTATTATTACAATATTTTTCTTCCTCGCCTTCCCCAAAGAGCCCTGAGCTGAAATTCAGAAAAGAAGTCACTGCCACTTATGAATAATAGTAATTTTGCCAAGGGATGTTGCTTGTAATTCTCCAGAAGGGGATGAGAGTGTGCCACAGCCATTAGTTTCAGTAGAATAAAAATTGCTCATTCATAATTTTGTGTGTGTGGTCTATGAGCTGTAAAGACCACTTAAGGTCAGTGCTTCATACAGTATTAGGTAAACATTTAAGAGGTAAATACTTTTATCCATCTTTGCTCCCAGCGAAGAAGTAGACCATGAAAACTCCAGAGGGCTGGGTTGATAGATGCTTTTGCTTCTATTATTTTCCCTGAGCTGAGTATTCACTAATGCTTTGTGTAAATGCGGGTAACTGGACCATGTTCACAGTGAAGGAAGAAAAGTAGATGTGTCTGTTAAGCATATATCATACATATGTGTATATACACGCACAATATGATAAAAATGAGCATGGGAGAGAAGGCAGAGGGAGTCTCCATGCTCATGAGAATTGCTTTGATCCACAATAGAATAAACATATTGATTTGTTTGTGAATTCACCAGCACATTGTACTAAGAGAGAACAAAAATAGTTACTGCAATAATATGTGGCTGTTAACATTGACTGCTACATATCTATGATACTTGTGTTTATTTGCTAATTACAGAAAAAAAAATCACCTTTTTTCTCTTGTTCTCACTCCTATGTTAGTTTGTCACCTGACCACTGTCACCCTATGAGCTATGCTAGCACATGGTCAATGTAAGTAGACAAAGGAAAAATGACACTTTATTGGCAGTAAGGATGATGCTTTCATGGTTTGGAAAACAAAAATCCCCATGGGCTATTTTTGCTCATGTCATACATTTGTTAACAAGTTATGTGAGCTCATCATATGTTAAGAGGATCAGATTGTATGTTCCCTGATGTCATTATTTCTCCAGCTTTCTGTTGTCTTTGATTTTGATATATAATTCTCACCTGCATAATTTCTCAATGTTAAGTGGCTGAATTGTCAGTCATCTTCACTTTTCATTTCTTCATTCACTTTTCTGATCTGGGTACTTCCCCTTGCTTCCAAACAGAGAACAATAAAGACGCAGTCGTTCAGAGTGCCTGGCCAGCACTGGCCACCAAGAGCTCTTGGTTACGAAAGAGTCACTGAGTCAGGGAGACTTTTCAAAAAGGCTGTGGTTATTTTAGTGAAAGTAGATACTCCAAAGTTAACCTCACCATCCATTTCTCTCTGTGTGTCCTCAGCCACTTAGATAACAGAGAACTCAAATGCAAAAGGGTTTGGGGAATTACTTTTGGATGAAGACAAAACTAATAATAATAATAACAAGTCAGTAGAGCTGTCTCTTTACCCAAACTCAATAGTGATGGCAGACTGGCAGTGAATGACACACTTTTGAATTATGATATAAGATATCTTGGTACAGATTTAAGACTGGAAACTTCAGACCTTTTTCCTTGCTTAGATGGACACACACATCTGCAAACACAAGTGTAAACACTGTGTCTTTCCACAGCCAGGGAAGTGTTGAAGGTGAAAAAGGAGGAAAGCCAGGACACGTCTTTGCCCATTAAGGGAATTAAAGGCTTTACTTTCTCTGGGCGGGTGTGATTTAAGGGCTAATCAGCACCATGGTCCTTGCACATTATCTAAGAAAGTGAAAATCACTGGCGACTGTGTCTGTGCTTGGCAGCTCCAGGGGAATCTCTGCAGGCCCTCTGATAACTTTTCATGCCGCGCTTGAATATTCCTCCCTGTGTAATTGGGTTTGTTTGCGATATATAAAAAGCAGCCCGTGGCTAATGGTCTGATGCATTCTGTACGTGTTTGATTAGGACAGTTTACTTGGGCAGAGGGAGCATTGTGTGCTTGGTCTGCAACGAGGACGTGAACTGCTCTGCTTGCCCTGCACATTCCCATTAGATCACTCAATGGCATGCGATTCACATGCCTTTAGAACATTGGCTCCAAATGAGTCATATTCAAAAGAGGCTTTATTTTTAGTTCATTGAAATCAGAAACTATCATAGAGAAGATGATTTTAAAAGTAGATTTAGTTCATAGTTGTGGGGCTCACAGGCTCTTCTAGAAATTGTGTGTTGATTGCTCTTCAGTGCAAGGCAATGCTTTCTGTGGGAATAAAAAAGGCTTTCTGTGCATTTGTTTAGAACAAAGAAGAGTTCAGGCACTAGAAGAGGAGGGAAAAGTAGTAGAAAGCCCAAACATTTCTTTTCCTTTGGAATAGTAACAGGATTTTGTCAGTATAACTTTTATTCCTCCTGAGGTTGGGCACAAATATTCAGAATGAGAATCTTGCTAAACACCACTTCTTCAAAAATCCTATATCTATGAGGGCCATGGTGGCAGGCTACACAAAGACAGTGAGTATTCAAACTCTGTGGAAAATTAGATATAGAATTTAATTAGGTCATATCAAATAATCTCCACACACACATAACACTCCACCAAAACCTGACTCATCTGGTGTTTGTCCTGGTACTATAGTGCCAAGGTCCTGACTATGTCAGCATTTCATCCAACCTGAGTGGAGTGAGAACATAAAAAAGGTCTTCAATAACGTCTCAGGAGTATAGTCCTGTATTTGAGCCAAAAGTAAATAGAATCCCCTGTCAAACTGTGCTATTCATCTATTCCTGTCTTCCCTTAGCCACACTTCTTTTCTGTTCTCAAAAAAGTTATCAAAAAATCCAAAGAAAATACAGACAACACACACACACACACACACACACACACACACACACACACACACACACACCATTCTTAATTTTTGGAGGGAATCTTAGAATACATTTCTACCAATCCACTCTCCCTTCTTCTCCCTTAGGATATCACTGTCTACTCACACTTTTTTCCAGGACCACTCACCATCTATTACTTTCCTCGTTTCCAGTCAATTATGAGACTTCATAAAGTATCAAGAAATTGTGTGCGTCAGGTCAGAGTATGGTCCGTTTCTCAGGCTCGGTGACAGGAAATCAATTCTTTTTGCCCTTTAACCTGAAGTTATTGTCACCTGCCAGTCATAATGACATGAACAGTGTAAAGAACTGTTGCTTAGAAGCAGCAGAGCTGGAACATGATAAAAAGTCAAGGATATTTTGGATTCAGTAGTGTTAACTCTGGGTTTCAGAGAAGGTATTTGTGGGTTAATTATGGCTAATCCACTCACCTACCTGAATATCCACTTGCTTTGTATTAGACAATCTGCCATTATTGAAATTAAATGCTGTTATATAAATGAGTATCATCAGATAATTTCTTAAACAATCACCACACTACTCCTTGTAAGTAAGTTACAACCCTTTTGAGTTGAGTTAGAAACCAAGATTAGTTCTGATGCTCTCATTCATGGTCACCACCCATAGGTGGTAGAAAATGTCCAAGGTCCTTGTAGCAGCTGAGCCAGAAAGGGCTTGATGTGGAGGAGTGTTGGTCCATGATGTCAAGAAAGAAAGACTGTTGAGTTGGAAATTATATATCATGGAGGAATCAGAAGCTAGTGTCTGATGAGAAGAATAACATCAGACCAGAAACAGGTAGATGGGACCACTCATCATTATTGTTTCTTATAGTAGCTGTCATGATGGATTTGAAATGCTTTTTATGTTATACAAGAACACATGTATTTAGCACATGATAAGGAATATGAATGATTTCAATAGATTATTTAAAATTATAATTTAAGGAATTTCTAAATTGAAAGACTAAAACTTACACATGAAAACATCAAAACCAATAGGATCTTCAACTTCAAATGAAAAAGAAAAGGTGTAATAGTTGACCCAGTCCAGCTAATGGATACAAAGGGCTTGAATCCTTGAATTCTAAGTTATTTTCTTAATTCTGAGTTTGAAAGCAAGTAAAAGAGATGGTGAAGTTTATCTTCTCCATGAATTCTTCTTTGATTATATCGAGTAACAACCATTAACCTTTATTTAAATCACAGTTTTAAACAGACGAAAAAGTGAATGAGATAGTATTCTAGAAGCTGGTTAAAACTTGAGTCTCTAAAAATAGTGAAAGTTCAAAGATAAAAACACAAGCAGAAGGTAGAGCTTCCTTGTGGCTCTAATATTCACGGCCAGCTCTAACACAGTATTCCTTCACTGCGATGTGAAACAGTGGATTTGTGTAGCAGAATGACCCCACTTTACATTGCTTACAAATACAAAAGGCAGTTTTTCTTGTAGAAAGACATAGAGAGGGAATATGGAGATAGAAGAAAAATTATATAATTATGCCTAGAGTTTTGAGATCTATGTAAGGTTTTTGCCAATAAGAAACAAGACATATACTGGTGGCTTCATAGTTATAGCTTAAAAGCTCCTGTTGATTCATGAATTAGTAGCAAATGCAAACCTCCTGCAAGTCTCATTTGTTACATATGTATAATAATAATTAAAAATTTTTTCAGTTTTCAGCTATATAAATATGTTGTACGTATGACTATGTCAAATATGTATTTCAAAATAAAAGTAAACTGTGTATAATAATAAAATATATAGCTGTATTGTTTTAATTAAGCTTATTACACAAGACAACAGGAATTTAATTTAAAATTTCAATACATTAAAGTGAATTTAAAATTAAATAAAGAAAAATAGATTATCAAAATGTTTTGTGCTTATGAAACCACTAATTTGTACTGTAATATTCCAGGCCTTTCCAACCTCCTTACTCATTCACTGATCCATCTGTGCTATGTGTAATTCTGCACACTTAGATCATGCAAACAATTCCATGCTACCACAATTTATAAAAAGAATAATAAAAGATCTCTAGTGTAGTTAAAGCGCATTGAGGTGGGTGTTGATAAGTTTCAAATAGTGGGAATTCCTTTTATGTATCAATTATCAATCCTGTATTTATTTTGTGGGGAGTTGTCATACCTGCAAAGGGGATTTTGGTCTTGTAATGTCATCTCAAATGGTTCCTTCTATACATGTCCATTTGTGAAGTTGGTCAAAATGTCTTGAGTGGGTTGTGGAACTCTTCCCGGCTGACAATTTACGACTGTTATTTAACCATTTCACCTCCTCCCCTTCATGAGTAGCCTAGAAAATGTGCTGACCCTGAGGAGGGGGAGGAGTGGTGAAACACTGTGAGCCAGTGTGAGAAATGCTCCTGAGATCACAGCACCAGGCTCTCCACATTCAGCAGAAGAGAGTCCAGGTTGAACGGATTCAAAGATATTAAGCTAATGTCCACCAGAGAAGGCACAAGGAAAAGGTTCTGGTTAGATTTTAGAGGAAAATGTTAGAAACTTGCATAGGTGGAGTCAATATATGTATGTGTGACAGAATATATAAGAATTCATGACTCAGGGAGTCACATGTCACAATCCTAGAATAATAAAAGTAGCTAATGTTAAGAGAGAAAACAACTTAAGGTTGGACATTGTGAATTTGATTTTCTCCTGTCCAAGTTTTGAATTTATTTGGGTACACTTGACTTCTCTGCCAGAAGTACTATAAATGGAGATGAGGTAACACCTGATAGAATATTAATTACCACCATGAGACAATCCTGGGTTCTCTTGCGTATTATAGAATCAAGCAGTGAAATTATGGGACCTCCACCATATGTACAACCACTCTACAGTGATAAAATGTTTTCTGAGAATGCATCAAACCCAGCACTGGAAAAACAAAACAAAATGGAGGGAGAAAATTGTGCTAACTCCAAGTGTAAGAATGAAACACAAAGGGATATACCAGAATTATATAAAATTGTAAATGTTCTATCTCAAACAAAAAAATTAAACAAAATTATTTGAATTTCACAATGGTAAAAACTGTTAAAAATATTTGGAGCTTTAACATTCAACTTTTAAAGATGTCTCTAATGTTCACTCTGATGACAAAGCATGACCTATTGTTAGGAGCTCCTAGAACATTCTTGACATCTGAGACCAGATTCTGCCCCTTGTCCAACCTCAGCAAAGGTCAGAGGATTGCAATCACACACCAGAAAAGCATTAAATTAAAAAAAATCCAAGACAAGAGATTTGGGGAAATTCTAAAAATTTAGATTTAAAAAAAAAAACATAATAAAATCCAAAGTCCAAGAAAAAAGAGTATCAAAAAACATCAAATTTACTATTTCAAACAAGTAAAAAAAATAATTGAAGTGTGAGGCTAGTAAAGATGCTTAGAAGTAATTTTACCTGCAGTGAAACACTTGTGCAGTATATGTTATAAGCCTTAACAAAAGGAATGAAACAGAACCTATGTAACTTCCTTGGAATGGCAGGAACAGTATTATAAGAATGGCTGTACTCAAATTAATCATAATTTTTTTTTTTTGCAACGTGCACAAAGCTCTTCCTGTAGAAATTAAAAGTCCGGTATTAAAGTTCTCAGGTAAAAACAAAGAGCACAGACTATGCAAAAAACATTTTGAGCATAACGGTCTACTTAAGCTTCCCAGCACTTGAATGAATGAAGCAGGAAGGTCCCAATGTTGAGGCCAGCTGTACTGTTAGACCTTCTCCCAAAGCATACTCACATGCCCATACAGAGATAGCCACATATGCACACAACTAAATATACACACACATGCACACATGCAAACAAACACACAGAAAACAAGGGAATAAAATATGCATTCTGCTCAGAGAACATACTCTAAAGGCATAACTGAGGACACAGTGGTACTGACGTGAAGAAAGTTGATATAAAAAAAAATAATGAGATATAAGACCAAAAATAAAGTATGTATTAAAATTGATTGAATTTTTTAAAAAACTTCCACATATAACAGCTTAAAAAAAAGTTGTGTAATTGAGAATCTACATGCAAAATGATTATTTGAGGTTCTTCTACCATAAGTAAAAGTGAATTCAAAATTAATCATAGACCTAAATGAATAATTTAAGCAATATAATGTTTGAAGAAATACAAAGGCAAAATTCTCAAGGGACTTAAAATTTGCAAAATTTTTTGGGTACAGTTTCAACAGTTAAATTCAAATATGAAAAAAATTAACAAAATTAATTTTGTATAAAAAGACATAATTAAATATTGCAAATTATATGAAAAATTATTTACAAATTCTGTAAATGCTAAAAGACTCACATAAAAATACATAAAGGTATATTTTTATTTTTCAGCTTTAGGATAGAAATACACATAAAATAGACAAGCATCTGCATAGTAATTTTGCCGTTGAAATTATGGGCGTGCCTATCACTAAAACATGTGAAAATGTGCTCCTATGATTAGAAAAAGCAAACTAAAACCACCTAAGATGTACAGTTCTTCCAACAAGAATGGCTACACTCCAATGATAGAACTCAGGCAGAATCAAGAGGATAGTTGTTTTTACTGTAATAGTATGTTCATATAAAAATACATATATTTCTTTTTATTTTATGGCCTTTTATTTTATTTTATAACAATATAATATATAATGCATATATATATATATATATATATATATATATATATATAGAGAGAGGAGTTGAGAGAAACAATATTGTCAGTTACTAAGATAGGGTTCAGAGACTCACTTCAGTGAATGCTAGGAAGCTGGTGTTCTATAAGCCACATTCATTTGAGTGAGAAGGGGCAGAATATGCTTTGAGTTTGTCTCATTTTTTTCCTACAGATAATATGAATCAATTGAAATACATATCTTTTTGTTTTAATTTTAAGAAATGAGTACTCTGTTTGTAGAACACGATTTTCACGTTTTTCAGGCCAGGAATCATAAGAACGTTTTTGTGGGGAACTTATTGTCTTTCTATTACCTTTGAGATCACTCTTTCTGTGCTGAAATTATTTTAAAAGATGCAAAGGTACATCCATGACAACACATATCAGTGTGAGGTCATTTGCATTTTTTCAAAAAGCATCTTACTCCTGGAGTGGCTTTATTTCAACATATCAAAAACGTATTCTCTCACTGGAGCCATCTCAAAACCCATTCAGAACTGTCCTTCTCAAAGAGATACTTTTGTTAAAAACCCCAACATTTTCATACCCAAGTTAACTTTTGTGTTGTGGCAAAGCCTTAGAAGATACAAACTCAAATGGGAAATGTGGTGAGAATAGTGAGGGAGAGTCAGGAAGATGAAATGAGAGCGGACTTTCTCAGATATGATGTCTGACATTTGATGTTCCTTCCCATAGCTAAGGGGAGATGCTAATGCTTTTGTGAAAGGAAAGGTAGTGATGGATTTTATTTATTAGGTTATGAAAATTTAAACAGGCTATGAATTTTTCCCATAAAATCTTGTGTTTTAATTGATCTAAAATAAACACACTTGATTTTGTTTCTAGGAAGAAAATTGCAGTTCTGTCTCACATTCCCCATCCCCTTTTGTAATCCTGCTCAGTTTCCAGCATGTTATTAGGAAGGTCACACCTTCTAATGTTTCTATCATCTGTCCTGATGCATAACAAGTAATGAAACTAGACTTTATTTTTAAGCTTTTCAAACATTTCTTCAAGTATTTCAAACATAGACAAAGAAAATCAGTCATGTTGGAGGCGACAATTATCTACCTTTTAAAGTAAGACTAGCTAAAGTGAGATGCTAAGAACAAATGAGGTTAAACTACAGCAAGAAGTATGGAGAGAGTAGATCTCAGGACTGTCATAGTAAAGTGATGGGGTTCAGGAAACATGCCCCAAACAGGCACCCTTTATGCTCAAGGAATTACAGAAAATAGAAAAAGTAAGTGCTTCTTTGCCTCTTTCCACACCCTTATGCCATGAAATGGCCAGCTTCCCCAGATGCACAAAATCTTGTGAGCACACCACCTGCCCCTGTATTCAGAGGAAAAGCACATTGTTGTCAGTAACAGTGCAGGAACACTGAAGAATCTATATAAAAGTATCAACTTCAAAAGTGACCCTCAAATATGTACCCTATATGCCTACTTACCATTTCTTCATATTTTCCCAGGACTCTGTAGAAATTATTTTTCTGTCTTAAAATAGGTGAACCCACTTTGCTCTTCCCTTGCCTATAAAGATGAATATGCCTCATAAAACGTTAGCTTAAGTTAAAAAATGTTATATGATACTGCTTACTGCTCACCCATCTGTCCACTGATACATAGACTTTTAGTCATGAACTTAAGAGGGGTAGATGTAGTGATATTTTTCCTTCACACTTAAAGACAAGCTATTTGAATACTAGTAGAGATGTTCTGAGATATTAGATCATAACATACATAAAGGCATTACACTCATGGTTGCAATGACACTCTCATGGTTGTTTATGATCTGTCTCCTTGAGGGAGTGAAGACCAGGGAATCTTAGAAATGTAGTTATGGGCTGAGAATTTAGCATAGTGATAGAGCACATGGATAAAACCCTAGTGGCACAGGCTTCAATCCACAGTACAACAGTAAAATGGGAATAGAATTACAAAAAGAACTATGTAAAATATTTATCATGAAACTCTTTCCATAGTTAGCTAAACAATAAATCATTGTTAATTATAGTCAATGAGCATTTGAATATTAGTGTTTTGATATGAATTCCAAAATAAGTTAGCTTAATTTTTTTCTCCTTTTTTATTTATTATATTTGTGTTTTAATTTTACATATCAGCTATGGGTTCCCCTGTCCTCCCCCTCCTGCCCCCCACCTTCCCCCCAGCCCGTCCCCTCCATTCCCATCTCATCCAGGGCCAAGACTCCCCTGGGGATTCAATTCAACCTGGTGAATTCAGTACAGGCAGGTCCAGTCCCCTCCTTCCAGGCTGAGCAAAGTGTGTTAGCTTAATTTTTGAAAAGGTTTTGCAAATAAAACTAAAATTTTGTCACTTCTTTTTATGGTGATGATAGAAAGTAGAAACACACACACACACACACACACACACACACACACACACATATACACAACTAAATACACGAATACAACATGCTTAGTTCCTATTATGTTACTTGATTTTAGGGTTGACAGCTTGGTATTGGATAACCCATTAAGGGTCTCTTACCTGGAAAAGACTGTTGCTCCTGCATAATGCCATGAATTTGAGAGAAAGAATGGGGGTACCTGAGTGGGGTTAGAGGGAGGAAAGGGAGGAGGAGAATGATGCAATAGGTTTTCCCACCACAATCAATGCAATCAAGATCACCCAACACAGACATGTGCAGTGACCTGCATTTCTAGATGACTTTTAATCAGACTTCCTTCCCAGGTGATTCAAAATTGTGTTAAGTGGACAATTAACACAAACCACAGGGAGGTAGCTCAGCTGGTAGATTGCTTGCCTAACATGTATGAAGGCCTGTGTTTGAGACGGTATATCCCATAAACTACATACTGACACACCTCTAATTTCATTATTCTTTTGGCTGAGGCAGAAGAAACTGAAATTCTGGGTCAATCAAACCCAAGCATATCAGCATTTACTTACCTTACACTCCTATGTTAGATGTATCCTGTCTGTGATGGATTTCAAATGCAGAATCCTTACTCTTCCATATCTACAAAGCATGGAGCTTCCCAGAACCCAAGAAAATAGTGTAGACTACAATCACCTCAAATGGGATGAAGACACACAAAACAATGTTTTCCCTTCTTGCAGCCTCATTGGCAAGCTGGGAATTAACTGTAGTATGAAATTTTTGTGTCATGCCAGTTTGGTTATATCTTGGCCAATCAGAATGTAGCCTCACTTTTCATTTTTCCTTTCTCAGCTTTTAAATTCTATTATGTCCTAATACAAAATAAGGTGTTAGCTCATCCAGGAGGCAATAAAAATTCACTTATTGAGCTAATAATATTCCTCAGTACATCACTTTGTAGATAGACCAGTAACTCCTTTTGAAAATGTAGAACCAGGGGTTGGGGATTTAGCTCAGTGGTAGAGCACTTGCCTAGCAAGCACAAGGCCCTGGGTTCAGTCCTCAACTCCAGGAAAAAAATATTTAAAAAAAGAAAATGTAGAACCAGATGCTGTGGACATTGTTCTGGGGGCCTGAAAAGAATAATTAGTGATAGCTGTGAGGTTTGGGCTAATTCAGAGTGAATATCAGATCAGGGTACAAAACACCACTTTTATTCAGTTTTATTTTTCATTTTGAGGTTTTAGACTGACAAATTTGCAAAAACATACAACTCAGCCTCATGTAACATTAGTCCATCCCACAGCATAGTAAAACCCTTAACATAACTGTAGCACAGGACTGTTTACCATGGTAGTCTTTATTTGTATTTCATTAGTTCTTCTATGACTGTCTTCTTTCTGTTCGAGGATGGAATCTAGGACCCCATGTAGCATCCAGTTGCTATGATTTCAATGTGTTCTCCAAGCTGTAACAGCTTCTCTGTTTTTTCATCTTCATAATTATGACATTGGTTTTGGCTGATATTTGTATTAAGTGGTTTCCTGCTATGTCCCATAACAAAGAAATAGACAGAGATGTGTAGATATTAGTAGGAGCAGCAGCAGTTGTTTGTTTGTTTGTCCTGTTTATTTTACATCACAGGATGGAAAGGTGCTGGGGAGCAATCCTTTTCTACACAATGAATATGTATTACTCTCATTGGTTAGTAAAAAACTGACAGGCCAGTAGCTGGGCAGTAAGTTAGATGGGAAAGCAAAACTGAGAATTATGAGAAGGAGGGCAGAGTCATGAGTCACCAGCTAGATGCAGAGGAAGCAAGATGAGAATGTCATACTGAGAAAAGGTACCAAGCCATGTGGCTAAACATAGATAAGAATTATGGGTTAATTTAAGTGAAAGAGATAGTAATAAGACTGAGCTACCAGCAAAACATTTACATGTAATAGTAAGCCTCCAAGTCAATTATTTGAGAAGCTGCTGCTGAGTATTTGGGAGCTGCTGGCAGGACAGAAGCTTCCAATTACAGAAAGGTAAGGAGAAGACAAATGCTGACAGGATCACATATTAATTTGTGTTTTCAATAATGTTGAAACTTATTTTCTATATGGGAATGGGTAGAAGGAATATTTTCAAATGGAGCTCTCACTCTCAAAATGTATCCCACTGTTTTATATCACATAAACATCCCATTGAAATCCTTGAGGAAGTCTTTGATAGAAGATAATCTTATTTTTTCCCTTAGATCAGAGACCATGCCTGTGTTCTAGCAAACAAGACAGAACTGTATGGAACTTCTGAGAATATTACCTTATTTAAGATTCCAAACCCAAGAACTGAAAGTAAGGGAACAAGGTGTCCAGCCGAGCAAGTTTATATGTCAAGGCTTCTTTTGCTCCTAGTGGGGCCATCACTGACTTCTGAGATCCCACTAACTGAAAACCTAGTTTGATTCCTCTGATTATGACTATCTTATAATCTTGTTGTGGAGTCTTAAAAGAAATAGGAAGACAGAAGTCATGGAGAAGTTATGGCCATATTATGTGTTACTTCTACCTAGAATATCAAAAAAGAATTAGCTGAATATCATATCATATAGCTGAATTATGTAGGAACATCCTGTGTCTGTGAGAAGATCTGTCTTAAGTGTTGATTGCTTCTTTGACGGCATCCTTTGCCTGTTGGAGACATGTACTGTTTATATAGTTTTACAAAATTAGTTCTAGATGGGCACTCAGAGAAAATGCAGGCTGAAGTTGCCCTGGAGATTCTGAAATGTTTGGAGACCTCCAGTAAACAATATAATTAAAGCACAGAGGATGTCTGTGGTACTTTAGCAAAATCAAAGGGAATACTGACCCTACTGTATCTGTCAGTAGTATAGTCACATTCATCAGAGGATAACAGAATTGTTCAAAGCTTCTCTTTGGAAATGTGATTTCATCTCATTCATTGCCTTACTACCCCTTGTACCATGTTAGTTTCATCTCCCCTAATGAATGCCAAAGAGCAGTGGAAACAAGGAGAGAATATAGGATGGGCACAAACAGCGCAGAGCATGAATCAACATGATGGATTTCATTAATTAGAAATTGAAATTAAAAACACCAACTTGTGAAAAATTATGCCTATTGATGTAGTTCTAGGACAATGTCTGTTCTAATTTTGGTAGTCAATTTGACATAAACGTTTAAAGTATGAAACACTATGTAAGAGAAATATGGTGACCCAGAATAAAAACCAATTTGGGAGGGGAAGAGGCCTTGTATCATTTTCCTTTCTTGTGGATTGCTTTGATTAGACAGAACTCAGAAAGCCATCTTTGGCGTGGTACTGTAATTCTTTATATGAATTTTTTTAAAAGAATTTTTGTCCATTGTCTAGCCTAAGAAGCATTTGGATAGATGTTAAACCAATATTTAATGATAGGAACTGCCTTCTGAAGTAGATTTTCTGCCTCACAAGCTACTCTGATGAGCAAGCAAGAGGTGAGAATGAGGGATTAAAGGGATGGGAAAACGGGAAACAAGAGAAAATTGGTCTTCCCTACATTCTGATTGTTTTTAAAACAGTATCTGATCTGGTTCAACTAAATCATCCTCCATAATCCAAAGTTCCTGTGTCTAGAAACTCAAACTGAAAATATTGTTTCTTGGATAAAGGAAGGAAATAAGGAGGTGGTGATGAAAATTTTTGTGGAAGTCATATTCCAAATGAACAGTAATGAGTGATGACAAGAGAAACAGACTCTTCTGCCACCTTCCTCTTCATCTCCCCCTTCCTTTGTACAGTTTCTTCTCTAGGAGGTTGTTCAACAGACTATCTTGGTTGTTCTTGCTCTCATGACATGGTGGAGTCCCAGGTGGAGCTCTGGGAGTCCAATTGGCGAGAGAGAGGAGGGATTGTATGAATGAGAGATGTTGAGATCATGGTTGGAGGAAGCACAGGGACAAATAGCCAAACTAGTGGAAGCACATGAACTGTGAACCAATGGTGGAGGAATGTAGTTGGAGAGCTTCTCTCCAGCCCCCGCCAAGCCCTATTAGTCCAACAACCCATTTATAAAATAAACACACAGACATTCATATTATTTAAACTGCTTGGCCATTAGCTCAGGCCTACCATTGTCTATCTCTTACTTTTATATTTAGCCCATTTCTATTAATCTATACTTTGCCACATGGCTTGTGGCTTACTGGTGTCTTTACATGGTGCTTCTCATGGCAGTGGCTGGCAGTGTGACCTCCCAGCCTTCCTGTTCCCAGACTTCTCCTCTTCCTTGTCCCACCTACCCTATCCTTCCTGCCTTGCTACTGGCCAATCAGCACTTTATTTATTTTAACCAATCAGAGCAACACATTTGACATACAGAACATCCCACAGCAGAGAAACCCCCAAGGAACTGGACCAGATCCTCCGGATAAGTGAGACAGTTGATTAGCTTGAACTGTTTGGGAGGCCCCCAGGCAGTGGAGCCAGGACCTGTCCTTGGTGCATGGGCTGAGTTTTTGGAGCCTGGGGACTATGCTGAGATACTTTGTTCAGCCTTGGTGTAGGGAGGAGGGGACTGGACTTGCCTTGGCTGAGTCTACCAGGCTGGGCTGACTCCCCAGAGGAGACCTTGCCTTAGAGGAGGTGGCAGTAGGGGGTGGATTGGGAGGAGGGATGGGAGTGGGAGGAGGGAGGACAGGGAAATCTGTGGCTTACATGTGAAATTAAGTTAATTATAACATAAAAAAAAACATTAAAAAATACATGAGTTCTGTTCAGTAATAGAGGGCTAACAGGACAGCAGCTTGTACCAGGAGGTTGAGGAAAGCTGGTTTCCAGCTATTTGACCATAGTAGGTGCTTCTAACCACAGAGCCACCTCTCCATGTCCCATTGCAACTTTGCAAAATTATAAAGAGATCCAGTAGAAAACCACATGGAAAAGAACTTAATACATAAATCAAATGTTAAAATTAAGAAGAAAATAAAACAAATAATTTTGAAATAAATAAATATTCTTGGAAACAGTAGCATATCATTGACATTTGCTAATGCCCTCAATTTATGAAATCACATTAACTTATCCTAGGGGTTGCTGTTATAACATAAATGCCAGGAAAAAGAGTTTTTTTCTAGAACAAAAACAGTATAATACTAGATTAGAAATAACTTTTAAAACAAATTTTCACATAGAATGACTTAAAAGTAACAAATAGTAATATAACAGTTAAGAACGAAGGTAAATTCTCAGCAAGAGCAGATCTGTAACCCAACTGCCTCTTCAGAAAGAAAGTGTGGCAATCATCAATTTATAGTGAGGAGTAACTTCACAGTCAGTGACAAAGACAAATATGTGAAAATCAGAGGTGTTTATGAACACAGCTAATAAAGTCATTATCTATAACAATGCACCAAATCCCAATTTAAAAGACTGAGTCAAATTGTAAAACTTTCAGAGAATTGAAAACCAAATCAAAATCACAAAGCTTATATTTTTCTAATTCTGTGAGTATATGAAATTTATGGTTTTTTGTATTCTAAAATGTATGTGCAAACTTGTTATATAGGCAATATTGAAAAGAGAAATTGTAGTTGGAACTGTTCTTAGGTGCTGTCTGGTCCCCCAAAGATGCACAGCCACTTATAAAATAATCATTCAGTGGCTTAATATTGTTCATAACTGTTTGGCCATTAGCTCAGGCTTATTACTGACTAGATCTTACATTTAAATTAACCCATAATTCTTATCTATATTTAGCCATGTGTCTTGGTACCTTTTCTCAGTTCTGCCTTGTCATCTTGCTTCCTTTGTGTTGGGCTGGCAACTCCTGACTTAGCCCTTCCTCTTCCCAGAATTCTCCTTGTCTGCTGACCCTGCCTATACTTCCTGCCTGTCTACTTGCCATTTGGCATTTTATTAAACCAGTGTACAAAAGGATTATCCCACAGCCTTTCCCCTTTTCTGTCTAATGAAAAAGGGAAGTTTTATCTTTAACATAGTAAAATTACATATAATGGAACAGTTATCAAGCAAGAATTATAGTTACAATGTCTAGTCTATTTGTATTTTGCAAAATTACAGAAAATATTCTATCATCTATCCTATATTTGTGAGTCTAAAGTCTCACATCTAACTTATCTTTTATCATAACCATAGGAAATTATAACTATAAGTATCTAGTCTTCAACTGTATCAAAGACAGAAGGATGCAATATTACCTAAGTAAACAAGAAGTGCTTTGTAAACAACTTCCAAAAGTATAGAATGACAGAGACATCTGGCTGCCTGGACAGTCACCCAAAGTTCCTCTGTAATGTTGGGGCATCCATTTTTAGCCTATAGGCCTAGAGTCTCTCAGTTGCTTCTCTCTGTGTCCTGTAGAATGTCTGACAGTCTCCTCTGTGAGGCAGGAAACTGAAGGACCATTTCTCAATGTTTTGGTAAAATTTAGTGGTCATTTTCCTATGAGTCCTGTATGTCCAATTTGTACAACATTTTGACAAGCAGTCCCGGCAGGAACAGTTTCTTGCCCAAATGGCTACTTTTGCCAAGAAGATAAACTTCATATGGAATGTCTTCCATGTCCATCTTTCTCTGTGAAGCAAATCAGGGCTGCCAGGAGCAGATGCATCTCACTGTCCTGAAAGTCTAAGTTTTTAAAACACTCTAAATGCCATATTCTGTAGGTCTTTGAAGTGTTTGAAGATTACCTATCTAATTGAATTATATCTATGTAACCTTGAAAACTTAACTAACATGACTATAAATTTGACCATCATAGAAGACTAGATATTAAACTCTATTTCTTAATTATTCATTACAATTTCAAATAAGCTGCACAAATATAATACCTTTAAAAAGAGTAGAAATGTACATACAGTATAACAAAATTAACTTTAAATTTTTATCAATAAACTAAAATCTATAGCAATTTAAAACATTTTAAGCATGTTGTTGCTCTTTAAAAGTAGATTCAATAATCTCCCCTTTTATCCTATCATATTTATATCTTATATTTCTATATCATATCTTCCTTTCTTCCTTCAGAAAAATATTGACTATGACCAGTAACAATTGTAGCCAACAACCTAAACAAAGACAAACATTCATAATTAATTTTTTTGGGAATGTGGGCATAGTGTTCTAGGTTATTTCCTGCTGATAGGGTGCACTGGTAGTCGTATGGAGATCCTGAGAGAATTCAAGAAAATGGTCAAGTCCTGGAAAGACTGGCTATAGCCTTTCTTGATAAGTACCACCTACCTGCTAAGGTTCAGGACATCTGGCTTGATCAAATCTGATCCATCTTAAGCTGGAACAAATCCATAGCTGCCTCTTGCTTCCTGTGAAAACAAAAGCAGAGACTCCTTTCCAAAACAACATATCCTAGGTTCCAAATTTTGAAGTCTCTCTCTCTCTCTCTCTCTCTCTCTCTCTCCATATATATATATATATATATATATATATATATATATATATATATATATATATATATAAAATGAGTAGCCTTTACAATCAAATGTCTCTCTGCAGTTAAAAAATCACAAAGACAATATAACCCAGACTGTGTGATTTCCATCTTTACATGGCTTATTATTTATATTACTTTTACTTTTTCTTTAAATTAAGTGAAAACTATGAAAATTATGTTACACTACAACATTGCAAAAAATCACCAATATGAGCTGGAACAAGATGTTACAGCAAACAAATCGAGGAAGACAAAACTGGAGACAATCATCTCCTGTCATAAAATACCCTCTTCAGTCAGTGTAGGGTCTGGAAAACTTCTGTGGGAGATTCACTGATGTTATGAAAACTGTGGAATTGGCTTTGACAACCAATGCTGGAATATGCCATATTTGAAAGTAGAGAGTGCTACCATGGTAAGAAAAAAAACCACCTAGAAATGTTATTTGAATTGTATAACACACTTTTAAGGTGCAGCTGTTGTTTCTCCTAAACCATGATATTTAATAATTTCCAGCCACACTACAACACATAAATGACAAATCCCTCCATGTACTACAAAGTTACTGTTACCATCAATACCTACACTTAGTATAATCCCTCATCCCATTTAATGAAAAGAAGACCTTTTGTGTTTCCAGTAGCAATCCAAACTCATGTCCAGTGCCATTGCTGTCCATGTGTCAGTGCTAAGTGGGATAGCCAGAATCTGGACTCACTGAAAAGTATTCATGTTTTATAAATCATCTAATTAATCAGTATGGGAATAATATGAGTTCAGTGCTCAGAAGAAGTACATATGACAAGCAGATAGATGGAAAGGTACCCAACACCCTTAACTAATAGCACAAATCTCCCTCAAGAAGAGCAGCTACCACCAAGTAAACAAATGTTAGCAATTGCTGCAACATATTCAGAGCAAAGAAAATGTGTATTCACTCATTGTGGGAGTAAAAACTGGTGGAGCCGTGTGAAAATCAATATGAGTACTCAAAAAGCAGAATCTTAACTGATGAGCTACTCCTTCAGTCCCTTATCTTGACTTTTCAATCCAAATTTAAACATATTTTTACACAACATATACATATCTATATTGAAATTAAAGTTTTAGAAAGAATATTGTGAGGCAGAAGAGGGAATAGAAGAAGGAGAAGAAAGGGGGACAAGTGGGGGTAATGGGAATAAATGTGAATAGAGCATAATGATTTACATATATAAAACCACCATATTGTGACCCCTTATTTTGAATGATAAGTAAAAATTGTTTTTAACAACAACAACAAAAGGAATCAGACCCAAACATACAGGGAAGATCATAAGAAGACAAGAGTGTACAAACACTAGGAGGAAATTCATCATAAACAGAAACAAGACATGATAGCCTGCCCCAAACACCCTTATACAATTAGATTGATATAATGGACTCACAGTAACAGAGAAAATTTTGGTCAAATATACAATTAAGAGACCCAAAAGGGAATGGCACAATGGGCAATCCTGACTCAGGGTATTTATCTGAACCAAATACAAAAGACTTCTATGTGAACATGAAATGTTATCCTGCATGTTACTAGGAAGAGACCAACGAAAAGAAAAATAGGAAAAATGATTAAGCATATATTTCACAAATGTATGGCCAGCCAGTCAAATATATTCAAACACACTAGTAACAGGAGTTATTCAAATAGCAGCCATGATGAGGAAATCCAGTGAGTGTTTCATTGGAGTACTTGTCTATTTCTGAATATGAAAACTAATTTTCATTTTAAACTGTGAAAGGGATAATGCAGAATTGCATACCATTGCCTAGAGCTTGATTTCTTTCAACATGAGGGTAGGGGAATGATAGAAAAAAAATCAATGAAAAATAGAGCAACACATAGTAGAAGATAGGTTTAAAATGTCATTTTGGATCCCAAATCCCAGAGTGTCAGTGGCACAAAGGTTTCCTGCATATTGAGTGATAAACACAGTAAGCACACAGACTAAGTACAGTGGAGTTGTCTTTGTGATCATGTGTTGTGTAATTTTATTTTAAGATGGTTACTTTTGTTTATGTTGCATTTGTTTAAATCTGGGGAGCTCTATTACTGTGCCAAAAGGAAAGAGGAGGACTTCAGGGGCCAGCCATGCAGCCACCCAGCCACACAGCCACCCAGCCACAAAGCCACTCAGCTACATAGCCAGCCATGGAGTAAGAGTAAAAGTAAGATATACAGAAGTAATAGAATGTTATAAGCCCAGAGGCAAAAGGTAGATGAGATATTTTAAGTTAGAAAAAAAAAAAAAAAGCCGACTAGAAACAAGATAAGCTAAGGCCAGGTATTTATAATTAAGAATAAGCTCCATGTGTGATTTATTTGGGAGCTAGGTGGTGGACCCCCCCCCCCAAAGAGAAAAAATAACCAACACATGTTTGTCCCCCAACATGGGACTCTCATATTATCATGTAGGGCAGGAGAAAGCTGGGAGAAAAAAAAAAGAGGATACTGCTCCTTTAAGAGTTTCTGCCTGCTGATGAGCCATTGAGCAGCCAATATGTTAAGTAGGAACAAAAAAACTAAGGAAAAATTCCTGCCACAGTGCAAGCATTGACATTTTAGAGCTCCAGGAATGTTGAATGAAGTTCTTGGTCAAGTACCTCCAACTGGGCCTAGGGCTTTAGGCTTTGCTTTTACTAGCCCAGGAACAGGTAGAGGTAGCCAAAAGCCATGCCTAGGATCCAGGTATAGCTTAGCAGTCTAAAGTTTGCTTGTGCAGTCAAAAAAGTCTAAAAGATATGCAATAAAAGAAATCCAGGCAGAGAAAACTCTAAGCAGGTTCCAGTGTGTTTTACAATGTTTGTAGGCTTAAGAAAGAAAAGAAAATGGATATATGAAGTTATACAAATAAATAATTAAAAACATTAAGTATTTTTATTAAATTTTTTTATTCATTTTATATACCAACCACAGATCCCCCTCTCTTCCTTCCTTCCACCCCCCAGCCTTCCCCCACAAACCACCTCCCATTCCCTTCTTTGAAAAAATTAAGTCTTTAAGGAGACAGTAAAAGTAATATAAAAGAAAAAAAGGCACAAAGAGAAAGGATATACACAGGGAACATGGATCTTATATGTTACTATGTTGATTTTGAATTTTTTGATTGTTAAGAAGCAAAAAATAGCTGCCAGGTGACATAGAATTGTGAACTGGATTGCTAAATTGAATCAATCTAGATACTTTAGGAATACCTTCACTTTAAAAACCAAGTCAAAGAAAAAACATTTCTCAAATGGAAATAAAAAATTATCTTGTTTTGTTCCCACAGTAGATGAGAGGTTGTGGATCCCTTAAGCAATAATATGAATTAGGTTTGATTAAGGGAGACCTCCTGAATCTTGACAGGTGGTAAACATCAATAAAAGTTAAAGCTGGTATTTCCAGGACTTAGCCATTATCTCAAAATTTCTCTGACCCTAAAGCTGCTTTGCCCACAGACACCAGGAAGCAGTCTATATCCATATTCCCAAGTGTTGGGGTATGGGTAGTTGTTGGTTATTTGGTGGGTTATAGGTGTTTATTATAATTTAGGGAAATATAGGAATATAGGATAAAAAGAAAACAATTAATATCAGATATTTTACATTGGCATGGATTTTGGTATAGTGATACAAATCTAAAGATAATTTTCTTACACTCTATATATGTTTCTACTCTTGTTTGGGGGTATTGTGCTTATGAAGCTCAATTTAAAAATGGAATGTATAGTTAAGAAATGAGGTTAGTAGTTAATCTATGATAATCAAACTTGTAGTCACATTACGTATGTTTTTAAGATTAAATAGATATGTTAGATATATAAATGGTCTTCAAACACTGCAAAGACCTATAGAATATGGCATTAAAATGTTTTGTTATCCTAAGGTTTTCCATGATAATGAGACACATCTGCTCCTGGCAGCATCAATATACTCAGAGATGATTGGTATTGAAGAAACTCCTTATGGTGTTTGCATTCGTTGTGACAAAGTTACCCCTGGGCAAAGAAACTGCTCTTGCCTTTGACTGCTGACTATGTGTTGTGCAGACTGGACAGGAAGGACACACAGGAAAAAGACTTGTGAACTTTGGTCAAACAAGGCAGGATTGTCGTGTGATATTTTGTTTATGTTCTGACAAATAAAGCTTGTCTGAAGATCAGAGGGCAGAGCTAGCCACCAGTTAACCATAGAGGCCAGGCAGTGGAAGCATATACCTTTAATTGCAGCACTTGGGAGGAGGAAGCAGGAAGATCAGGAGTTCAAGGCCACTTTGGGTTACATGAGATTGAACCAGTCTAAAGAAGAAACAGAGCTGGGCAGTGGTGGCTCACACCTTTGATCCCAGCACATGGGAGGCTCATGCCTTTGATCTCAGTGCTAGAGAGATGGAGACAGGAATATAAAGCAGGTGGAGATAGGATCTCTGTCTGAGCATTCATAGAGACTGGATTGCCCCCATTCAGACTGAGATTTCTTAGAAGTGAGAAGTCTCTGGGGGCTGGCTGCTCTGCTTCTCTAATCTTTCAGCTTTCACCCTGATATCTGACTCCCAGTTTTTATTTAATAAGACTTATTAGGATCACTCTTCACAGCATAGTCCTTCAAAATTCTTGCTTCACAGAAGAATCTGCCAGATATTCTGTAGGACACAGGGGAAAGCAACTGACAAAATTTGCCAGAACAGTCCTTCCAATTTCCTGCTTTACTGAAAAGATTACCAGATATTCTGGGCCTGAAGGTTGAAGATGGATGCTTCAACATTGCAGAGGAGCTTTGGCTGGCTGTCCAGGTAGCCAAATGTCTCTGTTGTTAGGTGATATTACAACCTTCTGGGTCTTTGCTAGAGATGAAGACTAGATAGTTATAATTGCAGTTTTCCTTAGTTATGATAGAAAGTAAGTTAGGTGTAAAACTTTGAATTACCCAAGATAGGACAGATAGCACATTATTTTCTCCAAATTTGCTATTTAACAAACCTACTGAATTCTGTAAATGTAATTCTTACTAGATAACTTCTTATATCGTGTATAGTTTTACTATGTTAAAGTTAAAACATTTCATTTTTATTCAGACAAAAGAGTGAAATGTTGTGGAATATTATTTTAACGAGTTTTACTTTTGTTTATGTTGCATTTGTTTAACTCTGTGAAGCTGTGTTATTGTGTCTGTCTAAAACATCTGATGGTCTAATAGAGAGCTGGATGGCCAATAGCGAGGCAAGAGAAATGATAGGCGGGGCTGGCAGGCAGAGAGAATAAATAGAAGGAGAAATCAGGAAGGAAGAAGGAAGAAGTTTCAAGGAATAAGAGAGGAAGGAAGAGGACTTCAGGAACCAGCCATCCAGCCACCCAGCTACACAGACAGCAAAGGAATAAGCGTGAGTATAAGAGATACAGGAGTAAGAGAAGGGTAGAAACCAGGAGACAAAAGGGAGATAGGATAGTTTAAGTTAAGAAAAACTGGCTCAAAACACGCCAATCTAAGGCCACGTATTTATAATGAAGAATAAGTCTCCAGGTGTGATTTATTTGGGAGCTGGGTGCCCCCCCCCCGAAAAGAGTAAAAGCAAACAACAGCAGTCATGTTGAAAATGAAACTGATAAGCAGCAACTATCAGAGAAGTCTGTAGATATGACTTACAGAAAAAATCACATTGCTTGAAATGGTTCTCCCTCTCAGTCCTATTTTGTGCTCTTTTATTTTTTAATTTTATTTTGTAATGTTTAGACAGAGAAAAGGGAAATATAGGGTATGATAATAGCAGAATAGAGGACTTAACAGAGGGTGGAAGTAAGAGTTTACCATTTATTCCATTGATATCTTTCTGTCCAACTTTCCTTTTTATCTTGATTCAAAAGGAATGAAACTTCCACGTGCTGACAATGCTATGTTAAGAAACCTGGACACAAGTCCATTTTTACAAGTGGAGAAATGTCATATGAGCAAGATCTTTGAACTTGTTCCCCCTTTTCTCTCCTTTCCTTGTTCTCTCTCACCAAATCTCTTTATAAAATGTTCAAAGGCAAAAATGTTATCGAATTCGCCAAGAAAATTTAAAAACTTTACACATCTGCTTTCATGCCACCACAGTGTAATCCACTGAGCTTAAATAAAACAAAACAAAACAAACAAAAAAAACCAAACCTGACAATTATTCTGTATAAGCGATAGCAATACTTTATACAGTGTTAATAGTAATATATGTCAAAGAAAATAATTTCAGATGATGGAAACTGCCTGGACATTTTGGAATGCACAGAACAGAATTATTCAACACCTCATTAGGTACATGTGGGGCAGAACAAAACTAGTGAAGCAAGTTTAAAGGGATCTTTATTTGGGTTCCTGAGTGCAGTGCCCTGTGGCTCTATTCTTGAAGCCAGTTGACTTGCTCACCCTCTGTGCACATTCTTCATGAACACCTGATCCCCCAATTAAACTTTACACCTGCAGAGGCCAAACTTCCATCCTGCTCAATTTCTGCCTTTAACCCTCTCCATAGCTAAGAGTGTCTTCTGTGACCAGTGAATGAGCACAGCGGATTCCACCAAGAATCTGAATTTTAAGAGATATCTTGTATTCTTGGGATTACCATGGCAACCTTTGGGGCTTGGATGAAGATCTTAGTAATATGTCACTAAGTAAAAGAACTTTGTTCTGGACAGGAAGAGGATACAAAGCTCAGAGTGGGAATTCTGTGAAAGCAATGTGAGTCACATAGGATAGACTAAAGGAAGGAAGAGCCATTCTTTTCTGTGCTCTACAGAACAGGACGGATTGTGAGAGAGATGCTGTTTGAAAAAGGCTCTCAGTCCCACAATGTCTCTTTTGAAGCCCACAGCCAAAGGTCATTACAACCACATGATCCTAACCCCTTCAAGAACTCAGCTTATCTAGGTCTTTCTGTACCCTCAGAAATTCAAATGTCTCTCTGTCAAGAAAACTGTACTATGCCCAGTGAAACCATCTTAGTCATGGATGAAGACACCTCAAAAGTTGCACTGATTTTATCCTTTGTAAAGTGAATTGATAACAACGATGTGAGCCAACCATGGTCTCAATTTCTAATTCAGGACCTTAGCCTCAGAAATTACTTTTTGATTATCTGAATTTCCAAAGCTTAATCTGTCAGACGTACTTGCTCTGATGTATATTAATACTCATCAAAACATTTGCATTACATTGCTATAAGATGGTATTCAATTATGTAAGGAGATACTTTAGTATCTAAACCAACTTCTAATATATGAATTAGTAGTTATGACTTTGGCCAGAATTCCTGAAAACTTCTACTGTGTCTTTTTCAGCTGTAATATTTGGTTTGGAAATTTTATTTGGCAGATAGAGTTTGTGAGGATCAGTGTATGTCAGAGAAAATAAACATAAACATACAAGTATATGCACACATGCACATACATGAATTCACACATGTATATGCTGCAGATGATTGACTGATAAATAAAATGCTGATTGGCCAGTAGCCAGGCAGGAAGTATAGACGGGACAAAGAGAGGAGAGAAGTCTGGGAAGTAGAAGTCTGGGAAGAAGAGACACCAGCCTGCTGTCCAGGGAGCAGCTTGTAAAAGCTGCAGGTAAAGCTATGGAACACATGGTAACATATAGATGAACAGAAATGGGCTGAGTTTAAGTGGAAAAACTAGACAGTGGTAGGCCTGAGCTAATGGCCAAGCAGTTTAATTATTATGAGCTTCTGAGTGATTATTATTTTTTGTTATTTATTACATTTGTGTTTGAATTTTACACATCAGCCATGGGTTCCCCTGTCCTCCCCCCTCCCACCCCCATCCCCACGTTCCCCCCAGCCCCTCCCCTCCATTCCCATCTCCTCCAGGGCCAAGACTACCCTGGGAATTCATTTAAACCTGGTGGATTCAGTACAGGCAGGTCCAGTCCCCTTCTTCCAGGCTGAGCAAAGTGTCCCTGTGTAAGCCCAAGGTTCCAAACAGCCAGCTCATGCACTAAGGACAGGTCCTGGTCCCACTGCCTGGGTGCCTCCCAAACAGTTCAAGCTATTCAATTGTCTCACTTATCCTGAGGGCCTGATCCAGCTGGGGGCTCCACAGCCTTTGGTTCATAATTCATCTGCTTCCATTCGTTTGGCTATTTGTCCCTGTGCTTTTCCAATCTTGGTCTCAACAATTCACACTCTTACAGTCCCTCCTCTTTCTTGACAATTGGACTCCTGGAGCTCCACCTGGGGCCTGGCTGAGGATCTCTGCATCCACTTCCATCAGTTATTGGATGAGAGTTCCAGCATGACCACCAGGGTGTTTGGCCATCTGATCACCAGACTAGGTCAGATCAGGCTTTCTCTAGACCATTGCCAGCAGTCTACAGAGGATGTATCATTGTGGATTTCTGGGGACCTCTCCAGTACTCTGCCTATTCCTGTTCTCATGTGGTCATCATTTATCATATCTTATAAGCAGTTGTGGGGTCCGTGGGGCTGGGCAGGACTGGAGAAAACTCCAGCTACATGTATCCACAAGCAAACACATGCATACACATTGTAGCAATAGAAGCTGTCAGTATTATCATAATTGCATAATTCATAATTCCTTGCTGGATGCTTTGTTAACCTTAACCCCTTCTGGCTATTCCTTTTCCTCCCAAATATGTCTTTGTATGATTTCCTCCAAGGGAACTCACACAATGTGATTATTGAAGCATCCTTATCTAGAACATTTTTGATAGAGACAAATATGAAATATAAATTAAATTGCTAAAGTAATATCAATTTAGAGGAGCAAGTGGGTAGGGTAAGTACTTGTCTTTATCTCTTTTCTCATTGTAAACTACTGGAGCAATTTCTTCTATTTCCTCACTTGACAAATGGTGAAATGACTTTACATGTGGCAATATGTTGGTTGTGCTGACATTTTTGAAGATCATTTTGATATTTTTTAATTTATTCAACTCTATTTTCCTTTATTTTGAATAGTGAGTGTTTGTTTAGGAAAGAGGTTGTTTTGTTAAAGAACACAAACGTGACACATAGCATGGTGTTTGTAATACAATTGAGCTAGTTTATTTTTTGGAAAGATTAATACATGTTCATTGTAGATAAATTCCAAGACGAAATTCAGATTTTGGAATTGGAGTTTGATCACTAAAACACACATTGCTGGGAATAATTGATTGTTCAAGGATGTTAATTAAACTGCTCATTTTATTTACAGAGTAAATAGTTATTAAGTCAGAATTGGAGAGGTAAACTAAGATGAACTATTAACACTTCAGTAATCTTCCAGTTGGTTACAGAGAGAGAAGTACCTATTCCTCAGATATTTCCTGGAAGGTATAACAAAACATTCAGCACCCAATACATACTCAGCTCTCTGTGGTTTACAGCTCAGAACATTTCCTTTCATAGAAATGACTCCTCTATCAGATCTGAAGTTTTTATTTGTCCATGTCTTTATCTTTACTTTTAGTTGCTCTAGCAATTCTCTTTTCCAGTGGTATTTTTGAAATCCAGTAATTATCCAGGTGTGTATGTGAACTTCAGAAATGGGGGTACAAGCTGGGCATGGGCACTCACTTCATTCAAAGCTTTAACTTCAGGATAGAAGGGAAACATACAGGCTTCTATGGGAAATAGGCACAATGGCCTATAGTCCATCATCCACAATATTGTTCATGACATACAGAATCTAAATGGAATAAATAGTAAATAATATAACACATGAAATTTAAACATACTCTAGACAATTAGAGCCATTCAACTTCATTTTTTAAAAAGAAAATATTTGAAATGTCCTCAAAGGACGTAGAAGCATCATTTACAAATGATTAAAATATTGCTCAAATAATTTGTTTTGTATGAAATATTCAAGAGAAATGACTTTTTTTTTTTCAGAAAGAAAATCAAATGGGGAACCTATTTCCACAAGGTATTTACATGACTCATTAGAATATATTGGTTTCCACAAGGTAACGTGATGAATCTGACTTATGAATCCCATCTGCCACAAGTACCTGTACACCTGCCCACGTTTCCACCCACTCACCTACCCACCCATACACCTGTCCACACAAACATCTGCTCCTGCTGAAGTACTTTAAGATGGGTTCCTAGCAATGCCTAGATTCAGTCTTGAAAACAAAATATTATTAAGAGAATAGCTATGAGTTCACAATAGCAAACACCTAAGTTACTGGAGTTAGTAGTAGTTTTGGGCAAGTAGGAAAGGAGCTTTAATAAATTAATATTTGTGAGAATGATCAGGATTCCATCTCTACGTATTTGCTTTCAACAAACATCATTTTGATTTCCTACATGCTAAATGATTGCAAAATTTAAATGATTTTGCTTATAGCCAGGAATCCTTCATTAGCTGCTCTATAACTTCATTCTACCATCAGCTATGCAAAACATTTTACAAAATAATTTTTAAAATATTTATTTCTAATTTTTGAGATTATAATAAAATTAAAACATTTTTTCATTCTCCTTCCTGCCTCCAAAAATTCCCTTAAGTATCATTTTGTTGTCTCTCAAATTCATTGCCTCTTTCTTCGCAAACTGTTGTTGCATTGTTACATACACACACACACACACACACACACACACATATATATATATGTATATATATATATATATACACACATATATTCTTAAATACCTAAATGAATGCAATCTGCTCAGTTTGTACAATGTTACTTTTATGTATGTTCTCAGGGCTTACATTTTGGTATTGGATAATTCATTGATGTACTCTTCCCTGGTTAAGATTATTACAAAATCTTGAGTGCCACAGGTTTGAACAGGAGGTATACCAGCCTCAAAGAAGGGCGTGGATTTCTACTTTCATGTTTCCCTTCATAGGAACTTGCAGATAAGCTCTCATTATCGGGAAGAAGAAATGTGTGTGACATCATCTTGATAGAATTCTGCAGCCTGCACTGTTCACATTTCTATTCTCCTTTCCTCTCTCTTTACTTCTTTAGGAGTGCTTCATCTGAATCATCGTTTGTTGGACAGTCCTTTGTGAATCATAATCCTCTCTGATACCACTATCTGTGAAAATGGTACTGTCAACATTTATGTCAATGCCGAGGTTGTAATTTTTGACAGTAATGTTCCTGGGCTTGATCTAAAACTCTCTGCTCACATTGACAGAGCTGCCTGTCAGCGTCCCTTCTCCCTGACACTTCTAAGTGACTGAGGACTTGGTGGAACTCACTTTAGGAAAAAAATCTCATTCCAAGTTCTCCCATTAGGTCTATGGCTCATCAGAAAGAGCTACTCATGTTTCCAAGAGATAAATGAGTGTAGAAGATCAGAGACTTGTGTCTGCCTTAGGTTGCTGTATAATTTTATAAATATCTGAGGAAATAAAACACAGCAGGGGTGAATTTCTCCTGTAGGCTGGACCTTGTCACAAACGAAAGCATCTCTCAGAAACACCATTAGAGGACATTAGTCTGTCTCAGCTTACTTCTTTCAAATCACAAAATGATGCTCAACAATTTTATGATCCATATGATTAAAGAGCTTCATTTTTATCCATTTTTTCCTTTCAGTGCTCATCAGTGTGGCCCAGTTGTGCTGTGTTCCTTCCCTGATCCATTTAGGCCAAATATTTCATCTTCTAAGCAATTGCTTCTATTCCTTTAGAATGATTAGATTAGCAAATATTAAAGTAGTTAAATATTATATAAAACTAGAGAATATTGGCAAAACTAGTACACTCATATATTGCTGATGACACTATAAATAGGTATAAGCATTTTAAAAAGCAATTTGGGATTATATAAGAAAAGCAGGAAATAAATATATACATAATGTTCCCAGTAATGCTACACTTGGGAATATATTCTAAGGAGATAATTCACAGTAAAATAAAAGCTATATGGATAGAAGCACTTATTGTAACATTATTTATAGCAATTAAAATTGGTTATAAGTTATATCTAATAAAAAGGAATAAACATGGTATATTACATCAGATGGATTAAATTGTATAAAACATTAAAGACTAGATTTCTATTATTCTACCTCTACAATCACTTTTTCAGTCTCTTTTGTGAAGTGCTTATTTTGGGAGCTCAAATATAAACATTTCTGAATACATTTATGCACTATACAAAAATGCACCACAGCACCCACCCACAAAAATCCATCCAACATGATGAACTTCCCATTTCATTATGTGTGTGACTTCAGGTTTTTCCCCTTACTAGACCATCAACTCTATGTATATAAGAATGCCTTTTATCTCTGTACTGTTGAAGTTTAGAGTATTGTATGATATTAATAATTTCTAAATTGTTAGAAAGTGAAAATAATTTAATAATTTATACATGACAAACATAAATAAAAGTAATTTTTACAATACAAAAATATTTTAGTGGGTTAATTGTGAGAATAGCAATCAAGCTGTACAAAGGAAGAAAATTATAGTTACACACCTATACTGTCTCAACAATTAAATAAGTGATAAATTGAATAATTCAATGTAACACTTTGAATTCAGAATCTTTAAATGAAAAAAATTATTGCTTCACTTGTTTTAAATTTAACATTTTTATAAATATGTCACTGAGTCAGAAAAGTCAGCAAATTTATTTGAGAATCAATTTCCTCTCTTCAAAATACAGGATAGTAATATCCGCCCTAAAATATTGTTACTGTTGAAAAATCAACAATCTAGTAAGTACAAATCAGACAGGATATGCATCTTCTATGTTCTGGGTCTTATAAATATTTTGGAAGGAAGTTTTATTAAAGAAAAAATAATTTAAAAATTTTTGACACTACCTCTATCCGAGAAAACTTCTTCTGGAAGTATATGGAAATCAATATATGGAAATTACTATTCAAAGTATAAGGAAGTATAGAGTGTATAACCCTAAACTGGTCGTGTGTATTGCAACCTGTACACTCAAGGCTCAGGGATGAATAAAGAAGAGGAGGCAGAAATATTCCAGGAATAAATAGCTGTGGGAGAGTACTGCAAATCAGGTGTGACAGGACTGCCACATTTATGAACTCATAGACCATGTGACTACATACGCAAGACCTCCACAAGATCAACCCAGACAAAATCACAAGCTAGATGGGAGAGGAATTCATGAACTTGTACCCCTGGCTGAAGAGTTATTGACAACAGATAACTGCTGGAGTGGGGGTAGGGAGAGTGAATTTGCTTCAGAGATGTGAACTCCCTGGGACTGTCTATACTCTAATATCCAAGTTAAAAGTCTGACAAACTCGAGCTCTACTTCCTCAGACTCTTCCTCCTTAAGAAGTGGAGAATGCATTTATCAAAAATGTATGTATATATATTTTTTGGCAACACTGTAGCCATATAGCATGTATACATGGTAGCAGGCATTCACATCTTCACTAGAGTTTATTGTGTCTTATGGCCTGGCTTTAGTCCCCAATGCCAAAATAGAAAATTCATTTCTACTGTTGTGTACCTAAAATAGCAGAAAAACACAAAGTAGTGACCTTATATCATCTCACATATGTGAGAGAATTGACCTTTCACTAGGTATATCAACCCCACTTTATCTGTTGAGTATGTACTTCTGAAATTCCCTGGGAAGTAAGTATCTTTGGCATACTGTGCTTTCTTAGACATATATAATTTCTTACATTTGGTTTATGGATTATTCACAATAAGAGGCAAATCAAAACTTGTAATAAAACATAACACATAATAGAAAAATATACAAAGTGTCATATCACAAGTTACTTATTCATGTATTTTTATGGTTTATTTTATGAATGTGAGTGTTTGGCTTGCACATGTGTGTGCATCAAATGTGTGCATGCAGTGCCTGTGGCAGATGTGAAGAGGGCATTGGATCCTCTGGAACTGAAATTACCAGTGGCTGTTAGTTACCATGTGGGTACTTGTGGTGGTATTGTGTTCCCCACAATATTGTGCACCCTAATAAACTTATCTGGGGTCAGAGAACAGACAGCCACTAGCACAAGGCCAAAAATGGTGGCTAGAAAATGGGTCAGAGCAAGCCATAGCAGAAGTTGGGTGGTGGTGGCACACGCCTTTAATCCCAGGGAGTGATAGCAGAAAGCAGAAAGGTATATAAGGCATGAGGACCAGGAACTAAGTTAGTTAAGCATTTGGCTGGTTAGCATTCAGACTTTGGAGCAGCACAGTCTAGCTGAGATTCATGTGCAGGAAGACTCAGAAGCTTCCAGCCTGAGGAAACAGGATCACCTGAGGAACTGGCAAGGTGAGATAGCTGTGGCTTGTTCTGTGTCTCTGATCTTCCAGCATTCACCCCAATAAAAGGCCTTGGGTTTGATTTTATTAATAAGAACTTTTAAGATTCCTACTACAGGTACTGGGAACTGAACATGAACAATAAGTGCTCCTAACCACCTACCCTCAGCCTCTAGTCTGAAAGTTGTTTAACGTGAGTCATTTTAGGAGTTTTCCTCTTCAGATGAATATCATTGAGTGGTGAAAATTTGAAATTGTAGTACCTGTGGATAAAGAGGATTGTATTTCTGAGTTTTCACAAATACCTGTAATCACAGTGACAAAAAAAAATTATACTTTTGTCATCATAAATGCTGTCCTTATGTTTGATCTCCCAGTGAACACCTCTCTTTTTTCAAGACAGGGTTTCTCTGTGTAGTTTTGGTTCCTGTCCTAGATCTTACCCTGTAGACCAGGCTGGCCTTGAACTCACAGAGTGCTCTGCCTCCGAGTGCTGGGATTAAAGGTGTGCACCACAACTGCCTGGCATGAACACCTCTCTTAAACTAGATGTCTATGACTTGGCTGTTTCCATAGCATTGACTTTCTAGCAATCCTTCAGGAATTTCTCTATACACGGTGCTTTCTTTGCCTTTGGGTTTTGGCTGCTTTCATTGTGCATAGTGTATTTAAGACTTATCCATGATATTATGATCATGAATGAGATCCATCCATGATGCTGGATCATCATTACCTTGCTCATTTTATTATTATTAATGTCTTCTTTTAATAGGCTATCATAGTTCATATCTCCCCAGCAGATGAAAGGTCTCATTTTTTTTTTTTTTGTTTCCAGTTGTCACATATGAAGAAACTGTTTTAAACATATTGATGGATTCTGGGTGACCATAACTGGTCTCGCTGTTGAGTAAATACTTAGAGGTATGAGTGTATAGAATCATGATTTATTAAATTCTCCAGCAATCATCTTCCAAAATTATAGTACTCCCTTTCAGCCCTACAAATTAGATACCTATTGCTACATGTACTGACAGAATCAAGTACTGTCAGGTGTCTTTCCTTTCACTGTGATAGGACCGGAGTGGATGTCAAATTTGCTTTGAACTTGAACTTCCTTAGTTGTTTAGTAAGTACCCTTGCATCTACTTATTTGATATCCATGTGTAAATCTTTTAAAAAGAATATTTATTTTTAAATTAAATATAGTTACAACATTTTCTCCTTCCCTTTCCTCTCTCTAATCTCTCATGTACCCTCTGTTTTCTCTCAAATTCATGTTCTGCATAAATATTGTATTATACATACTCATAAGTATATAACCAGAACCCTATCATCTGTGTTATGATACATACATACATGCATAAACAAACGAATATATAGAGTGATAGATAGATACATGGATAGATCAATATATAAATATATAGAATTTAAAGCTGGCCACTTGGAATTGGATAACTAGTTAGGAGGCTCCTCCCTAAGGAAGGCTATTTTTCTCACTGTCCCCATTCCTTAATTTCCTATAGTTCTTTGTCTTTGTTGGGGCCCTATGTGATTTTCTTTTTCCCTGACAGGATGTCTATTGGTGTCATCCTTATTGAGAGTTTTTATAGGCATCTATATTGTTAAGACTCATAGATGTATCTTCTTTTCACTTTTAGGAAACAACCTCACAGCAAACCTATTTCTCTGGCTCAATCTATTTGCTCTCTCTTCCATGATGTTCCTTGATCCTTACGTGTTTTATTGGAGATGTTTAAGGTGGGGTTCGGCACCATGAGATCATTCGTTCTCTGAATTTTGATAGACTTTGGTTCTCTGTTATGATCTCCATCTGTTTCAAAGAGAAGTTTATTTGATGAGGGGTGCTACATTTACCTGTGGGTATAAAGATAAATATTTTGTATGCAGTTAGGAGTAATGACGGTTTAGTAAAATGGGCAAAGATCTATCTATGAACTCACTGGCCTCAGGTAGTTGGCAATATTTCTGGTCCCAGGCATGATTTCCTTCCTGCTGAGCCCACCCTAAGTTCAAATAGAGTGCTATTGATTATTGCTAAGCTATTTGTGCAATTACCACACCTTTAGGATCATCACGTCATGATGGTCTTGTTTTTTTTTTTTTTTGCAGTTCATAGGTGTTATAATTGACTATGACTGTTGGGTGCTTCTCTCTTTTAGAAGTTAACATGGTACACAATCTGGTTTAATCATAAAAGCTATTTCTCGGGGAGGAGGATTTCATGCCAGATCCATCTAGGACACTCCGGGTCCTGTGTCCAAAGTGCGTTGTGTCTTAGTAGTAGAGACATGAATTCAACATCTGCAAGACAATCAATCACAACACAATAGCCTATAATGTTTTTGACATTTTTTGGACTCCCCAACCAACAACTCAAAACAGGACTTCTCATCTAGGGTATTAGAGTTTTCTCATATAATCTATGGCTCTTGTAGAGCACATTGTCAGTACAGGTGGCAAAATTTCATTTAAACTATATATGTGTTTGTATGGACATAAATTTACATGTAGTCTATACAATTTTAAGTAAATAAACAGCATGATTCCTTATGGCTCTTTTCAGATATCCTTTACTTGTTATTTTACCCTCCTCCCTCCCTGTTTCCTGAGTACACCCACCCAAGTTTTTCCATTTACACCTGCAAACTACTTGTGTGCTGTCACTCCTCTCTTTATTGTCCCCCCCACTGCCCATGAACTGATTTTACTTTCCTCATTTCAGTGGTTACTCTTGGTTTTATGGTACCACCTGAAGATTTGGAGTTACCATTACAGATGACAGAGAATATGCAAGCTTTGTCTTTCTCAGTCTGAGTTACCTTATACAACATGATCTTTTTAAGTTCTGTCCACTCACTTGCAGGGCTCATGATTTCATTTTTCTTTATAGCTGAATGGTGTTACACAGTTTGTACGTGCAGCTTTTGCTTAACATATTTCTCAGTTTAAGAACTTGTAAGATGTTGCCACTTCTTAACTATTGCAAATAGATAAGCAATGAACATGGCAGGGCAAGTATCTCTGGAGAGGGATTTAAATTTCTTTGGGGATATGCCAAAGAATGAAGTAGGGAGTCACATGGTAGATTTAGTTTTAGATTTTTGAGGGTTTTCCACATTGATTCCCAGAGTGGCTAGAAGTTTGTTGTTTTTTTTTTTTTTTAATTTTATTTATGAAGAAAATTTTTATTCATTTTACATACCAACCACAGATCCTCCTCCTGTCCCCCATGCCCCTCCCCCAAACCTACCCCCTACTCCCTCCTCAGACAAGGTAAGGCTTCCCATGGGAAGTCAGCAGAGCCTGATACATTCAGTTGATGTAGGACCAAGGCCCTCCCCCACTGCATTAAGTCTTAGCAAGGCATCCCAACATAGGTAATAGGCTCCAAAAAGCCAGCTCGTGCACCAGGGATAGATCCTGATCCTACCACCAGGGGCCACTTAGGCAGATAAAGCTACAGGACTATCTTGCTTATGTAGAGGACCTAGTCTGCTCATGGAGGCTCCACACCTGTTGGTCTAAAGTTGATGAGTTCCCACTAGCTTGGTTCAGTTGCCTCTAGGTTTCCCCATCATGATCTTGATTCCTCTTGCTCATAGAATCCCTCTTCCTTCCCTTTGACTGGAAGCCTGGAGCTCAGCCTGGTGCTTTGCTATGGATATCTGCATCTGCTGTGGCTGGAAGTTTTCAATTCCACTAACAATGAATGAAACTTCCACTTTCATCACATCTATACCCACATTTATTGTTATTTATTTTTTTTAAAAACTTCACCCTTCTGACTGAAGTAAAATGTAATCTCAAAGATCTTTTTATTTACATTCCTCTAATTGCTGGGGATAATACACATTTTGACATATTTCTCAACTACTTCTATTTTCTCTTTTGAGAGCTCTCTCTTCAGATCCATAGCCCATTTTTAAAAATGGGTTGCCTTTTAACTATTTGCTTTTTAAAAATTCTTTATATATTTTGGATATTAATCCCCTGCCAGTTTTATAGCCAGCAAAGGAACTCCCTGGTTCTGTGTGCATTTTCAGTGGACTGTTTCTTTCTCAGCCATACTCAGTGTATAGTCTTCATGGGATTCTCTCTAGTATTCATAGTTTGCTTTCTGATGTGTACATTTTTTCCACAATGAAATAGTCAGTTTATTCTTAATGCCCTGTACACCATTAGTTTGCACAACATGTCTCTGAATTTGGATTCACTGAAACTTCTTTTTGAAGTTGAACTTAAAAAAAAAATGTCCCATCCCTGGGGTAAAGCAGATAAAAAATAATGAGGTATGAATCAAAAGCCATGTGCCTCACTCCCTAATTTCTCTGATGATTTCAAGTTCAATGGAGTGCCAACACTAGCAATAGAGTTGAGAATCAGCTTCTTAAATGAGGTCTGCACTATTCTGATGTAATCTACTTTAAAAGTGAAATACAGACAACTGGGGTTAATAAACCAGAAAATGTTTTAGGAGTTATTTATCCCTCCTTTTCTGCTGGGCTCCATGTACTGTTTAGATGAATTGCTAACATTCTGTGTCTAAATGTTTATTGAAAGTTTACTATGTGTAAGATGCTACACTGTTGCTCAATAAATATTTGTTGAACTGAACTGAAGATAAATACATTGTACTATATATTCTAAATAAAATCTATAACTCACATTAAATCATTCTCATGTTTCATGTCTAAAGGGAGCTTTTCACAAAGCTCTAATGACATGTTAGATGCAGTAGATGACAGAGAGAGTGGAGACAGAATCTGAAATCTGAAGAGCTTGTGAATTTGACTGAAAAAAAAACCCCTAAAATTATACATGAGCCAGAATATGAAATATATTCTAAAAAGGAGCTAAATTGAATACTCAGACAAATATGATAACTGAGATGATTGTAACCATCCTCAAGGCAATAGACCATAATATGGGCACTATAGATGGAAATGTGGATAGTTCCAAACTTTTCTGAGTCAAAAGCACAGAGGACAGGAGAACCCCTATCCACAAATGGAAGGAGTGTGTGTTAAGTCCTAGAATCAAACATTTTACTCAGTAAAAAAATAGGCATGAGCTGGAATATGACAGAAGTGCTGAGTTAGAAGGAGACTAATGTGCGTAAAATGCTGAGCATCCTGGGAGCGCACAGAACACAAGGAAAGGGACCATCCGCAGTGAATTTTAAGGTACTTAGTTGGAAGCAGTATTGAGAAGACCTGATGGCCAGAAGTATATGGATTTCATGGCTAGGCATCACCTCACTGGGACAAAACATTTATCCAGTTTCTAAGACCAAATCCAGAGCCTCATGCCTGATGAGCAATAGATCTATCTGTAGTTATGTCTTTCATTTTTTGACCATATTTCTATGAAATAATAGCCACAGTACAATATTCATGGCTGATCATGGTTGGGACTAAGACAGTTAAGAAATCAGAATTTTTTTTGTTGTTGTTTTCTTTTTTGTTTTTTTGAGACAGGATTTCTCTGTGTAGCTTTGTGCCTTTCCTGGAACTCACTCTGTAGCCCAGGCTGGCCTCGAACTCACAGAGCTCCACCTGGCTCTGCCTCCCGAGTGCTGGGATTAAAGGCGTGCGACACCACCGCCCGGCAGAAATCAGAATTTTTTAAAAGCCTGGTATAACAACAGGCCCATAAGAACCTTTTTTTAATTTATATTTTGTATGGCCAAAGAACCATTTGTAAAGTGTTGAAGACACTTGAAAAAAGATTGAACCAGAGGAAACTAGTTAAATTGACAATGAGCATGGCTAAGTGACAAGTAAGAATTGTAGGTAATTTTGAAGTTACACTTTCAGCCTTCTAATTTAAAAAGAGATTGAGAATATACCCCTCTTAACATCACATTTTGTGCACACTTAAAACGTAAGTTCACATCTTGCTTTCTGAGTACAAATATGCTCATTTCCAATGTGTAATTGTATAATTCCCTCCTCCTCCCAAAGGGAAAAGTTCATTCCACACTCAAATAAATATGAGCAACCATGGAGCCAAGCCTGCCAGCTCTTGGAGGGCTTCTGGAATGTGACTGCATTCTTCTTTTGGTGTCCGGCTGCTCTCGTCACCTTTGTCATTGTGCCTACAGTCCTGAACCTGCCTGGGATCAGCAGCAGCAATAAACTGCAAACCTGGCTTTCCTCACCAGCCTGCCAGAAGCAGCAGACAGCAGATCTCAAGGGAGAACTCTGTGTCATACAATTTACTGCCCAATTCTGCTAACCCATGAGGTTTTGCTGCTAGTCCTTTCCAGAGCTTCAAATAAGCTTACAAGTTTGAGGCTATTTATCTATAATACACTTTTAAATATTCAACACACACACACACACACACACACACACACACACACACACACACACACACACACACACACACACACAACAAAACAAAACAAAACAAAAAAAACCCTGGGTTTTCAGCTTTGAGTACATTGATGAATATTCTTTGAGGATTTAACAGAAAGAGGCGTTTAGTATATGGAGGATGTATTATTCTAGCTTTCTGTTACTACCTAATATTTACAGTAAAAAGTATACCATTGCAGAGCCAAAAGAGACCTTGGAGATAATCTGATTTAATGAGCTCATTTTGTAGAAAGGTCTGAATAGAAGTTACCCAAGTTCACACAGTTATTTAGTAGAAGAATTGAAATGAGAATCAGGCTTTATAACTGCACAGGCATATACTCCATTCAGAAAGTGAATCGAATTTGCTCCAACAGAAGCCCAGAGCCATTCTACAAAAGAAGTAAAAAGCGAGGTATTTTTTTCAATAGCTTTACACTGTCTACAAAACACACAGCCAAAGGAGGTGTTTCTTTTTGACTGCATATGATCCTAAACTTAACTGAATCCATTGAATAGAAAATGTGTTATGCTCCAGTCTAGCATAGAAAACTTGATGAAGGCAGCTGTGGAGTTGAGCCTTGAAGCCTAGCCAGAGCATGTGTGAAGGGATAGATGCCATGCTATATGACACAAACATAATCATGCATGTCCACGCACATGAACAATAGCAATAGGCTCATATCGTAATGTGATGCAACCATGACTATGCAGAGCCATGCACATGAACAATGGAAATTGATTCCCATATGTGAATGTAACATAGATAGAACTGTACATTGTCCCATTTTCCCACTACTATGGCTGGAATAATATCACTCACTGAGAAAAGTACATATTTTAACTCTGTTGTATTTTTTTTAATTATGTGTACTTGCGTCTGTATGGGAATACAGAAACCAGAAGAGGGCATGAGATCCCTGTAGGTGAAGTTAAAACTTGTAAGCTGCCTGACATGAGCGCTGGGATCCAAATTCAAGTCATCTTCAAGAGTAGCAGGCATTCTTAAGTACTGAGCTATCTCTCTACCAGTGACATTCATTGACTTTTAGAATTTTCTCTGAGCTTATAAAATTACTCTCTTAACAAAAATAAATGGTGTAAGCCTCCATCACTGGGGCCGCTGGAATAAAATACCAGATGTTGAAAACATGTAAACTGAGGTATGACTTAGTTTAAGGTTTGGGAATTAAGAAGTTGAAGATCAAAGTGGAATCAAATTGGATTTCAGGAAATGCATAGTGGTTTTTACCTGGGGAAGAACCTCTCTGTAGTAATTTGGATGAGAAAAGACACCCCACCCTCCAAATCCCATGTATTTTAACACTTCATTCTCCAGTGATTGGTATTGTTGAGTAGAACATTGTACCTTAAGAATGTGCTTCTCTGTTGGAGGAAATATGCCACTGGGGTGGGTCTGGGGATTTCTATACTTGCTATATTTTCTACTCTGTCTCTCTACTCACTACATGGGGTTGAAATGTGTTCTCTCAGCCTCCTGCTTCTGTGGCCATACCATGATCTGCCTTCCTGCCCTGATGGGTGCTCTCACCCTCTGAAATCATAACTCAAGTAATCTTTCTTCCCTATGTTTCTTTTGGTCATGGCAATTTTTTTTTTTTAAAAAAGAGAAAAGTAAGTGAAATATTTTACCATTGAGACACTAGCCTCATTCATGTGGCCCTGGTCCAATGATCTGCTTAAGGGCATAAATTCTATCATACATCTCTCAAAAGGCTCCACCTCCTAATACTGATATTTTGGTGATTAGAATTTCAACCCAATAAATTCTATGAATAAGAAAATAGCAGTATTTATATTAATGAAGAGATAACTGTATATTCATTTTTTTCTTTTAAATGTATGGATTTTAACATAGTCCAGTGTAGAAATTGTACATTTTTTCATTTTCAAATTTTTTACCTGATAAAAATTTTATTATGAAGTATTTGATACCTAGAAAAAACATTTAAAAATTAGTTCCTATTTAATTTTCCTCCACCTTACCTGATACTAAAACTTAAAAATAGTGTCAAAATAAGGATTTTAAAAGGATGGAATATTTAAAAAAACAAACTCATTGGTATACTTACTCATTCTGAAGCATGTTTTACTAATGGCCTCAGATTTGGCAAGGAGTTCAAAATAAGACCATTTAAAAAGTCCTTTAGCCTGGTCTTTCACAGGACAGATGTCATACAAAGAGAGGAATTGAGCTGATTCCAGTGAGGAGAACAAATCTAAAAAGGTGTGAACTGAATTAAGAAAATGAAGGGACAGGGAAGCTCCTGAAGCTTACTGGGCAAAGGCAGCATCAGGTTTGCTGGTGTCTCAGACAGGGTATGGTCCTTTGGAATGAAAGCAGAGTCACAAACACAGGAAGGTGAGGAGCAAGCTGGGACTTACCTTATCTACCCGCCTCTCTGCTCTGACTCTCCTCCCCTGTAATGTCTTTATTTCGCTTGGGGCAAAGAGAAGCTGATGGCCAGTGAAAAGAGACTCAATGGTCACTTCAACAGAAGTGGGCTTTCCTAAAGGGACTAGAGATACACAGGAAAATTAAGTTCAAAAAGCAGGAAGGAGGACGGACAGGAGTGATGGTTCAGAGGTTAAGTACTCACTACTCTCCCAGAGGATTGGAGCTCAGTTTCAGTGTCTATGTGTAGATGCTCACAATAACATGTAACTCAACTCCTGATACTCTTCTGGTCTCTGCAGATATCTGCACATATCATACACATGCACACGTGTACGCACGCACACAAAGAGAGAGAGAGAAAAAAAAATTAAAGAAAAACTGACAAAAGGCACAAACAAGAATACAAGAAGATACACCATGTACACATGTGTGGCAATATTTTATTTGTGCTGAAATGTGGTGAAATTTTACTTGTGATTTAATAAATAAAGCTTGCCTGGAGATGGCAGGGGGGCGGAGGCCAGCCATTTTAAGTAAACAAAGAAGTCAGGCACCACACGCCCTTAAGCCCTTAGCAGGCAGGTCTCTCTGTGTTCAAAGCCACACTAGGGAAGAGAGCCAAGTGTGGTAACACACACGTTTAATCTCAGTATCAACTATAATAGAGACCTGGAGGTCTGTACTGACAGACAGTGACAGAGCTGTGTAGGAAGAGGAAATGGGGTAGCTGAGCTGAGAGCTAATGAGAGGGCAGAAAAGCCTGGGTAGACAGGAAGTTGTACATTTTGAAAGCTGCAGAATTGGTGAGGTAAGGTTGGCAGGTGGCTTTCTTTGATCTCTCTAAGGCTTTCACCCTATACTTGGCTCGATGTTATTTTATTTAATGAGACCATTTAGAAATTCATTTACACATATGATATATATTTGAATATCTGTATGTATACCTTAAGCTATGCTAACTAGTTTATCTCACTTCATTTCAATGATTTTTTATAAATTTATTGGAAGCTTGATTAAAAAACACACACACACACTGGTAATCACAGCAAATCCACCTGCTTCAGCATAGCCTTATTGTGCATGCTGTAACTCCACAATGAACCACCAGTATTTGGAAACTAGGAGAAATTTATAAGTGTTTAGAACTTGGGTTAGTAGGCTGTAGGTCATGGCATACATAAAAAGGATTGTATGAACACATCCCCATCTTGCATGCACTTAACTTTTCCAATGTTACTGACACAGTGATTTTATGAATAGTTTAGGTTAGTTTTCTTCTGTAGTTTTAATTAGGTTTTGATCCTGTGACCTGAACTATTTTCTGGGACATTACTATAATGGTAATAGTTTTCAACTTTAGTTACTGTTCAAGATACAGGACAATGTGTATATTTATGTACCTATCAGAAGCTACAAATTAAAAGATAACAAACTTTATTTTAAAATGTACAAATGGTCAGACACTGGACACTGAGTAGCACAGCAGATTTTTTTACTTCAATCTTAGGGGGGGAAAAGGAGATTTTCAACTTCTGACCACAGAACCTCTGGTAAGGGTCTCAGGCAATTTCAGTTGATTAGAATCCTCACCCCTCCCAGTTTTCCCAATGAAAGATAAAAGGTGAGAATAAATTATCAAGAAATTATGGCTAACATTGTTTCAAATTTGATGAATTCTACAATGCCAGAGACTCACAGGTCCTGTGAGCCTCAAGAAGAAAAAAGAAAGTTCTGATAAATACCACTGAGGCACTTTGTACTCAAATTGTTCAAAACTAGTGTTGAAAAATTCAAAGTAGCCAGGGGGTAAAAACAGAATGTATATTTCAAAACTCAACATGAAGCAGCAGCATTTTCTAGAATAAAAATGTTGATAGAATTTATCCATCATCTATTGACCCTACACTACAAGCACTTTAGGAAGTTCTTCACATAATCCCAAAATAATAACTGATAGAAAGATAACTCTATATAAAATAGTATATCTTGATGTCATAGCAAAATAAGAACACACACATACACACAGAGAGAGACAGACAGGCAGACAGAATAGTGAAATCCAGTACAAGTGTTTTCAAAGGATATTTGCTATTCAAGCAAATATAAGCCCATGGCACCATGGGATTCACAGCACATGTGTTTATTAAATTCTGATGGCAGTTACATAAAAATGGGAGTGGATGAAGAAAATAGGAGTATGCTTTTAAAAAGTTTTCATCATACACACACACACACACACACACACACACACACACACACACATATATATTGAAATGTCATTTGTCATATATGTCATATACTGAAAAAATACCAAGGATACATAAGTCTCACATAGACAGGAAGGTTAAGTCTACTGTCATATATGGGTATTGGTAAAACTTCTTAAGAAATTTTATTTTTGTTTCTAATTAGGTATGCATGGCTGCTTGTACAGGAATTTGAGGTGTTGGCGCCCCTTAAGTTGGAGTCATTGCCATTTTGAGCTACCTGCCATGGGCACTGGCAGCTGAACTGAGGCCCCGTGTAAGAACAGTGCCCATTCTTCCCAGCCCCAGCTGCCGTGTTTTTGTTTATTTGTTTGGTTTCTCAAGACAGAGCCTTGTTAGACAGCTCTTTTTGGCTTCAAATTCAGAGCAATTCTGTCGAATCCTCCTGATGTCAGTTTCTCAAGACGTTAAACTGTAAGGAGTCCATACTCCCTAAATGTTCATTCATTTTATTCAGATTTAGACAGTGGAATCACCTGGTTCCACTGAGAACTGTACAGTGCTGATCAAGTATCTCTATTTGTAACTGATAAAATCTGGAAACAATGTACAAATAAATTAATACCAAATAAAATTATGTGGACAGAATAAAATATACATCAAAAATCCCGTGATCAAATATAAGGTGCCATTGTTGCACACAACGTGAGTAAAGATCAAAATTCTTTGGCATTTTGATTATGCATCTAAAATGTTAGTTCATTTAGAAAGAAAACAGATCAATGGATTCCTAGGGATAATTAGGAATGAGTCATTATAAAAGGTGGTAACATTATATTTATGATTTTGAATAGAGTGAAATGTTTGCAGATATATGTATAATTAGAAATTAAACCCAATTGAACTTTACACATTCCACATTGTGTGATACTGTCAACAATTTACACATGGAAAGCTTCCATATCCAATCTTTAACATCTTCTATCCTCTTTGCATTTTTACCATAAACACTTCCATTTTGTTTTCTTTTTTTTCAACCATTCCCATGACTCAACAGGACATCTCATATAGTAAGGACAGAGGGGAAAGTAAATTTGTAATTAGGTGCTAATGAATGGATAAAAAGATCAAACAGCAAAATCTCCCTGTTGCCTTGCTTGACTGAATTTCAGGAGAACCAAGGGTGTGTCTCCCTCTCCTTCAGGAAGGAGGTTCATCTCTGTCTTATTAAACCCCCTGTGTGAATTAATGCACACTCATCTTTCAATATGTAATTTAAAATCGAAGAGTGACATCTTCTTCTAAGAATATAGCAATATAATGGTGAAGATCATATATAAATCTGTCTAAAATTATGTAGAGCTATAAAACACTAATCATAAGATTATCAACAGGCAAAGGAAAAAATTGCCTGGGGCAAAGAAGTGTGGCACAGTATGGGTGGAAATTGCTGTGGAAACACAATCCAAGAGAAACTAAGTAAGGAAGCATGTAGTTATGAGGGCAGTGATGTCTGGATTAGGTCTCACCAGGTAGTCACATGTTCCAACACTGTATATCCACCCGACATCCCCATCTTTACCTGGTCAAGCTGAACATTTTGGTTTTTGGGTTTTTTTTTTTTTTTTAGTGAAAGAATTCTCAGTTGCTCCTTTGTGGTCTGCTTGACTCCTGCCATGATCTATATCTTCACCCTTGGAAAGGTGTCTTTCCTACCTAAAAGATGTGTGAGCTCCAGTGAACATTGGTTATAGTAAGGAAAATGCCACTGGAATTCTAGCTGATTACTTGAAGATGTCACTGAAACTTAGTGGCACAGTAAACATAGTAACATCCTCTTCCACCTTCTCCCATTCCTTCCCTTCTTGCTCTTCCTTTTGCTCTTCCTTCTCTTTACTGTATTTTCATTTTTATTTCACTTTCATTTTTTAAAATTAATTGTTCGTTTATTTGTTTAACTTTTCCTCGCTCCTTTGCTCTCAGTCCCTCCCCTACACTCCCTTCTGTTCTCATTCTGCTATTCCACTACTCCTCTGTTTCTATTTAGGAAAAGATGGTCTTCCTTGAGTATCAACAAAACATGGCAGATCAAGTTGCAGTAAGACTAAGCACCTCCCCATGTGTTATGTCTGGGTAAGGCAACCCAGTATGGGGAAAACAGTCCCAAAAGCCAGTATAAGAGTTGGAGATAGTCCCTGTTCCTAATGTTAGGAGTTCCACTAGAAGACCAAGCTACACAACTAACATATATGCAGAGTGCCTACGTCAGTCCCATGCAGGCTCCCTGGTTCAGTCTCTGTGAGACCCTGTCAGCCCAGGTTAGTTGATTCTGTGAGTTTGCCCTATTGATGGTATCCTTTACCCAACAGACACGTTTCAATTTCGTGAGGACCCATTTACTAATTATCAGTCTTAATGCCTGTGCTCTTGGTGTTATGTTCAGGACATCGTCTCCTCTGCCAGTGTATTGGAGATTATTTTCTACTTGTTATATAAGGTTCACTGTATCTAGATTTATGTTGAGGTCATTAGTCCACTTGAACTTGAATTCTGTGCAGGGTGATAGATATGGATCTATTTGCATTCTTCTACATGCTGACATCCAGTTAGACCATTTGTAGAAGATGCTTTCTTTTTTTTTCATTGCATAATTTTGGCATTTTTGTCAAAATCAGGTGTTCATAAGTGAGTGGATTTATGTCTGGGTCTTTGATTCCATTTCATTGATCCACCTACCTGTTTTTATGCCAATGCCACACATTTTTTATTGCTATAGTTCTATAGTGGAGCTTGAAGTCAGGGGTGGTGATACCTCTCTAAGTTCTTTTATTGTACAAGATTGTTTTAGCAATCCTAAATTTGGGCTGAATTCTCTGGGATGAAGCCTACATGGTCATGGTAGATGATCTTTTTGATGTGAATCTTCCTTGATTTTATTTGCCAGTATTTTATTGAGTATTTTTACATCAATGTTCATGATAGAAAATGTGGTGATATATTGTATACCCTATCAAACTTGTCTGAGGATCAGAGGACAGAGCCAGCCACTAGATTAGATATAGAGCCACTTGGGAGGCAGATCTGTGTGGATCTCTGTGAGATCAAGGCCACACTGGGAACAGCCAGGCAGTGGTGGCACACACCTTTAATCCCAGTACTGGGAAGCACACACACCTTTAATCCCAGGAAGTGACATGGCTGGACATAGAAAGGTATATAAAGCATGAGAAAATAGGAACTCACTCTCTTTAGGCTGAGGATTTCATAAAGGTAAGAACTAGTGGCTGACTGCTCTACTTCTCTGATCTTTTAGCTTTCACCCTGATCTCTGGCTCTGGGTTTATTATTATTATTATTATTATTATTATTATTATTATTATTATTAAAAGACAATCTAAGATTTGAATAACAGGAAAGTGATCTGTAATTCTCTTTTTTTGTTGAGTCTTTGTGTGATTTGGGTGTCAGGGAGACAATAACCTTATACAAAGAATTTGGCAATGTTCTTTCTGTTTCTATTGTGTGAAACAATTTGAGGAGTATTGGTAATAGCTCTTCTTTGAAATTCTGGTAGAATTCTGCACTGAACCCATCTGGCCTTAGGCTTTTTTTTTTGGGATTGGAGATTTTAATGACTGTTTATATTTCCTTAGGGGTTATAGATCCCTTTAAATTGTTTAGTTGGCCTTGATTTAATTTGGGTGTGTCGTATCTATACAGAAAATTGTCCATTTCTTTTAGATTTTCCAGGCTTTTGAAGTATGATGTAATGATTCTCTGGATATCCTTGGAGTTTGTTATGTTCTCCCTTTTGCTTCTGATTTTGTTGATTTGGATATTCTCTCTCCGCCTGTTAGTTGGTTTGGATAAGGGTTTATCTATTTTGTTGATTTCCTCAAAGAACCAACTTTCTGTGTCATGAATTCTTTATATTGTTCTCTTTGTTTATATTTTTTTGACTGAGCCCTCAGTTTGATTATTTCCTACCATCTACTCCTCATGAGTGTGTCTGATTCTTTTTATTCTAGAACTTCCAGGTGTGTTGTTAAGTTGCCATGAGTAATTTTAGTTTGAACTTAGATATTAGGATAGCTGCACCAGATTGATTAATGACCATTGATTGCTAATTCCTGTTATTTTTGGTGGTGGTGGTGGTAGTGTGTGTATGTGTATGTGTGTATGTGTATGTGTATGTGTGTACGTGTGTTTCTATTGTGTGTCTGTTTCCTTTCTTTGGTTTTTGCTGGTGTGAGATTAACTATTGCTTGTGTTTTTGTGTGTATAGTTAACTTCCTGAGGTTGAAGTTTTCCTTACAATATCTTTTGTAGGGCTGGGTTTTTAGATAGCTATTATTTAAATTTGACTTTGTAATGAAATATCATGTTTTCTACTTCTGTGGTGATAGACAGTTTTGCTACGTATAGGTAAGTGTCTGGGCTGGCATCTCTGGTCTCTTAGAGTCTGCAAGAAATCAGTACTGGCCCTTCTAGATTTTAGGGTATCCTTTGAAGAAGTCAGATGTGATTCTAATAGGTCTGTCTTTATGTATTACCTGACCTTTTCCACTTGAGGCTTTTAATATTTTTTCTTTGTTCATTATGTGTAGTGAGTGTTTTGATTAATATGTAGTGAAGGTATTTTCTTTACAGATCCAATTTATTTGTTGTTCTGTAAGCTTCTTGTAGCTTTATATGCACATTCTTCTTTAGATTGGGAAATTTTTCTTATGAGATCTAAAAAATTTATTGTTGGGTTTTTGGACTGGATTTCTTCTCCTTCCTCTATTCCTATTTCTCTTATGTTTGGTTCTCTCATAGGGTCTCAGATTTTCTAGATAATTTGTGTTAGGATTTTTTCAGATTTAACATTTTCTTTGACTGATGAATATATTTCCCTATTGTATTTTCAAAGCCTGAGATTCTCTTTCCCATCTCTTGTATTCTTTGGGTGATGCTTTCATCTTCAGTTCCTGGTTACTTACTCAGATTTCCCATCTCCAGGATTCCCTACATTTATATTTTCTTTATTGCTTCTATTTCCATTTCCATGTCTTTAACAATTTTCTTCATCTGTTTTCCCCCCCCATGGCTTTCTTTTGGCTTTATTGAGTCCTTATAACTGTTTGTCTTTTACTCAGTTTCTTCAAGGGATTTTTTTCACACTCTCTTTAAAGACTTCTATCATCTTCATAAAATTATTTTTAAGGCCTTTTTCTTGTGCTTCATCTCTATGGGATTATTCAGGTCTCACTGTTGTAGGACACTTGGGCTTTGGTGATGCCATATTGTCTTTTCTATTATTGACTCTGTTCTTACACTAATGTTTAGGCTTCAGGAATTGGGAAGATCATAGGTCTAGGTGTTGATTCCTGCGTTTGTCTCTGTTGGATGGGTCTTTTGTTCCTTGGTTTCTCTTTCTTCTCTGGTCTTCGGGCCTATGGTAAAGTTGAGGACTTCTTCTGAAGTATACCACAGGGGAGCAGGAACAGTCTGTGGTCCCTAGATCTGGCCTTGCCTCTGGAGTCCCTAGGACAAACCTGGCTTCCAGTACAGCTGCCAGGGCTGTGGTCCTTAGATCCTGCCAGTTCTCCAATAAAGTTGAAGTCTGCTTCTGAATTTGTAAGCCTGGGCTTACAAGATCCTGTTTTCCCTCTGGTAAAACCTAAGCCTTCTTCCAAATTATTAGCTGGGGGTATGGATCATAGGGGTCAAGGTGAAGTTTAGAGTTATTGGACAATGCTTAAAGGGGCTTAGTAGGCAGTGGGCTGTGTCTTCCCTGGGGTCCCTAGGACCACCCTGGCCTCCAAGACAGCTGCCAGAGATTGGACCCTAGTGTAGAGATCATGATATGGAGTGCAGTCTGGGGTTGCTGGGCTTTAGGGTACGTTAGCAGGCAGTACACAGTGTCTTTTCAGGGAATTCCTACATCCTACCTGGCCTCTGATAAAGCCAAAGTCTTCTTTGAAAGTTGTAAGCCAGGATATGGAACCCAGGGGAGAAGGAACTGTCTCTCATTTTTCTTGTCATTTTCTTCCTTCTTCCCCTCTTCCTTCTTAGCTTCTTTCCCTCCCACCTTCTTTTCATATTCCTCCACTTTCAGCTCTTCTTTCTTTTCCACCTCTTCTTCCTCTCAGTCTTCTTTCCTATATTGTACTTGCTCCTCTGTATCCTTTTCTTCTTCTTCCTCTCCTTGCTTTCCATTCTCCCTCTTTCCTTTCCCCATAACTCTGCCTTCTTCTTCTGCCCCCCTACTCCTTTTTGATACAGAGAGAATTCTTAAAATTCCCAGATGACTTGTTAAGTCTTTTTTCTCTTTAGCACTCCTTCTGCTATGGCATCTTTGGTGTGGGGCCCCAATATTCTTAATGGATTTTTCTTTATTAGTGAAAGTTAGCTCTGAGGAAGATTGGCTACTTTTTTGTTTTAAAATGGAGCACAAACAGGTCACTAAGTTACCTGTTATCACTGGTAGGATCTGTTGCCATCATCCAATTCTGTGAATTTTCAGGTTCTGAGAGATTTCTTGAAGGGATTTGACAGTATACTCTGGGTATAAAAGTTGTAAACAATACTTACAGAGACTCCCTGGGTTGAACTTCACAATTTAACTATTTAAAGAAACTTTGAGATGTGAGAAAGCTTTTCCATGTAGCAAATGATTACATTTCAAAATATAGAGGTAAAGCAAGTCCTCTGTGGAAATGATAGACACTTACAGGAAAGACAAGCTCAAGATATCCTAAATATTAAGATATCTATAGTATTTGTTTTGCTAGTCAAATGCTAGTCTGGAAAAGGGCTCCACAAAGACAGTATGCTTGTTTGGGCTTTCCTTTCTTTGAATCTTACTTCAGTTGCTCTCCATATGAAGCATGTGCTTCTTAGTACATTTCTTCAGAATTCTTCAATGGTTGCTTAAGCAGACATTGATATATGCCTACCTACATTAACAACACCAAAATATAAGACTTACAGTGATTGGATCACAAGGGTAGATTATTTAGTTTGAAAGTTAGTTGACAGCAAAATATAATACCCATTTTTGAAATGATGCTAAAAATGGTGAATAAGAATGATAGTATTAGCATGAATGTTAGAATATACTTTAAAATGCTAGACATTAATAGAAGTACTACTCAAAAGTCAAATACAGAAGAGTTAAGACCTGACAACTATGCAGTCAGTAAATTGACAGGAAGATAATCAGTATTAAGAGAGGAAAGGGTGAAGGTATGTCTATTAATCAGCTGCAAGTCATGAAGTTAAATGGGCAATAACCACAAAGACTAAACTCCCTGGACCTCCTTTCTTTTCTGGACCGAGTTTGGACCCCTGGGTGTTCTTATGGTCTTGTCAGATGAAACAGAGCTGACATTGAGTACATGACCACTGTGACTGCAGCAGTAATTACAAAGAATCTGATGACATAGCCCAGCAGAAATAGTTTCTCATTGTTTCAGATGTCAGATACTGAAATTAATACCTCCTGTATAAAATCAAGATGTCAGTAAGGCCACACTGTCTCTGCAGACTTCAGGGGAAAATCTTTTCCCTGCTTTTTATCACATATGATGGTATCTGGATTTTAGGGTTTATTCCTATATGATTCTAAGCACAGTCACATGAGCGGACCTTATTTTATGATGTGCTGGATCTAATGTCCTTCTCTTTGTGAACATTGATGGGGCCTCCAGTGTACATACTGATAATCTAGCATGTGCTCTCATTTTAGGAATCTTAACTTAATGGCATGTGTGTACACCTTTGACATTCCCAGAGACTAGGACCTGTGATCATTGTAATTCTCCATTTACTGTAGTGGCCGCCTTTGGTATAGTACTATGGAAGGTCACACAAAGATTGAGAATAAGACTACTTTGGAAAAGAGCTCCACACCAGTCAAATCTTCCTTTGTTTCCAGACTTTATTTCCTTATCTGTGGGATGCAAATGTACGTGATTGGAATCTCACAACCTTGTCATTGTCATCATGATATAATAGGATCAAGAATACAAAATTTTTACTCACTTTGGACTTTTTAAGTTGTGTATAAATTATAGATACCACTATTTTCACAAAAATAAAAATACCATTAGTTTATTGAATACATAATGTCATTTGCTATAAAATTTACAAAAATCTCATAAGGCTTGAGTGCTATTTTCAGCCTCCTATCAAATTGATCAGATAAAACTTAAACATAAAAAAGTACCACAGAATTGAGAGATACATACAGGGAATCATCAGTGCTAGAGCTACTCAACATAAGTATCCATCAAGGAGGGCAGGCTAAGCTCTTCTTGCAAATTTTTAATGTGATAAAATATTCACATATTAAACTTGCTATCCTAACCATTTTAAGTGTGCAGGATGGGGGTGTCAAATACATTCACTCTGTTTTAAATCAATTATTATCATCCATTTCGATGTCACCTTTTATCCTTTGGAAGCAAAGTTCTACATTCATTAAACAATAGCCTTATTCTTCTTCCAGGCCTTTGGGAATTACCATTCTACTTCTTGTGGTATAAGATTTTGATGATTCCCAGTCTTTCATATAAATGAAACTGAGACATGTTGTAGGGTCCTACCCTTCCAATTGGCATTTAGTTAGGACTTCAGCACTGTTAAGTGAGTAGACAGTGTGATAGTGTTGATGACATGTCTATAATATAAGCACTCTTTAATGCCAGTTAAACTGTTAAAGGCTGGTCTAATCTGATCTTTTGATTGGCAGCTGTCAATCCCATATGTCTGGCTATGAGCAGGAAGATGTCAATTGAGCAGATCAGACAGTTTTGATGACTATCCACACTGTTGCTATGGTAACATGCACCTTTAGAAAACTATACTTCAGCTGCAAAGAAGATTCCAGTCTTGGCTGATTGTCACAACTTCTGCTTCTGGAGGCTTTGTTCATGTCATCACACTTGCTCTAGATGAACTGTACTGGCTTTGAAAGACTTTTCTAAGGGCAACATATGCTTTGATGTATTCTGATGACCCCACTCAAAGTGCAGCTAATTTCACTCAGGTTAGAAGAGGAGGCTCAACATGGACACAGAGCACTGGGGCCCTTCCACTGATTACTCAGTAGAAGGTTTTTGATCGGAGCTGTGTAATGGCTGTGATTGCTCTTGGTAAATGGGAAGAAGTGAGGTGACTGGTGAAATGGAAAGCCTCCACTTACAAGCTATACTTCATCTGAAGGTAGAATCAAGCCATTCACTACACTCTCATGTCAGATGAGAAGACTCCTTGATGCTCTCTCTTCGTGCTTTAATATAAAGGCCTTCAAAATAATCCCATACAAATGGAGCAGGTTCCTGTTCGGGTGATGTGGTAGTTTCAATGGGAATGGTCATCACATGCTCATATATTTTACTCACTTACCCACTAGTTGGTAAATTGTTTGAAAAGGGTTAAAAGGATTAAGAGGTGTGGCCATGTTGGAGGAGGTGTGGCCTTGTTAGAAGAGATGTGTCACTGGGCATGAGCTTCAAAGTTTCAAATGTCTACACCAAGCCCAGTCTCCCCATGCACTCTCAGCTCCTCTCTACCTGCTGCCTACTAATCAGGATATAATGCTCTTAGCTACTACTCCAGAGCCATGCCTGTCTGTTTCTGTTTCCTACTGTGATGATCATGGACTAACCTCCAAAACTGTAAGCAAGGCATCAATTAAATGTTTCCTTTTAGAAGAATCGCCTTGATCATGGTATCTCTTTGTAGAGACTGGTGGCTATGATGGTAAAGATTGATCATCAAAGTGACAGTATCTAGAGTGACTTAGTATACAGACTTCTGGGGTTGAGTTTCTATATTTTTATTGAGCTGGGAAGATTCACTGTACATATAAGCAACATTAATCCATGGGCTCAGGTCCAGACTGAATGAAAAAGAGAAAGAGCTGAGTAACAGCATCTCTCTGTTTCCTGACAGCAGATGCAAGGAGACCAGGTGGCTCACACTCCTGTCACTTCCTTGCTGTGATGGACTGTACCTTCAACCTGTGAGTACAAGGAAACCTTTTTTCAGTTCCTTTGTCATGCATTTTTCACAGCAAAGAGGAAGTACTTAGTACAGTGTCACAGACTAACATCACCAATACGCTCTAACCCTAGTAAAGTTTTCTACACCGTTTTATACAATTTTTAGACTTATAAGTATATTTTGGTGCTACACACTGAATTTGGTGTCTTGAGTATATTCAGCAAATGTCCTACACCAAACTGTGTTCCTGGCCCAGTTGCAAGACTGGAGTGTAAACCTTTGATCTTTTTTTGGTTAATTTTTCATGTGTGGTGGTTAGATGAAGCTTTAGCCTCAACCTTTTGCCCATCAATATCCATTTTCTTGCAGAGTTACTCTTGTCATCCTTGTGAATAAACCTTCAACTAAACATGTGTGCTTGCATCTTTGCTTTCTATTGTATTGCTTTATAACTGCTGTTAAGTTAGGACCACACAACTTCACAGTGACTTTCTTGACTAATTTCATTTTAGTTATAAGTATTTCATCCATGTTGATGTTATTAAAGAAATAATTATTTATATAAAATTTAATGATTATTTTTAACATGCAAATTGTAACACTTTTTTCACATTGACATTGTAGTCTTCTATTTTGATGATGTGACTTCTTAGTTTTAAAATTAGCATTTGTTGAATTTTTATGCTCAAGAATTTTATATATATAGGGTCATATCATCTGAGTTGATGATTTTCTTTCACATAACAGATACATTTTAATTTTGGCTTTTTTTACTTAGGACTACTAGTAGTATAAAATATTGATTAGAATTAGAATTATCGGCATCTTTGCCACATTTCTAACCTTAGCAGAAATGATTTCAGCCTTTCACCACTTACTGTGGTTTCTCCATATATGGACATTAGTATTCATCCATTGAAATAGTTTCCTTTTATTATTGGTTTTGAGGTATATAAAATCAGGAATGTGTGTTAAATTTAATGAAATGTGTTTTCTGTCTCAATTTAGATGATATTTTGCAGTTTTTCTTTTGTTAGTATAGTATATAGCAGTGAGCAGTTTTTCAATTCTGAACCCTTTTTGCACTCAAGGCATAAACATCATTTTGTCATGGTGTATAATTTTTCACTATGTTGCTACACTCCTTTTGCTAATATTATTTTAAAAATATTCATTTACCACCAGAGTGAAAATAGACCATTGCTTTTCTTTTGCTTTTGGCTTTATAGTCCTAGTTTTACAGAATGATGTTGGAGATCCTTCTCTATATTTCTTAAATATAATAATATTTAGGAAAATGTCTTTCCCTTTCTTTCTTTCTTTCTTTCTTTCTTTCTTTCTTTCTTTCTTTCTTTCTTTCTTTCTTTCTTTCTTTCTTTCTCTTTTCTTGTGCCATTGCCTCACTCTGTACTTCAGACAATCATAGACCTCAATATGTAACTAGGCTGGATTTGAACTCATAGCAACACTTAAGTTCAGCCCTTAAGTTAATGGGATTATAGATGTGAGCTGCTATACTTGATATTTGAGGGAAAGATTTAAAAAAAATTAGTTCTTTATTAGCAGAGGTCCCACAGCACCCATTGTCCTGTTTTTGTTTTCATTTTGTCAGAAGACTGAATAGTCATTTAATCTCCTTACAATTTATGATTTTAATCTGTTTATGATGTAGATAGTAAGACTGCTTTAAGAATTGTTTCAACCATATATCATCAAAATTTGGGTTTAAAATATATAAATATTTGTAATCATGAAGATTTACTGAATTGTTCATTCATACTTTAGCAATTACAACAGTGTCTCCTCTTGTGTTAGTATACCCAGCTATGAGTGTGTTAATTCTGTTGCTCTGTATAAAGACCTGATTTTGATGTCACTGAGTTTTCAAGTTTTTCTATCATCTGTTTCACTTATTTATATATTAATTGTCATTATTTTTATTGCTTTGGTTATATCAATTTTTGTTTTTTGTTTTGTGCTCATGTGTTGGTGGTTTGAGTGTCAAAGCCCTGATGGGTATATTTAACTTGTGAAAAGAAGGTTGTAGGTATAAATTCTTCCCTCAGCCTTGTTGTGCTATGTCACATAATTTCAGTGCTTTAGAAAAATCTTCTCTGAACCCATTCTAATTATTGTGATTTCTTCTTGATTCATTTGTTGCTGAAGATTGTGCTAAATAATTTCCACAAATTTGTGAAGTTTACCTGAGTTGATTTCTCACAAGATACCATTTTTATTAGAATATACAGTCTATATTACTAACCATCATGAATACCTGGAGACTTAGCATGAGGTCTTATGGGATAATGTCTCCTGTGAATTTGGGAAGGGATAGGATTTTTTGGGGGGGAGGGGGGTGATTACAATCTCTATAAGTCTGTTGGATTTTTGTTAGGTAATTGTTTTAAAAGTTCTTTCCTACATTTAATATATTCTGTCTAGGTTATCGTATAAATCATCAGTAAGAGGCAACAAATTCTTTACTTCTTTGTATTACATAGTTACTTAATCCCTCCAGTTCAGTAAACTTCTACTGGACACACATGGATGATTCTTCTCTAAGTTTGTGGGTATTTATGATTATGTTGCATTTTTTTTTCTGTGTTCAGGAGACTTTGCATCACTGTGACAAAATTACAGTCAGAAAGAAGTTTGACTGGGAAAGAATGAATAAACATTACCACTTCTATACTAAAACATTCATTAATATGTCATGCCATTGTGGTGGTTTGAATGAGAATGGCCCCCACTATTGTTGGTTGTTTTCACTATTTTGGGGGGCCCACCACCCAACTCCCAAATAAATCACACATGGAGGCTTATTCTTACTTATAAGAATGCCTGGCCTTAGCTTGGCTTGTTTCTAGCCAGCTTTTCTTAACTTGTCCCGTTTACTTTTTGCCTCTGTGTTTTCTCCTTTTCTTACTTCTGTGTATCTTACTTTTCACTCTTACTCTGTGACTAGCTGGCCTCTAGCATCCTCTCCTCCTTTTCTTGTTCCTTCTTCCTTTTTCTCCCAGATTTCCTTCCTCTTCTATCTATTTTCACTGCCTGTGAGCACCCACACCTGAATCCTTTCTCCTGCCTTGCTTTTGGCCATTCAGCTCTTTATTAGACCAATAAGATATTTTAGACAGGCACAGTAACACAGCTTCACAGAGTTAAACAAATGCAATATAAAAGAATGCAACACACTTTTGCATCATTAAACAATTGTTGCAGAGCACAAACAAATGAAACACACCATAAATAATATTCTACAGCACCCCACTGGCTCATATAGTTGAATGATTTGTTCTCAATTGTTAGATTTAGGAGGTGTGACTTTTCAGGAGCAGATGTATCACTGGGGATGGGCTTTGAGGTTTCAAAAGCCCATTCTAGGGCTAGTCTCTTTTTTCTCTTTCTGCCACTGGCAAATAGGTAAGAATTAAGTTTTCAGTTATTACTCCAGTGCTATGTCTGCCTGCTTGCCTGCTGCCATGCTCACTACCATGGTGGTCATGGTCTAATGCTCTGAAATTCTGAGCAAGCCTCCAATTACGTGCTTTCTTCTATAAATTACCTTGATTATGGTGTATCTTCACAAAAATAGAAAAGCAAGCAAGACAATCATTGTCAATAGTTTGCAAATTTTTAGGACTGAAATTACTCTAGTTGTCCAGTATCTACCTTTTGTATTTTTTATTTCTATTTGTATAGAATGTATTTTTCTTTTCTTTAGTTTTCATCTATTTATGCCATTAGACGTTAACTACTTTACAGTGTAAAATGTTTTGTTTGTATCTGATTGGAAAGTTTAGTTCATGTATGCTTATTATAAATCTTGACAAGGAAATGCTAAATTAGATTGTATTATTAATATATTTTTATGCTTTGTGGCATTTTTGTTCCTTGCTTCCTGAATTATCTGTTGTTATTTACTGATGTCTTTCAATGATATGTTTGAATTTTTTCATTTATCTTTTAATGTATCTTTAAACTTATTTTTTGTTTGTCTTTTGTTTTTGTGGACACCACTAGGTTTAAATTTAAGTTCATATAACTTTACCACTTAAATTAGAAATTCTGCAAGTTCACTTTAAAACATATAACAGATTTTGAAGTTTCATTTTCTTATAGTCATTAATTTTACTCTTTAATACATTAAAACTATATACCTTCAAAATAATTTCAAAGTTCAATAGTCCTCAGGAGCTGGCCAGCTGGTAAGAGACTTGAGGGCAGGCCACACTACCTCCACTGCCACTCACTGGACTCTTTTCCCACAAGACCCACTCTGGCACACAAACCCACCTACCCTATCATGCTCCCCATGGATAACCCTCTCCTGTAACATCAGCAAACCTTATATATCCTTATTATAGGGATAATCACCACCACACCACTTGGAAGAACAGGTGAGTTACTTGTCTCCCACCTGAACTGCCCCAACCTTGAGCAGCCAGGTAGCAGGTGAGAGACCTGTTGGCAGGCCACACCACCACTGCTGCTACCCACAGGACAAACCCTGCTGCCCAAATCCACCTACCCCAACATTCTCCCTGTGGAAAGCTCTTTCCCACAACATCAGTAGACCCTCCAGGCACAAGTACCACTCACATTAGTTAGAAGAACAGCAACACTTACTTATAGGTACAAGCACTAGATACACCATTTGGAAGAACAGATGGATAAGCACCAGTGTAAGAATATATTCAACAACAGATACAAGCATATTTATCACAATACAAGAGATGGAAGAAAGAATCTCAGACAGTGAAGATACAATAGAGGAAATAGGTATATCAGTGAAGGAAAATGTTAAATAAAAAAAAAAAATTTTTTTTTTTTTTTTTTAAGATTTACTTATTTATTTAGTACACAGAAGAGGGTGCCAGATCTCATTACAGATGGTTGTGAGCCACCATGTGGGTGCTGGGAATTGAAATCAGGACCTCTGGAAGAGCAGTCAGTGCTCTTAGCCTCTGAGCCATCTCTCCAGCCCCAAATCCAAAAAATTCTTAATACAAAACATCCAGGAAATCTGGGACACCATGAAAAGACCAATCTTAAGGATAATATGAATAGAAGAGGTAGAATTTCAGCTCAAAGGCAAGAAAATATATTCAACAAAATCATAGAAGAAAACTTTTCAAACCTAAAGATGGACCTGCCTATGAAGTTACAAGAAGCTTACAGAATACCAAATACACTGGAACAGAAAAAAGTCTCCTCACCACATAATAAACAAAACACTAAACATACAGAATAAAGAAAGAATGTTAAAAGCTGAAAGGAAAAAGGCCAAGTAACATATAAAGTCACACCCAAAAGAATTACAATGACTTCTCAATGGAGACTTTAAAGCCAGAAGGTCCTGGTCAGATGTTTTACAGACACCAAGTGACCTTGGATGCCAGCCCAGACTACTACATCCAGCAAAACTTTCAATTACCATAGATTAAGAAAATAAGATATTTCATGACAAAACCACATTTAAACAACACGTAATCAAAAATCCAGCCCTACAGAAAGTACTGGAAGGAAAAGTCCAATCTAAGATACTTAGCTGCACCTTTGAAAGCACAGGCAATAGAAAATTTCATACCAGTAATACTCAAAGAAGAGAAATATATACACACTACCAGCACTACCAAAAGCAAAAAATAACAGGAATAAACAATAACTGGTCATTGACATCCCTTAATATCACTGGACTCAATTCACCTATAAAAAGACACAGGCTAGTAGAAAGGATTCCAAAACAGGATCCATCCTTCTGCTGAATAGAAGAAATACAGCTCAACTTCAAAGACAGGCATTATCTCAGAGTAAAGAATTGAGGAAAGATGTTCCAATCAAATGGAAATAAGAATCAAGCTGGTGTAGCTATTGAAATATCTAACAAAATAGATTTCATACTAAAATTAATCAAAAGAGATGGGAAAAGGACATTTCATATTCATTGAAGGCAAATCCTCCAAGATAAAGTCTCAATTCTGAACATTTATACCCCAAGTACAAGGACATCAACATTTGTAAAAGAAACATTACTAAAGCTTACATTACACACCAAACCCCACACATTAATAGTGGGAGACTTCAATACCCCACTTGCACCAATGGACAGGTCTTCCAGACAGAATCTTAACAGGGAAATAAGAGATATAACAGATGTTATAACTCAATGGACTTAACAGACAACTACAGAACTTTTCACCCAAGCACAAAAGAATATACCTTCTTCTCACCACCTCATGGAACCTTCTCTAAAATTGAACAGATACTTTATCACAAAGCAAATCTCAACAGATACCAAAAAATTTAGAATAACACCATGTATCTTATCATATCACCATTGATTAAAGTCAGAATTCAACAATAACATAAATTTAAAAAAAGCCTACAAACTCATGAAAACTGAAAAACTCTCAACTAAATTACCACTAGGTCAAGAAAGAAATTAAAGAACTTGCCAAATTTCAATGAAAATGAATACACACCATACCTAAACATATGGGACACAATGAAAGCAATACTAAGAGGAAAGTTCCTAGTACTGAGTGCCTAAATAAAGAATTTGGAGAACTCTTATCCTAGGGATTTAACAACACACCTGAAAATTTAGAACAAAAAAGAGGCAAACTCACCCAGGAGGAATAGATGACAGGAAATAATCAGCTGAGGACTGAAATCAACAAAGCAGGAACAAAGAGAACAATACAAAGAATCAATGAACCAAAGAGTTTGTTCTTTGAGAAAATCAACAAGATAGACAAACCATTCTCCAAACTAACAAACTAATGAAGACAGAGAGAGAATGTCTAAATTAGTGAAATCAGAAATAAAAAGGGGATATAACAACAGACACTTAGGAAAATCAGAGAATCATCAGGTCACACTTCAAATATCTGACTCCACAAAATTGGAAAATATAAAAGAAATAGATAATTTCCTTGATAGGTACAAATACCAAAATTAAATCAAGACAAAATAAACAATGTAAATAGATGTACAACCCCTAAAGAAACAGAAAATCATTGTCTCCCAACCAAAGGGGGGAGGGGAAACAGGGCCAGATGGTTTCAGCACAGAATTCTACCAAAATTTCAAAGAAGAGCTAATACCAGCACTCCTCAAATTGTTCCACAGAACAGAAATAAACAGAACATTGCCAAGTTCTTTTTTTATGTAAGACTACAGTTACCCTGATGCTCAAACCACACAAAGATGCAACAAAGAAAGAGAATTATAGGCCAAGTTTCCTAAGGAATATTGGTGCAAAAAGACTCAATAAAATACTGACAAACTAAATCCAAGAACACATCAAAAAACGTCATCAGCCATGATCAAGTGTGCTTCATTCAAGAGATGCAGGGAAGATTCAACATATGAATATCTGTAAATGTAATCCACCTTATAAACAAATTGAAAAAAAAAAACCCACATGATTATCTCACTAGGAGGTGAAAAATCCTTTGACAAAATAAAACACCCCTTATAATAAAGGTCTTGGAGAAATCAGGAATACAAGGAATATGACTAAATATAATACAAGCAATATACAGCAAATGACAGCCAACATCAAATTAAATGTAGAGAAACTCAAAGCAATTCCACTAAAATCAGGAACAAGACAAGGCTGTCTGCAATCCCCATATCTGTTCAATATAGTACTCAAAGTTCTAGCTAGAGCAATAGGACAACAAAGGAGGATAAAGGGATACAAATTGGAAAGGAAGAAGTCAAACTTTTGCTATTTGCAGATGATAGGATAGTATATATAAATAACTCCAAAAATTCTACCAGGGAACTTCTACAGATGATAAACTCCTTCTGTAATGTAGCAGGATACAAGATTAACTTAAAAACAAACAAACAAACAAACAAATAAAAAACAGTAGCCCTTCTATATACAAATGATAAACAGGCTAAGAATGAAATCTGAATAACATCACACTTTACAATAGCTGTAAATAATATAAAATGTCTTTGGGTAACTCTAAGCAAGAAAGTGAAAGACCTGTTTGACAAAAACTTTAAGTCTTTGAAGAAAGATATTGAAGAAGATGAGAAAATGGAAAGATCTTCCATTTTTATGGAAAGGTAGGATTAACATAGTAAAAATCTCAATCTCACCAAAACCATCTACAGATTCAATGCAATTCCCATCAAAATCCCAACACAGTTTATTTTTTTTCAGACCTCAAAAGAACAATACTCAACTTCATATAGAAAAACAAAAAAAAAAACCAGGATAGCTAAAACATTCCTGTAAAATAAAGGAACTGCCAGAGGTATCATCATCCCCAACGTCAAGATCTACTATAGAACTATAGTAATAAAAATGTCTTATTTTTGACACACACACACACACACACACACAAAAAAAACCACATGGGTCAATGGAATCAAATCAAAGACCTTGACATAAATCCACACATCTATGATAACCTGACTTTTGACAAAGAAGCCAAATCATACAATGGAAAAAATAAAGCATCTTCAACAAATGGTGCTGAAATAACTGGATGTCGGCATGCAGAAGAATGCAAATAGAGCCATGTCTATTAGCCTGTACAAAACTCAAGTCAAAGTTGATCAAAGACCTTAACATAAATTTAGTTAAACTGAACCTGATGAAAGAGAAATTGGGAAGTGGCCTTGAAGGAAAATGTAGTACATTTATACAGTGTAGTACTATTCAGTGGTTTTAAAAAAAAATGACCTCATGAAATTTACAGGCAAATGTATGAAACTAGAAAAAAAATCATTCTGAGTGAGGTAACCCAGACCCAGAAAGACAAACATGATATGTACTGATTCGTAAGTGAATATTAGGAGAAAATTACAGGATATCAAACCTATAATACACATCCCCAGAGAGGCTAGATAGCAAATAGGGCCCAAAGATGGATACATGGATTTCCCTGGGAATGGGAAATAGAAGAGATCTTCTGGGTAAACTGGGGTCCATGTAGAGGAAGATGGGGGATGTGGGAACTTGAGGGAGAGGGTTGGGCAGGCTGGGCTCAGGAGGTGGGTTTGAGGTGGGATGGAGGGGGAGAGTAATGAAAAAATATGTTTTGATATGGGGAGATATTTCTAGGTTAGGGAGAAACCTTTGTGTCAGGGGAAACACCCAGGAATCCAGAAGGATAACCCCAGGTAAGAATCCTAGAAATGCTAGAAAGGATGCTGAACTGGCCATCCACTGTAATTGGATTGGTGACTAACTACCCTAATTGTCATCAGAGATCCTTCATCCAGTAACTGATGGAAGCAGATACAGAGATCCTCAACCAACCACTGGACAAAGTTCTGAGAGTCCTGAAGAAAGGGAGCAGGGTCAAGGTCATGGTGGTGAAACCTACAAAGACAGCTGACCTGAGCATGTGTGAGCTCTTGGACTCTGGACCAACAGTTAGGAATCCTGCATGGGACCAACCTAGGCCTTCTGCATGTGTGTGTGACAGTTGTGTAGCTTACTCTGTTTGTAAGACTCTCAGCAGTGAAATGAGGGCCTGTTCCTGGCACTTAGCTGGCTCCTAGGAACCTGTTCCCTATGCTGGATTACCTCGCCCAGCCTTGATGCAGGGCAGGAGCTCAGTTCTACCTCAACTTGATGTACCATGATTTTCTCAAGCCCATGGGAGGCCTACCACTTTCTGAATGGAGACAGAAGAGTAGTGGATGGGGAGGTGGGAGGACAGGAGTCCTGAGGTCCAGGGGAGAAAAAGGAGGAGAAGATGGAAGGGAAAATGTGGTGGGTATGTAAAATAAAATTTAAAAAAGTTAATAAAATTAAAAATTAATATTAAAGCACTAAAAGTTATTTTACATAATATAGTCCCTTAAATTATGTAGAAAACATGTTATTACCAAAATAATGCTAGCAATAGCTTTTATAATTCCTCATACAATTGTAAATGAGAAGTTGTGCAAATACTAGATTGAAGAGTAAAAATGGAGATCTCCCTCCCCTTGGAGATCAAGGAATATTGCAGAATATGGGGAGGAAGAATTGTAGGAACTAGATGGGTCAAGGACACTCAAGGACACAAGGAGAACAAGGCCCATAGAATCAACTAAGCTGGGCTCATAGGGACTCAGAGACTGAAGTTGCAATCAGGGAGTCCACATGTGTCTGTTCTAGGTACTCTGCATATATGTTATGGTTATTAGCTTGATGATTTTGGGGACTGCTCACAGCAGGAGTGGGACTGTCTCAGAATCTTTTGCCTGTTCCTGGGACCCTTTTCCTCCTACTGGTATACCTGGCCCAGCCTTGATGAGCCCTGTGCCTAGTTTTACTGTAACACTGTAACTTATTATGCTCTGTTCAGTTGATATCCCTGGGAGTCCTGCTCTTTACTGAAGGGAAAAAAGAGGAGGGGCAGGTCTGGGAGAGAGGGGAGGTGAGGGAGGACTGAGAAGACTGGAAACTAACAGTGGTCGAGATGTATTATATGACAGAATAAAAAATAAACAAAGAATGTCTCACCAAAGTTGTGATTAACTGAGCAAACAGGTTGAACCAGGGTTTCTTAAACATGTTGGTACAAATCTTGGTATTGGTGAAAGCTTTGTTAGAATGGGAGCAAAGAACAGTCCTGTATGATAAATCAGACTCTAAGAATTTTATCTCTCTGGGTCAGAGACTCTATCTCTGAATTTTGTTAGCCAAAAGCCAAGTTTCCCCATTGTCAAAACAATGCAACTAAAAAAGTTTATCCCAGATTTTGCAAATGCTTTATAAAAGGAAAGAAAAATTACCTCATGCTAAGAGCCATTGCATTAAATCAAAGGGATGTTATTAAGAGTTGACTCAATCTGGAGCAGAGGTGAGTGCCTGGGGTTTTAGTCAGAGAGGCAACTGCCCCTGGGTCCCACCCTTGGGCACCAGCCAGCCCGGGAGGACCTGCCCAACTTGGCCCCAGTTTTTGGCCTTGGCATGCACTGCAGGAAGGCTCCCTTTTTCCAAAACTTCAGGCAGACCCTGCAATCTTCACACCCTGCCCCCACACCCATTTGCCCCAGACCCCAGCCACTTCTGAGACTCAGAGACCAGCCCCCAGCTCCTATCCGCCCTGGAACTCCTATCTGGACCAGAGAGACCCTCTGGTAGACACTACAACCTCAATGCCTTGACTCCACACCCATCTGCCAGAGACCCCAGCGGCTTCTGGAGACTTAGAGACAAGCATCCAGCATTCCATCCTGCCCCAGAACTCCCATCTGGACCAGAGAGCCCCCAGTTACCATCTGCCCTGGAATTCCCATCTGGACCAGAGCTTCCATCCTGCCCCGAAACTCCCATCTGGACAAGAGGAGCTCCCATCTGGACCAGATAAGGAGTCCCCAGGGACTTCCTGTGACTCAGAGTCCAGCCCCCAGCTGCTATCTGGCCAGCACTCTCATCTGGACCAGAGTTCCCATCTGGCACAGAGCTTCCATTTGGATCACAGAGAGGATCCCTCAATCTGTCAGCTCTGTCTGGACCAAGTACACTGATAAGACCAAGAACAAATCCACAAGGAGATGGGCAGACATCAGGCAGAAGTACATACAATGAAATAAAGAGCAATACAGCATCACCAGACCTAGCCCTTCTCCAACAGCTAGACCTGAACATCATGGAATGGAAGAAGAAGAGAACAACCTTATAAGTAACATCATGAAGAGGCTAGAGCCTTAGATAGAAGAAATCAAAAATAAAGTGGAGGACCAGACACACACACACACACACACACACACACACACACAAAAAAAAAAAAAAAAAAAAAAAAAAGGGAAGAACGCTATAAAAAACTAGAGGAAAGGACAATTAAAGCAGAAGAAAACAATAAGTCCCTGAAAGAAAATCATGATAAAGCAAGGGAAACAGTCCAAGACCTGAAGAGGGAAATAGAAAAAATGAAGAAGACAATAGCAGAAGGAATTCTGGAAACAGAAAATCTGAGTAAACAACAGGAACTTCAGATGCAAGTATAACCAACAGAATGCAAGAGATGGAAGAGAGGATCTCTTGTGTTGAAGATACATTAGAAGAAATAGATTCATCAGTCAAAAAAAAAACACTAAAATCAACAAAGTCATGACCCAAAATGTCCAAGAAATTTGGGACACCATGAAAAGACCAAACCTATGAATAATAGGGATAGAGGAAGGAGAAGAATACCAGCTGAAAGGCACAGAAAATATATTTAACAAGATCATAGAAGAAAACTTTCCCAACTTGAAGAACAAAATGCCTTTGAAGATACAAGAAGCCTATAGAACACCAAACAGTCTACAGCCCCCCAAAAAGTTCCCTTGCCACATAATAATTAAACAACTAAACGTACAGAATAAAGAAAGAATATTAAGGGCAGCAAAGGAAAGAGACCAAGTGAATTATAAAGGCAAACAAATCAGAATAACACCCGATTTCTCAATGGAGACTTTGAAAGCCAGAAGGACCTGGACAGATATAATGCAGACACTAAGAGACCATGGATGCCAGCCTAGACTAATATACCCAGCAAAACTTTCAATCATCGTAGGTGGAGTGAACAAGACCTTCCAAGACAAAACCAGATTTAAACAATACTTATCCACAAACCCAGCCCTACAGAAAGCACTTGAAGGAACCTAAGGAAGTCAGATAAAATCATGAAAACACAGGCAATAGATAACATCACAGCAGTAAACCCCAAAGAAGAGAAGTACATACACACTACCACCAAAAAATAAAAATGACAACAGGAACGAACAATCACTGGTCATTAATATCCCTTAATATCAGTGGACTTAATTGACCTATAAAAAGACATGGGCTAACAGAATAGATACGAAAACAGGACCCTTCTTTCTGCTGCATACAAGAAACACACCTCAAATTCAAAGATAGACACTACTTAAGAATAAAAGGCTGGGAAAAGACTTTCCAATCAAATGGTCTTAAGAAGCAAGCTGGTGTAGCCATGCTAATATCCAGCAAAATAGACTTCAAACTAAAATCAATCAAAAGAGATGATGAAGGACATTACATACTCATTGCAGGAAAGATCCACCAAGATGAAGTCTCAATTCTGAACATTTATGCCCCAAACACAAGGGCACCCACGTATGTAAAAGAAACATTACTAAAGCTTAAATCACATACAAAACCCCACACATTAATAATGGGAGACTTCAGCACTCCACTTTCACCTCTGGACAGATCAGCCAAATTGTAACGTAACAGAGAAATAATGGTCTTAACTGATGTTAGGACTCAAATGGACTTAATCAATATCTACAGAACATTCCACCCAAACAAAAAGAATATACCTTCTTTTCAGCACCCCATGGAACCTTCTCTGAAATCAACCACATACTTTGCCACAAAGCAAATCTCAACAGATACAAAACAATTGGAATAACCTCCTGTGTTCTATTGGACCACCATGGTTAAAAGTTAGATTCCAACAACAAAAAAATCAACAGAAATCCTACAATCTCATGGAAAAAGAATAATGCTCAACTGAATCACCAATGAGATGAGGAAGAAAGAAATTAAAGACTTCCTAGAGATCAATGAAAATGAATACACCACATACCCAAACTTATGGGACACTATGAAAACAGTGCTAAGAGGGAAATTCATAGCACTAAATGCCCACATAAAGAAGTTGGAGAAATCTCACACTAGTGACTTGACAGCACACCTGAAAGCTCTTGAACAGGAAGAAGCAAAGTCTCCCAGGAGGAACAGACGCCAGGAAATTATCAAATTGACAGCTGAAATCAATAAATGGAAATAAAGAGAACAATATAAAGGATTAATGAAACGAAGAGTTGGTTCTTTGAGAAGATCAACAACATAGACAAGCCCTTATCCAAACTAACCAAAAGACAGAGAGAGAACATCCAAATTAACAAAATCAGAAATGAAAAGGGGGACATAACAACAGACAATGAGGAAATCCAGAGAATCATCAGGTCATACTTCAAAAACCTCTACTCCACAAAACTGGAAAATCTAAAAGAAATGGGTAATTTTCTGGATAGGTACCACATACCTAAGTTAAATCAAGACCAGATAAACCATTTAAATAGTCTAATAACCCCTAAGGAAATAGAATCAGTCATTAAAAGTCTCCCAACCAAAAAAAGCCCAGGACCAGGTGATTTCAGTGCAGAATTCTACCAGATCTTCAAAGAAGAATTAATACCAATACTCTTTAAATTGTTCCACACAATAGAAGCAGAAGGTATATTAACAAAGTCCTTCTATGAAGCTACAATTTCCCTGCTTCCTAAACCAAACATAGATGCAACAAAGAAAGAGAACTACAGACCCATCTCCCTCATGAACACTGATGCAAAAATATTCGATAAAATACTGGCAAACAGACTCCAAGAACATGTCAAAACAATTATCCACCATGATCAAGTAGGCTTCATCCCAGGGATGCAAGGGTGGTTCAACATACGAAAGTCTGTCAATGTACATTGGGGTTTTGCTAACTAAGCATGTGAAGCACCTATATGACAAGAACTTTAAGTTCCTGAAAAAAGAAATTGAAGAAGATGTCAGAAAATGGAAAGATTTCCCATGCTTATCGATAGGCAAGATTAACATAGTAAAAATTGCAATCTTACCAAAAGCAATCTACAGATTCAATGCAATCCTCATCAAATTACCAACACAATTCTTCACAGATCTGGAAATAATAATACTCAACTTCATATGGAAAACCAAAAAAAAACCAAAAAAACAAACAAAAAAACAAAAACAAAAAAAAAACCAGGATAGCCAAAAGAATCCTATACAATAAAACCACCTCTGGAGGCATCACGATCCCTGACCTTAAGCTCTACTATAGAGCTACCATAATAAAAGCAGCTTGATCCTGGCATAAAAACCGACATGTGGACCAATGGAATCAAATTGAAGACCCTGACATTAACCCGCACACCTATGAACATACATTTTTTGATGAAGAAGCCAAAAATGTACAATGAAAAAAAGAAAGCATCTTCAACAAATGGTGCTGGCAGAACTGGATGTCAATGTGTAGAAGGCTGCAAATAGATCCATATCAGTCACCATACACAAAACTTAAGTCCAAGAGGATCAAAGACCTCAACATAAATCCAGTTACTCTGAACCTGATAGAAGTGAAAATAGGAAGTAGTCTTGAACTTATTGGCACTGGTGATCACTTTATAAATATAACACCAGTAGCACAGACACTGAGAGAAACAATCAATCAATGGGAGCTTTTGAAACTGAGAAGCTTTTGTAGGGCAAAGAACATGGTCAAAAAGACAAAGTGAGAGCCTACAGAATGGGAAAAGGTCTTCACCAACCCCACATCTGACTGAGGGCTGATATCCAGAAAATATAAAGAACTCAAGAAATTAGACATCAAAGTGCCTAACAGTCCAATTAAGAAATGGGATATATAACTAAACAGAATTCTCAACTGAGGAAGCTCAAATGGCTGAAAGACATTTAAGGAATTGCTCAACATCCCTAATTATCCCTGGGAAATGAAAATCAAAATGACTCTGAAACACCACCTTACACCTGTCAGAATGGCTAAGATCCAAAACATAGAAGACAGCTTATGCTGGAGAGGATGCAGAGCAAGGGGAACTCTCCTCCACTGCTGGTGGGAATGCAAGCTTGTACAGCCACTTTGGAAATCAATATGGTGCTTTCTTAGAAACTTAGGAATCAATCTCCCTCAAAACACAGCTATACCACTCTTGGGCATAGTCCCAAGGAATTCTCAATCATACCACAATGGCATTTGCTCAGCTATGTTCATAGCAGCATTATTTGTAACAGGCAGAACCTGAAAACAACCTAGATGCCCTTCAACTGAAGAATGGACAAATACAATGTGGTACATATACACAATGGAGTACTACTCTGTAGAGAAAAACAATGACATCAAGGGGTTTGTAGGCAAATGGATGGATCTAGAAAAAAATCCTCCTGATTGAGGTAACCCAGACTCAGAATGACAAACATGGTATGTGCTCACTCATAGGAGGATACTAGATATAAAACAAAGATGACTAGACTACTACACAACTCTAGGGAGGCTACCTAGAAAACAGGACCCTAGGAAAGACACAGGGATCACCCAATGACAGAGAAATGGATGAGATCCACATGAACAACCTAGAGGATAGTGGGAGTAAGGAAGGGCAAGGTTTGAGGGAAAGAAAGCTTAGGGGGGCAGGAGATCCCAGCTGGATCAAGAACAGAAAGGGAGAATGAGGAATAACAGGCCATGATAAATGAAGACCACATGAGAACAGGAATAGGCAGCGTGCTGGAGAGTTCCCCAGAAATCCACAATGATACATCCTCTGTAGACTGCTGGCAATGGTTGAGAGAAAGCCTGATCTGACCTAGTCTGGTGATCAGATGACCAAACTCCCTAACAGTAGTGCTGGAACTCTCATCCAATAACTGATGGAAGTGGATGCAGAGATCCTTGGCCAGGCCTCAGGTGGAGCTCCAGGAGTCCAATTGTCGAGAAAGAGGAGGGATTGTAAGAGCGTGAATTGTTGAGACCAAGATTAGAAGCACATGAATTATGAACTAAAGGCTGTGGAGCCCCCAGCTGGACCAGGCCCTCTGGATAAGTGAGACAACTGAATAGCTTGAACTGTTTGGGAGGTACCCAGACTGTGGGACCGGGACCTGTCCTTAGTGCATGAGCTGGCTATTTGGAACATTGGGTTTACACAGGGACACTTTGCTGAGCCTGGAAGGAGAGGACTGGACCTGCTTGTACTGAATCCACCAGGTTTAAATGAATCCCCAGGGGAGTCTTGGCCTTGGAGGATATGGGAATGGAGGGGAGGGGCTGGGGGGAAGATAGGTGTGGGGATGGGAGGGGGGAGGACTGGTGAACCCATGGCTGATGTGTAAAATTAAAACACAAATATAATAAAAAAGAAGAGTTGACTCAAAGGAGGCTGGATTCAAATCAAACAAGTTCTCTATAGATGACAGATTCTCTATAGACTTTGTGGAAAATCTAAAAGGAAGTTTACCAAGTAGTACCCAATATATGTTTTCAATACATGTGTGTGTATATATATATATATATATATCCTAAAGATTATAAACCAAAGTTTTCCTTAGTTTTTGCCAGCACTGAAACTTTTCAGGGTAAATGGTTTCCATGAAGGTCAGTGTTCAGCAAGCCAGCAAAGCAGATAGGAGCAGACACACATCTACTTAGAGGTAGCACCTTGTATTCATTGTCATAACTAGACTTTCTTTGCCAGAAACAAAGAAAGGGCATGTGTTGCTCTACGCTGCATTAAATGCATTTACACATCAAAGAAAAATGATACAGAAATGGTATCTAGATATAGACTTAAAATTCCATTATCAAACATGCATACATACATAAAATCTTTTCAAGACAAGCAGTTTGCTATTTGTGTGTGGTTTTCTTGGACCAAGTAAACCTGACCTTGAGAGCCAAAACAACAGCAACAACAACAACAAAATGCAACTGTATATTTAATGCAACAATCTAAACACATTTGGAAATACTTCACACTAATATATGTTAAGCCAAGAACTGCAGATAGCTTTATTTTTAATTACCTCATGATAACACAACAGCCATGTACCCAACAAATTAATTAATAGATAGAAAAAAATCCAGTATTAAACATCATTTAAAAAAGTGCTGCTGAATAAATTTTGAAGTGACTAAAACCTAGGGCCCATGTGCTACATATCTCTTCTACAGTTTTGTTTTCTGTTTGAATGCACAAGACCAAAAGCAACTAATATTTTCACACTTTTGTTTGGTTATTTACTTATTTGAAAAAAAAACTTGTTCAATATTTAGATAAAGTTAAAAAAATGTCATTATTAAAATGAGTCATCTAAAAGTAACCTATTCTTCTTGAATTTGATTTTCTCCTTGAATTTGATTCTTTTACAATAAAATTCCTCTGCAAATATTTTCCTGTTCAAATCTCCCAAAATATATTTTTAAATCTATGTTTTATTGAATTTTATTGAGGATACATGTAAATTATTACTAATATGTTTATCAATTACATACATAATCTAAATGACAAATGTCAAATAATAAATAAGGATAGATTTTAGTTATAGATAGTTGGTGATGGAATTCATTTTATAATTTTAATGCCTTTTTAATTATATCATTTTGCCCCTTACCTTTCTTACCTCTGGAACATTTGAAGTCTCCTCTATTCAATGCATTCCTTGACCCACTCTTAATTTAACAGCCCCCCCATGATTATATTATTTTGTGGCATTAAAACATGGTCCTTTTAATGGAACATGTTTTATTGTGGCTTATTATTATTTCACAAACTCAAAGTAAGAGCAATACATTACTTGCACTTTTGTAGGCAAGATACTAGGTAAGATGCTTGGAATTTAAAATGATAGAAGTAAATGGATTAATGAACTGATGAAGAAGATGTGTCTCTAACACACAATCTTTTAAATTAAAAACACCAGGTTTCTAGTAGCCCAGTCTCCCCTGGGTTCTAGATATTTAAAAAAAAAAAAAAAAACTATTTATAATTGAAAGCATTAGAGGACATTTGAGTAGTGTCTTCATTTCCAGATTATTTTGCCCCATGGGGAGGTGTAAGAGACTCCTTTGTCAGCCATGTTCCCACAAGGCAGGTAAGACCCACAAAAGTGCAAACACTCAGAGTGCCTTGCTGAGGGATGTGTCTGTAGTAATTTTTTGATAGATGCTTTGTTTGTCTAGGTTGCACAAAGCAAGCAGTACACGAAAATAACTTTTATGATTAAATTACTCCAATTTGCTTTTATTTACAGTTGTATACTTCCTGAGGATAGCATTTGAGCAGAATGCATTTTGACAGCTCAACAATGCAATTCCTGTGTTCAGTGCGCTATTACATATGGCTGTGCAGATCTATTACCTGTTTTATATGGCTTTCCTCACATCTGGCTATCCACTATTCACTATCCTGTAGATAATTAGTATCTTACTACACTTTTCTTTCTGAAATGGTGCAAGCTAAAGACAGCCATGGACACAGAAAGAGAACCTTGACAGCTTGGCTTATTTGAATTACAGTGGAGCAAGTATTTAAGTTCAGGGAACATGTGCTTTTAAAAATCACTTCTATTTAAGTACTAGTAAATGGCAAGCAAAAAATAGGAGCAAGCATTTTATAGTACTAAAATAGTTTAATTTAAATCCTGTTCTCTTCAACATCTTTTCAAGTTCCTTAGAAAATTTTATAATAAAAATACCCTAATCCCTCATACTGTCCAAATCACACCTGAAATAATATTAATGACTTTTGTGGGGTTTTGTGCTTGTTTTCCAAACATCTGAGTCCTTTTGTTCTGAGCTAGAGGGAAAACCATATTCATTTACCATGAGGAGTGACTATGATGCCAGCTCCTTGAAGTTTGGCTTGCTGTATCCAGAAAGAAGAAATACATATCTTTTGTTTATTAAGCATTTTTAGAGTGCAGCCAAATATTTTTGATTAAAGTACTCTTGATCAGGCCAGAATTTGGAAACAACCAAGTTCTCCTCTATTTGGACGTCTTTCCTTTTGTCTCCCCAAATTACAAAATATCCATCTTTTGTCATACTCCTTAGTTAAAATATTAGTTTCCCTGCTACAATGTGCATTTATCACTAGACTTTAATACCTAGTTACTAATTGTTCAATCTTTACCAGTTAAAGAGGAGGAGACAAGAATTTGGGAACCACTCAGCATTATGGGGTGAATGATCAGCAAAAGTTGAATCATTTTGGGTGTGTGTGTAAGATGTTCTGGTGAGATGTGCAGAGGAGAGGATCTCTGTAACACCACTACTCACATATATAAATTGACTTGTGATGTCTGCATGCTGTGGAACAGGGCAGACTCATACCCAGTGGGAATACATTAGTTTTTTTTCCTAATAATTTATGTTTATTTGAAATTCTCCTAGGTTTTTAAGTGACTAAATTGGAGTAAACATACCCATGGTTTGAGAGTAAATAGCTGGTCCTCAGAGGGATACAAAGAAAAGAAAGTAAACTAACCACAAGGGCAAAGTAAGATAACAAGTCAGGCACTGGCATTGCCCACAGTGAGAATGCAGAGAACAGACAACTATCGTGAGGAAAGCATGGCTGCTCCCTCTAGTTTTTCATCTCATCAGGATAACAGAAGAGTAACTACAATACCATATGTCAGCCACTCTTCATACGGAAGGATCTTTTCAGATTCATTCTATAAAGAGGAAAGATGATAACTGCATCAGAAATGCATTGGGTGACAGTATATCCACCTGTGGCAGGGCAGATTGAATGGCCCAGTATTTCTGTCTGATGTACACATCATACCCGGCCTCACATTGTAAATAGTAAACAACACTGGCATATCATGCCATGCTTCTGTCTCATACACCTTTTAATTCTTCAGTGTCCACAACATTTGCCATACTCTTAACTGGTAAATTGGCATTTAGATCTTCAAACAGACTAGGAATTAATGATGCATTACTGAGACACACATGAGTTACTTTGCTCATGCCACTGAACAGTTATTAATGAAGCCAAGTTTTAAATCCAGGCAGGAAGGAAACTCCCGATTATAAGGCACAATGAGTCTTTGGGTCTTGGTTCAATGTGTTCTCAGTAAAGATCCTTGATTGCCCTTAAGTAAGTCTACACACTGAGAGAGAGAATTGGAATGCCAAAGATATCCATGCCATCTGAAGTCTGTGACTCATTCTAGTGATGACAAAAAATATACCAAAAAACAAAAAACAAAACAAAACAACTGTCTTATGTTCCTTTGAAAGACCTAAACAGAGATCCTTGTAGTAAAAATATATCACTTTAATATTTACTTCCAGGATACACCAGCTATAAAGACAATATAGCTGAATAATATATACATATAAAACAAGGAAATGGATAGAATGTGGTGTATAACATTTTTGTCCATTCCTTGTAATAGTTAATAGGAAGACAATGAACATGGCTGAACAAGAACTTGTGAAGTAGGATGTTGATATCTTTGGGCATATAATAATGGCTGATATGGCTATGTCGTGTGATTGATTTTTTTTCTTTTTTTTATTATGTGTTTTAATATTATACATCAGCCATGGGTTCCCCTGTCCTCCCCCTCCCACACCCATCCCCACACCCACCTTCCCCCTAGCCCCTCCCCTGCATTCCCATATCCTCCAGGACCAAGACACCCCTGGGGATTCTTTTAAACATGGTGGATTCAGTACAGGCAGGTCCAGTCCCCTCTTTTCAGGCTGAGCATGTGTCACTGTGTAAGCCCAAGGTTCCAAACAGCCAGCTCATGCACCAAGGACAGGTCCTGGTCCCACAGCCTGCGTGCCTCCCAAACAGATCAAGCTATTCAATTGTCTCACTTATCCAGAGGGCCTGATCCAGCTGGGGGCTCCACAGCCTTTGGTTCATAATTCATGTGCTTTCTTTTGATTGGCTATTTGTCCCTGTGACTTTTGCAATCTTGGATTCAACAATTCACGCTCTTGCAGTCCCTCCTCTTTCTCGACTGTTGGACACCTGGAGCTCCACCTGGGGCCTGGCCAAAGATCTCTGCATCCACTTCCATCAGTTAATGGATAAGAGTTCCAAGACGACTGTTAGTCATCTGATCACCAGACTAGGTCAGATCAGGCTTTCTCTCAACCATTGCCAGCAGTCTACAGAGGATATATCATTGTGGATTTCTGGGGAACTCTCCAGCACTCTGCCTATTCCTGTTCTCATGTGGTCTTCATTTATCATGGTCTGTTATTCCTCATTCTCCCTTTCTGTTCTTGATCCAGCTGGGATCTCCTGCTCTCCTAAGCTTTCTTTCCCTCAAATCTTGCCCTTCATTACTCCCACTGTTGTCCTGGTTGTTCATGTAGATCTCATCCATTTCTCTGTCATTGGGTGATCCCTGTGTCTTTCCTAGGGTCCTGTTTTCTAGGTAGCCTCCCTGGAGTTATGTAGCAGTCTAGTCAAATAGATTTATTTTTAACTTACTGAGAATTCTCCACACTGATTTCCATAGGCGCTGGACCAGTTTACAATCTCACCAACAGTGAGTGAGGGTTCCTTTCCCCATGAAGGCCCCCAAACATTTGTTTTTGTTTTTGTATTTTTAAACTTGGCTATCCTGACAGAAGTAAGATGAGATCTCATAGTCGTTTTGTTTTGCATTTTCCTAATTTCTAGGGATGATGACCATATTTGAGACATTAATTAATTAATTAATTAATTAATTAATTAATTTTATTTCTTCTTTTGAGAACTCTGTTCAGATCCCAAGCCCATCTTTTGAACAGTTCCTTTTTGTATTTTATTTGTTTGTTTGTCTGATTGTTGTTGACTCCTTGATTTTGAGATTTTCATATATTTTGGAAATTAATCTTGTCAGATGTGTAGCAGGCAAAGATTCTATCCCACTGCCACTTGAAATTTGTATATTGGGTTTCTTCTTTATTTTATTGATTTCTTCTTTAGCGATACAGAAGATTTTTTCAGTTTTATGAAGTTTCCCCATTACTGGACAAATGGCGTTTTATTAAAAAAATATCCCCTAAACATTTCTCCTTTAGGGTAAAATCTTCTAGGATAACATTTTCTTCTAGAAGTTTCAATGTTTTATGTTTCAGGTTTAGGTTTTTTTTTTTTTTTTTTTTAAATCTGTTTAGAGTTCATTTTTGTTCAAGGTGATAGATACAGGTTTAGTTTCATTCTTCTCCATGTGGCCATCCAGTTTCCCAATTAACATTTGTTGATGATGCTGTCTTTTTATATGTATGCTTATATCCACAGAGAAGCACAGTCTCATCAAAGAAAGTTTTACAACAGACAGAGAACATTACAGGTAACCACAACCAATCAAAATGCAGATGTAGAGAAATATTGCCCATTTGGTGCATAGCCTCAGCCGTACATCTCCCACCCAATGCCTGCATTCAAGGCTCCCACCCAATGCCTGCATTCAAGGCTCAGGGGTCATAGTGGAAGAGTGGGCAGAACAATTCTAAGAGCCATAGGAACAAGAAGTCAGATGTAAGAAAAATCTCGTGGGGCTCTAAGTCCAAACCAAGAACTATAGGCTACTAAAGTATGCTAGGAAAACTGAAAATATCCTTTAACTAGGGAAGAGCAATGTGATACCATGTAACAGCCCTGAGATATGTACATACAAGTAATATTATGCAGAATAAACACACACACACACACACACACACACACACACACACACACACATACACACACATTTAAAGAAATAGAGCTCGTGAGTTTGAGAAAGAGCAAAGGAGTGTATGGAAATGGTTGGAGGGAGGAAAGGGATGAAGGAAATGAGATAATTATATTTTATTTTATTTCATTATTATTATTATTATTATTATTATTATTATTATTATTATGTGTTTTAATTTTATACATCAGCCATGGGTTCCCCTGTCCTCCCCTGTCCCACCGCCACCTCCTCCTTCCCCCCCTCCCCTCCCCTCCATTCCCATCTCCTCCAGTGCCAAGACTCCCCTGGGGATTCATTTCAACCTGGTAGATTCAGTACAGGCAGGTCCAGTCCCCTCCTTCCAGGCTGAGCATGTGTCCCTGTGTAAGCCCAAGGTTCCAAACAGCCAGCTCATGTACCAAGGACAGGTCCTGGTCCCACAGCCTGGATGCCTCCCAAACAGATCAAGCTATTCAATTGTCTCACTTATCCAGAGGGCCTGATCTAGCTGGGGACTCCACAGCCATTGGTTCATAATTCATGTGCTTTCTTTCGATTGGCTATTTGTCCCTGTGCTTTTTGCAATCTTGGATTCAACAATTCACGCTCTTGCAGTCCCTCCTCTTTCTCGACTGTTGGACACCTGGAGCTCCACCTGGGCCTGGCCGAGGATCTCTGCATCCACTTCCATCAGTTATTGGATGAGAGTTCCAAGACGACTGTCAGGGTGTTTGGCCATCTGATCACCAGGTCAGCTCGTGAGTTTGAGAAAGAGCAAAGGAATGTGTGGGAATGGTTGGAGGGAGGAAATGGATGAAGGAAATGAGATAATTATATTTTAATTTCAAAAGTATTTTAAAAATCATCCTATTCACAGATGAAACTTTTAGGCTTATCTGAAAAGAGTTTAAGCTACATTCATATGTAGTCATAATTCCTAGGTATTTCATGTTTCAATCATATGACTTTGTACGAGGAAGGAAAAGAAGAGAAAATAAGGCAACATATGACCAATGAACAAGCCTGCCCAGAACTATCTGTTAAAATATGAAATTTAGGAATGTTTTCCACACCTAACACATGGAGATTCATGCATATTGTGTTTTTAATTGTATGATGTTTAAAATAAACAAGCAATAATACCCCAAAAGCTGGCAGTGTAACAGCAAGCAAAGAATAAGTACTTATAAACATATGAAGTTTTCAAGATAGGACAGTGTAACATAGATTTATGGGTATATGTGGATTTAAATGTATGGCTACAATTCAAAAGTCAAATACTTAAGTGTCAGTTTAGCCATTTCATTATATGTCACTGGTATGCCCAAATATCTGCCACAAGAACTGTAGCTATAATTAGGAAAATAAATACTTTGAAATAAAATATTAAAAAAACAAAAATATATCAAACTTTGGAAACCATTGCCCCATTTCTCCCCTTCTTCTCTGGTTGTCTGATAATACGCCTAAGAGCCTACAATTTACTTTTGATGGTCTCACAAGAAGCATTGGAAAACTTGGGGAATGCTCTACCTTTGAATGACAGGTGTTTTCTTCCACAATGAGTGTATAGTATGACTGACTATTACATATGCCCTGAAACCTACTTAAAGAGCCTGTGCAGTGATACTTAGCACATGGCCATCTCATAACAATGGGAATATCACATAGCATATTGTTTGTACTCAATACATTTTTTAAAATTTATTATATTTGTGTTTTATTTTTATATATCAGCCATGGGTTCCCCTGTCCTCCCCCTCCTGCCGCCACCCTCACCTTTCCCCCATCCCCTCCCCTCCATTCCCATATCCTCCAGGGCCAAGACACCCCTGGGGATTCATTTAAACCTGGTGGATTCAGTACAGGCAGGTCCAGTCCACTCCTTCCAGGCTGAGCAAATTGTCAAGAAAGTGGAGGGACTGTAAGAGTGTGAATTGTTGAGACCAAGATTAGAAAAGCACAGGGACAAGTAGCCAAACAAATGGAAGCACATGAAGTATGAACCAAAGGCTATGGAGCCCCCAGCTGGACCAGACCCTCTGGATAAGTGAGACAATTGAATAGCTTGATCTGTTTGGGAGGCACCCAGGCTGTGGGACCAGGACCTGTCCTTAGTGCATGAGGTGGCTGTTTGGAACCTTGGGCTTACTCAATACATTTTAAGTCATAAGGTTCAATAAGAATAATGAGGCTATAAAGGTAACTGGAGGCAGAGCTACTGAGGGATCGTTATGAGTTCCTGGAAGACAAAGCAAGTTGAAAACAAGACAGAGAAAGCCATAGTATTCATCACACCATACCTTACAGAACAGTCTGTGATATGGAACCAAGCTCAGGTGTGCATACATATGAGCCTGCCATTCTAGGATTGAGACTATCATGAGGAGAGCTGGAGGAATCTGACTGTCTCTAATTAACTCTGTTTACATTTATATTATCTTGACAGGGATTGAAAGATCTGAAAGTGTCAGCAACACTTCTTGTAAACTTTAGCCATGGTTAGTCCTCTTTCCCCAGGAATCTAATACTTAACATCCTTTCCATAAAATTCCAATTTCATTCTTATAGTTCCCACACTTGCCAGGGCTTTATTAGGGCATTCAAATAAATACATGAAACTCTGTTCTGTACATTGAATAGACTGTTGCATTTTTCCTTCTATAAATTTTTGTGAACTTTTTAAACTTTGGAATGATGTCTTGATTTTTTTTCACACCTATCCATAAGGTGACTTTACAAAGTAGAGCACCTTGAATCCTAGCACTGCCTGCTTGTAGGAAACATTAGTGGAACTCTTGATAAGCTATTGTTTATTTCCTCTATTATGTGACTTCTCTCCTCACTAGGATGAAAGCTGTATGTAGACACAGATTTATTTCATTCAGAATACAATCTTAGTAATTGGAGAAGTATCTGGAATGTAGGGAAGATTCAGTAAATTAATTGGAGTGAAAAAATAGATTTTGAAAAATGTTGCTCTCCCCAATCACACTTTGAAGTTTATGAGTGACCTCCTTGTCCCCAAAACCTGCTGATGGAAGAACATTCAAAGCAATGGCACAATTTTCCTTGGATTTACCAAAAACTGCAATAAACTCATTTTCTTTCCCAGCCTTTGACCTTGACCCAATTACATCTTGACACAAAATTGTGACAGATGGCCATGTTTCTTTCCCATCCTTCATTATACTTTGTGATCCAAGATATTGATTTTTAAACTTTTTTAACCTCACCCAGCACAATGGACCAGGACAGGAAAATAACATCATAGGATTGACCAAATGGGGATTTTCCTTAAAGACCAGTTATGTTAAATGAGATAATCTGTTTGCACACCTGCCATTCTGGGAAGAAACTTGTGGGTATAACACTCAAAGTGAAACACTTGAATGACAATTGCTGTTTTTCATAATTCCTGTTTCCGCTTACACACAGGACTAAGATTATGTACTTTCAATGAGCTTTCAATTATACAGCAGAAGATACTAAATATGAGATAGGCATATGTAGAAAAATTAAAATTGTTCAGACTTTCCCCCTGATACCTCTTTGTGGGTTTTGCTGAAATTCCTAGTGTAACCAGGGAATTCAACAAATTAAGTACATGGCCAAACAAAATTCAGAGTCAGTTGTCTATTACTGAAATTCCCATCCTTAAAGGGAAAATTCACATATTCCTGACACTTACTCATTTATTACATTATAAAATATCTGTTTATGTGTGTTTATGTACACAGGCATGAATGTTTGATTGACCATGTATGAGTGTTCATGTGTATCCATGTGCACATGTGTATTGATATGTACATTTGTGCTTGTGTGTGTCCATGTGTATGCATATGTTCATGCATGCATATGTTCATATGTGCATGTCCACGTGTTCATGGGTGTGTTCATACATATATATGTTGTATGCTTATGCATAAATGTGTTTGTGTATGTTGCTGATACATGTATGTATGTATTCATAAGTGCATGAGTATATATGAATGTGTGTCTATGGGCACATGTATGCCTGTGAGTGTGATTTCCCCTGAGGACTTTCCACATGTATAATTGTTTGGGTGGGAAAGACTTGCAGGAACTTGTGACATATATGCAGGAGCAAATGCAAGTGTACCTCTGAATGAGTGATCTGTGTTGAAAGTCGCTGAACTGAGCAATAGATATTTTCTTCTTCTATTCTCAAAGATTGGCTGCTGGGATCTTCAACATTCATCATGAAATGCTCAGCCAAGTTCATTCTGCAAGGTCCTGGTCTTGAAACACTAAGTTCATTTACCTTACACTCAATAGGTGGTCACTTAACAAACTCTGGAAAAACAAAATTCATATAGTAATCCAAAGTCTATTGAGTTTGAGACAGTAGCCAAAACAGAGAGGCCCATGTCCAGCATTGGTGAGTTTTAGAAAACTCAAAATTAGAATGCTATCCAGCCTGATAGCAATTTGCTTAGGCACCATAAACTATCATCTTCTATGTTAGAAAATGGGCAGGAACCCTGCTTTTCACCCACACCTTTTCCACAGCCCATTTTACATCATGTTTTCTTAAAACACTCAGAAAGGAGAAAGCATGTGGGCTTACAAGGAACCTGGATTGATCTGTTCTGCACATCTATCCTCCGTCCTCCCCAGGAGAACACACTGGAGCCTCACTCTTTTAATTGAGAAGGTAATGGTCCTGCAGTTTTCACTTTCACTCATTCACTTATTGGAGAGGGAATTCAGGAAGGACTTGGACATTCCATGGTTAATCAGGAAACTGGAAAAAACCCTTTTGGGGGGATTTTATCACCTTCTAATTAAGCATGGTGGGAGGGAGAGCTCCTACAGCAAGGCAGCAGGTTCGGAACACTGACAAGGTCAATTATCTCCTGATAAGCCCTGCACCAGCAAGGATTCATAATATGACTAATATTAATTGAATGTGAGTTCATTGAGTTTTATTTCTTATTTTAAAGTTCTCTTGGTAGGTGTGCACACCGTGGTGCATAGAGAATGATGGATGGAAATGACGGAGTCACTAATAAGCCCTTAGACCTTTTGGCCTCCTGGGCACATGAGGATGCAGGTTTGATTGGCTTTCTTGATTTCAAGCCATCTCAGCCCTGCTAGAGACTGGCAGGGAAATGAAATGGGCTAGTTCAATAGTGAGAGTTCTACAAATAAACTCCAGAACTATGAATTTCACATTTCTAAAATAAACCTGGAATAAACTGAACAGCATGAGGTCACTTAAGGCAAGCTAGAAGTAGATGGCTTAGACAGATAAAAATGGTATATAGTCTGTGGTATTGACCTGAGTCACCATAGAAAGGTTGCCTATTTCGTGCACATGAAAAATCCTGTACATTTACCTTTATTTTGTATTTTTTTTATTTTTATTTTTATTTATTTATTTATTTATTTTACAAATTTAGAGAAGTGTATTCATGGGTAAAATTCATCCCTTCTGAATTACTGGAGAAACAGAAGCTAAACTCCTGGTGAGAACTGGAAAATCTTGTAGTGACTTTACTGATTTGAGAATTGGAATGTTGTCATTTCTATGCAGTTTCTTTTTTATGTATTGGATAACAGAATCTGGAAATCCGTGGCTTTTATTCACTGCTGCTGTAAATTCACACCTCTTCTTGAAGAGATGGAAAGAGATGGAGAAAGTTACAAAATTCTAAAACATACAAAATACCAATACAGTAATTCTTTGTTTTGGAAGCATCAAGTATATATTATAACATAAAGTTTTATTTTGTTGTCCATTTGTGTTTAAAAGGCCATTTTACTTAAATTGCCATTACTCATAAAAAATGACAGAAAGAAAGCCATCAAGGGTATCTACAAGTGTGGCAGAAATCCCAGAGGATCATGAAAAAAAGGTGAGGCCAGTTTTGAATCTCAGGGGAAACACTGACACAAGATTTTCAATACAATATGAACCTCTAACTTAGTTCATCTTTGAATTTCTCTTACCCATCACAGCTATGGAAAACATCGTCATCACCAAAACTAATCATTACATTTTATTGCAAGTCACATTTGGCAACTAGAGCATGGCTTTGTAATTCTCCTCGTTTACACTGTTTTTGTTTTTGTTTTTTTTTTTTCTTCTCTAGGAGTAGAGTATTTGAGTACAGGGTCCATTTGTTTATATTTTCATACTTAAGTACAAGGCAAATCATAGACAGTATTAAGTAGCCAGTATTCCTACCATTCAGTACTTGTACTTTAGTGGAACTGTGAATGATCTGGAGAGGTGTTTTTATTCACATGTGCCTAATAGCTTTATAGCATGAATGTTTAGTTCATGTCTCACATTCCTCATGTGGCAGAAGATAGCTAAGAGTGTGTGTGTAACACAAAATCATGACTAATTTTCTTAAAACACTGTGAAATTTTCCCCCCTCTTCTACTTCCTCTTCCTCCTTCCTCAACCTTCCCTTCTTTTTCAACAATTGTAATTTAATTGTTCACCTCTCAATCATGAATTCAATCGCAATTATTTCATGTTTTGATGTCAACATTTGGCTATGCCAACTTTCAAGGACCATGTGAATCTAGCAAACCAAGTTCTGGTTGAGGGTTAGATACAGAATTCCTATTCAAAACTCACACACAAAATGTATGTAACTGTGGGAAGGGTGGGAGAAGAAATGAATTGCAAAACAAAAGAGGAAAGAGAGGGGATTCATCAGTGATGAGTCTAGCATAGCTAGCCTCCCCAAGAGGCACCCGAAGTTAAGAGCAGCAGACACAACTCTGGACAAGATAGTGCTATCTGTAAGCTTATATGTGGACACATTATACCAGAATCAATGACAGTTACTCAGAAATGTTGATGAGAAAGCTCAGGATTATGGGAAATTTAAATGAATCTAGGTCATCAAAGACAGTCTGTCTTGTTCATTTTCTCTTTGTTATTGTGATGTGCCATCTGCTGTGATGATTCAGTATCTTCCACTGATGGCTGATGTTCAGTACTTAATACCACAAGTTCTGATAAGTCTGCTCAGTGATTGGTCTTCTTACTTCCCTCCTCTGTAAATGGGGTTGACACCCACATTAACCATGGAGTGACAACACCTATGAGTGGAATATGAAAGGCTCAATGACAGTCCATTGAGGGATGTCCCCTTCCAATTTAATTATGGACACAGTGCTGTGATTTTCAAACCAAAATCACTAGAATGTATTCTGCCCAAACATATCCTTTCACTGCTGTCTTTCAGATCTGATATTATTTTTCTGTTGAACACACAGCTTATCTATTAAGTTTACACATTTTATTGTGAATACAGTTTATATTCATTTGAGTATTGTGGCCATATATTTGACTTCTACTCTCTATTAATCTGGTTCTATGAGTATACAGAATTTAGGATTCTAGGAATTCAAATAGAAATCCTTATATTGCCAAAAGAGAGAAAAAATGATACATTGGGTGCAGTCACAATCCTTACATTTAGAAACATACATGCTGACAATGAAGTTCACTTTTTGCTTTATTTTTACAGAATGGTCCTTACAGAATGGCTCTGCACCCTATTCTCTCTATTCTGTTTGATACTGTGGATATAACTGACATTATGGGAAAGCAGACTATTCAATTTTTTTGGCTTGTTATTTGAAATGTGATGATTTATCTTGCAAATGGTCAAATTTCTTTGTATTTTCTGCAAAACATACTATTCATTTTGAAGTTCCTCTCCTCAGAAAGGGATCAAAAACCTATCTCATGTTACCCACAGTCCTCTTGTGCTATTGTTGTATTCCTCCCCTCCACAGCGATTCACATCTAGACTTCCTATGTTGGTAGGTAGATCATTGTGTGCTTTGAGTGGTATGCAAAATATTGACTTATTAAAAGTCGCATAGTATCAACTTCTGATGGATGTTTTTGTGGATGAATTCTCTGTGGATCATTAATCTTTACTCATTATTGGCCTATATTTAGATTTCAGGAAAGAAACTATGCAAAACAACTAAAGAAAACAGATGTAGGGGTAGGAACTCATCTGGAATCTGAATTCCCTTAATTAGAATAACTGTGCCCAAACAACTAACATGAGCCATGCAAATATGTTAGTGAGTCCTTAAGAGGAAATTATGAGGGATGGCCTAAAGTTCAATGGTAGAGAACTTCCCTACTTTGGGTGAGACCCAAATTGAATGACTAGAAAAATAATAACATGCAGAAAAAAAAAGAGTCTTAATTTATGTAGGATGAATTCACAATTCTGCAGTCACCAGCTGAGTAGTCAGAGAAATGAGGCTGAGCCCTGTACATATGTGTCTCTCACACTCCAAGCTGTACTTCCAACAGGTGGCTGTTGATCACTAGCTTCCTGAAAACAACTTGCTTACTGCTACTGGAGTCACAGACATTTTTCAGATATTAATACATCCATAATGTGTATGACATACTACACCAATAAGCTGATCACATTTAGGCCCACATGGACATTAAAAGATGTAAAATCTGTTACTGGCAAATTTTACAGCCAAGATAGCCTATAGACTATGAGAATGTAATGGGAAAGCAAAAGCTTACTTCCCATGGGGGGAAAAACACATAGGAAACTTATTTAATTTATGCTATCCAGAACACATTTTTCATGTCTATGGTTTGCTTCATTTGCAGTATTGTAACTTATACAGTCAACCAAGGAGCAGCAAAGCTTCTGAACAACTGTAGTTACAGTACGTGTATGCCAGTAGCCATGGATCTCCTCTAATACAAATATCAGCTCCTCCCTTCTGCATTCTAGGAGCTGGGGTAGGGATGACTGACAATACGATAAAGCAATAACCTCACCCTTTCCACTTTTGTAAAGCAGTGGTTCCTTACATCACAGGAACAACCTCCTTGGTTATTCATGTTGGGATATAAAGTAAGGAAGCAGTTCAGAAACAATGGGGAGCTGACACCAACTGGGAGTGGCTGATGTGAGTAGGCTGAACAGGCAGACAGTGGACATGCTAACATGAGACAGTGGTGTTAAGAATGCAAATCCAGGGTCATTAATGAAAGTCTATGGTTAGGACTATCTAAAACCTTGGTTTTACCTATAGCAATGACCAAAACAGCAAAAAAGTGAAATTTTGATTCTATATACCCATTGAAAGCAGCAATTACTTACCAGTGTTTGTCTATTTGTTTACAACTAATGTGTTGAGAGTAATGTCAGCTGTTACCACCATCCCACACCATCCCACCTCCATCCCACCGACCCCCAAAAGTAACAGCATAAACAGGAAACTATCCAAAAAGAAGTCTTAAAAATTGGGATACAGATGCTGAAGTGTAGGTCTCCACAGTTGAGGGCTTCCTGAAGGGGTGAAGGGAGAGAAAGACTCAGTTTTCTTTAAGGGGATGGCTACTGGGAGTTTGACCATGTTCCAGTGAGTATGTAGGCAACACAAATTGGACTTGTGTTTTTTATCCTCACTTCTTGTTCTTTTTTTTTATGTGTGTGTGTGGGAAGATCACAGGGGTAGGGGGCAGACCTGGGAGGACTGGGAGGTGAGTGTGATCTGGGTGCATGAAATTTCTCATGAAATTCCCACATAATTAAAAAAATCTCATGAAAAAATAATAAGTATCAAGAACACTGAGTTATCAGTGGGTAAGAAAATTCTTTAGACTCTGAATGGCTGGTGATTACTTGCTGATGGATATCAGATGCTGTATGGTAAGGATAAGATTCAGTGAAGTGAAGGTATGTGTCTGTAAGTAGCAGGCCACATAGAGGATCCACAGCAAGATGTATGTCTAAAGAGCATTCTTTAGAAGCAGGGTGTGGTCAAGAGTGTTGCTGCCTTACACTAACATCCTTGTTTGCACGCCACTGTCTGCATGTTCAGTCCTAATAGTGACTAACCAATGGGAGAAATGGTACTCTCTCAACATTTATCAAGGGACAATCTGTACAACTTCCCAAAAATTGTCCTTGGGTTGAAAAGACTGAGAATCCTGCTGTCTATAAGAAGTAAGAGGATTACAGGTGAAGGCATGCTGCCCAGGATCCCATAACAATCTGGGACTATTATCCATTCTCACTGTTTCTGATACAGTAAGTATAGGAATATTTTGCTCCAGCTCATATTAACAGTTTTCATTAGAATTTTTGGCTTATACCCCCAAACACTTCAACATTTTGATTTTCAGAAGTGTACTAGACACATAAAGATGTAAGATGGATTAAGTTTGAACTTATCATCAAATACTATTTTAATTTAGAAAAGACTATTGAAAAAAAGGAACACACATCAGACAAGACCATACAAGAGCAGAATGTGCATGGAGAAAAATCACCACATACTTACTGTGTAAAAATCTTATTTTACACAATGGAGAAATTAGTGTGATTCATCTCTCAGTATGAAAGATGCTGAAAACATGAGGACAAAGGGGCCACACATGTAAGAACTATGGTTTGTATTATTCTAAAGTTGCAATTTTCTCCCAAATACTAATTTATAAATAACTATCTTGAACCCTTCTGGAATCCATGTGATTCCCTGTCTATAATACTGGGTCAAGAGTAATAAATATGTGGTTCGTTAGGAGAGTTTGGGATTGTGATTTTTATGTTAGAAGCTCAGTTCACAATCAGTCAGGTTCTATCATACCCCTTCCTTCTCCTAATCTTCAAGAAGCTCCTGAATTTATCCTCACTACAAGGATTATTTAATCAAACTGCTTCCCAGCAGCTGTGAGCTCAGAGGCATGAAGAGAGAGGAAGTATTCATCTTTTTCCTCATTACCCCATATCCTTACTGCCCATGCAGTGCAAGTGCAAGCACTAAGAAGTGAAACAATTTGCAAACAGATGAAAATTCCACCAAGTAAGATACCACCTTCTTGAGTACACATTTCCTTTCCTTTAGTGAGACATCTCAGAATTTTACAGAAGGCAATATAGTACTAGCTCTTTGTAACTCCTTAAAATTAAAAATAATAATAATAATAATAACCACAGTGTTTCTTTAATGTCACCATCTGAATTATAAGCAGAGAGTTGGCACATTGCTCATTTTGTTCATTCTAATTACAATTGCCTTGTCACCGAGATGCCAGCCTGTCGAAGAACAAATCAGGTAGAGAATCCCCAGGGGCCGCTTAGTAGCAGGAAGGCTGTCTCCAGCGGAATCAACATGACAATTTCTTCTCTCCCTCTTCAAAGTTGAGAATCCCTCTGGACAAATTCACATTTGATTATTTTCACTAGGCTCTCTGTCTTCAACTGCTTGATTAGCATCTCACTCACCTAAGAAATTAGACTAAAGTTTGTGACCATTAAAAGGAAACCAAAAGATGTGCATGGGTGCCTGCTCATGCATGCACACCCAAGAAAAACCTTTTTTTAAACACTTTCAATGAAGGCTGCTCTATGACAGCTACTGTGTGGGGCTGTGCTTGCCTGTGTGCTTCTGTTCATGCTGTTAGCTGGTAGTCTTCTAAGAAATTTCTCAGAAATATGAAATCAGAAGTTTGGAAAATATGAGCAAATAGATGGTAGTGGGCTCCTAGGAACCTTGTTTTCATTCCTTCAACTTTACTACATCTCTAAAGATAAGACCAATGTGTCTACTGCTACTAAAATGCTTATTACTAATCTTAATTCTCTCTGGTATAACACATGTTTATAGAATAATGCAATCAGCTTGAGAAGAGAATAATTAGAACCTATAACTGATATGCCAAACACAGTTTCTCTGTTAACTAGAAACATTAAAAGAAAATTTCGAGGATATTTAATTTGTCATACCTCCAAAGGTTGGTTCTGAATCATTAGTGACCTAAGACAAGGGCTGAAAAAAATACATAAAGAACCAGATATATACATAGGAATCTATTAACTCCCCTCTTCCCTGAAGACTTCTGTGGCTACTCTCCTGGTAGGAAACATGATATCTATCTCATGACTACATGAGATAGCTTACAGTTTTGCCTTTTAATAATCATCCAGGGTGATAGAATCTCCTTAGAAAATTGGGGATCCATCTCCCCAACGACCCAGCTATACCACTCTTGAGCATATACTCAAGGAATGCTCAATCATACCACAAGGACATTTGCTCAGCTATGTTCATATCAGCATTGTTTGTAGTAGCCAGAACCTGGAAACAACCTAGATGCCCTTCAACTGAAGAATGGATAAAGAAAATATGGTACATATACACAATGGAGTACTACTCAGCAGAGAAAAGCATTGACATCATGAGGTTTGCAGGCAAATGGATGGATCTAGATAAAATCATCCTGAGTGAGGTAACCCAGACTCAGAAGGACAAACATGGTATATACTCACTCATAGGAGGATACTAGATGTAAAACAAAGATGACTAGACTGCTACACAACTCCAGAGAGGCAACCTAAAAAACAGGACCCTAGGAAAGACACAGGGGTCACCAAATGACAGAAATTGATGAATCTACATGAACAATCTGGACAACAGTGGGAGTAATGAAGGGCAAGTTTTGAGGAAAAGAAAGTTTAGGGGAGTGGGGGACGCCAGCTGGATCAAGAACAGAAAGGGAGAACAAGGAATAACAGACCATGATAAATGAAGACCACATGAGAACAGGAAGAAGCAAAATGCTAGAGAGGCCCCCAGAAATCCACATTGATACCGCCACTGTAAACTACTGACAATGGTCGAGAGAAAGCCTGATCTGACCTAGTCAGTGATTGGATGGCCAAAAACCCTAACTGTCATGCTAGAACTCTCATCCAATAACTGATGGAAGTGGATGCAGAGATCCTCAGCCAGGCCCCAGGTGGAGCTCCAGGTGTCCAATTGTCAAGAAAGAGGAGGGACTGTAAGAGTATGAATTGTTGAGAGCAAGATTGGAAAAGCACAGGGACAAATAGCCAAACTAATGGAAACACATGAATTGTGAACTAAAAGCTGTGGAACCCCTAACTGGATCAGGCCCTCTGGATAAGTGAGACCACTGAATAGCTTGAACTGTTTGGGAGGCACCCAGGCAGTGGGACCTGGACCTATCCTTAGTGCATGAGCTGGCTGTTTAAAACCTTGGGCTTACACAAGGACACTTTGCTCAGGCTGGAAGGAGGGGACTGGACCTGCCTGTACTGAATCCACCAGGTTGAATTGAATCCCCAGGGGAGTCTTGGCCCTGGATGAGATGGGAATGGAGGGGAGGGGCTGGGGGGGATGTGGGGGTGGGGCCGGGACGGGGGGAGGACAGGGGAACCCATGGCTGATATGTAAAATTAAAACACAAATATAATAAATAAAAAAAGGAGGAAAAAAATGAATCTCATGATAATGACATCTATGTCATATAATCCCACTAACTCACCTAGAGTAGAAAGTGAGTTACCACATGTTTGTATCTTCTGTGTAGTGTCCAAGTAATAACTATTTCTTAACACTTTTTATTTGAAATGCAGAACTCTCTGTGTAACAAGTACACAGCAAATACTTGCTGGTATAGATTTACTTAATGGAGAAACTGTTTTCAAGTTCCTTTTGCCCTGGAAGCAAGTTTCATTTGTCAACACAGGGACTATCTTCCTTTAGAATTCTAACTTATTTCCAAAGAGCATTATTAGTCTTTTCAAGGATATTGGCCATGGATGACTAGTTCTCCCACGGGGCAGCAGATTTCTCGGTGCTGGCTCCAGCTCAGGCGAGGTGAAGTGATTCAGTGCTGTTTCTGTCCAGTGCACTGTTGATGGCCCAACTCTGCCACTCATGGCCACCTAAGCTGCTCAAGCTGAAAGAATACACCTTTCCCTAGGACTAGAAGGTCAACCAACAAGAACAGAATTATATCAGGCAGTACAAAGATTAAATACCATAGCTTTGGGCCGTCATACCAAAAAATAGGTTCATATTCTCCTTCATGCTTCAAGAAGATCGGTAAATTGAGTTATCAGCCACTCATGTGCCTCGTTCCTTTGTGTTCCAGGGACTGTAGAGGGGTAAGTGAGTCCTTATGTGTGATATCTGTGTCACACACAAAGCCAGCATTTCACAGCACTCTTCCCCATCATCCAGTTCTTACACACTTTCCAGTTCCTCATTTGCTCTCTGATAATTGGAGTGGTTTTATAGAAATGCCTAATCCCTGATGAGCACTTTATGACTCATTCAAGGGTCCGTAGATAACCCATCTACTAGAACTGCCCTCTATGATGAGAAGTCCACTCTTTCTCTTCAACTTTTTATCTTCATGGTGTTAACCAGCATACAATTAATACATGAAATAATAAATGATGGAGTGATGCTACATGCTGGGTATGAAATCAGATGTAACCATCATTTAGGGACTCCCAAATATAAAGAATACATTTTCTTTATTTTTTTGTTAAGAAATTTTTTATTTATTTTATACACCAATCACAGATATCCATCTTCCCTCCTCCTGTCCCTCCAGCATTCCCCCCAACACACTCCCCATTTCCTCCTACAAGAAGGTAAGGCCTCCCATGGTGAGTCAGCAAATCCTGGTACATTCAGTAGAGGCAGGTCCAAACCTCTCCCTGCCGCCTCAAGGCTGTATGAGGTGTCCCACCACAGGTAGTGGGCTCCAAAAAGCCAGCTCATGCACAAGGGATGGATCCTGATCCTACTGCCAGGGGGACCCTAAAGCAGATCAAGCTACACAACCATCTCACTTATGCAGAGGGTCGAGTTTAGTCCCATGCAGGCTCCACAGATGTTGTTCTAAAGTTCATGATTTCCCACTAGTTTGATTTGGTTGTCTCTGTAGGTTTCCCCATCATGATCTTGATGTCTTATGCTCATAGAATCCCTCTTCTCTCTTTTCAACTGGACTGACTCCTGGAGCTTGGCCTGGTCTTTGTCTGTGGATCTCTGCATCTGCTTCCATCAATTACTGGATGAAGGTTCTATGACAGTAGTTAGGGTATTCATTGATCTGATTACTGGGGTAAGCCAGTTCAGGTACCCTCTCCACTATTGCTAGTAGTCTAAGCTGGAGTCATCCTCATGGATTCCTGGGAACTTCCCTAGCACCCATTTTTTTCCCCTATCCCCATGTAGTCTCCCTCTATCATGGTATCTCTCTCATTGCTCTCCCACTCCATCCCTGTTCCAACTCAACCACCCCACTCCCTTATGTTCTCATCTCCTATCCCCTACTCTCCATTGCCCTTCCCCAATTCCAGTTTACTCATGGAGAGCTCATCTACTTCCCCTTCCCAGTGGGATTCATGCGTCCCTCTTTGGGTCCTCCTTGTTAGCTAGCTTCTCTGGAGTTGTGGGTACAAAGGATACATTTTCAATAAGACTGGGACAAACCTTCAGGTGACTGCAGGGCAGTGATGAGTCAATGCAGAACCCGTCCTCAGCAGGACCAGATGTCTTCTCAGGTCTAATGAGGGCAGGAGTTGGTTTTGTTTTCACTGCTTTGCTGTACTTTCCCTCTTTGTCCTGACACTCTATCAGAGAAAATGCTTTTTCTTCTCATCCCCTGCCCAGTAGTACTGGCTTCCTTTTGCTCCTCAAGTAATAGCATTTGAGCCTTGAAATTTGAGCCTTCTTCTTAACTTTTTACTTCCAAGGCCATTGCTCAATTACCTTCAATGCTAATCCCATCTATCATTTTCCTATTATGCTTTGCTCACATATGCTATCCTTCAAGCAAAGTCTTTTGTGTTTCTCTTTGACTGCTAAAAATCAACTCTCCAGATGCACACAAAATTATTTCTGCCCTCTTAGATGTTGAGAGTTGGGCCTTTTTGCCACGTGGCTTAATCAATTGCATGTGTGCATGCGTGTACATGACTGTACAGTCCTAGAAGAGGCACCCATTATCTCAGCCATAGGATATTGAACAAGAGTGATTTCTGTATTTGTTTAAGGTAGAGGGAAGGGCCTGTTGTGGCATACATGTAGAGGTCAGAGAATAGCGTGCATTCTACCAGCTGGGTCATAGAGACAAAAACAGGTTATCAGGCTTGGAGGGAAGTACTTTTACCTGCTGGGCCATGCTCTAGGCCCTGATAATGATTAGTTTTTAAATCATTCCTAATATACAATGTGCCAGAAATTTTGTACGTTGAATGTACGAATGCTTTAGGAATAAGGACTAAAATACGTTATTTATCTAATAGTAAAGCATGGCATTTGTACTTGCTCATTTTCTGCTGCTATGACAAAATACCATAACCAAAAGCAACTTAAGGAAGAAAGGGTTTATGTTGCCTTATGTTTCCAGAAAGTTAGAGTCAATAATGGTGGGAAAGTCATGGCCGAAGCAGGCACTTCTCTGATCACATACTGCTTCACATATATAACACAGTGAGGGAAGCAGCTGAGACTCAGACAGGAATGAAACTCTCAAACCCCATCCCCACTGACTTTCTCCAGCGAGGCTGTACCTCTTCAAGTCTCCATGACCTCCTCAAACAGGACCACCAACCAGGGACCATGTGCTTCAATACATGAGCATGCGGGGCCCATTCCAATTCTCATTTAAACTTCTGTAGAAGCTCATTTGTGCTTATGGTTCCAGGTTGGCAGGAGTTAGCTCCTACAGAGAAAGTTCCATCTTTTAACTACATCCTGTTTTCCTAAACAATGGTTCACAAACCCAGGCTTTGTGCAGTGGGAGGAGAAATAGAATATGCTTCAAGTGTTGCCCCTGTTCAGTGACAGCCTACAACAAAAGCCCCAGGAGAAGTATATAATGCTTTGTATAAAACCACTATTATCTATCTTCCCCCCACCCCCCGAGGCTCAAGTAGTCCAGGCTGACCTAGAATTCTAGATCCATAATGCTATGGCTAACTTCTGATCTTCTGGCCTCTACCTGCCAAATTCTGGTATTGCAAGTGTGTCCACTGTGACTATAATCCTCAGGTTTGTGATGACTGGACTTCCTATAAGGAGGGATTCATCAGCATGAAAGAAATTACCTGTTTTTCAAATCATGCTTTCTTATATATCTTAAATGCTAGATTATACAGTTTAGTCTTGCTAAGTTTAGACAATAATAGTCATGTATAGAGAAGAGTGGACACCTCTGCTGTCATTCATGACTGCAAAGGAACCTTTTTGATATAGTCAATGAAATCATTTAATTATGAGCAGCAAGTTTACTTAAAAGGTCACTTGCTCAACCATGTTCATAGCAGCATTCTTTGTAATAGCCAGAACCTGGAAATAACTCAGATGCCTCTCAAGTGAAGAATGGATAAAGAAAATGTGGTACATGCACACAATGGAGTATTACTCAGCCTAAAAAAACAATGACATCGTGAAATGTGTGGGCAAATGGATGGAACTAGAAAGAATCATCTTGAGTGAGGTAACCCAGACCTAGAAAGACAAACATGGTATGTACTCACTCTTAAATAGATATTAGACACCAAGCAAAGAATAACCAGGCTACAATCCACAATCCCAAAGAAGCTAGATAAAAAGGAGAACCCTAAGAGGAACACACATGGAGGGACCCAGGAAGGGAAAATAGTTAAGATCTCCTGGGTAAACAGAAGTGGGGTAGAAAGGAAGGGATGAGGGATGGGAACAAGAGGGACTGAGATGGCTGAGTAGAGGAAGAGACAGAGAGGGAAAGCAATGAAAGAGATATAGAAGGAACCATTAGGGGGTTGGGGAGAAACCTGGTGCTAGGGAAATCCCCAGAAATCCATAAGGATGACACCAGATAAGACTCATAGCAATAATGGAGAGGGTACCTGAACTTACCTTTTACTATAATCAGATTAGTGACTACCCTAATTGCCATTATATAACCTGCATCCAGTAACTGATGGAAGCAGATGCAGTGATCCACAACCAAGCACTGGGCTGAGCACTTAGATTTCAGCTGAGGAAAGGAAGGAAGGATCACAGGAAAAAGTGAGGTCAAAATCATGATGGGAAAACCACAGAGACAGCTGACTCAAGCCAGTGGGAGCTCATGGACTCTGGCCTGTCAGCTGGGGAATATGCATGGGACCAAACTAGGCCTCTGAATGTGGGTGACAGTTATGTGGCTATATCTGTTTGGGGAGCCCCTGCCAGTGGGACTGGGACTTATCCTGGGTGCATGAAGTGTCATTTTTGGAATGCATTCCCTAGAGTGGGATACCTTGCTCAGCCTTGACACAGTGGGGAGGGGCTTGGTCCTGCCTCAACTTAGTATGCCAGACTTTGTTGACTCTGAGAAGTGGATAGAGGGTGGGATTGGGGGAGGTGGGAGAAGGAGAGGGAGGATGAACTGGAATTGGTATGTAAATTGTAAAAAAAAAAAAAACCCTAAAAAAATTAAGTAAATATTTTTAATTAAATAAATTTAAAAAAGAAAAACTACAGGACAACACAAGGATAATAGAGATCAATTGACTAAAAACTTTCAAATGGGCTGTTAATTGGTTCAGTGTTTAGGAGCACTTATTGTTGCAAAGGACCCTGTTTCAGTACTTAGGAACCTCATCTCATGGTGGCTCATAATCACCATAACTCATAACTCAGTTCTTGGGGATGAGATGACTGCTTCTGACCTCTAGGTGCTCCAGGCACATATGATATACATACAAAACATAAAAGGAAAATATTCATACAAATTGAGGGAGAGGGACAAAGAGGAAGAGAGAGACACAGAGAGAACACATTTCAAAAGAGTAGTTCTTTTCCACATACCTCAACACCAAATATGGAGTTCATGCTGTATAATTTCCCAGAATTTTAAGAGATTGAAGATGTCAACATATTTTAAGAAAGGCACTAAGGGGCTGGAGAGATGGCTCAGTGGTTAAGAGAAGTTGTTCATGCAGAAGACTCAGGTTCAATTTCCACCATCTGTTACTTCAGTTCCAAGCGAACCAAAGTTCTCTTCCCGTCTCTGGGACACCAGGCATACATGTATGTATAGACATAAATTCAGGTAAAATACTAATATACATGAAATAAAACTAATAAGTCAAAAAGAAAATCATAGATATGAAAATAGTTCTAAAACCTTTGAAACTAATCCGAAGCACATGTAAGTTTCCCAAAGCATTCTTAAAGATGAACCAACGTTGCTTCAAACACTGTTCAAATAATATGTACACTTTAGGAAGAAGAACAGGAATTAAGAGTACTATAATGATAGTGGAAAAAGAGGTCATGACTCTGAAAAAGAGCAAGGAAGAATAAATATATGGGAGAGTTTGAATGGAAGAAAGGGAAGAGAGAAATTATGTGATTACATTATAATTTAAAAAATGAAAATGAAAAGATTTACAAACAAAATTAATTAGAACACTGAACAGGAATATAATGTTTTCTGTGCTGAAAATTGTTACTGGGATTAATTCAGGGACAGTAACACACGTGAAGAAGACTCAAGCTCTTCAGGACAATGGACACAGACAAGGTGGGGTATTTTCTAACATGCAGAGAATTTTCATAACATAAACTTTAATTGAGACTAAGAAAACAGAGTTCCTGTGGGAATGATCCTTGTTCTAGAAGCAAAAACCTCAAAAATGTGTTGCAATAATGTACAGGGTCCAGTTGAACTAGATCAAATGATTAACGGCATTCCATCTGCTTTCTAAATAGTCCCGCCTCCCACTAATTTCTATGAAATTTTGCCATTTCAGTCAAGCTGAGATTTATTAGCAGCCACTTACTGTGATTTACTTTCTGAATGATTTGTGTCCCTCTTTCCTGGGCTATTTGCATGCCTCTATTAGGGATGCAGCTATTTGGGGCATATCTGATTTATACTCATTTGACAAGTCTGCCCTTCTATTCACTTACCCCCATTTTGATTTATGGAAGGACAGAGCTATGTTCCTGGGGCTCATTCATTTCCTAGAAAATTAATTTTTTAAAACTGATATCTTCCCACAGAGTTAAAAACTTAACAAATTAAACTCAATGCCCTTTGCTTAGCTGCTACAAAGGTGGTGGCTGGAATTGGAAATTTTCCTTAGCAAAAGTTTGAACTAAATGGCAATTGTATGTAGCATCTGGGAGTTCTATATGATGCCTTAGGATGGTCTCAAACTCACAGAGGGCTAAAGACATGTGCCACTGCTCCCTGGCCATGTTCTCTTTCTTTGACCATGCCTTTCTGCTTCTGATAACAATGCAATCAAGCTACATCCTTTCACATACGGGGCATTCCAAAACTTCTTTTCTGTATTCTTTTCCCCATTTTTGGAGGATCATTGTTCATTGGTTCGTCCTTAACTATCACAGGGAAAATGAACTAATGAAAATATGCCACTAGTGTGTGCATTGCGAGCTTCCATGAGACAGCTGGGATTTGAAATGAGTCAGTTAAAGAAACAATGCCTCAATTATAACTTCATAATTTATAAGAAACCATTGCCATGTATTACCTAATTTTATCCTTAAAACATTCTTCAAATTAATTATTCCACATATTTCAGTTTTATGTATGGGAAAATTATGATCTAGGTGAGGGAAAAAAAGGATAATTTTGAGGAAGGTGGTGAAGACATGAGGTATTACAATCTCATTACCTACCTGTTCCCCTGCTCGGCTGTGCTCTTCAGGTCAGACGTAGTGAATTTTGATTCCTTGAGAAGTTAGATGTTACAAGATACATTTTCTTCTTGATTAGATAATTCTGTCTGTCTTTCAAATCAAAAGACCTGGAGACCGACTTATTGCCAGAAAGTAAATCTTGGAAGAGGAGCAGGTGGAACCAGACTTATCAGGGGCTGGATGAAATGGCAGTAGATTTTGGATTAGCTCAGTGTCTCTTGAGGCTTTATTTCCGTGTGAAACCAGCCTCAGCCAAGCATTCTGAGTGTCACTCTCCAGTCCAGTTCCACTTTTGTCCATTGCTGTTCTGTGACTATGTCCAGGTCAGTAGAGGAAGAGCTGCAGCACTCAACTACTTATACAATTACATATGAATTCACTTCCAGACACTAAAACTTTTCCTGGAGCCAACCAAGTAATGGCTGGATAGAATTAATTTTGAAAAAGTGCCTTACCTTGAGTGCCTGCAGCAGATCTTCACATGGTACTGAGGGTCATCATCTCAGTGCCATAAGTGAGAATCAATAGAGAAGGGAAGTTATGGAATGCATCTATAGTCTATAACAACCCGATCAGATTTAGAAATTCATACCCAAGTATCTACCATTTGGCAAGTTCAGTTTTATATGTATAAGCCATTTCATATCTGCAAGGTCCCCCAATACTCTCCTATGTGAGCAAAGTATCTTTAAGAATAATTTGTAATATTGACTTTGTTATTTTCTTACTTTATGGTATTAGTGTCTAAGAGAAAAGCTGACAAAATAGTGGCAGTAGAAATAAAAAGAAAGAAAGAAAGAATGGAAGAAAGACAGGAAGGAATAAAAAAGAAAGGAAGGAGAGATGAAGGAAAGAATAAAAAGGAAGGAAGAGATAACATTTTACAGAGTATTTTATTTAATTTATCTATCTTAATTTTTAAAAATATGTATTTTATTTTAGGGGATTATAATTACATAATTATTCCCTTTCCTTTCTTCCAAACTCTCCCATATGCTTCCTGACTTATTTTCAAGTTTGTAGCCTATTTTTTTCTTACACACACACACACACACACACACACACACACACACCACATATATTCCTAATTACATAAGCACAACCTGCTCAGTCTGTATGATGGTTTATTAAGATTTAAGAGCATATTAATTCATAGTTACATCTCAAATTGCCTTTGCTTTTGCCCTGTGTTTCAGTCTACTTCCTACTTATGTAAAATACCACCATGGATAGTGTACATTATAAACAAATGAAACGTATTTGCCTTGTGGTTCTGCAGGCTGAAGATTCAAGCATTTATGAGTGTCTGTCATCTTGACTGATTCTGGTACCACCTAGATGTCTGAAGTGCTCCTGTGTGTCTATGAGGATGATTCCAGTATAGACCAAATGAAAGGACATGTAGCACATATGGGCAGTATCATTCTTCAGGCTCAAGGACAGAAATGAAATCTCAGAGAAAAATGGAAAACCAGCAAATCGCCCCCATTTCCTGTCTCTGCTTCCTAACCAGTCAGGATGTACACTGCTCTATCTCATCTTGTCTTCCCCCTGTGATGGGATGAGCCTTGGCTACCATGAGGCAAAATAAGCCCTCAGCTCATTAACATGTTTCTGTCAGGTATTTTAGTGGCAGAAAACCGGAAAGAGGCAAATGCAGGATAACAGTGACATCTGACTATGAACGTGAGTTTGAGAGATCATAACCCCCTGCATAATATTATGTTGATTCATCTGTAGCAGGGCTTGGAATCCATACATAAATACTTAGTTTTTGCAAACTGCCTATTCTGTCTCAATTCTTTATTCAATTCTGCTGTTCATTAGATCTGCAGCTACAGAAACCAACTGAACAATAGTAGTTAGATCTATATTACAATAAAATTTGATTAACAAAATTATTGTTTGTAGCTTCCCTCTACCGCCAATGTATGCATCATGCATCTGTGTTCTAGAAGGTACTCAGAGTAATATATTTTAAATGGGAGTAGACTATGTTCTTTCTTTTCTTGCCATTTTCAAAATTTGTTATTAATGAAGAAGTTTAGTGAGTGCAGTATATTCCATAGAAATCCTAAACTTTGATATAAAAATGTCTCATCCAACTAATGCTAAAGTCAAATATCTTCACTGAGAAAATGTTAACTAACATTAACACATTCCTGAGATACCTAATATCAGTAAAGGGATATTTTCTTTTTCTTTCTTATTAACCAAATATTTTAAGTCATTTTATATACCAAACGTCCCCTTTTTCCCTCCTCCTGTCCCTCCAGCCCCCCTCCCAACACCCCATTCTCTCCTACAAGAAGTTAAGGCTTCCTATGGGGAGGTACATTTAGTAGAGGTAGGTCCAAGCCCCTCCCCCACCTCAAGGCTGTGTGAAGTGTCCCATCATAGAAGTGGGCTGTATATACTAGATGTAAAGCAAAGGATAACCAGACTACAACCTACAGCTCCAGAGAAGCTAGTTAACAAGGAGGACCCAAAGAGAGACAAATGGATTGCCCTGGGAAGGGGAAATAGATAAGATCTCAGATCTCCATGAATAAAATAGAGATGGGGGGTGGGCAATGGAGGGTAGGGAATGGGGGATGAGATCATAAGGGAATGCAATGGTCAAGCTGGAACAGAGATGGAATGGGAGAGCCATGAAAGGGATATTTTCAACATTCAGTAATATTTTAGTTGGGCCCATAATACACTGCTATAGTATAACATAATAATGAACAAATGTCTACATCTACAAAGAATGCCTAGACTTCTCAGCTGTGTCCTTCAGGAGTCATCCCTAGACTTCACCTCTTTCTCCTGCCAGGCCCATTTCATTCCTCAAAGATTAATCCAACTACAACCATTCCTACAATGCTCTGTTAGTACCCCTTCTGTACATTCCTTTTTTATATATCCCCTGTTCTGACATGAGGCTTTCAAATCTCTGTGCAATGCCTCATGTTCCCATGGACTCCAAGAGGGCATACAAATCTTTGCAGGTTCTAGAAGCAACACAAGGAGTCTCCACTAGCACTTTAAGGAACTGCAAGTGTGGATTCTGCATGGGGCCTTTATACTACTACTTGTATTTATATAAGCACAGTTGGAATCTCTGAGATGAGAACAGGAGGTCATTTTTATAATCCCTTTGAAATTTTCATACATGTATATAATGTGTTTTAGGTAAACCCAACCCCCATTTTCTACACCCATGCACATTCATGTAACACCAAGTGGATTCAGTGAGGGTTGTTGTTGTTGTTGTTGTGAGAAAGGCCACAGGAAGTAGGAAGAGGGAGGCACAAGCAGTGCAGGAGGATGGGGGAAGAATTCGGAATTCGAAAGGACAGTTCGTTCTTTTTAAGGACAGTACAGTTCTTAGCATCAGAGCTGAAAGACTGAAGACAAAATTATCTTCCAGAAATAGTTTGCAATGAGCACAAACAAATGAACTAAATCTTTGTAGTAAAGAATGTAATTCGAACAGGTGCTTCCTCACAGGCATTTTGCAAAAGTGCAGCCTATTTGAAAATGCTTATTACAGTCCTTTAATCTCTCTCTCCTCATCCCTTAATAATTAAAGAATGTATCCGTGGTGATGCTAACAGGACCCCATGCCTTAAGTGACCATCCCCATCTGCTCCTTGTTCCCCACCTGAAGCTCTCATCTTCCTTTCAGACCATTGCTTAGGACAGCTGGAAAGCTAAGAATGAGCTCATAAATATGAGTTTTTGCAATTCAGCCAGACGGCTGCAAACACTCTAATGGACTAGGGGTTTCTAACTCCTGGGGTATTGGCTTCCTTGCTTTTTATGAAGATGTGCTTTCATGTTGGACCTTCCTACTGCTGCTTTGAAAGTCTGCTGTGTGTTTGCTCCTCCAGGATGAGGAGAAGGCAGATCTCACCTTATTTGCAATGTCCTCCTAATTCTGAATGCCTGAATAATGAGGAGAGAAGTGTTAGCCCCACTTTCTACCTTATCAGGTTGACATCAAATATGTGTATTTTCTAAGTGTATGGATTACACAAATTTTATGTTGATATGGCAAAAAAGAAAAACTAGATAAAGGTGCTAGGTTTAATTTTTCAGAAAGTTTGCTACCAAAGCAAAGAGGAAAAAACAAATTGTCAGTGTGTATTTTTGAATCTTATAAAGCAATGCTGTAGAAGGTGGAGGTGGGGTGTGTTTATATGTAGAAGCAATGTCACAATGTGAAATACAAAAAGAAGATGAAAAGAGTTAGAACAGAAGGAAGCAGGCCAGTCTACGAGTGTTATATGTGTAAGAGTAGAGGAAGGGAGCCACCCAGGCCTTTGGAATTTGCCCCACGTGAGCACCAGATATTGGTGAAATTATTAAGGCCACTCCATGTAGTTAAAAGGGAGGTTTATTTTGTGGGGTAACTTACAAATGAAGGGATAGGTGGTAGGGTCTGGCAAAGGTATGGTGCAGTCCGGCAGTGTTCTCTGGAGAACTCTGCTCGGTCTACCTCCAGTGTCCAGGGTCCCAGAACCAAGCGAGACCTCTCCTCTGGATCCTGGGTCTTCAGTGTCCTCCCTCAGCCCCGCCTTCTGGGCGTGACCATTAACGAAGCCTCAGTGGGGGTTGGAACTTCCAGGCCAAGGCTGGGAAGGCTACTCACTACAATATCCACCTGCAATAGATATCATCTCTGTCAATCTCTAAGCAACAAGCAATGCTGACAGGGATGAATATTTTAAGCATTTTTGAAATTTGCTATCCTCTTGTGTCATGATGTCATGTAGGATTATCAATAACTAGTGTTTAGTACCAAGCAAGAAGATCCCTGCCACATATTGTTGGTTGCCTACAAACGGCAACTTCATCCATTACCAGTTTTTTCCTTACTAAAGACCTCTAACCTTGTTTAGTATTGGATGTTCATACACTCCTTGGCGTTTATTTCTGCCCTGTGATGAAATGCAATTAGTCTGAGCAATCATAACCATTTATTCTACTTGGAGATCACTCAAGGGCATACAACAGAGCCAAACCTCACCAATGACAGGGAAGGAGATTGCCACTGGGAAAGCAACTTGTCCAAAGTTAACACATTTGCAGGCAGCTCAGCCAAGATTCAAACCCAGAAGCTTGATGCTATTGAGAAGCAAGATAGACCAAAGGTCCTTTTCTGATTCAAATGTTTTCAACCTTCAAGGTAAGAAAGAATGTTTTGGACAACTTGTTAATTCAGATTCTATTTTAATTTTAATTATCAGTGCCACACAATAAATTAGACAACACAAACTATGCCATGAGATAAGATTTTCTGATTTTTGATTTGTGAACACAACAGAGAATGGTCATTTAATTTCGCTCTGAAGTATGTAGTAGTGTTATTTAGTTTGGGTCATTACATTCATCTTTATTCAGATTCATGGAGGTCAGGATATGTTTTTTAAATGGTTCATTTGGTGATGATGCTAGATTTTTGTCCCTCATTTAAGCAAAGCACATATCAAGAGATTATTAATTATGCATCTGTGTACCTGATATAATTGCTATGGTAATTTCATTATTTGTTCTCCATAGTAGTTTGTGTTCTGATATCTGTGATATCTAATGTTAGGAGTCCCTAGTCACAGGTGACTATGACAGACTTGAAATACATTAATAATTTTATTTACCTTTCATTTATCCATATGCAAATGCCCAGTGGAGCTGATGACTCTGTATTCAGCTTTGAAGTAGCTTATGCATACACAGATATGCAACAAGTCTGAGATACTGTTTTCTCATTGACGTATAATTGTGGAATTGTATGGCCTATGAACTTCTCTTGAAACACTATTTGATTCTAAGCTTTTGTATCTGTGGGAATAACATGCCCTTTAGCCTTCCAACTCCCCAGATCTCATTCTCTCTGAGTCAATGTCATCTCAATGTCATTCCTGTTTAGGACCTTGGCTCCACTGAATCCTGACAGACTGCAGACTGGCACTCTTGAGCTACCATAGGGCCCCCATGGCAGGAACCAACTTTTCAGAGACTGACTCACTCATTATTCTGAAAAATGAAGTACCCACCACCTCATTAGCAAAGCTGCAAGTTGAAAAACAGGAAACAGCTGGAGAAAAGGAAAAAAGTCCTTTATGGATGAGAGAGTCACTAGGGTAGCACTAATTGGTTCTGCCCTGAAGGGATCTGGCTTCCTTTTCTTATCACCCAGGGCCATATTATCCCAGAAATGGTTCCCACAAGTTTCCAGGTTTTTGCTGTTGTAGCCAGGTAGCTCTTACCATTAGAGTCCTAATGGAATTCGTAGAAATGACAGATTGCTCAATAAATCACACACTGGTTTCTTCCATCTGAGTTAGAATTGACTGGCACAAATGATTGATTAACTCTGACAATACCATATGGGTTCCAATCATATTCCTTTGGTTCATACTTTTAAACAATTCCAATTATATTCTCCTTTAAGCTCCTACATTGACTGGATTTTTCATTTGTCTTCTTTGTTTTCTTCCAGAAGAGAATGGTGGGAAGGGGGATTGGAATGATTCTCAGGTCTAACATTTGAAAACCCAGTACTGTGGGAAATGCTTAACCTTTATGGTTCTCTTTCCTAGAGTGTAAAGTACTTTGTTCCTGAACATTATCTTCCTCAGCAGACTATGGCTTTCAACAATGGTGCCATCACTATCATCAATGTAGCTTTTCCAAACATTTCCAGTTTCACACACTTAGAGTGTGTTTGGGGCTACTTTTTGGTTAATGTGGTGTGCCATGTAGATTGAAATAAGTGTTGCCCAGATAGCTGGTGGGGGTCTTTCTATAAATGTGCATAAGGGTGTAGGAAGGATATGTGTTTGAAGGAATTAGTTTCACTCTTAATCATTTTGCATGAAAGTCGCACAGCTGATCACCCAAGGCTCAAACAGAGATAAAGGAAATGCAATCTCTTCCGCCTTCTTTCTCTCTTCTTTCCTTCCTCCCTCCTCACTCCATTGTTACCTTCTTTTCCCTACCTCCTCCTGCATTTCTCCTCTTCCTCACACTCTGGTTTTTCTCTGTTCTCAGCATGGAGATAAATCTCTCAGTGCTTTGGTACATAGGAGGGCCTATGTCTCAGTCTTTTGGACTTGAAGTAGGACTTATACTCACTGTCCTGTCAGCATCCTCCACCAGCATCTCTAATCCTTAGCACAGAAGATTCAGACTGAATCACAACCCCAAGCTTCTTGTTTTCTAGTTAGAGATGGAAGAATTCCTCAGCCTCTATCATCACATGAGCCAACTTCCTTCACCATGAAATCTATTCAACGCTCCACTCTATATATTCTTCTGATTCAGTTTGTCTACATCATTCTTACACTCTCCTGCACATATTTTTAAGATATTCCAAAATTCTGATGTAACATTTACCTCTTAGAACTACAGGTCCCTCGATAGCAGGTAAGAACAAATCCTGGTTGTGAAATTTTCATAACATTTATTTAGCAAAGCATAAAACCTATTTATTTTCACAGTGGGTGATGCCTTTTGGTTTATTATTATTATTACCATCATTATCATTCTTATTCTTCTTATTTTAACACCAGTCACAGCTTATGCTTTCACAAAGGCTGGATTGTTGAGAGAGCTTGTAAAGACTCAGTAAAGAGTCAAAATTTGAGGTTCTTTGTGAGACTCAGGTAAAGTAGGGGACATTCAGAGTGGAGGGACAGTGAGAAGAACAGTATTCATCAGGGACTTTTACCAAGGGAGCAAGTGCACTTTCTTGACCATGGGAGAGGAAACAACTCAAGACAAAGGAAGTTGGTCCTCCAAATGGAAATTTTATATGAGGATACAATTTTGATCTTACCATTACAGCACAGACCCTGATAAGATAACCATTTGGAGTTCAGGATCACAAAGGGTGACATCAGAGGGATGAGCCAAGATTAAGTCAATGGGGACAAGGAAGATAGCAGGGCACATAGCTGTATTTATCTTTGAGTACTCAGAGAAGAAGAAAAACCAAGCTTTGGTCAATTTTAGTCTAAATTCCATTGGTTCAGAGAGCAAGAGCTAAAGGACAATGGAAGGCCAGGGGAAACACAGACTTGGCCTTGGCTGCTGTCTTTCTCAGTATTAGCTCAAGTTAGATGCATCATAAAGCCTTCAGGCAAAATTCATTCCTGGGACTCTCAGCTGTGAGTTCCTGGGCAAAGCACATTCAGATTCACATGGTATAAAGTAAATGCTGTCTTCAGTGAATAAATATAAGTCTCCTGAGAATCTGGAACTTGTCCTTTACAGATGTTTTCATCCTATATAGATGGGATATGGCAAATCTAGTTAGCTCCCACATATACAATACTGTAGACTGGTAGGAATGAGGTCATATTGTAGCATCAAAAGGAAAAAAAAAAAAAAACCTTCTGGACTAGCACATAGGCTATTCTCAGGATGCTGATGAGGTGGACAGATCCATAGCTGTTACAAGAGGATTTGCATCAAAGATCTGTCACCTGGTGAACTAGAGAGGAGCTGAAAGTCTGATGCACAGCATCTCAATACTATTGATGATTTTAATCCTATCCCAAATGGTCTGGTCTATAATTTTGAGTTTCTGTATTTTTTCTGATTTTTTTTTTTCAATCAGAGTGTGTTTGGATTCCCTCTGCTGGCTTCTGGCTTCTGCTCTGATATTTTCCCCTAGTCACAGAGCAGTTCTGTGAAGTCTGTCCTTTCTTATAAAATCCCACTCCAGGCACTGAAATTTACTGTATCATCAATTTGTTCTTCTCCAGGCATAAGTTTCATTCCAGGTCACTGTAACTTACTATTCCACTAAACACACACACACACACACACACACACACACACACACACACACACACACACAGAGAGAGAGAGAGAGAGAGAGAGAGAGAGAGAGAGAGAGAGAAAGAGGGGATTCCTTTTTCCCATACATGAATTTGACTATCTCTGCCCATTTCTTACTGACACTGTATTTCAAAGAACATTTTGTAGGTTTTATGGTAGCTAATATTACATTCTAGAGTTTAACATTCTGGGAAAAAAATCTAGTATACTGTTTAGTGGAAGTGTTCATTGAGAACACTGTTAAAACACATACGTGTGAGTCTGCAACAGCAACTAGTGAAAAACAAGGCCATGAATTTGGAGGAGCATAGGAAGAAGTATATGTGAGAGTTTAGAAGAGGAAAGGAGAAAGGAGAAATGTTGTAATTTTATTATAATCTCAAATAATTATAGAAATCTGATTCTTCGTATTATTAAGAAAGATCTGATAACTTGAGTCAATGTGTAACTTAACTCTCCTGCATAGTCAGCAACTGCTCCACTGATGCCCTTCCCTCCACTAATTTTAAAATTTCCACATATTTGCTTCTATTAGCTTCCATTTCAGAGGATGGATAGGACTTTGTTTAAATTTTCATAGCAAATAAATAAATAGAGAAATAAATAAATAAATTTTCCTAGTTACTAACTTAAAAAAAAAAAAAACCTCAATCTCTGTAACACAATACTCCATCATGTGAAATATCTTTATCTCTATGCAAAGCATGCCACTATCCATGGATGAACAACTTTGTCTCATTTAAAGTGTTATATATGACCTTCTTTATATGTGTTCACTACCCCATCATCGTGCGCATATAAATCTGTGGTATTTCTGCTTTGCAGGTTTGGTAGACTATTCTTCGATCCAAAGTGAAACAAACAAACAAACATGAGCGCAATGATTATTTTTTTTCAGTACTTCTCTGAGCAATTCTATTAAAATCATCCTTGCCATATATATATATATATATATATATATATATATATATATATATATATATATATAATTCCACTTCTAAGCATTTTCCCTTAGGGTGAGCCACTCTTCTGTGGTTCACACTTATAATTTTGATATTTACACAATAAGTAATGAAGTAACTAAATTATGACCTGTATGTGACCAAAAAAAAAGGAATATAGGTACTGTGGGGACAATTTCTCTCAACTAGATCTGTTCCTGCTGGTCCTTGATTCTACAGTAATGTTACTTAATACTGAGACTGTTGCCTTGAGTTAGAAAGTATGAAAAACATATTCTCAATAAGAAATAAGAAACCAAAGCTGCTTTCGCAGTATCATAGTGGGACTCAGCTAAATAGAAAAAAAAAAAAAAAAATGCCGTCTGAGTGATGTAGCATTGCTCTATTCTCTGTATTCACTCACCAGTGCTAAGCACCATTGATGCACAGTCTCTCGGCTACACCCCTCCACCAATTGCTTGTTACATCTAAAACTCTCAGTCAAACTAATCTCAAGCGCGTCCTGGAAGTTCTGAGGAGCCAGCTTCATTTATTACGTTTGTAGTAATTCCCACCTCCTTGCAGAGGATCTCTCTTACCATCCTTGCTTCACACTTGTTTGTCTAGACACTGCAAGGAGCTCTGTTCAGGCCATGCCCATTTTTCTCTGTCCTTCCCTAGACTTCCTCTTCTGTTTTGTAATATAACTTACCTTGCAAGCACCCTATTTCTCTTTTTCTTCTAGTCTTGTTGAATTCTCCTAATCTCATTTCTGGCCTCTAAAGCTCCCATCAACTGCTTCAAGGTCTGTCCTGTTTTCTTTATTTCTCCCTTTATTCTTCAAGAAATGGAAACTATTTATTTATTTATTTTTAATCATTTTTTCATATAACACATGTTGATCATGTGTTTGTTATATGATCATAGTGCTAAGCACCACTGACGCACAGTCTCTCCCAGATCCTTTTGACTTCCCCATACATCCAAATCTATGCCTCTTCTTTCTCTCCCTTGTTAGAAAACAAATAGTCAAACAAATTAAGATGATAAAACAATGAATAAAAATGTACATGGAATGCACAAAAACTGGATTGTTTTCCCTATGTGGCACTTTGACTGGTTTCTGTGTTATGAGTTTGGTTTATCACAATTCACTATTTAATGCACTGAATGTGAGAGCTGCATCAGAGAACAGGCCATGTTGTCTTGTCTATGCAGCACACTGCCATCAGATAGGAAGAAGTTTAAACATCAATTGAGAGGTTCCCCAGTGCTTGAAAATGCCAATCCTTTGGTTCAAATGTAAAGTCTTACAGTGAGAGCAGACCAGAGCTCAGCAAACGGCCTCTGCCAGCCTGAACCCTACTGACCTGCTCTGTGGTGTGTTCCTCTGGTCCCTAGAGAACCCATAGAACTATGAGGAGCAGAGTTTGAAAGTCACCAAAGAGAATCTACACTTTATTAATGAGAACACAGAGCACTGAAAGGAGTTTGGATCACCATCCCATAGTCACAAGGCTGACATTTGCACAGGCAAGTCCATCAGTCAAGCCAGGAAGTAGGTTCAGTTAAGTGTGTGGAGTGATGGCCATATTTTTAAGTATTAATTACTTAGGCTTCATTTAAACATTGAAGAAAAGATTAAAGCATATCTACTATCAGAAAATCAGTAATAGTTAAGAGGGTTTTTTGAAATATATGTCTCTGAATGCTAAAATTTGAGGATGCTTGGAATATTAAACAATTCTTGAGTAGTTGTGCTACCAAAGGCAGTTGGAAAAAACTAGAACCATGGGGAGGGTGGGGTCCATTTTGGAGTCCTCCCAGTTCACTACTTCTCAGCATCTTTTTTACTTGGTATGATTCTTGCAAAGAGTCAATTAACAAGTTATGGATGCTGTCTTGTAAACAAAAATCAAATGGTGTCTGTAAGATCAAGAAGCTTGTAGGGATTTTTGTGACTCTCTATCAAGCTGAACTCTTGGGAATATTCCTTGTGTGATTTATCTGAAAGAGCTGCTCACATGACCTCACTGTGTCCATTATTACTAATGAGATTCTCACTTGAACAATGGAATTCAAAATAGTATTCTTAAAATTCTAAAGAACGAGGCTGCCATTTGTCCTTTGTTTGTGTATATTGGTTTACAACATTTGCTTTCATGCAGCAGGAGCTGGCCTTTCTGAAGTGCCTTCTCTGAGAAGGATACATCCTATAGGTTTTAAAGCAGTGGATGTAGATCTTAGTCTGTGTTTGATGTTCACCCTGTGTGACTAGAAATTAATAATTGATTCTTAGAAATATCTTAATTAATGCCATGAACCATTTTCTGAAATAACATGGAACGGATAAAATCTAATTTTGAAGGTGACTCAAAACCAGAAGTCAAATTAAGCTACTACCTATTTGCAGTCTAACAACTTTTTTTCTGTAATATGCAAAGAAAAACAAACCCACTTTAATATATGTGTGGCAAAGTAAAAATTATATATTTAACAAGAGGCCCTTGCCTGTTGAGTGCAATAAAATGTACTTTTACAATATCAGTTACTGTGATAAGGAATAGCATTTTACTTTCAATTCAATTGGTGTCTTTTTGTTATTAATCTTGTCTGATTTATTTTTATTATATTACCATGAGTTCACCTACTTCTGTTTTGAAATTTAGTTTTGTCAATATAAACACATCTTCTGATAACCTCTATCCATTGACTATTTCATCCTTTAAAAAAATTCACAGATAATTTAAAAAACATTTACTCCTTTGAGTATGCCCATTAAATGAAAAAAAAAAAAGAAAGACATGTGTTGTAGTGAGAGAGAGAGAGAGAGAGAGAGAGAGAGAGAGAGAGAGAGAGAGAGAGCTGCATTGTAATTAAAAAAATACAACACGTCTTTCTGGTTTTTTCACTTAATAGGCATACTCAAAGGAGCAAGTGTGTATATATATATATATATTCTCATACACACATACATATGCATATACAGATACTATATATGCAAATATATCATAAGATAGGAAGGTCTATAAAAGGAAGAACGATAGGAAATGAGAGAAAATGGGCAGAAGGAAGATAAAATATTACAAATGTTGTCCTATAAGAAATCTAGATTTAGCTACTTCTGCAGTATCCCTACATCCCACTTTACTTTACACCCTTTCTATTGGATCCCACCTCCTTTCTTTGCTATTGATAGATTCTTAATCTAAGAATGTTTGAGTGGGCCTATTTCAAAATGCCCACCTACTTTATTCTCACTGACACCTATTTATATGGCTGTATTTCTGATGACTCTAGAGAAATTCATAGCGCTCTAATTTTTTCTTTTTCTATTTTTCATTATTAAGAAATTTTATTATTAAGAAAAATGACATGTGGACCAATGGAATTGAATTGAAGACCCTGACATTAATCCACACACCTATGAACATCTGATTTTTGACAAAGAAATGACACTGTGAAGTCTGTTTAATGAGTCCAAACCCAATCAATTAATATTTTGGATGCTGATTTGACTTGTTTGTTTACTTTGCTTAAAGACAATTGATTAAGGAAATGTCTAGCTGATTTGGTTCTACTGAGACAAAGAACTGTACCATGGAAAAAGGAAAGCATATTCAACAAATGGTGCTGGCATAACTAGATGTCAACATAGTACTTTAGACAAAATTGAGAATTACCTGTATGTTCTTGAAGAAAACCTCCAAAGAGCTGTTTAGTCAGACACTGAGCTAAATGGTCTAAATTGAGCCTTTTAATTCTAATTCTATCATCCTGATTTCATTGGTGCTGTTAAAATGGACATTTTTTCTTATCTATTCACTGCAATAGTCCAATGCTTTTCTAAGTTTCGACTTAAAAGTTTCTATGAATTGCGATTCCATTTCACTTGTGCAGATTGAAGTTCAAGGGAAGACACATAAAGCACACTTCAGAAACTATGGTAAAATCATAATAACAGAATATCAAAGCCCTGACCACCCACATAATGAGTCTCTGCTTCTCTGAAACCATAGCACTATACAAGTGTCAATGTCAACACAAGGCTGAGATCTAATTAGAGTGCATTCAGCCGCTCTGATTATGTGTTCTTGATGGGTGACAAATCCATTCATTTCCCAATATTTCTGGGAGCGTCCACCAATTTGTTTTTGAGCCTGAGGCATATTTTAAATACATATAATTTTATGAACTGTTACTAGGTAAATATCCACTGACATGCACTCAGCTCCTGGCTCCAAATGACACTGTGAAGTCTGTTTAATGAGTCCGAACCCAATCAATTAATATTTTTGGATGCTGATTTGACTTGTTTGTTTACTTTGCTTAAAGACAATTGATTAAGGGAATGTCTAGCTGATTTGGTTTTACTGAGATCTACACACTACATCTCATTTGCAAAGACTAAATGCATCAGGGAACGAATTACAAAGAGGGAATGGATGGTGGATCTCAATGTTGTCACGACTTTCTATGTTGCCCAGGTAAAGAAAGTCACCTGGCCCTTTAGATTCCTCTGCCCCCAGCACTTTTGTGCCCTATAGATCTTCTCTATTAGATGTATAGAGTGAAGTGACAGTTTGGGACCTTGTTGAAGTGCTTATAATAAGAATCATAAAACATGGAGAAAATATTACTTTATGGCAGATCATCAGGAGTTTTATTAAGAGAGAAACTTACATTTTAAAAGAAAATAATGATTTCATCTAGACAGTGGCCAGATTACTTGTATGTTCCTTAAAATTCTCAGCATCCAAGCCCTTGTTATAGTCTTCCTTTGTTAATTTAAAAAGGAAAATGAAATTAAAATACCTAATTTTGTTCATCAGAAGTGAGAAGAACAGAGATGTTAGAAAAGATAACTAAATATTACAATGAGAAATGTGCAACTGATGTTGACGTTCTTTGCATTATTCTTACAAACAACGTAAGAACTTGGTGTTTTTACACCAATTTTTCCTCCCTCTCTACTTCCTTCTATCCAGAAACATATCTGGGTAAAAGAAAAACAAGTAGGATGTTTTAAAATCCTAGTTAAGCAGAAGGATTAATGCCTTTTTGGATCAGAATAGTTAACAGAGAGGTTAACCTGGAGGTTACCATGGTCCTTTAAACGAACAAACAGACCTCACACTTTAGGTTAAAGGTGTTTGAGTTCAGTATCACAAGGTAAGCTGAGGAGAATTTGAGTTTTCAAGATTTCCAGCCTTTCCTCATTGTTCAGGATCTACACTTCTGCAAATAAAAATAAGGAACAATGTGAAGAGGTTTCAGAGTTAACAAATCGTAATTGTATGCTCTTCTTCTAAAGCCACAAGTTATTTCATGCCATGGATTTTATGTCAGTAGCATCTTAAGCTCTCCTGAGCTTCAGAAAAATAGAGACTGTCACAATTCATTGACTGGAACATATTGAATCTAATTCATGGTGGGGTTTTTTTGTTTGTTTTTGGTGGGGAGGGAGTTGTTTGTTTGTTTGTTTGTTTTTCATACTAAGGCTGGGTGAGGCAACCCATTAGGAGAAAAATGGTCCTAAAAGTAGGCGAAAGAGTCAGGAGCAGGCCCTTCTCCCTCTGGGTGAAGTCCCATAAATGCACAGGAAAATCTCAGGAATCTAGGAAGGTGACCCTAAGGCAATACTTCCAGTAAAGGGACTGGGCCACCAACCCAGCCACAAAATCTTGGGACCAACAATTTGTCCTGCCTGCAAGATAAGCTAGGTCAGGAGCCTAGCAAAATCATCATCAGAGAAGCTTCATCCAGCAATTTATGAAAACAGATGCAGAGACCCACAGCAAACATTAGGCAGAGCTTAGGAAATCCTGTGGAGAGGGGAGAGGAAGGAGCCAGAGGGATCAAGGGACCCACAATAAAACCCACAGAATCAACTAATCTGGGCTCACAGGGGCTCACAGAGACTGGACCATCAATCAGGGAGCCTCCATGAGTCTGAGTCTGATCTAGGAACTCTGCATATATGTTGAGGTTGTGTAGCTTGGGAAATTGCTTTTTTTTCTATTGGTTCTTTGAGACTACGTTTCTCTGTGTAGCTTTGTGCTTTTCCTGAACTCTGTAGCTCAGGCTTGCTTCGAACTCACAGAGATGCGCCTGCCTCTACCTCCTGAGTGCTGGGATTAAAGGCGTGCGCCACCACCGCCTGGTGGGAAATTGCTTTTTAACTTATATCTGAAATGAATTCCTCTGTATCCATACTAAGTGCTGAGCACTCACTGAGTACCCACACATGAGTATGAATACATAAAGAATAGAAACTGGTTTTTGTGCAGTACAAGTCCATAAGAATGCATTTATACATTTTATACATGCAATTTTTTTTTTTTTTTTTGGCTTGGGCTGCCTGAAGTTCTGTGTATATTCTCTGTGTTTGTTTTACTCTATCTTTAAATACAGATACTATCATGAAGAAATGAACACTTCAAATGCTTTTACACATCTATACAGATTTCACATTGAGGCTTAACCTATCAAAATTATCTTTGTTACTAATGGCCAGAAAACCAGAAAATTGTGCCTCTTCTAAAATCCATTGTGAGGAATAAGTGTACAGATTATTTTCAGATTTTCCCCCATTAACTTATATGTAGCTTCTATGTTACTTTACTTTGAAGCTTCTCTCTGTAGTAAATTTACATTGTTTTATGACATTTCTAACCTCATGATTTGGAGATATTATATATCTATATCTATATATCTATATATCTATATATCTATATCTATATCTATATATCTTTGTAAAATCTTCCAATTTAGTGTTGCTAAATGTTTTTATGCCTGTGAGGTGTCTTTCTTGTCACTAACATAGGCCTAAAGACAGGCTCCTCTTCTAAATATCCATGGTGTCCCCTTAATCTCCATGCCCATTTGATCACACTCCCATTCTCCCCTGAACTTGGGTATCATGATCCAATCATATAGCACAGCTGTACCCTTTCCTAAGGAGTATATGCTGCAGATTTTTTTTTCCAGATATTGGACGTGGTTCTTATCTCTAGCTCCAATGGATCTTCTTAAATCAAACCTAGCAGATGGAAGAAACAAGACAGGAGAAGGGGCTCACTGTTCTAGTGGAGTGAGTGTAATGGGCATTTTGTAGCCATATTCACTGAAATCTGAAGCCAGCAGGATTGATGCAGTTTGTGTCTCAGTCACAGTAGATAATCTGCAGTGCTGGCATAACCATTCTAAATCCTATAGGCCGGGAAAACGCATCAATGGATAGACAGACATGTTTATTATTCCCAATAAGTGCTCTGGGTCTGACAATTCTTCTTAGTTTAATGTATGAATTTCATTTCATAACAGCAACGAGATTCTCCAGGCTGTGCATTTGTTAGGGATTATTGCACTTCTTCTGTGGTTTAAGTCATTCTGCCTTTAGTCTTATGCCATGTAACATGACCCAAGGCACCTTATAAATAGCAGAACAATGCACAGCCTGTCATGTGTTATGGCTTGAATAGCCTTGTAAAGGGACATGGATTACAGAGGTATGATAGGAACTATCCAGCAGGAGTGGTAATTTAAATGCCTGAGTTGGATAATCTGTATGATTAGTATCTTTATAGTTTGGTCTTTTATGTTTTGTTCTACTTAGAATTCTCACTTACCAAAAGCACTGCTGAACAATACAGTGTGCCAATGGGGCTGAAGATAATTCAAGTTCTCATTTAATATTCCAGACTTCCCATTATTTTGTTTACCAATTAGCTGTCACAGGTGAGGGTAGAAATAGGCACCTTGAGCAGCAGCTTCACTCATTCAAGGGTCTCAGTATCCATTCTGAGAACCCTCTCAAAGTGGAATTCTCAAGGGCCATGCAAAAAATAATACTGCTTCAATACCTCATGGAAAGTGCAAGTGAGCACTTCTCATGTTTGGAGCTTAGAGTTAAAAAAAAATAACATACTATTGGGGATGTGTTGTTGTATAAACCAATATCTTACTGTATCAACATTTTTCTCACACATACATTTCCAAAGAACATAATCTTGGTTCCTTTGTGTTTTGAAGACAATAATACCCCAAAATTTAAATACCAAGATTCTTCCTGGGATAAATTAGGTCAAAGGGTGAATTTTTAGGATCAAGTTTCTTAATTTATATTCCACTTATATTAGCTGAATTTTACAAAAGAAAGCAGAGTTCAGTTTGCAGCAGTTTTCTACATTAAGTCAAAGGAAAAACTATTTACTTAGTATGTATACTTGGAAGTATATCATAGCTATATATTTACTATGCATGTCATATTCTTATGTCATAACCATGAGTAGTTTCAGAAGACAACCCACATTGGAACTTATGTCCACTGTCTCCATAACACTTTATTGTCACTCCATTTTCATCTGCATATTTATTTTGTCCAGTTAGAATTCTTCCTCCAGCATTCTAGTTGGATAATTAAGCTCATCTATCATGGAGAAGTTACCATGGATCCTATCGTGGATGTCCATTGTTAGAAAGCTTTACATAGAGTTTTCTCGAGTTACAGAAAAATGTATCATGTTCTAATCTTTCCTCATTGGTAAAAGTCTGGCCAGTATGCCAACATGAAAAATAAATGCCATTCAACCTCTGATTCTGAATTTCTGTGAAGACTACCACTCAATGCATCACTTTCTTTCATTCACTTTTAATTCTTGACAGGAGTTTCTACAAAGCACATATCTAATTGTAGCTTGTGTGCTAAATGATGAGATTCTGTGGTGACTGAGAACCTTTCTTCACAGCAGTTTATAGATTAAGTTCTGTCGTGCTCCACTCAATGAAAGAAGAAAGCCTGATAACATTGACAATAGCCTTCATTAAAATCCATGTAATGGATCTCATATTGCATTTTGTAGAGCTGTTCTTTTTATTTTATCCAGATAAGAATGGTTACTTTTTCACAAAAGAACAGGATTGAAGGAATATAATAAAAATAGCAAGTACCTCAGTATTAATTTATTATTTCACCCTAGTACTGTCTAGTCCATCATCTATATTACCAGTTCAAAATTTCTATTTTTCTTTTCCTTTTATTCCTCTTTGCAATTGAAAGCCTGCTGTGGATGAAAATCAGACCTAGTTACTTATCTTAGCAACTACAATATTTCTTCACAGAGAAAATACAATACTGATTCAGGTAAAATTAATGATTGCCAAGTTTTCTTCCATAGACTATTTAGCTTCCAGCTGAAGAAAGATTTCTACCTTCTGGCCACTCTTCCCCTCTTCATTAAAGCTCTCTCTATTTCAAAGTCACTGTTTCTCTCTATTGTTTCTCTATTTTTTCTGATTGACAATCAATGATAACATCATTGTTAAGATCAGACCACGTTTCGTTATACAATTAGATACACTAGGACACTGAGCTGCTTTTTATGCTTTAACATGACCACTTAATATTTTAGCAACATTTTCTAATGAACCCATGAGATAAGATGTTAAAAATGGTAGTGATTTTTTCCATTTTTCATTTCCTTGGTATCTTGTATGAGCTATGCATATAATAAAAGTGCAAGGTATAGTTCCTCATCTTTACAGCACAATTAGGTGGTTTTCTTAATTGTTTCAAGCCACAAAATAACTTGATCTTAATGGGGGATTACTAAATGTTAAATGATCCTGGATCACTCTCAGAATCTCCTGTGATTAAAACTGAGAATCAGTTAGGTGAGGCAGCTATTTCATTATTGAAGTCTCCCTTCAGAAAGTGCACAATGACAGCCTAAGTTTCTTTTTCTGCATATATATATTTGAATGTTCAGAAAAGATAAGAAAGCCTGAAGAAGAACAGATGTGTTAGAAGTATGAAATGGATTAACATCAAAGCCCCCTGGGAAAAATCTGAAACATGAAATGCAGGCTCCTGACTGACAGGAGCTATTCAGACAGTGTTCAAAGCCTGGCAGTGCATTGAGGACTCTCTCTTCCTGAGCTGTGAGAGGTCTGTGTGGCAGATAGAGATGCTGGGGAAAAAAAAACCTCTCTGAACTTCAGGAAATGCAGCTGCTGTGTGAGCTGATGTGCAGGAGATGGGGAAGGCAAGCCATTTTTTTTTTAGAACATGAAAAGGCTCAATCTATTTCATAGATAGGCAGAGAAACAAACCCCAGACATTTTTTATATGAAGCGCTGTCTGCATAAAACCCTGCTTACCTACCATAATAACTCAAAACTGCAGTATTTATGAGTCATTCCTCAGGCCTTTGTGGGCCTGAACCAGAGACCCCAGCATCTCTCTGTGTCCTTCTTTGGCCCCATAAGTTCTAAAAAGTCATTGAGAGTGTGTTATTCATAACAATTTAACAGCATAAGCCACCAACTAGAAATCACCTTATCTTTCTCAACAGTTTCAAACAAGAAACTTCTGAACTAAAATTTTTTTTAGAAATAGTCTATTTTTTTTTTCAGAATAAAAATTAGGTCATTTTTCCAAATTGATAAGCCTAGTCAGTGACTGTGCAGATCTGCACACCTTGCATATGATTTGATAGAACAAACAGGGAATAAATTGGGAGACACACCTTGAAATTAGTGGAAAGCCTCAGTTAATCATGTAATCCATCCACCATTGTTGGTCTCAGATTTGTACCACCATTTCACTTTGCATCCATGCTTCATACAGTAACATCACACATCTTTTTGTTGTGACCATGAAGCAATCTTTTGATTTCTTTCTCCAAACCTTTTTGAAATGACAAATTTAGGTTCTATTGTCTTGTGGGTAAGAGCCTTCAGAACTGTGATATGACACTTTGACAAAGGTGAACTTAACCTTGATGAAAAGTCCAAAGGCCTTAAAATCATATTGGGCAGGTAATATGATTCTGCTTTTCATAATTGACTCCCAGATGCCATGGCTGTCTCCCAGGAATACTGAACGATGATGGAAATGGTAGCAAGAATTATGGTCACCACAATTCATTTCTTACCAGCTGTCATATTCAAGGAAAACAACACTCCTATTCCAAATCTTCACACACAATTTGGAATATTAATGCACTCATTGAGTCAACAAACATTTATTTGAAATCTGATGTTGTAGGCAATGCTGTGGAACCATAAGAGAGGACAAGAAGCTTTCATTGTGATTGATGAAGTTCACAACTTGTAATTATCTGTCTAAATCAACCATGCTGCTCTTGTCACATTCTGCTTTTCCATCATAGGGCCATCTTTCCTTTTTATATGACCTGTCTCTTCACCAAGTTTTAATTACATTGAAGTAAATATTGTGTGGCAGGAAATGGCCTACAGAGTCAGGCATACATGGGCTCAAATCTTAGATGCTTTCACTTGTTCCCTTTCAAAATATCAACATGGTGATATCATTGCTATTGACTGATTTTTTTAATGTTCCCAGCATATATTACGATTATAATATACATATACATACACACACATACACATACAGGTTTTTTGAAATGGGGTTTCTCTGTTTAGTTATGGTGCCTGTCCTGGATCTCACTCTGTAGACCAGGCTGGCCTCGAAATCACAGAGATCTGCCTGACTCTGCCTCCCAAGTGCTAAGATTAAGGCATGCGCCACCACCCAGCCATAATATTTTTTAAAGTAAATTAATATATATGAAGAACTCAACATAGAACTCAGACACAAATGTTCAAGGAAGTTTGGCTGAGTGTGGACACTAGAGATTCTCTCCACTCAGTCCATAAGAAGGAAATAGACACTCCTCTCTACTAAGGCAGCTAATTAGTATAAGCACAGTCGTTTATTTTGATATGAAGATAACTAAGTTGTTGGATCACATTATCAAAGCAACAAATCTTTCTTGATCACGTATAAACTATGGTGAGCTGGTGTTACCACTGTCTGTGTGGTGAAGCTGGGAGTCATATGGAAACATAGAACTGACTTTTGCTGTTGTGGATATTTCTCAGAAATGTCATTGTTACATTTTCTGGTCCTTACCAGGTCAGAATTCATGTGAATACTGAAATCATAGATGTTATGACACATAGACTTATTTGATCAAGCAATACTAAAGGTTCTGCTGGTCTACAGGAGAAAATGGTGGGTTCATCCATGTAATGGTCAAGGAGATAATTCCTCCTCTGAACCACATAAGTTCTTTCCCACAATGGCAACATGATACACAGGGGACCTGCCAGGAATGCTTAAAGTGTTCATTTCCTTCAGGGCAAAGAACAACCTCCCTTCACTTCAGGAGTAAAAACTCTAGATATGAGTTACCTAACTATTTTCTCTGAGTATTAAACATAGAAGTAAAAAGAATACTTATTTAAACTTGAAGGAAAAAAATCAAAATAATAAAACATTGAGATTATAATCAAAGTGTTTCCTTCTTTCATACAGTTGAGTGTCTGCATGGTGCTGTGGCGTATGTAGTATTTGCCTGGTGTCTTTTAAATTGTCCCCGAGTCTTCTACAAACTTGTACTTTATCTGACAGCTTATTTTTTTTAAAGAAGAAGAAAAAGATACACTTTTTCTGAACATGGCCAAAGATGCCTGGGAGGTGAGATTAAAATGTCCTTGCCATTAATGTAGTAGAAAAGTGTGGTCAAAACCAGACAAAACAGCACAGTGAGAGCTACTAAGAACTTCTGCATTTTAGTTCCTTCTGTGATGAGATTCACATGGCAGAAATCATCACTGACAATTTAATACATTGATTCAGAGAAACATTGAAAAGGCACTATTACTGAATTGATTAAAATAAGCACAGAAACAAAGGGATATAACACCAGAGCTGGGAAGTGATGACTAGATAGGTTTAGCAGGAGAGAAACTCAAGAATATGTGGAAGGGGTTTAAATAACACAGTTTTAACTCAGAAGTTGCAATGGTAAGCATTTCCATCATTTAGATGGAGAAAATAATACAATTTTTTTTGGAAGAGATAGCAAGCAGATCTATAAATAGGCAGAGAGCTAGCTTGAGAGAGGCCCAAGTCTGGGACGTGGAGTAGAGAACTCAGATGCGGACCCAGTACAGCAATATCAGCGGAAAATATGAATGTCCCCTTGAACTTGAAGTTCAAAGTGGGTTCACACCCAAAGTTAGTTCTAAAAGAGAAAAGTAATTTAAATTATCACACTAATTTTTTATGTTGTTGTGGAAGTTGTTATGAGAGATGACAGAAGCAGAAGGCTAGACAGTGTACTAATTCAAGGAGGCTCCAGCCACTGGGTGCAGCATGCATTACTGGTCATCTGCTTTGAGAAGGGCCAGCTTCATCTTCTGCAATAGATTTAGCCAGGAATTCAAAGTTAAAGGCATTCTGTGCAGAATCCACTCAGACAGTTAAAGCACTTAGCAAAAGTCTCTCACAACAACCTTCTAGGGAACACCTATTGAAAAGCACTATAATCACAAAGTAATTAGCATGGAATTCACTAAGGCTGTGACAATTTTATCTTTAGTTAAAGATTATGTCATTTATATCCATGCATATGTGTATTTTTGATCACTTTTCCATTGAACTTGATAATTAGTGAAATAGAGTGTGTGTCTCAATATCAAAGGGACAATATTGAAGAATGTACACGGAGAAGTGGAAGTGACAGGGATAAAGGGCACTCACTGGATAGGGCAGTAAGGAGCTATGTGAAATTTACTCTATTGTATTTTCTTTTAAAGGAGTTTATACAGCCATTCATAAAGATTGTTCCCCGGGTTAGTTGATTTGAGATAGTTAAGGGAGGCTGTTGAATGGCTTCCGTCATATAAGAAAACAATCCAATCTCAGATTTTCCTGCTGGTGGGTCCAGATGCATGAGCAACATAATGTTACTGGAGGAAGAAGTAGAAAGCCAATGGGAATATCCAGAATGTCTCAGCATCATTATGACAAGGCAGATCTGACATCACCATCACTGTTCTTTCTCATATCATTCCTGGACCAAAGCAAGCTGTAAAAGTGAATGTAGTGATTCTTGATTCTGTAATCTTCCTTGGATTATGAGCCAGATGTGTGAGGAGCCAGAAGCCCCCTCTGCAGAGTTCACCTCTTAGAGAATATTGGATAAGAGAGGCCTTAGTTATTTATTCTCATTATTGATTTCTTCCACTCTTTTCTTTTTCTTTGGGGAGTAATAACATACATTTTATTGTTGGTGTTTTCTACACATCAAACTGTTATGTTTATTTTTGAGATATAATTTCATCATTTCTCCTTCCCCTTTCCTTCCTTCAGGTCCTTCCATCCTTTCTCCCTTCCCTATGCTCCTTTCTACCTCCTTTGTTCATTGTCTTTCATGCACATATGAATAATCATAGACATACATAATCCTAAATGTCACCTATCTTGTCCATATAATGCTACCTGAGTATATGCTTTCCGGGCTGACCATTTGTCTTTAGACTACCACGTGGTGTGATCTTCTCTGAGAACAACTTGAGTATGGACACAAGTGAGATTTTAAAGTAGACTGAATTTTCTAATCCATTGACTGGTACTTCATTTATTTCTCCAAATCTGTCATGAGTTTTGAAGTTTCCTTCCTTCAGAGGTCCTCTATCATGGCATGTCCAATTAGTCTTCAATTAAATCAGAAATGATCAAACATGGCCCATTCTTAAAGCTACCTCTCCCTGTCACCTTGTAAAAACAGGATTTTACTATGTATATATTAGAAATAAAATATATAAAAAATATAAATATAAATACATATTAGCAAATACCTGTGTTGTGGTATGAGATCTGTTACATCACATACCTGCTTAAAGAAATGTACTAAAAATCAATTTAAACTTTCATGATGAAAAATCAGCAAGAGTGCTGCAATATATAGTCAAAGGCATCTAGACCTTTGTAAAACATGTGAAGGAGAAAAGATGCAAGTTTTGTACTGGCAGTTTCTCAGCACATGCATGGGCACCAACTCACAGAAGAAACTTTTGAGGTGCACAGGAGCTTGATTCTTCACTTGATTCATGGCTCCCGAATAAGACACTTGTTCTGGGCCTCTACAGACCAATTTATTTCATGTATGCTAATGATACCTCAAAAACAGGGTGTGCCTTTGTTTGAAAACCGGCAACAATACAAACACCAGCTGACTAACCAAATAGTTAACACTTACCGATATTTATTATGGCACACATTCTTTTAAATTATTACCTCAAACCTGAACAAATATTTGAAAAAAAAATTATCTCTGATCTCTAAAGATATAAACAGTAGCAGAAAGTAAAAGTTAATTTTCTCAATGCTTATACAAATGATGGTGACACACAAGTATTTAAGCCATCTCTGACTCCAAAGTTCATGGTCCTAATAACTGTGGTAAGTGCTTAACTATGGAAAGTGTTTCCACATTCATTATTTTATTTGAGCCTATAAAACTTTACGAGAGGGGTAGAGCAAGCATCCGCTCACTTTACAAGCAATGAAATGGAGGGTTAGACATGCATAAGGCTGGTAAGCAGCACGCCAGTGCCTTAAGTCTGGACCTTTGGCTTCAGTGCAGAAGTCGGCTGTTATGTAGAAACAACATGCCTGTGACTCTCTATGAAGGGCAGCATAAAGTTCCATTAATTTTTATACGTTAAGCCTGCTAGGCATGCTTAAAAGACTATAGGAAGATTGAAACAATTTCTTTCCTTTCCTGGAATTTCTATTATCAGCCAAATCCATTTGGTAACTCCATCTTGCAAATCTGCTGTGAACTAAAAACAAAAGCAATGTGTATGAATGCTCATTTCCTTCTGGTTTTGACTTGGAAAATTCTTCAATTGTACTTTAGACTGGATAAAATCTATACTCTGGCATCAGCAGGTTGCAGTGAGTTAGTGAGATATGATAAACACTTACAAAATAGCAACATAAAGCAAACAGTGTGTGCTGAGTGCTGTAGGTGCTTAATGAGTATGAATGAGAGGAGCCCTCTCAAGCCCACTTTGAGAAAAAATGCTGAGCATTGGATCCCCATGAAAAGAACAGGCCTTTAGGTGAAGAGCCTGTGTGACTTTAGTAATATATGCAGGTTTCATACCTGAATATCTTGGAAAATATTTCCAAGCTACATTCTTCTATGGCTTTTCAAGTGTCTTAAGTTAAAAAACAGTTGCTTTTTCCATACTCATGCTTAAACTCTACCATTTGGGGTAAAATTTGAGTCTGTATGTCAGACCTCTGGAATCCCTCATGAACACATACCAACTCCTAGAATGAGCACTGTTCTGTCTAACGGGCACAGAATCTTTGTGTATACCCATGGCTCACCTTCTGGGCTAGTCTTTTAAGAACCTCTACAGGTCAGAAAGGAAATACAGGAAATCACATCGACTGGCATACACGATAGTAGGATCACTGCATGGCTGGAAGTTATGGCAAGGTGTTTTTGGCATCCTGGGAGAAGGAAAGACAGAATAAAGTAGGGAGAGAAGAACTTAAAGTCTGCGGGTGCTGATTGAATGGTAATTCCTTTTCCAGCTCTTGTTTGGCTTCCTTCAACCAACTTTCCTAGTGAGAACAGCTTTCACTTGGGAATCACACAGCATCAGCAGAGGCCAAGCACCCCTGTGTGCTCTGTTATCAGTACTTCAGGAAGCAGGGTGGGAGACTGAAGGCCTGTGTTCCCACATCAGTAAGCACTGAGGAGTTTTTCTTGGAGTCTTCTCTGTCCCAGTCAATGTCATGAGCACAATGGTCCTGAGGTATAGGGAAACTCATGCCTCCTGTTAAAGACTTCTCCTACCTAAACACTGGTGAGGGATGGGTGGAGAATTCTTAATTAGGCATGGAAAACTGAGTTCAGATCGCTAGTACCCATGTACAAAATCTGGTTGAGACTACACAGCACCTTGTAACCAAATCCTGGTGTGAGGCTGAGGACCACTCCTGCTTTCTAGACAGCCCACCTACTTGAATCAGTCAGCTCAAGGCTCAGTGAATGATGCTGTCTCAGAAAGAACAAGGCAGAAAGTTGAGAGGACACAAATCTCTGGCCTCCCCACATGCACACATATGTGCATACAGCACACACATAACACATGAATATTTGACACACATATGTACAATACATGTATATACTATACAACAGAAACACAGCATACACACACATATATAACACATGCAAAGACAGTTGTTTTAGAATAATTCTGGTGAGTATTTGGGTGAAAAACATTGTGGATAGGACCCCTGGTGGGCACCTGTGTGTAATGCTACAGGTTCAAATGCTGCCTGACTCACATAGTTTTCCAGAGACATTAAATTGCAGTATCCCCTGCCAGAGCTTAATCATCAGGTCCTAGCCACTCCCATTTCCTGTATTCTTCATTCTCTTCCTTTGGTTCTTGCTTCAAAGTATCTAAGCATTAGTTAACCCTTATCCACAGTAGAGCTTCATCTGATGTATGTGAAGGCACACTGCAGACTCTTCTTCAATACCTCCCATTCTCAGTGTGGAACAGAAAGTAACTGATAGCATCTCCATATAGAAAAAAATTAGAAATTTAAGACACTTTAAATAACATCTCCATTTCTAACCCAAGATGTCATGTAGGAAGCCCATTAATAGTAAGTGTTTGCTCTTGTGCATAATTTTGTACTTCTAAAACACTTCCCCATATTTAATCGTATTTGATCCTCATGACAACTATGCACAAAATGTAGGGCAAATGTTAGCTTGAGGGACAATGTGGAGGGGTGGAGAGTGCTCTGAATCAGCGTCTGGAGACCTGATTATGTCAGTAATTAGCAGAGCGACCACAGGCAAGACCTTAACCCTCTCTGGACTGGTTTTTGCTCATCATAGCACGAGGGGTGTACTTGTAGAATTTCAAAGTTTGGTTCAAGTAGTAAAATCTAGTCAGACCTAAAATACAGAGATGAGAGTAGACCAGGTGGGTGATACATAATGCAGGGTCATTGAGAACAGGAGCAGAATCTGGATTATGATCAACACCCAGGAAATGAAGAGAAGCACTGTATGATATAGCATTGGCATGGTGGCTTGTGTACTACTCACAGAGGACATAGTGTACTATGGGCCAGCAGTTCTTCAACAACCATTCTGGTATGTTTTGCTCTCAGGTTACAGATGGGGAAGCTGAGGTATCATGAGTTTGGGTAATTTAGCTTGAGTAAGTAGGTACTACAGGAGTTTCTGACATTTAAATGTCATGGGTTATTCCATCACCACCCACAAGTGGATTCTTGCCCACTTCTCAACAGTGACAGTAATATTATGATGTGTTAAATATTTAATGTGTTTGGGTTGAATTTTTATTCTTTCTTAGGTCACATTTTTTCATCTATAAAATTGACATTTTCACTTAAAGTTGTAGCAAAGACTAAAAGTGATGAGGAATTTCATTTTTAAAATTCCAAGTGTTCAAAGTATATTAGTTTTCTTCTGTTCTTCCTCCAAGGTCCCTCGTCCAGTTAAGGAAAACCAGCTTCTCATTTCCAGCTTCTTATGACCAAAGCCTGCTGTCTACACATACAGACAGTTAAAACTGCAAAATTGGTTTGAATGTATGATGAATTTATTAATTATTATTTATTTATTTATTTGTTAGTTTATCATCTGAAAAAGAAATCCATTTATATTATCAGAAAATAGAATACTTAATAGTACACTTGACCAATATTCAATTTGTGTAATATCTCTATAAAGTAATTATAAAGCAATAATGAAAGCAAATGAGGATTATACAAGTAAATGGAAGATGTCCTTATTCATGGCTTGGAGGAACTATCACTGTGTGTATTGCTGTGATATCCAAAATATTGAGGCTATAGGGTTCAGGATGTCGTGCATATAAAACAGAGTCCGTAAGTGTTCAAGTCCCTATTACAAAGTGGCAAAGTGTTTGCATACAACCTAAGAGTTTGCAGACGCTTCCAGTGTTCTCTAGGTTGCTTATAATACTAACGTAACACACATGTAATCTAAATAGCAGACTCAATGTTATTTAGAAAACAACAATAAGAACAAACTCCATATCTCTTCAACACAAATACAATGTTTTTTGAATATTCTTTAACTTAGTTTCTGTAAATCTGTGGATGTAAAAGTGTGGAAATGGAGAACAGGCTATATTTGCTTTAATAGAAAAAATTCCTGAAATTGTAGGATTTTCTCATGCCAGGGAGCCAGGAAACTGGGTGTGTATATTTAGCAATCTGGGTGACTTAGCTCACAGCAAGTGGCATTTGTATAGCTGTAATTTTCATTTCATTTTTCAACTGAGATGCCTTGATCAGGCTGAACACACTTGAGGAGTTCTTTTTTCCAGGAAGAGGCAAAGTGTCATTGCAGACTGGCCTCATTGTTAGTCCAAAAGCTTCCACTAATTTGGGGTCACTTCACATGTGCTTCCTACTTCCTCAGAGTTTGGTCAGTTTATTAAAACTAATAAACTTCTGTTTCTATTTCTTTCTCTTCCTTCCTTTCTTTCTTTCATCCTTCATTCCTTCCTCCATTTCTTGCTTTCTTTCCAAAGTTAAGCAAAGTCTATTTCAAAAATATTCTTACATGACGTGTTATTTTACATTTTCTCATAGAAACCAAAACATGGTTTTGGCTGTACAAACCCAGTGAAATACAGAATGTGAAACATGATGGTATTCCAAAACCTTTACTTTCTTCATACCTTCCCCCTCCTTTGCTGGAAAAGGCTTCTGGTACCAACTGGATTCTAGTAGTGTTTTACAGAGAATGGTAAGTAGTCTCTTGAAACTAGAAGTCTACAGCACAGGTTTGTACAGTTTTTAACTTGTGATCCCTCAGCACATTCCATTCCATAGTGTGATGATGATGATAATGATGATGATGATGATGATGATGATGATGACTGAAAGTGAATGTTTTTGATAGCCTGTACAATATGGGTGATTCCCCTTGTAGGAAGCCTCAGAACTTCAAAAGCTTTGTCAAATGCCTGACCCATGCCACTTTGTTCAACACAGTTCTTACTTTGTTAATAAGTAGATGACTCTAGGATTTCAGATGAAGCTCAGTGGTATAATGAGGGCTTAGCTTGTATAGGGGCCCTGGGATTTATCCCAGTATAGCAAAGTATATCAACCTGAAATACAGTGAAGAGTCAGAACTCTGAAAACCAATATTCTTTGCCACTAGTCTTGGCATTACATCAGGACAGTCATTTACAAATGGGAAACAAGTGTCTGGTCAATAGCAGCCTAGTACTAGGGTCTTCTGGCATATAATTTGACTTTTTCTTATTTAGTCTGGGTTCTCATATTGCATGGGGAGTGCTGTGGGAAAGCCACCTGCTGCTTATGGACTCAGAATTGTTTTAATCATATTTACCTTTTCTGTAATGCCCTTTCAACTCTATTTTTTTTAACAATGAGCCTGTATTTTCACACACACGAGTGTGTAACAAGTGCTCAAGGAGACATTACTACATTAATTTTCATTGTGCTCATATGTGAGTCATCACTATTGAAATGTAACTCTAACATGGGAAAAGTAGAACATGTTGCATGTAACAGGAAAATCACATAATAATTATATTCTTAGCTTAAATAAAACTAGCAAAAGTTTAATTAATACTCTGAATTAATAGTTGAAAAATTAATCAATCAATAATTACAGCAATGATGATGGGATATAACTGTGCTTAATTAGAGGGGGCTGATTAATGATCAGAATAAACTTTTTAGATTCCCTGTCTTGAAAAAAAAATCATAAATGATGGATTTTTGTTCCTACAATTAAAAAGGAATACCAGAATTGCATGTGTACGCCCTTAGCAACTAGGGCACAAAAGAAAAGCATTTGATTGAAATAAAGGAATCTGTCCTATTGTTCAGCTTGCGTTTTATTATGGTGCTAATTTGTACAAGTTTGAAATTAATAGAAGAAAATATGCATCTCAGGAAGTCTATGGAACAGGCAAGAAAAAATAGAAATTGCCTGAGACAATTCTCTTTGGGAGCTCATTTCTCAGGGGTGACCTTTCTATTTCCAAGGTCAAGATCAGTCTGTGAATTCAAATGGCATTCTTATCAGTTCATCATAGGAACATATGAGATGAGGAATCTGATACCTTAAGGACAAGGTCCTTATTTACAGGCTGATGACCCCTCTGACTTCTACCTGATCTATTCTAATCAAATCCAAGTAGCTGCTGGGACCAGTGCCAATTCCTTCTCAATATGATTTGGTTTTCTTTGGAGACCTGGTAGGAGTTCTCATCTCAGTGTCGTATAACTAATAAGGATGAATCCCAGAATGTAGTGTGCATGCATGCTCTAGAACGATGACATTTCAAAGAAGGCAGCACCACACTCGGGAAAGAGACCAAAGGCAGCTTAGTGCACCAATGCACACATTAGCATAAAAAGTTGTACAGAAAGACAAAGCATTTTTAAAAGCCACAAGGAAATCTGTTTTCCTCCAAATTGGGAAATGGCTGGTGCTAAAATTACCCATGGACTTCACCATTTTATATTTTCTTCCCTCCAATTCCTATGCATTTTTTTTCCTTCTAGAAGGAATCTTACCCACAATGAACATTTTACATACAGAAGGTCTTAACTAAACAACTCATGAACTCAGTTTATATGTATATTATTCACTACATGTTCCCAAATATACACCATTTTCTGGGGTAAATGCAAATAAAGATAAGCTTGGGTGTGTAGGTGGTAGAAATGAGATGAAACCACAGCATTCATTTTTGGACCCCCTGATTTTACTATATACATTAACAACTCTTTACCTGCATTTGAAAAACAATCTTATCTTTCCATAGATTATACTCACTAGTGTATGTACACTTCGGATTTTGAGTGTTAAATGTTCAGGCATATCACCATGTTAACAAGCACACATCTCCCTTAAATTTGCTCTTCCAAGAGTAATCACAAGTTTAATTGTTCTCCGACAATCAATACTTCTAACCAACTGGTAGCAAATTTTGTAATTCTCTCTGTTCCCTCAAGTAGGATTGCTCAATAGAATGATTAGCAGGACCCAGGAAAACGATAGATTATGACAACTTTTTATAACTGCCAGCTATATGGTTGAACACAGCCTTCAACTTCTCCACTTTCTGTGTGTAGGTAGAGTAGTTGAACCATCAACTCTAATCCCACAAACACCACTCTTTAGGCATGACCCACCCCATTGTGAAACTATCTAGAGACCATAATGAATAGTCCTGTTAACATAAACTCAGGTTAACCATAAGGACACAGTGAATACAAAAAGTATCAATATAATATAGAAGTCCCAAAGAATTTGATTCTCAAGAAGCTAAGAAAACAATCGAATTTTTTAGAATGCTACACTTAAAGATTATGATTAAGAAGCTAATAAGTGCCATTCTTTTTCATTATGTTAAATTTAAATGAAAGTTCTGTATCAAAATTTTGTTACCAAGAACCATATACAAATTTATTCTTCTGACCACAAGGGTAACACTACTCATATATTCAGGAGAGAGGACTGTCAATGCTTGCTCTGTGGTTAGTATTTTCATAATTGAGATAATTTATTTAGGGTTCTGCTGGACAGTTATAATTTGTTAGAAGGAAAAGCTACCTAAATAATAGACAGTCTGTCATTATAATTCAACATAAATTTTGTTCATACTTAAAGTAGGTTTGCTGTCTTATCTTTCTGTTTCAATGTATATTGTATTTTTGCTTCATAAACATATATCTCTCTAGAACCCAGAGAGTTTCATATTCTCATTGGAATCAACATACAAGGGAAGAAAGAAGGAAGCACTCTGTCCTGCTGAGTCAATGATCATTTGCTGTATATATTGGATGCAGGAGAAGCCAACCAGGCTAGCATGTGGATCCTGAAGCAAGCAACTGGTTCTATTTTATTATCTATCAGTTTCTAGCTGGACAACTTACTGTTTTGGAGAAAGAGAATAAAGGTAGTACAATGTAGTTTTGCATACATAAACAAGGCTGATCCTTACAGAAAGACAACCTAACAAAGTATTGCTGGAACTCTCAGAAAATTAGGACCTCTGTGTCATAAATAAGAATAGCACGTGTCATGGTTCTCTCGAGGTTATTTTGGTGTTGCCTTCAAAATTTAGCAATTATCGTATTTAATATGACTAAACTCAAAAGTGAGAATTGGAAATGAAACATAGGTAAGACCAGTTGGTCTGGTCTTCAAACCTGCTGCTGACCCTCTGAGGCACATGCATTGCCTCCTAGCAAATGTTGTGCCTCTGCAAACCTTCATAGGTATGCCTGCATTATTCCTACTCAATTGTGCATGAAGTTTTCAGAAGCATATTTGATGTCCTTTGGCATTAGTTTCAGAGGAAATGAGAGACAGAAATGAAAATACATATAATGCCATGAACAAGAAATGAAGTATCCTCTATCAGGACAATGAGAATAAGGAAGCCGTTATGGGCAGGGTGGCACCTTTGCTGTCTGATTTCTGGAGCTATGCAATGGACTTAGCTAGTGTGTATGTTTGATTACAGGACAATTCCTGCCAGAAGGATTTAGGCCCGGTTAAATTCTAGGAACATGAATTCTGACCTAGGGCAAGCTGAGAGCTTGCTTTAGAAAGTGATGTTTGCCTGGTCTTGAAAGACAAAGCCAGGATTGTGTAAGCATTTTACACATAAGCCCTGACAAGTGGATGTGCATCAAGGCTGACACAACAAAGCATTGCATACAGAACAGCACACAACACAACTAAGTAATGCATGGAAGACTTTAGTGTGGTGGTAGGGGGGCAGTTTGGTGACATCTTAGTTTGGAAACCGCATCCCTACTCTGAATCTGATAGGTTGCACACAACAGACATGGCAGATAAGGAGTTAGTATTTGTCAGGAGTCATAACACTGGAACATTACTTGTTCAAAAAAAAAAAAAAGAAAAGAAAAAGCCACACTACACACAAGTGTAGTAAATGCACCAATTTAACTCTATCAATAATTTCAAAGGTAACATTTTTCTGTGACCTTTAGTTCATGTAAGAGGAAATGGGAACTGAGAGGCGCAACTGGACCTCCCAAAATGGGTTCAGCCTGTGTGACTCCAGATTGTTTATATTTCTTTCCTTCTCTTTTCTTTTTATCACCACAATTTGCCAAGTGCCCAAATAAAAAGCAGAAAAGATCAGACATTTGCTTTAAGGACAGTAATTTCAGAAGTATAACTCTTTGGTATTACCCATAGACTCTAGAATGCCCCCTAAAGCACAGCTCTTAAGAACGTGGTGGTCAGTCTATGGCCTTCTAAGCAACTGGTGGAAACTTTTGAGATGGAAACTGAAGGAATAAAGCTCGGCTGTCCACAGCTTGCTTTTTAAGGACACAATGGAACCCTGGACTCTTCCTCTCTCTGTTTCCCCGAGTTCTGGAAGCGAGCAGTGTCCTAGTCACCTGCTTTGTACCGTTGTATTCCACCCAAAGGTGACAGAGCCAAGTGAGCATGCATGCACTGGGACCTTTGACCCTGAGAAACAGAATATACATATGCTCAGTCAATGGCTAATACTTTATAACAGTGATAGTAACAAATTAGGCTTTGAGATCTAAGGAAAGGTCTAAAGGAGCCACTGTCAGCCAGAAGAGGAGGAGTCTGGTTTCTGTCTAGTGAATCTGAGACTTCTGCAGGGCATTACTAGATATTTATATCATAAACCTTTTCTTGAAATATGGAATGTGGACACTCATAAACTTTGCTAGAAAGAGAAAAAAAATTGTTTACATAGGAACATTTAGGTAAGTGGAGGATGCTGTGCATACTCCCAGGCTTGAGTCAATGTTCCCTTCCCCAGAGTTTTGGATGGCAAGTTTTGGATGCCATGGGCTTTCCTTCCAGAACACAGCTATCAGGAAGCTTCTTGCACAGCTCACCACAGTGAGAGTGAAAACCAATCCTAGGCAACTTGAAGATGTAGAAAGCATCACTGAAAACACTCCATAGCTTGAGAAACATGATAGTTAATTGGATCATGGGATTCACAACATGGACTTGAAAACATCTATGTTTCTATAAAGTACAGTGTCATTCACTAAATACCATAAAAATACAACTGTATAAATGATGACTGGGAAATACTTTCAGATTTTTTAAGCTCAAAATTAATAAAATATACTTACTTATATCTAAGTAGATATTTATATGATAGGTGAAATAAACTTATTATGAGATGAAACAGACCTACTAGAATAATGGGCAGTATTTTAATTCTAAGCCCAGATGAAGATAAATCTAGATTTGCAAAGCTGAAAGCTACATCCTTTATTTCTAAATTAGGCAGTCACTAAGGCTCCATCCACCAGGGCAAGTATTAATTAGACTGAGGTGTTCTTTCCAGAGCTTCCAGGATGAACCTCTCTGTGAAGGACATGACTGTGCTTCCTTGGAAGAGATTTGGTAAGATAAATAGTTGTAAAATGAGTGAAGAAAAGATGGGTTAGGAAGAAGGCTTGTGAAATAAGGGGGACAATGAGAATTGTGTTGCCTAGCAAGGAGTTAATGGTTCATGCTGCCTGTCATTTTATTACCTGATAATTTTGAATTATTAGGTGAATCATCATCACTGATTATAGCATGTTGGGAAGGGCCATACTGGACATGTTGCTGGTGGTAGATGCTGCTTTGAGGCCTGAGAAGACTGTGCTGAGATGTCATATCCTGATCTATTCTCTTGTCTGTTTATATCTTATGAAGATCCTCCTTCTGCATAAATAATAAACATGTGCAGTATGTAGAGTATTGATAAGTTCTTCAGTGGTCCTAGAAGGTCAATGTATGTCAGAGAGTTTATGTAACAAGTAATTATAAAGTCAGCACTAAGTTAAAGCAGGAAACAAGAGAGTTGTGTGTACCAGCATCAGATAGATTAATATGAGCTGGCTTATAAGGAGTGAGGGTATAGGTGTTGGGATAGCCAAATAGAAAACTGTTGTGAAAGAATGTGGAAAGACTGGCAAGGTATCCTAGATAGCCACTGCCTCCTAGGTGGTGGAAGGATGCCATACTATGATGCTAACTAGCATGATAGAACTTCCCTAAGTATACTTTTCAGAAAGTTAACTTTAGAGTCATAGGAGAGAAGACATCAGGATGGTTAGTTAAAAAGATAACAATGTAATCTTGATGAATAAGAAAAGGATTTGGATTCAGGGAATTTTTCTTTGTTTCTAAATTCCAAGCACCCAATATTATTAATAACTCTATTGAAAGACAATTTTGCTGTTTAAGTTTTATTCATTAAGTGCAAGCACATGTTCTTCCAGTTAGCCCAGAATTTAGCATTGGACCAGAGCTAAAGGAAGATCAATAAATGTGCTTGGATCCAAGCTTTGAGCTCATGTGAGCACTGTAGAGGTCAAAGTGAAGAAGAAGGCAAATTTCATTCTAACATTATAAAATTAAATTACTACATAAGTACGTAAAATTTAGGAAGTCTCCACTTCTTCAGTTCTTAGATAAAATATAAGAAAAGCGCTGAATAAAGTGCTGATCTTTTCTGGCCTTTAAAGCTATTCGTTTCTGCTATACTTACTGCTTGCAAACCATAGCTAAAGCACACCACATTAGTTGACTGCCTGATTAGCATAAAATGTGTTGCTGTGTCTTTGCTGATTTTATAATTCTGGTAAAAGAGATGGGTGATATTCAGAGGCTTTAAGTTTCAGCATAAGTTACAATTTCTAGATGGAGGGAATTCCAAACAATTTCTTTACAATCTAAAATAATCCATTGGCATAAAGATCACACTTATGGCCATTGAATTGTGTGTACTTTGACAAGAAAATTGTGCAAATTATCATTTAATTTTTGCAGCTTTGAACTTTCATTTAGTATATTTTGAGCCCATCAGAACATTTGCAATGTGAGAGGAGTGATATCAACACAGCATCTCTTTCCACGTGTGAGTTTCAGCTTTTGTAATTACTGTCACTTGTCAGAGGCAAGATGCATCATTCTGAAACCTAAAATCAAAAGAAAACAAATAAAAGTAGGGTGTCGAGGAAAGGAAGACACATATCCCTGTTTTTATGGTTGGGCAAGCTTAGAATGCATTATACACACCTGCAGTTCATAATCTTTTTGCATTGTGTACAAATAGAAAAATAATATATAAACCTGGAGATTCCTCTGTCATTGTGCCTATTTAGCTTCTGAGAAAAATCTCTTCTGTCTGGGAACCAATAAGACAAGGATGCATGAGTGGGTGTAAAATTACCCATTACTGTGGAGAAAGTATAAAGGAACAACTACATCTGAAAGTTGACTAATTTAGAAAAATTGCCTATAGAATACTCCAGATTTTATTTTCTTTCTGCTACTTCTACCCTAATCTTTAAAACATTTTCAATTGTCCCACAAAGTAGATCAAGCTACACAACTATCACACTTATATAGAAGGCCTAAGTTGGTTCCATACAGGCTCCCTACATGTCAATCTAGGGTCTGTGAGCTCCTATGAGTCCATGTTAGTTGTTTCACTGGGTTCCATTATGATGACCTTGGATCCCCTGGCTTGTATAATCCTTCCTCCCTCTCTTCAACAGGATTCCCAGATCTCATCCCAGTGCTTTGTTGTGGATCTTGGCATTTGTTTCTATCAGTTACTGGATGAATGCTCTCTGATGACAGTTGGGGTTCTCCCAATTTGATTACAGAAGATGGCCAGTTCAGGAGGGCCTGTCCCTAATGCTTTGGCTGGTTTGGGGGAAACTATTCCTCATACTGAGTTGCCTTGCCCAGCCTTAATACAAGGTGGGGAGCTTAGTCCTACCTCAACTTGACATGCCATGCTTTGCAGATACTCTTTGGAGGTCTGCCCCTTTCTGAACAGAATCAGAAGAGGAGTGGATTGGAGGGGATAGAGGTCGAGGGATGAAATGGGAGGAGGGGAGGAAGGGAAACTACATTTAGGATTTAAAATAGATGAATAAATTTAATTGATAAAAATTAAGAAAAAATCAGCTGAACAAACTTGTGCAGACTCCAGCAGACCAAAGCCCAGCATGGAGAGGGGAGTGGGGCACACAGTCCCAACCCCAGCCATGGAGTCCTTGGCATTCAGTTATTGGGAGAAGAGAATGTAGTTTCTCTCCAAGAGTGCAGCATTTACACAAGTCAACCATGCTCCAGTGTGATACCACATATCCAAAAATATTTGGGCAGCACAAATTGATCTTGATGTGGGAAAAAGACACAAAGTTTGGTGGGTAGGGAAAGAGAGGATGGGTTTGAGAGGAGTTGTGGGGAGTAGGATAAGCATAATAGAAAAAGAACCTAATAAAAATTATTAGTAGGAAGGCCATTCAGTAGCCAGGATCATGGTATACAAGTCATACAAATAAAAACAAAAGTTCGAATGAGTCTTGATGTAGGAATCAGTGTAAGAATATAGGCTGAGGTTTAGCAGGCTGAAAATGACCCATTTCTTGTGTTAATAGGGTGAAATAGGAATAAAACATCATGAATGTAGTAAACATGATAGAACAGCTAAGCCAGTCACTTTTATTGTACAATCTTTGTTCCCTAAGAAACAAAGGAATTTGAACAAGGTTCTTTCAAGACCTAACATGTAAAGATATAGCTTACATTTCTAGAAGCCAGAAAATGTAGGTCTTGATCACAGAAGCCTGGATTATATTTCAAGGTGTAGATGACAAGAAACACAGCCCATCATCAGATGATCCTGAGATGAGGGATTATTCTAGATGACCAGAGGTGACCAAACTTAATCCCAAGATATCCTCTTTCAACCAGAGAACTGAGGAGAGAGGGTGAGGACATGGGTTTTGAAAAGCAGCTGACTTGACATCTCAAGCAAGAAAAGGGGGAAGAAGATCACACAATAACAATTATCATAACCTTTAGAAACCAGAAAAGGTGAGTAAGCCTTCCCAGAATGTTATAAAATATTAGTGGTGGCCGTCAAGCACCATTTAGACACGTGGCCCCTAAATGTATAAAAGAAAAAGAAGTGTGATCTTTTTAAGACTCTAAATTTGTGGCAATTTATAGAACATCATCAGGGAACTAAAGAATGGAGAGTTTCAAATGTATTTTAAATATCAAATTTCCATATTTTATATTTTACAATCAAGTATTTATTTAAACTTTTTGTACACTTAAAAATGTGCATATAATTGAAATAGGATTGCATCACTTATCCTCCACCTTTCCCTCTTTCAGGCCCTCCCCACTGCTCTCTATCTAATTTCTCCCATATCTCCAGGCTCAGCTTGATAGCCTCTTTTCATTATATTGTTATATGCAGTTATATATAAATATATATAAATAAAGCAATATATAAATACAGCCTGCTGAGATTGTTTTTGTTGTTTGTATGTATATGGAAATTAAGTATCTTTAAGTGGTTAATAGCTCTCTTCCATATAAGAATTTTTTTCAAATACTTAATTAGAAGCAATTGCTAATATAACCAAAGATCACTTGAAACAAGAGTTTTCTTCTCATTGACAAAAATAAAGATAAAAGTTTAAAAACTTTTCGTAAGACAGGCTCAGAAAATCAAGCTATTTGTTGCCAAGCCTGAAGACTCCAGTTCTATTCCTCAGCCCACCCACACTGTGGAAAAAGAGAACTAACACTGGAAATTATCCTTTCTATCTTGTTATTATTTCCTGAGACAAAAATTTAGAACAGGCTCCCTTCCCTTAGAAATAAACAAATAATTAGGTAAATGTAATAAAACAATATAACATAAACAATTAAGAACAGGGAAAAAATCCTATAGTGAACACATTCATTCCTGTAGAAGATAAAATTGTTAATTCATTCACAGAAAGTAGCTCTGTTGTTAGATGTAGTATTAGCATCCAGCATTTGTACAGGTAATTATTCATCAATGACAGGCGGACATTTCCAAAGTCTAAAATAGTTAGTGCTTTATGTCCATAAAATTGTGACTGTCAGTGAGGACATGCTCAGTTTCCTTTACCCAGTCATAATTAATTCCATGATTGGGATTGTCAGGGTCAGTTGCTCCTGGCCTTACTTTCATCCTGGTGTTTATGTAGCATCAACCAAGGCCCCTGTGTGAGGACAAGTTCCAGGAAGAGTGACTCTTTATAGACACCATCCTAGAGACCTTCCAAAAGATTCTCAAAGGAACTGCTCAATTTCTTCTCATAAAACTTTTGTGTGCTAGAGGGAACATAGTCAACACCTTGATTTCAGGTGTGCAATGAAATGAGTATGGGCCAGGATCCTGGACAATTTGATGATATCGTGTTGGGGTTAGAGCCATCGGCCAAAACCAGGATCATAATCTTACAAATTAGCGTGAAATTTTACCCATAGTCCCCTCTTCTCATGATGTGAGGACAATAATGGCTGCCCTACAAATCTTATTTCTTGTTGCAAGATCAGTTTTAAAAAGACATGAGAACAAGATTTTATTTTATTTTATCCATTGAAAAGAATTATATGATGGAAAAAATTTAACCAAAGAGAAAAACATGTGAATTTGAAAATTACAAACATTTCTGACAGGAATTACAAACGTAAGAAAGAGGAGAACACAGGTGTTCAAAACTGGGACACTTAAGTTTGTAAAGATAAAAGTCATAGGATAGAGAGAGAGAACAAACACTATAGATTCAACATCATATCTGTCAAAACCTTATTTCTGAGAGAAAGTATCAACCCTAAACATTGAACTCAATATCAAATGACACTGTATACCAAGACAGTCTTGAGAAAAGAACAGACATTGAGACATACCAGAGAGCTACAGTGATCATAACAATGTGATGATGACATGAAGCCATAGTTGTGGATCCCAAGAGTACACCAGACAGCCAGTCAATAAATACTTCACACATGGTCCAATGACTTTTCACAAGGAGAGCAAGATGACCAATCCAGGAAAAGAATGTAACTCAACACATGATTCTCAGGAAACTAGACAGTCATTAGCCAAAGAAATGTACCGAATTTATTTGAAAGAGGTCAGAGTTTAAGTAGATGATGAATGGAATACTCAGGAGATGAGGGAGCATCTTCTGACACAGGATGTGTTGGCTATTTTATGACTAGGACACCAAAAGAAGTGGTCAATAAAGTGAATGTCACACTAACAATATTTAAAAATGTGTGGGGAAGGCCTTAACTGATGGAGCCAAATTGGCGAATAGCTCTCTGAAGAGGCATGCCGATCAGCACCCCCTCAAATAAAAGGTGGTCTCTCATATCCACACAGGATACTATTTCAGATGCATGAGGATCTATAATTTCCCCCGCCACACACACACACACACACACACACACACACACACACACACACACACACTAGGGAGCATGAGAATGACCAATATGTGTTGGGGAAGAAGCGGAGACACTGGAATACTATATTGGTATATGCAGTGGGGTAGAGTAGAGTGATTCCTCAAAAACTAAGTAAGCATCACCTCATGATAAACCAACACTGACTCAAAGATTCCTCAGCAATTGAAAGGGATATGTAAGCTGATATTAGTACATGATTGACAGCAACATTTTCCACGTAAGAAAAGAAAAAAAAACTTATAGACGATTATTAAAGCATCTCTCAAAAAAGGAATTGTACAGATAAACATTGTGCACGTGTGGACAAGTGTCTCTCAGCCTTGTGAAGAAGTTAGGCTTTTCACACAGTGCAACATCTTCAGCTCCATCCCAAGTGAAATGAGATGGACAATAAAGAAAAGGTATATGCTTCCACTTACTATCAAAGAGAGAATTTTATCACGATAAATATAATATCTGTGAGCAGGGAGGAAGCAAAGGAAGTGATTGTTCAGTTTTAATGATTTTGGGGTAGAGACAAACACTCAGAATTAGGTGATGGTGATGGTTTTATAGCATTGTGAGTATATGCCATGCTGTTGAATTAGAAAAAATTTTTAAAGAAATATGTATTATATATGATTATATATATATATATATATACATATGATTGAAATCTATAAATTACAATAGCTGGTTAGTAAGAATATTTATCATTTTAATTTGTGCCATTCATAATCTGTTATTTAGCAAAATAATAAGAAGTAACTAAGCATACTAATACAATCCCCACTTTCGAAATCAGAGGTTGATGACTGCCTAAAGGTCATATTGTAAGATGTGTGACAGGTGTGGGTCTTGTATTTTAATCCACAAACTCCATTGCCAAAAGCAAGTCATGATGGGATCTGTCAGATCTTCATATGTATAAATTACTGCATAAGAGAGAAAATAGTATGGTAATGGTAATACCAATTTCATGCCTCAGTTTAATTACAAGATCCTTTGATAATCAATAAACTCTTATTCATATACAGTGCAGATTTACTCCAGGCATTAGATTTCAATTCAGTAGCTAAAACAGAGATGACCAAACTTCTGTGTTTTGGTTCCACTTTTCTCGGTGGCAAGAGAAACCTCTTTGTTAGAAGTATTGGGGTCTCAGTAGATGCAGTACCACTGTGCCTCCAGAAGGTGAGAGAAAGAATCACACACCCAACTCCCTCCAACTACTTCTAGACCCATCCAAAGAGGCATCCTACAGGGGACACCCATATCAATTTTCAGACAAATTGGGGCCCACATTTCAATGTCTTTAAAATTTGTCTGTGGTGGTTAATTTTAACTGTAAACTTCACTAGAAGGAGGAAGCCTGAGAAACTAGTTATAGATCATCTATGTGTATACATGAGAGCTCTGTTCTAGAGAGTGATTTGAGCCATTGATGGAGACAGCTTGGAGTGGATTATGGAAAGCGCAGCCACACTGAAAGAAACTCCCAGGAGATGAGTCTTTCCTTAGTGCCTTTCTGTTATTGAGTTTGTCTTTTATCCACCAGGGTGTGCACTGCCGTGCCCAAAGATGCTCTGTCTCATTGTGACCTTCACCTAGGACTCTCTGCTCCAGGGTCTCCTCCCCCATGACTCCCTGTTCCACAGTTTACTTCCACGGGAGTCTTTGCCACGTTGTACATAGTGTCACTATGATGATTCTCCACTCACCTAATAACCACACACATAGACCCAGCTATAGAACACTGAACAACCTGAAACAAAATAAACCCCTACTCCCTTGAGTTCTTCTGCAAGGAAGTTTGGGAAAGATACTAAAGTTCTGACTAATGGCAAGCTTCATCAAAGCATATGGATATATTCCTGGGAAGCTTTTGTCTACTAGGCTGCATTTTCTAAAACCATGAGCAACCTTTCAAAGCAACATCTGCCCATGTGGAAATCTATTTTGTCATTGTACAATAAGAATTGTGACTTCTTGTCTCTTTTTGGAAACAGACGTATGCCATTTCTGCCTTGCAGATAGTTCCTATTTCCTGTGTCATTTGATATTCCCCTCTGTTCTCCAGTTAGGTGGCTCAGATCCTTAATTAAATGATTTATAGCCACAGAGGTATTTATAAGAGAAATAGCTGCATGTATAAGAAAATGGAGGAGAGCAGGGGATGGGGGGCATGGAATCTGCTTCAAAATAGATACAGAAACATTGCAGCAATCTTTTTTGAACCTTGTTGGAGTTTCAATCTCCCCTTTAAAAGTGGATTAACTAAAGTTGCCCAAAAAAAGCATATGCTTTTATATAATACATTCCAAATTGAGGGAGGCTGAAAGCAGAGTGAGAAGAATGTGCGCTGACTCCATCTGAGGGAGAGCTGACTGGCTCTGGCTTCTGAGAGGAACCCTTCTCTTTGGGTAGCTGAAGACAGTACTAGAGGCGCTATACCGGGCTTGTTGCTGGAGGTGTGGTATAGGAATGAAGGTGGGACCAGCAATGAAAGCCAGGCTTATTAAAGGATGGGTGAGTTAGGCTCAGTGGGCAATATAGAAACTTTCCAAACTGTGAGGCTTGTGATCTGTCAGGGTCTTGCTGATTCAGTGCTCACAGAAGGCTCTCTCCAGCAAAGGCTTGCTTGTAGTCAGATAGGTCAGAAGCTGGCAGCATTCTGCTCCCTGTTTGCACACTTAAGCCTCCAGCCCTCTACATTAAAATCAAGTTATTCCTTGTCACAGACCCTTCGGAGTTTATCAGGTAGAAGAGGGAGGACAAAGACTTCCACAGGATGCTGCAGGAACTTGGCTGCTCCACAGGGTGCATCCTAGCTTGCCAGTAACCCTGGGGGTGTCTGTCAAAGGTCTTGCATTTGGAGTGATGTTATTGTTTAGCAAATGCTGAGGGAGTAATTGTTTTACTCATATAGCAGAAACATAATGTAGTAATTCTTTCTAAACTGCTGCCTTGGGGTATGTGAGACACTCATTTCATCTTCCTGAAACTCGGTTGATTTGTTTATCAATAATATGCCTACCCTAGGTTCTTCACAAATGTGTTTGGATGGGAAAATAAAATATGCATGGGTATATGAAAATCACCTGATAAATTATGTATTGTCCTTCCTAGTGGACAGTGATAATATGAGTATCTAGGGATGACCTTGCAGATTCTTCACTCTACAACCCTTTGAATAAAGTGATTGCCTTCTCACTTACAGAAAGGAAATAAAGAGTATCTGAGAATTGCAGCAGCTGTGTGGGTTACTCAACTAGTTCTTGGTAGAAAAAGAAAGTGAAGCTCAGTTGTTTGTGTTTGTGACCCTCCTATGAGGTCGTCTGCCTTTAACAATGGAGTGACAAGACCTCACTTCTCTGTGCCATTTTGAATATATATCTGACTATCCTAATAGAGCGAATATCAAAATCTCTTCCTTGATCTATCTTTATGCCAATGTCAAATAAATTAGTGGACAGAAAGTAAAATTGGGTGACTGCAAGTTGGGGAACTTTCAGTTAGCTCTTGTATTTCTCCTTTGCTCTATGATTCAATGTAGTTGCATTAAATGTGTCATTAATTCCAGGAGGAGTTAGAGTTTAGAAGTCTAAGTTATATTCTGAAATTAAGTGCCAGATCCAAACTTTGCTCAAATTGTTCAGAAGATTTACACATCATCCACTTATGTGCAGGCTGGAAAGTGCTGTAAGGATAGAATGGCTACTTGTAGTTCTTCAGCGGTACTTTTTGTGTATGCAGTGCTGTGTGGACAGCAGGTCTTCAAGTCCTGTGACTTAGTGCACTGCAATCTTCTCTGCAATATGACTCTGATAAGCTCAGCCTTTCATGTACAGGCAGTCCTGTAAGATATAGTAGTCTCATTGCCTATACTCACTTTCTTTCATGAAATTTTATCATTAGTGATAGTTCCTATTTGCCTTTCCTGGAAAATGGCTTTACCTTGGCTTTCACTATTGTCAGGAAATAATTTCATTTCATAGTCTTCAGATTATTCTTCCTGATATCTGACCCACTGTATATATTGTGTGGAACTCTGAAGAATTCTTACCTGTGTCCCAAGAGATCTCTGGTGTTTCCACACTCTTTCTATGGTCTTTGTAAAAGTTCTGACTCATATATGCTTCTGCCCCAGTCATCTGATGGATGACTCATATATGGTCCTGTCCCAGTCATCTATCTGATGGATCAGAGAGCTTCTTTTTCAGCAGATAAAGTATTTACTTCATTTTGTAATCCACACATTGAAGGCAATTGAACAACAATGAGCAAATGGATATTATCTAAGAATGAGTTGGTCTAACATACATTATAGCTGAAGTGATAGTACAGCCAGAAGATAGTCTGTTTCTAAACAAGGATGTTCATGTAATGCAAAAGTGTACACCCCCAAAAAATAAATAAATAAATAGACCATATTACATATTCTGATTGTGTACAAAATCTATTACACAAAACTCTAGAAAAATAAGAGCATACCGTGGTGGTTCACTGAATGACATCCAAACAGATTCCATTGGAGAGATCCATGCAACTTGTTTTCTCTTCTCGATGGAATTGCACGTGTGGCCTTAAGTACCTCACTCTCACAATGACCTTACCTTTGAAAAGGACTTGGGGGAACTACTGACTCCTGCCTGCCCCGATCTCTGCACTTCTATGAATCCCTGGCAAAAAGAACATCATCTTTCCCTCGCAGTGGACATCTTCCTGATTTACTATATCTCTATATCGTGAGTCTCAGAGTTTACAACAGGTCTTAAAACACAATTTCAAGACATTCTGTGTCACTGGAGAACATGGCCTTTAGGGATTCAAACAGAAGTCAACTCATTGGTCTTTATTAGTACTTAGCATGAGCACTATGGTGTTTTAAGTATAGTGAACATTGCAAAAATAAGATAAAGCCAAGTCATAAAAGACTCTAAAATCAAACTGGGGCAGTAAAATTAAAAATCAGATGGGAAAGGAGGAAGAAGTTCTAGGACACTGAGCTTGCTTGACGGCTATAAAACACCCTGAAACACATGAGATGTTGCGACACTGAGGAAGCCCTGACAGTGATGTCATGAATTTAGCTGGGTCATTAAAGTCTAGCAGAAGTGATGATATGGGGAGAATTGGAAATAACAGGTGCCAGGCAAATCTGGACACTCTCAAGTGCACTGTGCGTTTAAAGGATGGAGAGAAGCAGACTCAGATCACAGTACGGAGGCAGCTCTTCCCAAAGCAAAAAAAAAATGGGGACAGAACCAGTGATTAGTCCTGTAGGTCTCTGGGAACTGCACAGAGTAGAGGTGATACTGCAGAGTCAAGCCAGGACTGTATGCAGAGGTGAGAGCTCTCCTTCAAGAGAAATGGGCTAAAGGAGTCTGAAGGTCAGAATGGCAGGCTTGCACCACCCTGAGTAGGGAAATCAACCGACAAATCAGACTACGTCCTCATTGAAGCAATACAAATCAGCCCTGCATTTCATTATCTAGCCAAATGCTTTGTCACTCTCATTAACTCCCCCACCCTCTGCCTGTGTCCACCTCTGCAAATCAATGAGCATAGAACTCCAACTCTGGTACAGCTGTCTCAATCCTAGAGTCAGTAAACCTCTGCGTCAATGCTATCCCATTACTCCTTGTTCCTCTGGCTGGTTTCCTAGTCTCAAACCAAGGACAATTCCTGGCTGCTTGCTTTGTTCTGGAAGACCTTTTCCTCAGCAAACAATACCTTATCCCTGGGAAGAGAATTATATGGGTGGATGTGTTCTGTTTCCTCCTTGCCCAAATTTTAGGCTTTTCTCTGAAAAATTGAAAATAAAGGAGACATTCATCTCCTCTATCTAGAGCTACAGTGATGTTTTAACCTACTGAAATTTAGATTTATCTAAATTAGATTCAGTTAAATTCTCTCCTCTGTCATTCCTGTTAGAAAACATGCAGGCTTGCTTTCTAGTTGATGAAAGAGCTGAGATTTGAAGTGTAACTCTTTATTCCCTCAGCTTCCATCCCCACTTCCTCTAAACATTTCACCCCTCCTCAATCTGACATGCTCACTAGTCCTCAACAGGGAGGTGTCCCAGCCTTGATACAGTAAACATGGAGAGAGGGGAGCAGCTTTGAGCTGAGATTAACGAGCTGCTTCCCTGGGACACCACGTAGGTTTAGCAGTGATTTTCCTCAAATGTGGTATGATCTGGAATTTGTAGAAGTTTATTCTTAGCTCTTTCCTTTGGCTTCTGCAACATGTTAACAGCTTGTGCATTTTGTAATGCCTTCTCTCATTGCCATGGTAACCATTAAAACTTAAGGTATATTTGACTGGAGAGCTGGCCCAGGTATTGGTTGCTGGCGTGCTGGAAGACAGTACAAATGAAACTACCCCAGGCAGCTGTTTGTTACAGGTATGTCTAGCTGAGGGTTGGTATGTCAAAGTTCTGAATACCAAAATATTGGGAAATGATTATTCATTTCAGAAAGACTAGACAGTAGAAAAACTTGGGTCAGCCCTCAAGTTGGATTATTTAATAAATTACAGGATTCTTCTTGAAAAGAATGAGTTATAAGAACATAGAAAAGGGTTATTAATTTTCTTTTAGACCCAAATGCTGCTTATCTATCCACATTTTTGTTTATTTTAAATGGTGGATGGCTGGCTATGCCAGGATGGAGTGGCAGCTGATTAGTATTATCAAATTTAGTTTAAGGTACACCTATTCAGTCACATATAATAAGCCCAAGGTTATACAAACAGGCTAAGGAGGCCAACAGGAACAGCAGAAGGGACGAGGAACAAGAGGGTGAAAAAGCTCTGCAAAGGTTGGTGACTGCTTGGGGGAGCTGATTTCTAGGCTGCTTCCATTTGACAGTTTCAGGGGAGCTTGTTCCTTTTCAGCATCCACGCTGTGCTAGAGTTTGTAGCAGAACCAGAAATCCATGGAGTGAAGTTTATATCTTAGTAAATGTGGACATGTCTGGAAATAGCATGTACAAAAATTAAATACAAATAAATAAACAATTCTAGTGCTAGAAAGGAGACTTGCTGTGAGTTTGATCACTATGAGTGTCCCTGACACAGGTCCAGAAGAGAACCGGCTGACTGTGCTGTCAACAGAAGGAAGCTACTTCTCAATTTGTTAATTTTTATATGACTCATAAGAATAACTAATGTAGTTGTTTAGTGGAGGACAGTGTGCATGATGGATATATAAACTGCTAAGTTCCAGGTGAAAAATGACGTTTTGTTGAAAATACTAAAATTCCTTAGAAGTAGACGCATCTTTCCATGTAGTTCAGACGCAGGTGGCAGCCACCCCCTGTCTAACGTGAAGATCACAGGTTTGCATGGGCCCTATGACAGGGTTTGATGTAATGACACATTTAAGGAGCCGGTACCTGACATGGTAAGAGCAGCACAGAAACCACAGAATCTTGTTTCTTAATGAGGGGTTTCAGACACACTGTTTTCTCCCCTCCTCACCCTTTCAGGAAAAATTGTTAAATCCAGAGTCCTGGTTCCAAGACAAAAATCGAAGACACACTCAAGCATCCCTCCAGGAACACTGACTGGAGGAGGCTCCCCTCCACCATTGCCTTTCATAGGGCTGGCCTCCCGGTCCGGTCCATGCATTTCCATTCTCAGGTGCTGGCAGGTTTTACCTTAATCAGAATTCTTACTCATGGGAGACACTGAGACGCAGCGTTGTGTAAATGTCTGCCTTGATTCTGAAACTGGCAGAGCAGCCCTTTTCCTGTCACTTCTAGCAGGATGAGGAGTGATTTCAGCGAAGTCCAAGATTCCCTAACTGACCAAGGCATTTCTGGCTTTGAGGGCTCTCCCTGGCCAATACTCAAAGCAGCAGAGCTGTAATTAAACTCAGCCAGCCAACAGAAAGTGTCTACTCACCAATGAGAAGTTTGTTAAGGGAGTGCTGATAACATAACATCTGGGAAGATGCAAAACAAGGGTTGTAGGACTGAAAGGGCAAGGAGCAGGTGACTGCAGGTACAATTCTGACATCCTCTTCTACAGAGTGGGCCTGGCAGCTATCCCTGCCTCTGCTATAAACACCAGGACCAAGAATATAGGCACACAACATACACTTAGACACACGCAGCACATCAAGTACACATCTAGACACACACACACAGCAGACACATGGACATGCACTATATACAAGGACACACCAAGATACATACACACAGCATAAACCTAGACACACTATACACAGCACATGCCTGCACACACAGAGAGTGCACTTAGATGCACACACTTCACAAAAAGAACACACATAGATGTACACATGCACACAGCAAACACCTAGACACACACTACACAAACAGTACAAACCTATACACGCAGCATATACTTCTAGACACACACTATGCACACAGAGCACACACTTTGATGAACACAGTATACATAAACACACACACACACATATTATATATATCACATCACACATCCTTAGACACATATGCCACACTACACATAGCACACACCTAGACAGACACACCACACATACAGAACACATATTAAGACACACACACACTCTACTATAAACAATCACCTCATACCTAGAAACTCACACAGAACACTACACACACAGAGCAGACATGTATATACACATATATCACATTATACACACATCCATACCGAAGCACACAACACATACCTAGACACACATATACCACGGTACAAAATAATACACATAGCACACATATATCATACACAGAACACAACACATCATACAACATCCAAACTACACATTGCACTACATACTCTACACAACACTGCATACAACACACCCAACACATGTATATACATCATATATATCCAGATATACATACATTCCATATATACATTCCACTCCACATATAGCACATAACCACATATATTATGCACCTCAATGCACAGGAAAACTCAACACACATACACACACACACACACACACACACACATACATACACACACACACATTCACACTAAACTGACAGTCACATAATGCACATCCTTCTTTCCTTTTTCTTTGCTCTCTGGAGCATGGGAATCCACTCATTTATTTCTCATTCCAGTGTTTATGTTCATGATGTTACCACCACCATTATAATCTTACCAAGTTAGACTCAAAGTGTCATCTGCCTCTAATCTCAGAGGGAGAAGTCTATCATCAGTCAGAAGCAGTTTGTGTCACTGGATGGAAATGCACACAGATCTCACAAAGTCTGAGGACACCTGTGACTTCAGGAGTGAGAGAAACCTCTGCAGAGTGGGCACAGACTTGATAGCAGGAAACAGGACAATGTTTAAACATATGGAGAGCTTCACTTCCATGCTGGATTTCAGTGACACCACCCAGTAGTGAAAGGAGCTAAGTTTTTGGTTCTTAGTTTCTTTATCTGCTTCAAAAGTGACTGAACCAGATACCTCTCATGTCCATTCTCTGGGGCTTTCTCCAGTTATTTGTCCTCCCTTGCAGATAGTTATTAATAGATATAAGAAAAAGGAAAAATTGCAATTCCCATCTCATACCTAAAAATACTGGTATGAGTAGCCAAATCAGAGAGAATTTCAGTAGTGTTATTGTCAGCAAAGTTGTGCTTTAGGCACAATTGTAAGATGGTTCCCATATTCCTACCTCTAGGGAGCATACTCCTCTCTCCCTTGGAAATGTGAAGAAACTGAAGGTGTGTCACTTCTACTTGTACTTCTCACTTGTAGAAGAACATGTCACAGAATGCCAGAGAAACACTCCTGTGTTTCTCATGCATAGGCCATGAATTGTGGGTGACTTTCAAGGAACTGACTGTGATCTCTGGGTAATACACAGCTAGGAAAACAGTGGGGCCCTCTGTCTCATCACTGCAGGGCAGGAGAACCTACCAGTAACCAGGAAAGTTGGAAGAGGATTTATCTCCTCAAATAAGAATTGTATCCCCAGCTGACAACTAGATTAGCACCTTACAAGACCACAAGCAGGGACTTCAGCTAACCTGTGCCAAGATGGTTCCAAATAATGCAGGGACACTGGATGTGTGCTACTTTAAACTATTGGGTTTATAGTGTGCATTACACATTAAGGGTAAACAATATGTCACCCTTTCTAGAACACTTTGTTCATATAATCAAATGTGACTAACAAAGGTAGAGACTGCCCACTCACAAATTACACAAATATTTAAAACAAAAGGAATCTGAAGACCCAGTTCACTAGCTGAGTGTCATCTCCCATGGTCCATTGGTCCATTAAGAACTCACCTAAGACCTGGGCATCATATCAAGGTTCATCTCCATGCACTCCAACTCCCTGAGTGCAAAGACCTAGCTGTTAGGATAAGGGCATGTTTCATGCTTGTGTTATTTGGTAATGAGTCACATCAGATGTTTTAGGGGTAGGTGTTAAATCTCTTATAATGGATATAACTATGGAAGACTGCTGGTGGGGACATTTCCTCCTGACCTCAGCTGGTGATCACATTGTGCCCTGAAGCATAAGAACAGATAGGCCCTATAATTTTATCCAAGCTAACAGAACAGCAGCTGCTGTCCTTGAAGCTTGGTATCTGATTAAATCCCCAAATTAGACATTGCCTTTTGTAACCTGAATTCTGGCATGGTAGTAAAGTCTGACAGTATAAGCTCCTCATTCCCCTTCTCGTATCATAGAGGTTTCTTCAGTAACACACAGACCATTTTAGTCCCACACAGGTTACTCAGGCACTTTATTAGAATTTGAGAATTTTGTAGTATTTCCCAAAATAAGAATTCAGTCTTCCTATTATAAAGAAGGGGAGACAGAGGCTAATTCACCTGCAATTGTATGACCATCTCCAGGGACACTTCTCACAGACTGCCATGAAAATAAACCAGAGTTTACTACTTCAAATCATTGCCAAGCCTGAACCATTTCAGACAAAAGCAAATGCCATCCACTACCATCTCCACCAAGAACCCAAGAAAACCTGCCAGCACTTCTGTTCTTGCATAAAGAAAAGCACATTACAATCAGGTTAGATAAAGCCTTCCGGAAAGTGGTTTGGAATTCTGCTTCTTGGAAAATGTTTTATTATTTACTACTTTGTTTCTTCAAGATCGTCTTCCTTCTTCCTTCAGGAAAAGTGCTGTTTGTCTCCAGTGTCCAGAGTGAAAGCCTTCAACTGCAGACTGCTGCAATTTCTACCCTAATAGTCAACTAGCAATTAGAACTGTTTGTTACAGTGACAGCCAAAGAAGCATTTCAAGCAACAAGGCAAAAGCAGAGGAGCCAGAACAAGCGCCTGCTCATTTGAAGGGGACTATCGCCACACAGCAGCAAGTCCTGGCATAGCAGGCAACTTGGGGAGCATGGCTGCAAGGATTCAGCTTTTATATACATGTTGCTGCAACTTTTGAGAAAGATCAAGTCTTTATTTTGCTGGAAGCAAAGAAAATAGGAATTGTTTTGGTGTTTAGAAAGAGTTATTCTACATTCTAACTCAATATCCTAATACTCTGATATAAGATATGATGGAATAAATTGGGAACTTTAATTGTTAATTATGGATTAGAGACAGTGTTGCAGGGCTCAGGAAACATCTCACAATAAGAACCTTGCAATGGAGTCCTGTTTACTTTACAAAAGGGGGGGGGGATATTTGAAATAGTATATCTGGTATCTTCATCTGTTATGTGTTCTTCAAGTATTCTGTAAATTATGTGTGAGTTTAATTGACAGCTTGGGGGGAAACGTTATGTTTGGTGCCATGATTTTCTCCCTGTTTTTTTTCTTGTCCCCCCCCCCAAGTATTCTAATCTACACTTTTCAAAATTATAATTGAATTCTGTTCTTGATTTAAGCAATTAAAAGGGAAAAAGACTTCACCCCTGGACTTGTAAGTTGTCTTTGGAAGCTATCTCTTCATTTCAAATAAACCAAGAATCCTACTTCTTTTCCTCAAAGAAACCATCACCAAAGCTTTGAATACTGCAGGGTATTTGATGTTCCCAAAGAGATGTAGTTTTCCTCCTTTGTTCAAAGCTATTATTAAGCAGAGATACAATAAATAGCCGAATGCAAGTAATTCTAAGACATTGAGTAAGCATCTTGCTAGATACTTTGTGTGCACACATTTGAATGTATTATGCTTTCTATTCTCTAATGAGAAGCATCAGGTTACCAAGCAGAACTGTGGATAGGCATCTTTAGGAGGTAGCTGGCACAGCCTGGGTGGGTTTGCACAGGTTGTTAGGCATGTCTCGGCACCGCTTCCAGTGCCTTCTCAGAAGCAAACACTCCAAATGCAGGAAAAAAAAAATGTTGCTGCTTTTTCTCTTTTGTTTTAGTATGGATAGGGACTCCACCCCCCTTTATTTATTTTGCAAGTAGGCAACCGCTCTGCAGCAGCTCTTTCCAGAGTCAGAGGTGAAGCCACGCTTGACTGGAGACATCTAAGATCAATTTGTTGCCTCATACTTCAACATTAAATGCAGCTTGAAATATAATTGTTAGTCCATGCACTCTCAGCTCTTAGGAAGTGTTCCAGCACCTCAGAACAGAAAGTGTGGATATTGATGATAAGCCAAGACGTGTACCCTAAACCACAGCTAACCAGAATTTTCAGGTTCAGGGATACATATAGCTCTAAAGAACAAGATGGGGAGAAGGGAGAACAAAAGGCAGAAGGAAAACACACAAAAAGACAGGGCTTTGTGACTCTAAACCCTGGTGAGTGGAAAGCACACAGTCACATTTGGAAATTTGCAAATAAAATATATTACATGTAAATCATTTTTCTTTATTTTTGCCACTATTGAAAAAGTGTCACATCCCCTCTTTCCTTAGACAGCTTCACAAACCCTGATTTGGAGGAGGACCACTCAGTCTAGTGACTTCTGGTTTCTATTTTGAGGAATGCTTGCTCACTAGCAGCCTTGTCTGGGAGGGAGCAGTGGGTGAGTCAGCACTGGGAACTGAATGACTAAGTCTTCTCACACCCCTTTGGAATCAAGCTCTCAGATTCTGCCTGTCCACTCTGATTAAATTCTCTGAAGAATTAAAAAAAAAAAAAGTAAACATAAATCACAGTGGCTCCATACCTTGTGAAGGAACATGGAATCCAGAGCTTATAAAGCTGATCCTATGGTAGGTCATTCTGTGAGAATCCGAAGTCACAATGTTTCCTTGGGTGGAGAAGAGAAGATACTGTTACATTAAATATGGCAGTTCCATGATAACATGATCGTCTTTAGACATATAGGAGAATTACTTATTTATAATCTACCTATCTCCAGAGTGGCAAAGACCTCCAATGACAAAACACACAAGACAAAAGAATATTGACTTTTCTTGTTAATAGAAGTGTTTTCTAGCTGACTGGCAACACAGAGTCCTGGATACCAGGAAGGTAGGGTATATGAACCTGCTTCATCAACATGTTACTTTGTGACTTCAGACAATTTGCAGCCCCCACCACACTGTGATTTGACATTAGTTCAAGGGACACAATTCTGTTTCTAGTAAGGGATTTATAGGATAAGGTTTTCATTGCCACAGATTCCTATTCAAAATACCCATCTGTGAAAGTTCATTCAACAGCACGCAAATATCCTTAGAATCTCTCTGTACTTTCTAAGTCCCTCATTATGTACATGTTGGTGACACACAGCCATGGAATGGAAAGTTTGAGCATAAGAATCTTCTTACATCTCATACCTTTCAATAACGCTTAGTTTCCAGGAGAGTAAGGGTCTTCGGCCAGCACTGGGTCCTGTCCTGTGTACTTTTACTTCCGTCTTGCTGGCTTTCCATGAAAGTAAAAAAAAAAAAAAAATCAAGCGTGATCTCCCGTGACCCAGTTAATGAGTAAGCAACATGAAATGAAAAGCTGAATTACCAGAGACACAAGAAAACCTAGAAGCCAAAACTACTTTAAAAAATATTTGCCAGGTTTATGAAGCACAAGGACTTGGGGAATCTATGCCAGCATGTGCAACACGACAACAACCAGTCTTCACAAACCCAGGTTGAAATGGAGCCTTACACAGAGCACTTGCTTGGGTGCCTAGAATCCATAAAGCTGTAGACTCAATCCCATAAGAAAAACAAATGAAATTGAAAGCCTTGGACAACTAGACAACTTCACCAAGAAACTGAAAGAAAGAAATGAATGAAATGACCGCTTCTATGTGTGGTAGAGGAGAAGGATTTTGAAGAACGCAGACAGAGACATCTGGAAGGGTCCAGACTGAACTGGCCATGAGAGTGTGTGTATGTACCAGAAGCCAAGAGGCCAGGAGTAAGCCAGGAGACCAAGAGACCTACTTGCCAAAATGACTGGTTTATATAGGGAAGAGAAGCTAGGGTAAGGAGCCTAGCCCAGTCTCTGGGCTGGGGAAGTTGGAGTAGGGATTGGTGTGAGATGTGCTGGGAGGAGACCCAGGTACTGAGTGATGCTGAGGGAGCTGGCCTGTGTCCTCTTTGATATGTTAATAGCCACCTCAGCCATTTGTTCTGAGGTTTCTTTGAAACCTAGCAGAAATAAAATAATATTTTCTGAGTGAAAAGAAGAATAAAATGAATTGAGTCACTTCTGCAAGGGCATAGACAAAATTCAAACAAGGCAAACTTAAGATAATAACCCCAGCACTGCCCATTTGGCCTTAGGAGTCGACAGGGCAGCTGGGAATCCTGTCTGCTCCTGTCTCCTTTCAATTCCTTTGTTCCTTCTCTCCCCACCCACTTCTTTCCTCCTTCCTTTGGTTCTCTTCTTTCCTATTCTCTTCATTTTAATGAAATCAAAATAATCTATGCCTTCTTTGTTACTGCAAATCCCAGATCCTTCTCCTTGAAAACAAGAGTACAGAGAAAACAGCCCCATGTGGGAGTCAGAGAACTGAGATATCCCAAACTCCCCCACTTCTGTGCTCTCTGCAGCACGTGGGTGTGCAGATCTATCCTCTGCAGGACACATCTACAATAATCTACAGTTTCTCACCTTATGCTACCATGAGTAAACAGAACAGAGGATGGCCATGAGGCAGGAACCAGGAGAGAAAAGCCAAGGCTGACTGCACCTCCCCAGGCTTGGTCAGAACTAACAGGAAACAGGAGGCATGGATCACTGGGAAATTTGTTCCTGTAGGAGAGAAAGAAATACTAAAAAGGGGAAAGAAAGGAGTCAGGGAGATTATGTCACCTGTACCTTCTAATTCAGCTCTTCTTTCCTTTTGTAGGCCTTCCCATGATAGGCCTGGTGCTGATCACACTCTTCAGATGGCTGGATCCCTCAAAAATGCACTTGCTGTTGATCCCAGGTGAATGCAGGGTTGTAAGCTTGCTGTGCTTTATACGTTATGATAATACTATGCTTGTGAACTGTACTTGGAGTTAGTGTTCACATACACACAAACACACATGTGTACAATTGACTGTGCACCAAAAACACATACACATCTCGACTGATATTGATGATAAAGATTAAGGCAATCTGTACCCATTGTTTAAGCAGCTTCCATCTTAAACCTCTCCAGGTAAAGAAACTTCATGGTAGAAGACAACTAAGGGGATCATAGCAACACAACTAGTAATAAGTGGAAGGGCTTATGTTCAGTCTTTTGATCCCATATTCTATTTGTTCTAACACATCTGTCTGCCTTTGATATCATCTTACCTGGTTATCAAGGACCTAGTTCAAATCTTTATTTCCTTATGATGTCTTTCTGAATGCATCAATTTATACAATTCTCTTCTTTGAAGTATGTGATGATATTAATGATGATTTTGCACGTGAAAGATTTTGAAAGTCTGTTTCAGTGTACAACGTGGTGATGTATAATTAATTATAAAATTTTACGTTAAAGTATTTATTACTAACAATGGAACTGTATTTTTTTTAGTTAATTCGAATTATTATATTTCTGAAAGTGTGTTGTAAACTTTGGAAGGCAGAAGGTATCTTCCACATTCTCGCTTTGTTCTTGCAGCATCCAAGTGATCTTTATTCCCACTGAGCCTAGCTACATAGTACCTGAGCAATCAAAGCCAGCTATGAGTCACAGTAAGTTAAATACAAGTGAGTCATTAGTTGTATCCTTGCCTGCTGTCTGTTGTTGCTTTTGTGGCTACTGAGTTTCAATTCAGAATATTTCTGCTTCTCAAATGCTTAGGAAATGCCAAGTCTTTTCAATTTCCAGAATTCTCAATCTTCATTTGTGCCAGGTTTTAGAGAGGCCAAGGAAGCCTAATGTGGAGAATAATTTTTAAATCTATTTGTTCCGTATTGCTAATGTTGCATGTTGAGCCAAAACATAAGCAACATTCCGCCAGCCATATTGTAATAGATGATAAAACTGAGAATTACATTAACAACATAATCTAATAGGTGTATCTGAGAAAGTATGAATGCACATGGTCATTTTCTAAAATATGCACTTGAAATGCCTCCCACTTGGACAGGCATGGAAATGGGGAAGGAGGGGGAAATAATCCATCCCAAAGGAGCAACTGGGATCCTGTCCCAGCAGTCATCACCCTTCTGGTACCCTGATGCATTCAGGAAGCACAGACTGCAATCTGGGGAGAGTTCATTTCAAGTTATCATCTGAGCCTAAACCAAGGTTACACTTCAGTGAGAGTACAGAATTCCTCCTGAAAAGACTTACATTCTGCTAAGGCAATGGTTCTGTCTTTTGTTATAAATAGATGGAACATTTTTAAGAAACATTCTTAGCCTTATATGAGAAGTTAATGATAGAACCTATTTCTAATATTTTAAAAAAAAAAAAGAGTTTTAACTACTTGATGTACTTCCCTACGAGAAAACAAGATTAAGAGCAATCTCCAGATTTTTCTCCCACAGCTATATCCTTATCTTCACAGGCATGGCAGAATGGGTAAGAACTCATCTCATCATTGGCTCTGGATCTTTGCATTACCATGTGATCAATACTGTGGGATACGATCAAAGGAAAGTGACAAGGTTGCCTCTAGAGCCAAGACTGCATGAGTGGGTTTCAGGAGTAGAACTGATGTGGGGGAGGGGAACATTGAGCACTTAGGTGAATATTAGGGGACATCATACTTCATATTTATAGATTTCTACCCTTCACTCTCCCATGTCTTTTCTGAGTCCATACTAATTAGTATTTTCCTGAAAGGTAGGGAAGAGAAGCTATAGGAAAGCATGTGTCTACACTGAGGAGATATTTTGACCTTATATTCCAGACTAAAGAGGTATCTTTGTGAAGGGGTTGCACATGGAAATATAAAGGCTCATTATCATGCATTCTGGAACCAGACTAGAAGCTCCTAACATCCTCAGGTAGGATAGTCAAATGGAGGAGAACAACAGTTACATAAGGAAAGTAAATACATTTACACAAGCAATTGCATTGGTCTTTAAAAGTTAAAATCAGAAGACAAACTGAAAATCTTTAACAAAGGAATAGATTTCTTACAAAGTACAAGAGGATTACAGGAGACTAGTCAAAGCACACACCACATCTAAGCCTCCAAGAAGGCTCAGAAGCTGTATGTGCTAGTTTACACTCCAATGCTGTGATGAAACACAGACCAAAGCAACTTGGGGAGGAAAGGATTTATCTGGTTTGTAGTTTACAATATCAGGGCAGGAACTCAAGGAAGGAATGTGGAAATAGGAACTTAAGAAGAGACCATGGAGGAATGCTGTTGGCTGGTTCAAGTTTGGTTATCTTTCTTATACAGCCCGAGCCCATTTGCCCATTACAGGGCTGTTCCCTGTAATAACAGTTGTCGACAAAGAACATACTCTAAAGACACATCCACAGGCCAATATGATGGACACAACTCCTCAGGAGAGGTTTCCTCCTACCAAGTGTTTCCCACTGACAACCAATGCTAACTATGACACTGACACCATCAGAATTGAAACTGTATAAAATAAGTTATGTGAGTCCTGGGCTTGAGGACAATCAAATCACACAAGAGAATCATGGAAAAGTGAAAGAAATGGGGCATATGTGAGTGATGTTACTAGAAATTATCTCTTGAGGTAAACACAATTAGCTGACACAAGACTAGGGTTGAGATGAGAGGAGATAAGCTCAATGTCCCAATACCTAAGCATTCTCATTTGGAATGGAGAATTCTGAGAAGTGAAGGAAACATCTACAGGTATCATCAATGGACAAAAATGTTATAAATATTGAATCACATGAAAATATGTGACGGCTGAATATAAAAACTTTGGTAATTTTAAAAGTAAATTTAAAAACAATATCGATAACAAGTTCTACAACTAATATCCAAAGACACTGAAATACATTTTTTAAAACTTAGTTGTGAACTAAGTATTTATTCTCAATCTTGAATAAAGATGTAATTTTGTTCAATGTCTTGATTCATGCCTTTGGTGGTAATGTCTTTATCGATATTAGAAAAACTTTAAGGTAATTTAGACTATTATATTAATCCACAGGAAATTATCCACTTTCAACTTGTTTAATATAAAAAAGTGAGCCAAACAAGAAACCAAATAAACAAAATAAATAAGTAAACAAAAAGACAAAGAAAGTTGCCCATAGTTCAATCCAAAACTTTTACCAAGCTAAGTATCTTCTCCTGGAAACCAGTGAATTACAACACAAGAAATAGAAATTTCACACACAGCTCCAAGTCTTTATATTAATAGAATATGATTGGTTTTAAACCAAAGGTAATTTTTTCACTGATATCACCTGATTTTCTGACACATTACAAAATCAAGTATCTCATTTACAATGGCCAACACATGGAGATACAAATGTATCGAACGATGTGGAGAGTCCAGCTAATTTTTTAAAAATTAACACTGACTAGGATGGTGTCGACCAAATGTGTTTCCTTAACAGAATTCTGTGTTTGTTAGGAGATAAGCCTTAAAGGCTTAGAACAAGTTAATTCTCTCTGTGCTCAGCATTCTCTCACATATCATAAGATTCCATATCAGAGGAAAAGTTCATAAATCTTTCAAATTCTATATCTAGCCAAGAAATATCTATGTGTGAAGACCATCCCACCTTCTTAATTACAAGAGTTTGAAATAATATGAACCTCAGATTCCTTCTGAAGCAAACTTATCAAATTGTAATTTTGAAGAAAAAAAAGTACTCAGAACAATACTGAAGAATGTGGGTATGATTCACTTCAATCAAGAACAGAATTATTGTTAGAAATTATGGGTATCCAAACATCACTAAGTGATTAAAAACACTAGTGTAAAATTTTCAAAGGTCTACTTTTAGTTCCTCTTACTACTTCCCACATCAGTGGCTCTGAAAACATTAACAAACAAAAGGCCTGTAGCAGTTCTCATATAGAAGATTAGTTAATATCTCAAACTGCTCCATATGTTTACATGGAGATAAGACACATCAGCTCCTCTGTAGAGTTAAAGCAGGCCATCAATATAAGGGTACCATGATCAGTTATAAATCAGTGTGCTAAGCCCTGTGCTTTAGTCTCAGCACTTAGTGGGCTTGAGAATTGGGGGTCACTGTGAATTCAAGGCTGAGCTGAGCTAAATCTCAGGGACTGTTTGTTTGCCTACATTTATTATGTTTTTCTACAAAACAAAAACCTAAGGACTCTGAAACTGAAAAATTGACTGTGGGATCTTCTATAATTTCTACATGGAATATTTTTCTCACTTATGCTAAGCTACAGCCCTTTCTGTAATGGGTCCATATTACTTGTAATTTATCTCTATGCTAGCTAAATAAATGACAATAACTATAAAATTAACCTGAAAAATCAATTTAAAATGGAAACAAAGACCATTTATGATAAAGACTTGTGCCCAAATCATGAATCCTCCTATTTAGAGTTGTCTTCAGTGAATTGTTTAAATATTTAAAGTTCTAGATTATTGAATGGAAATATAGAAGATAAAGTAGAGGAAATATTTTTTTTCTCTTTATACTTTTACTTTATTATTAGTGTGTGTCACAGAAGATAAGATTTAAGAAGTTAAATTTTGGGAGGTGTGCTGTGGAATAATCATGCTGTATATTGTGACTATGTGTTACTCTCATTGGTTAATAAAAAAACTGACAGACTGGTAGCTGGCCAGGAAGTTAGGTGGCAGGAAGTTAGGTGGCAGGAAGTTAGGTGGCAGGAAGTTAGGTGGCAGGAAGTTAGGTGGCAGGAAGTTAGGTGGCAGGAAGTTAGGTGGCAGGAAGTTAGGTGGCAGGAAGTTAGGTGGCAGGAAGTTAGGTGGGAAAGAGAAACAGAAAATGATGAGAAGAAGGCCGGTGTTAGGAGAGACACCAGCCAGCCACTGAGCAAGTAGGAGATTTAAAAGCAATGTAACAAGCAACAAGCTACATGGCAAAGCATAAAATAAAATATAGTTTAATTTCAATGTAAGAGTTGACTATTAACAAGCCTGAACTACCAACCAATAATTTATAAGTAATTTTAAGCTTCTGACTGATTATTTGAAACCAGGTGGTCGGGACAGAAAAACTCCACTTATGAAGTTGGTTCTCTGTTTCCACTGTAGATTCCAGGAACTGAATTCTGTCACTAGGTTTGCATGCTGAGATATCTTAGCAGCCCCCATCAAAAGCAAACAAAACTTTTTTTCCAAAGAAATATTAAATATCATAAAATTTATTAAGCAACTGTATAAACAGCTATCATGAGAGTATGTCCTTTTTATTTGGCTGGTATTATTTACATCAATCTAATGATATGAGGTAGTCTTACTTAGCCCTTGACCTGTGCAGACAGCATATCACCACATGTGGTAGCTTGGAGACTATGAAGCATTCTATTGTCAATTTGTATCCAATCAATTAGGCATTATTGCCAGCGGTGAGGTTCAGAAGATAGACAGAGTTGAAATAGAATGCACTCAACACTTGGATGTGTGGATTAAAGAATTACTAGAGTTAACTGAAGAACTTGTGTTCACATCCACAACAAACAAGCATGATGGACCAGCTACATTTCCTAGAAAGCCCAATAACTTTAAGAAAAAGTATCCAGGTTGAAGAGAGAGGGCAACATCTGCAGATTATATCTCAATATCTACTGAATTATACAAAGTGAACTCCAAGCATCTAGTCAATTGAAAGATTATATTCTCAACTTCTTATCTCTCTTAAAAGTCCCCAGGAACATGTATTGATTGGTGTATATTGAGCAATCATCTCATATGGTATTGTTTTGTTCGTGATGGCGATAATGCCAGCAGAGCATCCTGGCTATAGTTTTGATTGTAGTAATAAAACATCATAGCCAAAAGCAATTTAGGAAGGAAACCACTTCAGCTAGAAACTCTCAGGTCACTCACCACCACTTAGGAGAGCCAGAATGTGAACCTGGAAGCATAAGCTAAAGAACTCACTGAGAAATTCTGCCTACTGACTTGTTCCTCATGGCTTGCTCAGCCTACTTTCTTACATACCCCAGGACCACCTCTCCATGGGATGGCAACACCCACAGTGAGCTTGACCCACCCAGACCAAATCATTAATCAAGAAAATGACTGACAGTCTTGCCTACAAGCTAATCTCATGGAGTCATTACTCTCAACTGAGAGGCCTTCTACCCGAACGTCAGTTTGTATCAACTTGACAAAAACAGCAACAACCAACACACAGGGGTTCTATGTCAGTATGTCACTAGTGTGAAAGAGTGTGTAAGGATGGTGTCCTAGTTCACTTTAATTGTCAACTTACCCAGCTTAAAATCAAGTGAGAAGGGCACTTTCATTTGAGGAATTGCTCAGATCAGATTGGCCTGTGAATGTGTCCTTAGGGGATTCTCTAGATTGTCACTTAGTTTAGAAGGGTCTAGCCCACTGGCAGTGGCATCCTTCTATGGGCAGGTGGCTCTGGTTATGTAAGAAAGCTAGGTAAGCATGATCCTGAGAACAAGCTAGCAAGCAGAATTCCTCCATGGTTTCTGTTTCAAGTTCCTGCTCAAGTTAATGTTCCAACTTCCCCCAGAATGCACTGTAATCTGTAAACTGAAATAAACTCTTCCCTACACTAAGTTGCTTTAGTCAGAATTTATTATTACAGCTACAGAGATGAAACTAGAATAAATGGGAATAGAGTGACCTTGGGGAAGACGAGCATGTGACCTTAAAGATCTGTAAAGGTCAGGTTGATAAATTCAATGGGTAGGATGATAATGCCTTATTTTGAACACGCACAGGAGTCAAAATGAATAGATTGAAAAGCAGCACTTCTCCCCCCAGCTGTGCAGGGATCAGCAAGACCATTATCAAGACGCTTACTCTCTGTGAAATGGTTTGTGTTGAAATTATTTTTTTAAGGGCATCATTTCTCTTGGCAAAACTTCATTACTAATTTGCCAATTGAATATCCCATAAGATATTGAAAGGCGTTAGTGAATGCAGAGTGAGTATTTTGATTTAAATAACATGTGCATCCCCATTGTTCAATAATAATAGGATGGATAACATCTCCTTTAGATTTTCAAATGTAATTTATGGTGATAAGACTGTTAGACAGCAGATGGATGAGATAATGGGTGATGCACAAACTGCTGGAACTCAGGTAATGATTGTGACATATTTTGCATAAGGTTATGATAATCTGAAAACAAAGTAATACTTCTTTAAAGAAACAGCCAAGGAAAGTGATTAATGAAACTCTGGTACAAGAGGTGGTCTGAGTCGTATACTGCAAGACTTCTGGTTTAGTTTGGAAAATTTCCTTCCTAACAAGTGCATCTTGGCAAGTCCACATGGAAGCAGGGATATGAGGCTGGAGCATTTCAGGACTTAACATTGAACAACCATGAAAAACCATATGTACCAAAGTAGACAAATAACTCCTGGTTTATTCATTGGCTCATTTGTGCTATTCCTTTAAGTAAAGTCGAGTCAGATATTTATGATATCCTGAAGTTTTCTTCCTTTGTGAGGTCTTCTGTAACTAGAAATTTTGCATATTTACCTGATAAACATTTTGTTTCTGTGGATTTAGTTCGCTTCTTTCATTGTTCTATCAGGATGAACTCTAGCTGATTCTTCCCCTTTTAACTACCTGAAGAGGTCATAGGCTAAACTCTGGAAGACTTTACAAGATCCTGTATACAGCAGATGCCATGAGCATATAACTGGAGTTCTCTATAAGCTTGGGGCATGCTTTGGTGCCTGTCTGTGAGCAGAGGCCATTACAAAGTGATCCAGTTCATATCTGAGAAGGCAAATGCTCTGCCATAAGGCCAAGGAGAAGAGATATTACCTCAGATAGATAATGTTGGAAATGTTATTTACATAGCCAAGAACCAAATGTTACAAAGATATGACTGAGTAAAGAAAACTTCAAGCTATGTGTACTCAAAGTGAAGGCTCATAAAGGATATCCAGGAACTGACATCAACAGTGAAGTCAGAGAAGGACTTGATAGCACTTGAACTAGTGAATTCTGAACTTGGAGCCAGGTCCCCAAAGCCAAGCAAAAACATTAAACAGACATCTAGGGAATAGCACTGTGTAGAGAAACATTGGTTAGAAAGTAAGTGGTATCTATTTATATTTTCTCTCTGCTTTGCATGTGAGAATAGAGGTATTGAGTGAAAAGGGAATATGAGTGCTAAATCCTGCAATTTCGAAGGAGGCCTTGAGTCTGTATGTGAGTGCCTCCCTAGCATGGGCAGACTAACACCACATCATTACTTTCCCCCTTATAGAGACATAGAGAAGGATCTTGCTGTACTCAGGCAAGTAGAGTCACATGACAAATACTTCACTGGCCTCTGCTATGCTCTCTTGAGGTTGTAATCCAAGGCTCAGAATTCCATGGACTCTTCTTGTTTCCTTGAATAGGAAAGAAGTGTTTATACCCATTGACCAAAAATCTCTTGACCATGGGTCTTGGAGGACAGACAAGGTTCTAGATATGTCTCACACAGGAATGTTCTCCTAAAAGCTACTGTCACTACAATATTCAACATGCGTTTTCAGTAGTGAGCAGGGTAAGAGCACCATTCATGAGTAGAAAGAATAAGGATAGTTTAGGAATCTAACATCACTGATAACCTTGTGTCCATGGAAATACTTGGTTTCCATTCCAAATATGTAACTCCAAAGAAAATGTTAAGACAGAATCATCTGCATTAATATCAACAGATTGTGGCCTTCATTTATGTTATTTTGGGGGTTAAATTACGCCTAATTCATTAAACAATTAAACCAAGTTGGCAGTGCTGGTGCACACTTATCACATCAGCACTCTGGAGGCAGTTAAGAAGATCCAAAATTCTTGTTTTACCTGAGCTATGTAATGAGTTCCAGGATAGTCTGGGGTACCAGCAAGGCACCTCCTTATAAAGTAAAACTCATTGAAAGAAGGGAACAAAACAAGAAGGGAAACTAAATGAATTTTAAGAAATCTCTTCACAGCTTCACACATATTTCATAGGCCTCCACAAGTAATCTTCTGAATAAGATCTGAATCCATGGGCATATACTCCCACCAGCATCCCTCCTAAGAGCTTCTCTTCTAGACAGTGAGAGGAGCTGTACCTCCCTCCTTACCTCCCTCATACCCCAAACCCTAAGAGACCTCTATCATATGAAAAAGCAAAAGATCAAAGCTTAAGTCTTATTCAATTCTATGACTGTGATAATAAAGAAATCCATTTTCTGTTTTTAAGACTTCATTTTGTAATCAATAAGTCTCCTAAGTATTCACATGTCCTCCAGATCCCAGGTTACAGGAACTCCAAACTTGTCAGAGATAGGTGTCTATCCTGAGTGGAAGCTCTTAGGAAGTCTGAGAATGTCTTCATGTTTGCCTTTGCTTTCTACAAATTAATCTTGTAATACCCATTTCGAAAGAGGGATAGGAAGCTTTTGACATATGTAACAATGACTTGGAGATTCTCAGATGAAAGGAGTCTCACATATTTGAAAGCATTATCCTTTCTGCATGTGTATTTTCTCCTATGGTCTAACTGAGGGGAGGGATTAGGGGGATTAATTGCGCATATGATCTGTCTAATCGGTTACAGAGAGCACAGAATGCTCATGACCTTCAAGAGCACCAAATGAAACAGCCTGTGCCAAGTTTCCCTAGCCTAGTGAATTGTGTCAGTGAAGGCTGATCTGGGCAAGTAAAGGCTCTTCTAAGGCCCTAGAAACTAAGGTGAGAAGGGGCGGAGAAAAGCAATGGCTGCAAAAAAGCACCGAGAGCCTACGACAAAAGACAAATATGTTTTAATATCACATCTCTCTTGGTAATGTGGTTTGAAGAGTGACTATATATCAGAAGTAATATATATTATAAATATAAATTCTGATATCTTTTACATTTTACATCCTCTTAACAATTAAAATTTAACTACTCCACCCTCTGAATTTTTTAGTTGTAAATAAGACTCCATCATCTGTTCCTCCAGTCTGTTATTAGATACCTACAAAAAAGTTCCCTTGTATAGAAAGCCAGGATTATTGTTGCAAATGTCAATAAAGTTAAGAATTGTTAATGACAGATACTTCAAACGGCAGGGTGAGCCCTGCCTTCAGTGTCTGTCCTGTTTAACGAAGTCCATCAACCAATCCAAAAAACAATGTACTTTCCTTGTTCAATGAATGTTGAAAGTGGCAATGCCTTCTGTTTCTGTCTGTAGTAGTAAATCCTTTGTGCTCTAACTTTAACCATCCTTAACTTATGTATTTATACATGTTTCAAATTATATTATATAGTGTCAATATGGACTCAATAGCAAGCTCAGTTGGAGTCAGAAGTGAAGTCACTTATACTCTCCTTGTATAGCTGGTATAGCTCCACAGACACACACATTCTGTCCAACTTTCTTTTGCTTTTATTTGTAAATTTTTGTGTACGTTGGTGTATATATGTGTGCATGATATGTATGATTGTGTTTGTGAGTGTACAAGTACACAAGAGATAACTGTTCACCTGTATAGTTGGAGGACAGCTTTCAGGCATTAGTTTTCACCATCCCCATTGCTTTCAAGCAAGGTCTGCTTGGTTCTCATCACTGAATGATGAACTCCAGGATAACTGGCCCATGAAATTCCAGGTGGTTCTCCTGTCTCTACCTGCCCAAATCTCCCAATTATGAGTGCTTGGCCTATGGATGTCCCATCATATCTGGCTTTTACATCTATTCTAGAGATCAGATATCAGCTCATCAGATTTGTATTAAAAGTAGCTTACCTGGGCCATCTCTCTAGCCCCCTATTTTTCTGTTTATTAAATGCTTTGAGTCCAAATTGATGAAAATATGTCATATGTATTACTCACAACTGTGTGCTTGTATCATTTTTAACAATAATTAAACTGATATGCTCCTTCATAATATATTTTCTTTAAAAAGTAATGTTACATTGGACAAGAGAGATCCTTGAATTGTGATACATCTTGATGCAGCATGCTTTGATAGATTTGAGCAATAAACAGGAAACCACAGGAAGCTGTGACTAAAGGCTGATAGCAACAGAACCATTTGCTTTTCATGACAAGTGATGGTCTTGCTATTTGGGTATTCAGAGTAGAGGGAGGTCTCAAGTGAATTTCATCAACACTGTATGTTCTTGATGCTTCTATCTCAAAAAATACTATTAATTGTGCATTTGTACTTTTATAACATTGTTATTCTGTGATGTTTTTAAAAAAATTATACAGTGCACATAAAGGGTTTTGACATTTTAAAGCAAGCTATTCAATAATTTAATGTGTGGTTTGAAAGAAAATGGCCCCCAAAGAGAATGACAGTATTAGGAGGTGTGGCTTTGTTGAAGGAAGTATCACTATGGGGGCAGGTTTTAAGGTCTCCTATGCTCGATCTATGACCAGTATGGAAGACAGTCTACTTCCTGTTGCCTGTAGATCAAGAGGTAGAACTCTCAGCTCCTTCTCCAGCACCAAGTCTGCCTATATTCCAACATGTTTCCTGCCATGAGGATAATGGACAAAATCTCTGGAACCATAAGCCACCCATATTAAATGTTTTTCTTTTTAAAACTTGCCGTTTTGGGCTGGAGAGATGGCTCAGAGGTTAAGAACACTGACTACTCGTCTAGAAGTCCTGAGTTCAATTCTCAGCTACCACATGGTGGCTCACAACCATCTGGAATGAGATCCGGTGCCCTCTTCTGGCCTGCAGTCATACATGCTGTATACATAATAAATAAATAAATCTTTGGGCTGGAGGGATAGCTCAGCCGTTAAAGGCTAGGCTCACAACCAAAAATATAAAAGTTGCTGTGGTCATGAGGTCCCTTCACAGCAACTGAAAATCTAAGACATTTGCCTATAGAAATAAGATGGTCATGTACACTCAAATTCCAGATAATCCAGACCACTTATGTCATATGGTATTACAGGGAAATGAAGCAGTTTTGTGCTTTCAAATGAGTGTTGATTATAGGATAATACAGGTGAACAACCAGAGACAACAAGTTGGTGGTCAGAGGTTAGATCAACACTGTGTGGCTGATGCCATTTTAGTACCTCTTTTACTTCCTTTTCATGGTGTGACGACACCAGAATACTCAAACCACACACTGTTGATATTTTCAGGCAAAAATTTTTATGCATAAATTATGACCACAGCACATAGTCTCTATGACATGAGATAGTTCACGGGACCACAAAGAAACAAAGGGCTTTCCATATTGTGTATGTTACTTTCAAGATGTAAGAATGCAGGAAACTTCAGGCTACAGATAAATCTGGCCCACTCATCTAAGGAATGAGATGGGAAGGTGTGGCATGCTCCACACATCTAGATGCACTTGCTCCGACAACTTCCACATGGCTTCTCCTCTACAGAGCTAGTAATATAGATGGGATTTTCTAGAGACATGTAAACTGAACAATGTAAACCACATGGATTTCTTAGAAAACACCATCTTTTCTTGTATGGAGGGGTTAACACCTCATTCATTCTGAAACTGAAAAGCCAGGAGCAAGACCGTCCCCTTCCTATCCATCACAATTTATGCAGACACATGAACATGGACATAGTCATGGACATGGGATAGAGATCTAAAGAGGAAGGAAAATAGAAACACATTCATAAACATTGATCTTTAAATAAAGATATAGGAGTTAAGATCATGATTTTAAATAGATTATAAAACATATTTAAAAAATATCAAATGCAAAGAAGCCCCAAAGCCCCCAATGAAAACTCCCCACTGTGACATGGGCTTACTCTGAATGCACATTGTTCATTATCACCAATACCATCCCCAGCACCAGCATACAGTTGTCTTCACTGTGGAGAACGACCATCTCATAATTCAGTGTATGAGGACTCAGGCATTGGATAGAAGTTAAAAACTTTCTCTACATGAGCTGCAGATGCTTAGAAATAAAAATGAAAATAGTAAATCCATGGTATTGATTAAGATGAGAAATGCAAAAACAAAGCTTAAGACAATAAAATCATAGATACTAACAATTATACAGCCTGTCAGGGAGTCAAAGAATCTGCTGCGTGGGTGAACTCTAAGTTATCCAGGCAGTGAAACTTTCCCTGAATGTGATCAGGTTTTCTAGCACAAAAGAAAAACAACGGCTTTAACATTGAGAAATGCTGAATATTTTGCATACCTGGCATCTATAATCTTCATCTAAGTTCATCTTCAGAGACAGGATTTTCTAGCATAATTGCACAGCATGGAGTCTCCCAAGTACCCACACTGTACTGGTATAGCAGCATAGTGCAGTTTTGAGTCTATTTGATTGTCTGTCTGGGCACTACCAGGCTCTTCTAATTAATATGAATTGAGTGTTGCTGTCATGGGTTCCAATCCCCAAAGATCTTCTGCTCTATGCCGGTATTCCCACCATTAATGCTTTACTTATATACATTAAGTGCTGCTCTCTACCCAGTTTCTTCATTAGAATGTAAATTATACTGAAACAAATATCACATTAAATAAATACAAACACACTTATTGTGTCATTTTTCTTTTACAAGAAACATCAGGTGAAAGGGGGCATGTTGGGTGCCTAGGACTGGGAAGACACTGATTTGGGGGTAAAAAGCTTTAAAGGAAGGTTAATGTAACCTTGATGGCAGAACAAATTAAACAAACAGAGACAGCACCATCATCCTAAGCTGCTGTATCTGATGTGGGTTTTGTTGTTTACACCTCTGAGTACCACAGCCTTATTTCATTCCCTTACGCTACAGATCCATTTCAGAGTCCAATGAATAAATGTCACAGTCTTTGCTTCCCGCTTATGGAACTGACTCCAGTGTCCTCCAAACATATAACAATCAGTTAGCGCCCAGCATTTATAGGAGTGAAGTATGTGTTAATGAATATTAAATAATAAGATAAATTGGCAAGTACTGGGTCGTTTTGATTCATGCAAGCGATAATGTTTATATATATGCATATATATGTTTATATTTTAGGGTACATGAATCAGAATACATAAAAATGTTTGCAGTTTATCTTGATTCTTAATATTTATTAATGTATGATACTAATAAATTTTAGTACACACACTTATAAATTTTTAATATATATTTATACTGAGGGTTGAGTAAAGAGAGAAGTATTAGAAATAAAAAAGCAGGATGATAAATGCACTCTTTCACCCTGTTTAAAGTTTGTTTTCTGAATAAAACAACCTTGTGGTGTCAAAGCAGTTTTTAATTTCTTTCCTTTGCATTTTTTTCTTTTTTTTTTTTTTTCTGGTGACATCATTGCAGATGTGCAGATATTTCAAGCAGACAGGCAAACACTGAAGGGTGACTTAATCTAGACCTTGAAGGGCTGAGAGCTGCTCTCTTTAGTTCTGCAATTGGTTCATGAGAAAAGGAACAGAAGGCCAATCTCACAGGCGGCCAACCCATTATCCTTTCTTGTGTCTTTGCCACCTTGTACTAATTGTCCTTCTAGCTGCTCCTACTGATCCTAAGGCTTAATACAAGTCTAAAGAAGTTATTGTCACTGTGGGGCAGATGACAAAGAAAAGGAGCAAAGGGCATATAAACTGTCTAGGGACAAAACCTGAGAGGGAATCGGATAAAGTACAGTGCACTGGGGTGTCCGCCTGTGAGTAGAGGAAGGAGGTTCCGTTGAATGATCAGGAGTAGGGGGACCATTTGGACTCTAAATGGTTTAAATTTTAGAAGCACCTGGAAAACAAGTAAGTGGTGTTTTTTACTCTTGCATCATAAACAAATCCATTTCATATTCTTGTCAAAGACAATATAAACAGGTTTTTAGAGAGACTGGGTTAAGTGAAACCCTTCACGTTATTGTTACATGTTTTCTGTTTGTGGAGCGGTAGATAAATCGATGAACGGATAACAGACCTGGAATTACTTATTGATAATAAGTATAAGGTAAGTCCAAAATAAAATATCTGGAATTCCAATTTAGAAAATCCTATTCTGTAATTAAAATTATACTGACAGAGTCTCAGTACACAGAGATGAGAGTTTACACCATTAACCATGTTTATGCACATTGATTTATTAACTGATTCAATACTTAGTATGCACTTACTGTGTACACATTATATTTATTCATTGTAGGTCACAGGGCAGTGACCATAGTGTCCACTTTCTTGTTAGTGACAATGACAGTTGACTAGAGCAACAATAAGACCATAATACCTGCTCCATTTTTCAGAACATCTTCACACAAATTGCTTTCTTCTGTTTTACAGTGATTGAGTAAGGAGAAGGTGATTGTATGTAAAAGGACACTTGGGATCTGAATTAAAGACCTCTGGTCTTATGTTAGAGAACTCAAATACTCAGGACTGTTCAAAATTTGTCTCCACTATTTTAAATAGATCTCCCACTTTCTCTACAGAAATGGCTGAAGTATTCTACATTGACCAAGAGAAAGAGAACAAAGAAAAATAAATCACATTTAATTGATCTTTTAAGCTCATTGATGAAATGTCTTTGAATTGGCTCTGTTTATCCTTAAATGATAAAATACTCTATGACAGTATGTAGGCCTTTGTTAGATATCCACAGTGCTAAAATCAGATACCATTTTTCAACTTAAACTCTGATATCTTTATACAAGAAGAAACATAATTTGAGTAAAGATGGTATTTTGATACAAATAATACTTTCAGATGATTATATATTTTAAAAATCCAAAGTTTAATCATGTCTTTACAGATGTTTTCCAGAATACATGAATACACACGTGTGCATGCTCACATATTCTCACAAAAAAGCTAACCATGTATGTGTACACTACCTCAATGAAGTGCTAAACGTATCATGAATCCTGAAATTTGTACTGTGCTCACATAACTCTATTATGTCTTATCACTGCTTAGAATCCCTTAAAGGGTGACAACAGAGGAAGTGTGTAGCTCTTCTCAATTTGAACATATGGCTTGGCATTGCTGAGAGTGACCTTGTGTTAGATGTTGCCTGCTGGCCAGCCATTCTTACTCCACTGTGGTCATCAGGGCTTAATGCCTCCTTAATGACAACCTTGTCTCATTCCTGGAGTGCTAGTGGCCCCACCTCAAGAGACAACTTTCATATCTTAGCTGGACCACAAGCTCCCTTTGCTTCAAATATTAATCAGAAGCCTGTGGCTAATAATAGACTGTCCTTCTCGTTTCTGATTTCAGTGCCTGATGACTGGAGCAGGTTGGTAAGTGCTAAGGAATCACACATTGGAATGATCCTTCAATGCTCATTTAGCTGCCCCCTCCCAGAATATGCATATTGGACATCCCATTAATTGACCATTCACATATGGTAGGTTTTTATTAAATGACTGAGTCCTAACTAGTCATCCCAGGTTTCTTTTTTCCAAAGGAACAAAGAAATACAATTTTGCGTATGTAAACTACATCATTACTAAATATTCTTTTTAGGCATTAGAGCCATAAAATGAGTAGCTATTGGTCCTGACTGCAGAAAGCATATGGATAAACACTAATCCTCCATGTTATACATGGTAAGCTTTGATATAAGTAAGGAAGAGGCTATTTAACTCTCTCCCAATTTATAGATGGACAAAAGAAGGTAGAAAGAGGTCTGTAGTCTCACACAAAAGGGGTCATTATCTGTCAATTTTGAAGTTTCAGAAGAAAGAACCTCCATTTAAGAATGACAATACATGTTAAATATTTTGATCATATTAAAATACATAAAAAGGCTTCTTATTTTTTAACAATATCAAAAACAAGTAATATGTTTGTCAAATATGAATATATCAGAGTATACACTCTGAGTTGTTGCCAGCTCACTTTTCCAATATCTTGTCTATCTGTTATAGAGATGATAGATGGCCAATGAGTTTCAGATGCAATAAAGTGTTACCCTTCACAAAAGTTTATCACATACACATACAGAGAATAAAAACAGTTGCAGTCATATCAAAATAGAGTTCAGGGTCGTTCTTTTATCTTCATTAAAATGTAACAAAGAAGACTTGTGGGTGTTAAGTAGCATTAAGGGGACAAATTAAGTTTGTCTCCAGCAAGAAGTAGCCCTTCATGGTCTTTAGGGTTTCCATCATTTGCTCAGGTGATTTCTCCAGGACAGAAATTCTTACATTCACTAAACGTATATAACCTTACTTTGCTTTTGAGTGGTGATGTGTCTTAACTACCTTAGCCTCTCATCATAAGAATTTAACAGCTGTTCTGCTACTTGGTGGCTTCTAGCTGAGGCAGCCATTGGAGCCCTTGAATTTAATCCTCTGAATAGAATTAAAAACAATAAAACAAAACACTTCGAAGTACCTCATTAACTCTAAATGAGTAAATCATCTGTAGTTAGTATCTGTAGTTGTTATAGCTTGAATTGTGTTGCCTCACATTTGTATTTGGGTGTGCTAGTCACACATCTGGAATGTGACTATATGCAAGAAGACCTTTATAAATATATCAAGTAAGAAGGGATTTTCAAGCAGGTCCCAGCTGAATATGACAGTGGCTTTTATCAAGAAGAGAATTCAAAAGGTGCAAAGAGGCATAAAGGTGGCCACCAGTAAAGGGAACTTAGATGTCTTGGGAGGAAGAAAACCTGCATGTCTGGATTATTGGCTTCACTTTGGCTAAGCCACAAAATCTCTGATATCTTATTTGAAGGCCCCCAAAATAATAAAAGATTCCTTTCATAGTTGAAAAAAATATTTCATATTCATATTGTGGAAATCTGTTTTCTGGTACATGGCATGGTTTTGAGAAGTTGTGACTTATCATACAGGATTCTTATAAGACCAGTAATACAAACACCCCCTGGTGGACAGGGGGTCTCATGGAGTTCAAAGCTCATGAGGCTCACAAGAGCCCTTCTCTCCCCCAAGATATACAAATGATCAAAAAGTATGTTCAACGGGATAAGAGTGTTCTGATGGTGCAGTGAGTCCATACATTATTCATGTTCTTGGAAATAATCCCTAGTGTCTGTTTCTGGGATGAAATTCTGATAAGTTGAAACAATGGAAGAAGTGTTCAGTTAGGGTCCCAGTTTCAGGATACAGTCCATCATGTGGGGAAGGCATGGCAGCAGGAGTTTGAGGAGGCAGCAGGTCACACTGCAGCCACAGCCAGAAAGCAGACAAAGATGGATGCTGGTGTTTAGCTAGCTTTCCCCACTTTATGTACTGTATAAGCAAAACCCAAAGAAAGATGTCACTTCTTTCAGGGTGGAACTTCCAACCTCAGTTAACCTCCTCTATATAATCCCTCACAGACAAACCGAGAAGCTTACTTAAGTATCATATAATAGCTCAGCTCACATCCACACTATGTCTTGTTTCCTGTGTGATTCTTCATGCCAGTCTGGCTGACATTGATATTCATCATTCCAGTTAAATCCTGTCACCAAGGTAGATTAGTGTGGAGCTGTTTCTTTTGTCTGTCACTGACTTCTCAATAGTGAATGAATAAAAATAGACTTACTACGAACAGTCATGAACTAGTGGACACTGGTACCAGTTAGTATATTACTTGGAAGCTTTTAACCTTTGTCCAGAAATTCCACAGATATTGGCTTTCTTCACTGAATGCTATTATACATTTGTATTTATGCTTTGAATTTGTTTCCATCTGTCATGTGTGAGTGGTGTGTAACATCCATGCACCATTTTAAAAAATGCTAATATATGGGCAATTGACTTCATAAAGGAAAGTCATAAAGGAAAACATTGCCAGGGCTTTGGATGCCACCTTCACTCACAATCTGAACCTTTCCCAGGTGAAAGCCTGGTGTTCAGCTATCTTTTCTTTTCTGCAGATTTTGTGTCAAAAGGATATTTTCTTTCTATTGACTTCTTTTTAATCATGTATTACCTGCTAAGCCATTTGTGTTCTGTGTGCTCATTAGTTTTGGTCAACTTGATACAAACTAGAGAGGACCTCATTGGATAAAATGCTTCTACCAGATTGGCTTGTGTGCATTTCTTTGGGATATTTTCTTGTGTAATTATTGATGTGAGAGGGTTCATCTAACAATGGGCAATGGCACAGCTGAGCAGGCCGTTCTCTATGCTGTAATAAAGAAGGATGAACAAGCTATGAGGAGAAGCCAGAACACAGCTTAGCTTTCTTCTTGTTCAAGTTCTGTCCCCAGGTTCCTGCCTTCAGCTCCTAACTTGAATTGCTTCAGTGTTGGACTGTGCTGTAGAACTGTAAATTGATGCAAAACCTTCCCTCTGCAGCTTTCTTTTGGTCAGAAACAAAAAACCCAAAAGATCCCCCTTTTCAATACTATGTTTTTAGTTGTACTTTGGATGACAGCTGTAGACTCTTTTTATTCTAAACAGAGATACGTATAAGTTAGTTGCATTCTTTGCTGCTCCCCAAAGCATAGCTCCTCTTTTTCTTGGTGCACTTTGTACCACATGACAACCGGCAGTCAGGTGGCTGTCTTGAATATGTCTACCACTTCATATCCTAGCTCATACTTCATATGGTCAGCTGTTTTCCTTGCAGTTATTCTAGTGGGTTCAAATTTGTGCTTCCATGACTTTATACTAAGATAAACCTTGTTTTCTCTCCTTATTTGAAGAAGATTTCAAACCTGTTCATAATTTCTACTGGGCTGTTTTTTAATATTTCACATATGTATATCTTTTCATCTATGTGTATAATCCCAGCTATACACAGTTTTATGTGCTGCACACATCTTCCCCAAGTTAGAACTTGTTTACTTCCCCTTTTATGGTGTTCATGTTGCTTTAAATTGAAATTTATTCTTATTAATGTATCTTTAATGTTCCCTATTTGGGTCGCTGTAGAAAACATTTTTGTTCCCTATGTTCATACAGTCTGCACAACATGTGCTAAAAAAGTTATGATCTTGCTCTTCACATTTAGTTCCCCCATTGTACCTGTGTATATGCTTCTATTAAATGATGAAGCTAAACTTCCTTTCTGCTAAACTCTGATAACGTTCCCATCTAAATCCCACCACAGACAGGAGTTTAGTTATTCTAAATTCACACTTAGAAGTTGTGTTCCAAATACTGTACTGCATCGGGGGACAGCTGTTATCTGTATCACAGGCCTCCATCAGTAAGGCAATACTTCTCTTGGAAAAAATACAAATTGCCAATGTTCACAGGATTATTGTATTGATTAATTATTTTGTACTTTATGCAGAGAATATGTATGCATTATTTTCTTTAATTATATACAATAAGGAAGAGAATTGAAGTTTCTTTACAGTGGGAAAGAATTAAAAGTGAAGAAAATTACTGAGTGCAATGAAAAGTCCAATACATAACTTCCTAGGGAGGAGTGACCTTCATATGTACATCTGAGTATTCTTTTGCATGTATACACAAACAAGTGTGCATGCACACATACATGCACATAAATGCCCACCTACCCCTCGCATCCATACACACAAACCCACCTCTTAAAAACATGCACATATACATACAGACACACATGCACCCAAAGATGGAGAGACAGAAAGACAGAGAGACAGAAAGACAGAGAGAGAACAGGAGAATAGGATATTTTGATGATACTTATTTCTAAGAAATAATGCTGAAACTGAACCTAGAAGAGACTCTTCTCCCTTCTTTTTGACCCCTACTCAGGAATTGTCACACATATTGACTCCAGTGTTACTGGTCATCTGACCAGTATAAATGATTGAATGAATGGCTTCCCATTGACACCAGCAGAACTGTTTGCCATGTGAGGTTTAGACTCCTTATACGCATTTTCAGAGATCTTAGACTATCCAGAATAAAATATTTAATTAGTGACAAAGAAAGATGACTATTACATAACTACATGTGAGAGATAATAATAGTGCATGAATTAAATTGTTAATTGAAAAAGATCTACCTACCACAAACATCATTGTCTGCCAGGTCCTCAACCAATAATAATTTGCTTTTCAGGACCATTGTTATGATATTTTTTATCAACAAAACATTTGAAAAAGTAATTTATGGTGAGCTGTGATAGTTTGGCATGGAAAGTTCATATTACCTTGATAATAGACATAAAATATTCCTCTGGATGATAGAAATTCTTCAACCGCAGTCTCTGCATTTCTTTTTGTTTCTTCAAATTCCTGAGTATCCAAATGCTTATCATTATTATTATTATTACTTGTTTCATCTACTGTGGGCTTATCACACTGAGCCTTTCTGTCACAGCTGGAGCAATCAAGACTTCTTTTGTTGCTTATCATAAATAAATACTCAATTGTAAGAATGTCCTCAGGGAAAGTTCATTAAAAAGAAACGAAAACGCTGGGAAATAAATGGTTATTGTGGCGGCACTTGTTTTGATATGATATGCAAAAAATGTAATTTTATTCTGCAATGTCGGGAATGCAAAGAAAAAATTCAGATGGAGAAATGGAAAAGATGCTACATTTGTTATGTTAGTTCAATTATCATTTTAGTTCTGAGGGTTGTAGAATTGAGATTCAAAACATCATTTTGGGATAAAATGTGAATGTAGCTAACAGGGGAAGGAGTGAAATACATAAATAGGAATATTAACTGATAAATATAGAATTGGGCACATTGCTAGCATTTCCCAACAGATACTTTTTCAGACTTAATGCCTACACATTTGGATTTTTCTCTTTGTTTTGTTTAAAATCTCTGTTGGCAATGTTCTTCTGCAGTTTCCCAGGTTATTTTGCCTTCTCCTTGCTTTGGCTCAATGACAAGTAACAATTAACCAGTCAGGGAGCATTGTAATAGAGATGTGAATGGCTGGAGGTAAGTGCCTGATATCAGAACACAATTCTCTAGGTAAAACAGTTCCTTTCGGGGATCGAGGATAGAGGAATGAAATTAGCTCTGCTCCTCTCCAGTTTTAATTCTCCTCACTTGTCCTCATTCCTCAAGTCATTTTCTCCTTTATGTCTTCAATGTGGATTTACAGGGTAGTTTTGTTTTTCTCAAGCAACCAGAATGTTAAAGAAAGATGGAAGTAAACAAAGAAAACACTTATGACAGATAGCTGGTGTGAGCCAAGGTGCAAGAAGCTGGAAGGACAGGTAAGACAGATGGCAGAGAAAAGCAAGGTAGGTCCTTGAACTGAAAATCCGTGGGGCCAATGAAGGTCAGCATGGGTAGGAACAGTAAGGAATTTAAAGCCACTGATATTGTTACTTACTAAGCTGTTTCTTCCCATAATTATTTAGCTGTAATCTGTATTCATTGCCATCAAATGGCTAATTTAGGGTAATACTGAAAGAATGGTATTTTCTTCACACACACACACATACTCATATGGAGGTGGGGGCAGACAGGCAGACAGACAGATACACACACACACACACACACACACACACACACACAGAGAGAGAGAGAGAGAGAGAGAGAGACAGACAGACAGACACACGCACACACACACAGAGACAGACAGAGAGATAGACACACACACACACACACACACACACACACACACACACACACACACACACACACTGTACAGAAGGCAAGAATACTTCACCCAGAAGGTGACCACACCACAATTACAGGACAACTTTCTTCAGCTGTTGGCAATAATTTTCCTTATATTTCCTATGCACAAGGTATTAAAATTCTATCAAGAACAACTCAAGATGGAGGAGCTGAGTGGACTACTGTGATGAAAATGATAAGGACCAAAGACTGGCAGACAGATGTGCTAAGAGAATACTACTTGTAGTTGATAAAGGTAAAGACCAGTTGAATATACAAATTTAAGTAATGTCACAATCAAGTCCCTAAGCCAATGAGTCATTTATAAGATCAATGAAATTGCCTATTGAACCCCTGAACTTTTGTCATGAGAATAGTTGTTGAAGTCCAGCTATCTTCATTTTTTTTTTGGCCCTGTGATATGAGAACTTTGCTTGCTTTTGAAATTTAAGTGAATTTTTGCCCCCTTTATCCATATTCAAGCAGCATGAAAAATAAATTTTGAGATGAGAAATTTTGTTTTGTAAACCCAAATAATCAGTGTTCACTATTTACATGCTACAGAATTTCCCAGACAAATTCTGAAAACATAAACCAATCTACATTAAACCAATATCTGTTGCCAAATTAAACCCAGTAGCCATCATTTGTCTTCAGGGAAGAATTCTAAGACCCAGCTTGAATGGCTGAATCCACTGAAGACTACCAATCTTATACCCCTTGATCTTTTCCTGTAGATGGTTCCTGTGAGAAAGGTGAATTTATTTGGGTTTGAGTAAGATATAAACAAAACTGCTGATAATAAAATTATAGAATTGCAACAATATACTATGATCTATAATAAAAATTCTCTCTCTTGGAAAAAATCAAGAAAATATTAATAATTTGAACATTTTCTGTAAATATCTAAAACTTTGGAAATAGAAACCAGGTTGGGCATGTGTTTGAAAGAGGTCTTGACTATATTGTGTTTGAAAGTCTGAGTGCTAGATGGTATTAGGTAGAAATAGGACACTGGGAACATCGGGAAACATCCCTATTGTGCTAGATTTAGTTATCTTGATTTAATCTAAATCTAGGTGTATCATTGTCAATTAAACATCACTATGGACTAATTATCTTCAGTTCATTTGTATGATGAAGATGAAAACATAAAAAAAGTAGTTCCAGGTAGCTAAGTCAGAAATAAAGATTCCATGGTGTCCCAAATCCTCCCATATCCGGAAAGTCGTTATAGTTGTACATGGTGTAGAGATGCATGTGAGTACCAAGAGTTCCATCTTGTGCTCTGATGTGATACATAATGAATGCAGAGATACGAAAGGCACAGATAACAGGCCTTTGCAGCAGCTTGCTCTCTACTGTCAAACCTCACAATGGGCAGCAATGTTACTTTGCTGTCTAAGTGTCCAGGAAGGTGACTTTGCTCAACCACAGGATGCAGAAGTACTGACTATTCTCTCATCACAGTTAGGCTTCCTTGAGACCTTCACGCTCTGCTCTTTTCTCTTTAATATATGTTTAATGGTTTTTAGGACTTTGATGGGCAGTCCCAGCAGTCTCTCCTCCCGGACAAGGGTCAGTGTATCCTCCAGATCTCTGTTAGCTCAGCTTTAATTAGCTACACAACCAGGTGTTCTCTGCCCAAAAGGTTGGGTTAGAATGGATTCTTCTTTTCCTGGGGCACAAAGTCATTAGCAGCATTTGGAACTCACAGGGTGAAGCAAAGGCTGGAACACAGTGACTTGCTTATCTGTCCATTCTGCTTCAGCTGGTAAAGTGATGTGATGGATGGCATGGTTTAGCTTGGGATTCTAGGTTTGCTCCATATGCTGGTGGAAGCCTGGGATCTCCATTTGCTGTAAATTCCTTGTTTTCTGTTTGGAGTGCTGCCAGTGGGGATATGCCATCATTTGTGCTAAAATATTGTCTGTGGTTATATCACATTGGAATATTTACATTCATTTCAGCAAGACTATATTTCTTTGTGTGATGAACAGAAATGAAAAGTATGCTAGTGGTCACATGGTTCTAAAGATGGTAGAGGAACTGAGTGCAAATGGTGGGACATGTTACTGTGTAAAAGTGAGTTATGGTGACAGTTGTATCAATGGATAAATATATAAATATATAAGCTAACACTTGCCAATTATACTCTTGTAAAGGATAGATTTTGTTTTCTAAAATAGACAATAAAATCTACTTAAGAATGTGACCAAAGGTCAGACCTTTTCAGCCTTGCCCTAGGCTTTACTTGCAGAGAAGGACCCTTAGCTCACACCAAAGGGATAATTACTTCCATTTTGAGCAGTCGGCAGTTTATGAATAATTATTGACTATAGTTTTATCTAATGTTTCATGAGTGCAATGGACTAGCTATGTACCTTAAAGAGCTTACATAATCTCCAACATCACCTTTTTCCACTGGAACAAGTAGTGTATGACCCCACACACAGAGGCATCAAGAGTTAAATAATTACATTTATAAAACAATGACAGGTAAAGACAATTACTTGGAAACTCTGGTCAGTACTCAGTAGTGGGAATGCAGGCTCTGAATTTCAATGTAATCACTGTATGATAAAAATACTGTAGCATGAATGTATGTCAAAAAGGAAGTAAATTTTACATTAAATTTACCGCTGTAAGGATTTATGTGAAAACAATTTCTGTACAGGATTATTCACATTTACTGGTGTCCTCCACATTTAGGGATGAAATTTCCATGCTCTTCTGCCTTCAGCACCTTAAAGGCCCACAAATTTATGCCTCCATTCAGCTACCATATCTAACTATCACTTGGTCATTTAGTTTTCTCAGTAGTTTCATTGATACTTAACTAGTACCCCAACCATGGTCCTGTAATGTAGGAAGATTTTTTTTTTTTTCTGTAGTACATACTGATCTAAGACTGTTCAACATCAAGACTAATGACAACTGGACACAGAAGTACATAGCCATTTTAATGTTGATTCTAAATTGTAAACATTAACTCTTTTAAATAAGTTCAATTAAATAAACAATAAAATTATAGGAGAAACCTAAAGAGAGGACTAATCTCTCCTCAAACAAAATTATAGTTAAATTTAATTGTTTTTGTATATTTGTTTTCAATATCATATACTCTGTCCATCATTTCCAGATAAGGCTTAATTTAGGTTAATTCAATTTGCCTCTCATATTTGAATTTAAAACCATGCCCATTTCCTACACAGTGAGAGACACAGCTCTGTGAATTACACATGTGATGCTGGTGGAAATTTCAGTTGAGTAAGCAAGGTGTTATACTTCAGAGGTAGTGGAGAAAGAATCATCTGAGCCTTGATGGAAGAAGAAGGAGATCAAGTAGAAGCACCTGTGTGAGGTCAGCTATTTGGAATTTAAGAAGAGTCTCTCAGGTCCAAGGGTATATGTGTTAAATGTCTGAAATATGGGCCACACAATCAACAATACTTGGGTCTTACAGAGAGCTAACACCATATTCTCTGAGACTTTGTCAAGTATAGAGTCACAACTAAATGAGTAATTTGTGTTCAAAGCACTCTCTGTTATATATATATATATATATATATATATATATATATATATATATATATATAGTATCAGTTGAGGAGATGGCTCATCAGTCAACATTTACTAAACAAGAGGAAGGATTGGAGTTCAGATCCCCAGACTACAAATGCTTCATGACTGTGATGGTGCTGTGGATATTGCTCTGTATAAATAAAATGCTGTTTTGCCAGTGACCAGGCAGGAAGTATAGGCGGGACAAGAAAGAAGAGAATTCTGGGAAGTGGAAGGCTGGGTAGAGAGAGATGCTGCCAGCTGCCACCATGACAAGGAAGATGTAAGGTACTGGTGAACCACAAGCTGCATGGCAAAGTAAAGATTAATAGAAATGGGTTAATTTAAGATAGAAGTAGATAATAAGAAGCCTGCCACGGCCATACAGTTTGTAAACAATGTAAGCTTCTGTGTGTTTACTTGGTTGGTTCTGAGCGTCTATGGGCCTGGTGGGTGAGAGAGATTTGTCCTGACTGTGGGCCAGGCAGAAAAACTCTTAACTACATGATGGCCTGCTTGTTCTTTTAGCTAAAAGGAGGATGGGGAGTCTTTAGAGCAAGTTTGTTACTGTAGCTAGCCAGATCAAACAGTTGTGGAATTGAATATGATACCTACTTCATTCAGCAAGGAGGAAGAGGTATCTAATGTATTTCTGGTATCAGCCTCCTGCTTTCACAGATGTGTGCACGCCCACATGCACATTTATCCTCACATATCTGCCAACACATAGGCAAACATGCATATAAACATATGAAAATGGAAAAAGAAAAATACACAGGTAAAGTTTCCATCTTATAAATATAATTACATAGTAATCTTCATTACTTCTGCTTTTGGGCTTAACTATGACTCATTCCTAGAGTCATTATTAACCTTCAAGTCCAGAGATTGTGGAGATATCACTAGGGCCAAGTGAAAAGACTTATGAAAAATATTTTTCAAAGATTTAAACCTTTCTGAGACAGACCATGAAACATCAACCCTACAGGGCTGGGCAAGAGACATTCTTGAATTCTCAGTTGTTGCCTCTGTGACCATCGGACTAAGAATCCAGAAGGCAGATGATCTGATTGACCTTAGTCTCCTGAAGCTTGAGAATTCAATGCTGGAACATTCAAGGCTACCTAAACTGATTTAATTAAATTAAATTTATTTATTTGGTTTTTTGAGACAGGGTTTCTCTGTGTAACCTCCATGGCTATCCTGGAACACACTTTGGTAGACCAGGCTGACTCTAAACTCACAAATATCTGCCTGCCTCTGCCTGCTGAGTGCTGGGATAAAAAGCGTGTGCCACCACACCTGGCTTAAAATTTGCTTTATTAATTAAAGCATATTACTTTTATCTAACACAGTTGTCCTTGTATGTTTTTATCAAAAATCCAGAATTTCTAACAAGAAATTCATTTTATGGTGAACCTGTATAACATGATTTCTAAACAGTCTTATTAACAACAACAAAAAAACCAAAACAAACAAACAAACAAAAAACAACAACAACAACAACAAAAAAAAACTGAAGCCAGATACTAGGGTGGAAGCTGAAAGATCAGAGAAACAAAACAAGTCAGCCATGTTCTTACCTCTATGAAATCCTCAGCCTCAAGAGAGCAAGTTCCTATTTCCTCACACCTTGTATACCTTTCTGTATCCTGCCATATTACTTCCTGGGATTAAAGGCGTGTGTCACCACTGCCTGGTTCTATTTCTCTCTTATAGCCGGGTGTGGCCTTGAACTCACAGAGATCCAGACAGGTCTCTGCCTCCCTAGTGATAGGATTAAAGGTGTGTGCCACCAGTGCCTGATCTCTATAACTAATTTAGTGGCTGGCTCTGTCCTCTGATCCCCAGATAAGTTTTATTGGGGTGCACAATGTATCACCACAAAGCTTTTAGTAGGACTCCTCTGTATGATTGCAGTCTTCCAGAAAAGAAGCCAGCACACAAGAATTTAATAATTTTTATTTATTTATTTTTCAAGACACCTTCCCTTTACATAACCTTGGTTGTCCTGGAATTCACTATGTAAACCAGACTGTCCTTGAACTCACAGAGATCCACCTGCCTCTGCTTCCCAAGTGCAGGAATTAAAGGAGTGCACTATCACCCTTAGCAAGAAGCCAATACACAAAAACTCAATGTTGTTTCCATGTGTGTAGATGTGCATGTTTTAAAAAAATTTTAAAAATTAAAAAAAAAATCTGTTGTACTAATTTTATAATAATCTGATGGTCTGAATGTAGAAGATGGCACTTATGATCTACATTCAGAAATAAGAGCATGAAGGCAGATTGACTGACCTGAGTAATGTCCAGATAATGGTAAAAATACAAATGCTCGGGTCAGTTTTCCTTTGGTGAACTCAGCATCTACAACTTGGAAATTCTCAGCCCTCCAGCCGAAGTCTTTCCTTGTCTTCAGTTCTAAGCAGTCTCCTGTCATCTGAGGCTTTGAGCTCCAACACATGGCAGTGATGTTTCCTAATTTTGTGCCTATTCAGCCATTGGCCTAAGTGGTGTGTTTTTCAGTGAATTACCACTGTCATTTTTCAAACCCATTTATATTATTATGGCCAATTACATGTCTACAAGTAGTCCCCCTATGGGACCTATTGTCTGTTACTCTAAGATTACTACCCAGAAGCTGAGGCTACCTTCTAGAGCACTTACCCCCATCTCATCAGGTATATCCAATCTAACAAAGCAAATGTCATATTTTCTTAAAGGTATGGCTCTCTTAGTTCTGCCTTCTCTTTGCTGTCTCTGTGACATACAAAACCTTCCTCTGTCAATCTTGGAGTGTTTTATAATCCTTTGCTTTGGGTGGTTTATTACCTACTATGTAGCCTAAGAGCCTTGGTGCTATAGAAAATATAGAAAAAGCCACAGTCAGAGTGAGTAATTCTTATAAAAGACAGTTACTTTTTTTTTGTTGTTCAAAATATAAACAGGTTTTCTTCAAGTTTGGTATCTGTAATATTGAGTAATAAGAGTCTGTATTGCTTTGAGATTCACCTAATGGGGCAGAAGTTACCCAGTCTCCAAAGAGTTCAGAGAGAATCCTAACTCATCTCCTGGAGACAGAAAAATAATAGATCACAGAGAAATAATTTTTGTTCTTTCTTTACTCTGGTGTCAAAAGTCATTTTACATATTGTTGGAAATAGATCTTCAAAAACAACCCCCTAGCTGTGATTAATATTTCAAACTAGATTTCATCAGAAAACCTGTTTTTATATATGATATTAGGAGACTTTTGCAAATATCTCCCGTGGATTATATTGTACATCATTCCACCAAAGCACCTTCACCACACTCGCGTCTTGGGTTGGAAAAGTTCTACACATTTTAGAAAGAAAGTTCTATCTCTAGCCTTATTTTAGACTTATATAATCTACCATAATTAATGAGTTTTTCATAATATACAAAAACACAAGCAGCTCAAAAAAACTTTTAGTGTGGTTCTGTCGGGGTGTTTTATCCAATGCTATTTTGCTTTGAGTAGGAAATAAAAATGAATTCATGGTGATCAGTACTCAGAATGGAGAAATCAGTTAACATTTGAAAGAAAAATCCACATCATGCATAAAATAACCTGGTTTATTGTAAAACAAAATGTCTGCCTTGTTGAACTGAACTCTCTAAGTAGATCTCTCTGGAGCCCTTTGATTGCCAGAGATGAGGCCCGTAAACATCCATTAATATAACACTGTAGGAAAAATTTCCCCCTTTCCCAAACACTTCAGCTTCTATAGAACAATATTTTCCATATCAGAGAGATAAATTCTAATATTTAAAGCAACTACAGGCATAAGGAAGACAATAGTTTTTTAATGTTATCTCTGCACAGGGGTTGGAAGAAAGGTGGTAGAGGGCTCCAGAAGGGATGTGCAGCATTTTTTTGTTTTGTCTTCAGGATAAAGAAAGGATACTAGCAGGTTGTTTTCCTTCAGCTTTCTTGTTCTTCTTGCAGTTTTCTGATCTGAGCTTAATCTAAACCTATCTATAAATTCTTACACATTAAAAACAATTGATGTATGACTTAAACAGTCTGTGGGGATTGCCAGTGTCCATGCCCCAGAAACACCATGTGACAATCTCAAATCCTTTGTGATAATAAGAAGATCCACTGAAGCATAGAAAATAGAGGTTGGCAGATCTGTGGCATGACAAGGGCACCAGAGCTTCTGATTTGGCAAAATGCAGAAGGTCTCCTTTTCATTATTTGGCTCAGAGATTCCCAGGTAAGTCACATATAAAAGAGGAGAATCTCCACAATGGAATTTTTATCAGATGAAGAGATTCACTAAATATAAGTAAATGCTAGTTGCACCATAGAGTTGGGTTTGAGCCTCTGGTTTTAACTAGGGTCTGCTAACCATCCCATGCTTCCAGGCATACCTTATGTGCCAATGGGAGTGATTATCAATATGGCAAGCTGTTTAAAGTAGGGGCATTGCACCAAGTAGGTATGGAACATCACCTCCTTTCCACACTTGTGTTTTCAAGAGGATAATCCAGAAAGCACAATAAGAAGTGTGGTAGCTTCTACAGGTTCCTGTGTACAATGCAGGTGAATGTAATTGGAAGGGGAATGGACTTTACAACAGTGCCCTGTGAAGCAGGATACTAATGGAAACCCTCACCGAGAAGAAGCAATTTAAATAAAGACATGAGGAAGGTTTGCAGCTAATGGTAGAGAGACAAGGATGAGAGAGGATGGGGAGACAAGAAGGCAAGTGAAGAAGGCCTGGAAGGCCTCAATGAGAAAGGAACATGCTAAATTTGGGATGCCCAGTAAAGGTCAAGTAAAGCTGTAATGGAGAATGTAGATACTGATTCCAATTTCATAGGGTGGGTTTGGCTGGAAACAGAACCTAAACAGTATACAAGGTTGAATGCCATACCTTATCTTTCACATTGCTCTTAGGAACTCAGATTGTGATATTATTTAGAAAAGGGGTCACTGGAGATATGCTTAATTAATTCTGGAAGAAGGTGGTTCCTTATTTCCATAGTTTGTCTGTGCTGATAGAAGAAGACAGGAACAGTGCTGCATGGTCCTCAAGTGATGGGTGTACGAGCCAATGAAAAAATAAACGTCTACACCTTCAAGCTATATGATATGTGATATTAAGATGTTGCATCCTTAGCAAATAACAAATTAGTTGCCAAGAAACAATAATAATTTTTTTTTAAAAAGGTAGACAAACCCAGTGTTTTGGGAAATACATGATGTCCTACCCTCTGAGAAGCAGAGACAGGAAGATCACAAATTTGAGGCCAGACAGGACAACATACTACAACCTGTCTCACAAACAAAAAGAAAATCTGGACCACTCTTCCCAAAAGTAAGTGCAGTAAAAAAAAAAAAATAAATAAGTAAAAATAAAAAAAATAAATAAAAAAAACAATGGAGCTAGTGTTTGAATTCTAGGAAGGATTTTCCCCAAAGGTTATAGAAAGTAAAGATGAAAGAAGCAAAGTGAGCAATGCACACTAAACTGGGGGCACCTGTGCCAAGTATGTGAAGCTTCAGAGACTGGTTTGGATAGCACAGAAGTCACTGCCATCCTCTGAAAATGCAGCAAATACGCTCAACCACTGAGTCATCTTCCAAGGCCATGGTTAATCTTTTCCTTTTAACAGATATTTTACTGAATAACCAATTGGTGTGCTATTCCCTGGAGAAGATTTCTCCTACTCTCAGGGTTTCTTAGTTGCTTGTAGTCCTTTGTGTGAGACTGAGGTCTCTTGGGCTTTCCTCTGTCTAGTTTGGAATCTCTATTATTGTCCTTGTTCAGCTCATGTGTGGGCAGTCATGACCTGAGGCTTCATGTGTGTAGTTTCTGACATCCCTAAGAGACACAGTATCACAGCAAACTCCCTGATCCTCTGGCTCTTGCAATCTTTCTGGCCCCTTCTCTCCCTTCAAACACATATATGAGTAACATTATTCAGACAGAGCTGGCTATACTAAGGAATATACATATACATAGGTGCATGATGATAATTTTTTTAAAGGAGGCAATGAATTTGAAAGAGCAAGGAGAAATATATGAAAGGATTTGGACGAAGGAAAGGAAATGGAGAAATCCTGTAATTATAATCTCAAAAACAAGTGGAAAAAGCACTAAAAACAATGGCATTGCTAGCTACAAGCAAGCAAACAAGTAAATAAAAGCCATTATTTTATTTTGTGAATGTGTGTGCCTGTGTCTGTGTACGTGTCTCTGAAACTACATGAACACATGAATGTGTGTGTTGGGAGTGGGTGGGTAGGGAAACTATGAAAGAGAACTTAAGATTCCCTGAAGCTGGAGCTTCAGACTGTTGGGAACTGCCCAACCTGAGTGCTGCATTCCAATTCTAGTTCTTACGATGGAGAGGCAAGTGTTCTTAACCACTGAGCAATATCTCCAGACTCTATGTTAGTTAATGTTGATTGCAGCCTTGTTGGGATTGATAATCACCATGGAAACAAATGTCTCTGGACATTTCTGTGTGGGACCATGTGAACCAAGAACTCAAATAAATCCTTCCTTACTTAACATGCTATTGTCAGGTTTGCTTGCAACACAGTACAAGCAAGTTGTCCACAGGAAAAGCAGGACATGCTGCTGCTCTCATGGGAATAAAATCTTAACTCAGGCAAAATCAAATGGTCCATAGCTGGCTTTGGTGTTACCATGAAATACAGAGTGGAGACAATGTCTTGAAAAAAATCTATTTCTTTGTAAGGTTGTGTTTTATAGGGGACTTACCTACATTTTTGCTTTCATTTCTCTCCTACTAGAAATAAGTGCAGAAATGAGAAAGAAAGCCACTAGCTGAAAGTCAGGAAAGAAATGGAGGCACAGATGTTATATTCTTTGGTGTCCTCAAAGGATTTTGATAATAGAAGAAAGCAGAATTCCAGTGGGATGTTTTGGTCTGTGGAGTTCCCACGTAACTGCTTTGCTATGAAACTGACCTACAACTTACCTGACATGTCCCCAATGTGTCACCCTAGGAGAGTCAATCACGAGGAATACAAGTCTGGATATGACTCCCAAAGTGTGGCTGTACATTGAAACTTGGAGTGCTCATGTGACAATTAATTTTTGTATATGAAGGAAGCATCTTGATTTAATCAGAGGGCTGTATTTAACTAGATTTACACAACATAATACAGTATCTGGAAGCTGAATATAGTATGTATTGTCTTAAACACTTGCAGTTTTCATTTGTATCTCAGGTGGGTGAGGTGCCTGGCTCTCACAAAGCTGTTATTTCTCTGTTGCCTGCAATATTCTTGTCATGGTCATCAGGTCTTTAGGTAAATAGTTCACTTTATGTGCTAGAATAATGTCTTCCCTCAGACATCTAGGTGGCTCTTTGTCAAAATTCTCAGGTATATTAGAATGAACCTAATGCCCTTCATTACCCACCCCTCATGTCCAGTTTGCTCATGTAGATCTCATCCATTTCTCTGTCATTGGGTGATCCCTGTGTCTTTCTTAGGGTCTTCTTTTCTAGGTAGCCTCCCTGGAGTTGTGAGTAGCAGTCTAGTCATCCTTTGTTTTACATCTAGTATCCACCTATGAGTGAGTACATACCATGTTTGTCTTTCTGAATCTGGGTTACCTCACTCAGGATGATTTTTTTCTAGATCCATCCATTTACCTGCAATCCTCATGATGTCATTGTTTTTCTCTACTGGGTAGTAATCTATTGTGTATATGTACAACATTTTATTTATCCATTCTTCAGTTGAAGGGCATTTAGGTTGTTTCCAGGTTCTGACTATTACAAACAATGCTGCTATGAAGGGTTGGGGGAAAGAGAGCTTAGAGGAGTGGGAGATCCCAGCTGGATCAAGAACAGACCTACACTGGTGATCAGATGGCCAAACACTCTAACTGTTGTGGTAGAAATCTCATCCCATGACTGATGGAAGCAGATGCAGAAACCTGTGGCCAGGCCTCAGGTGGAGCTCCAGGAGTCCAATTGGTGAGAGAGAGGAGGGATTGTATGAGCAAGAGATGTTGAGACCATGATTGGAAAAAGCATACGGACAAATAGCCAAACTAGTGGAAACACATGAACTATGAACCAATAGCTGAGGAGCCCGAAACTGGAACAGGCACTCTGGATAACTGAGACAGACAATTAGCTTGAACTGTTTGGGAGGCCCCCAGGCTGTGGGACTAGGACCTGTCCTTAGTGCATAAGCTGGCTTTTTCAAGCCTGGGGCCTATGCTGGGACACTTTGCTCAGCCCGGGTGAAGGGAGGAGGGGACTGGACCTGCCTCAGCTGTATCTAACAGGCTGAGCTGAATTCCCAGGGGAGTGCTTGCCCTGGAGGAGATGGGAATTGGAGGTGGATTGGGGGAAGGAGGAGGGAGGAGGGAGAATGGGAATTAGTAGCTGATATGTAACATTAAATTAAATGATGAAATTAAAAATAATGATATTAAAAAAGAAGGAACCTAATGTTTGCAACAGTGTCCCAAGTGAGGCATATAGTCTTGTTGGTAGTATATAGGATAATAGAGGCATCATATATGTTCCAGAGATAGACATTAAGTTTATAAGAGTTAGAATACTTATCAAGGAAAAGTGAACTGAGAATATGGCCTGCAGTATTTGATTAGCTATGGAAAGGTTGAATAGGTTGGTAAAATTAGAAGTACATGGATATCCTTAGAATTGATGAAAAGACAGTAGCTTCTGAGTCCCTCCTAGCACATATATCTGTTGACTTAGAATACATTATAATTATTTTGGTGGACATACCAGAGGTGCAGAGGCTGGACTCTGAGGGCAATACTAGCTATTGAGAGACTTCCACTATTTCTGCTCCCAAGAAACTGCCCTTGTCCACTAGATTTAACTGTTTTACTGTGTCTGTTGATATGTTTGAATTTGTTTCCCTGTTTGAATTTGGAAAATTGAGTTTTCCTTCATATGAGTCTTGCTTTTGGCTGTGAGAGAAACAGAAAATTAAACTGAATAGTATTTAAGAAATGGATATTCTGGAGATACTAACCATGTCACATACCCACTATTCTCTTAAGAAACACAATGATATGCTAAGATGGCAAGATTACAAATTCACCCACTTCATACCTAATAAACAAACAAGTTCTGTCATGCAATATCTGAATGTTGTATTCATAATTTATGGTGGATATTCATTTTATAAGATTCCTTTCAGCTCATTTCTTGTTTTGATCAAAAGTAAAATGCTGTTTGGCCAGTGGCCAGGCAGGAAGAATAGGCGGGACAAGAGAGAAGAGAATTCTGGGAAGTAAAGGCTGGGGCAGAGAGATACTGCCAGCTGCAGCCAGGACAAGGAAGATGTAATGGTAAACCACGAGCCACGTGGCAAAGTATAGATTAATAGAAATGGGTTAATTTAAGATAGAAAAAGTAAATAACAGGAAGCCTGCCATGACCATACAGTTTGTAAACAATGTAAGTTTCTGTGTGTTTACTTGGCTGGTTCTGATCATGTATGGGCCTGGTGGGTGAGAGAGATTTGTCCTGACTGTGGGCCAGGCAGGAAAACTCTAACTACAAATTAACATAACAAATGTACAAAGACACATGCATTACTCTGGGTCAGGGATTTGAATGAGTAGATAATTTGAAATTGCAACTATGTATTAACTTAGGTTGGAAAAATTGAAAACATGGAAAATTCAAGGAAGAGTAAGTAGGTTATTATGCTTTTCTCTCAAAGGCAGGTTAAACAAATTGAGCACACAGTAGGATATCAGTCTTAAGTAACCTCAAGGTGTATTATTAACTCTTCTGTGTGGTCCAGGAAATGTACTAATGTCTTAGAATGTAAGAGATATTTTTATCATAATACATTGTCAAAGGGTGTCCATTTTTTTTCTTGTGAGAAGCTGAAGTGTACAGAGCATTAACTTCTTTTGTGTTAGAAAGAGGGAGAAAAGGAGAAAAAAAGAAAAAAGAGAGAGAAGGGTGAGGCAGAAGGAGAAGAGAAGAGAGAGAGAGAGAGAGAGAGAGACTCAACCCTTTGGTCTCTTCCCCCCATGAGTACTGATTGTATCCCATGAGTTAAATATCCTTATGAATTAATAATTTTTAATTATTTACTACACTTTATTTTTATCTGTATGAATATTTTGCTTGCATGTGTGTATGTGTACCATGTGCATGACAGATGATCATAGAAGTCAGAAGAGGCTGTGAATCTCCTAGATAAGAATAGCAGTGATTTTAGAGAAAGAAAGCTTAGGGGATCAGGAGATCCCAGCTGGATCAAGAACAGAAAGGGAGAACAAGGAATAACAGACCATGATAAATGAAGACCACATGAGACCAGGAATAGGCAGAGTGCTCAAGAGGTCCCCAGAAATCCACAATGATATATCCTCTGTAGTCTGCTGGCAATGGTCGAGAGAAAGCCTGATCTGACCTAGTCTGGTGATCAGATGGCCAAACACCCTAAACAGTCGTCTTGGAACTCTCATCCAATAACTGACGGAAGTGGACGCAGAGATCCTCAGCCAGGCCCCAGGTGGAGCTCCAGGTGTCCAACTGTCGAGAAAGAGGAGGGTCTGCAAGAGCGTGAATTGTTGAATCCAAGATTGCAAAAAGCACAGGGACAAATAGCCAAACGAATGCAAGCACATGAATTATGAACCAAAGGCTGTGGAGCCCCCAGCTGGATCAGGCCTTCTGGATAAGTGAGACCATTGAATAGCTTGATCTGTTTGGGAGGCATCCAGTCTGTGGGACCAGGATCTGTCCTTAGTGCATGAACTGGCTATTTGAAACCTTGGGCTTACACATGGACACTTTGCTCAGTCTGGAAGGAGGTGACAGGACCTGCCTGTACTGAATCTACCAGGTTTAAATGAATCACCAGGGGTGCCTTGATCCTGGAGGACATGGGAATGGAGGGGAGGGGCTGGGGGGAAGGTGGGGGTGGGGGCGGGAGGGGGGAGGACAGGGGAACCCATGGCTGATGTATAAAATTTAAAACACATAATAATAAAGAAAAAAATTATTTATTAAAAAAATAAAGAATAGCAGTGAACTACTATATGAGGGCTTAAAATAGAACCCAGGTCCTCTGAAAGAGCAATAAGTGCTATTAACTATTTACTCATCTCTCCAGCCCCTTTAACTAATACATAAAGACTTTTTCTCTGAATATACTTCAACAAAGGTGAGCAATTCATCTTATAAGTTCTGAAGGTACAAGCTGTTATACAGTCCATAAAGAGCTGATGTCCCAGAAAATCCATGTAATACAACAGCCATGAAGACAAAAGACAAATCAGATTGGCCTTGCAGATGATGAGATGGTAGTTTCTATTAGAGAATACCTGGTTTCTGTTAAACAACCTTTGTGCTTTTTATCATTTAATTTAATCAGTTTTTCTCTGTCTTTGTTTGAAATTTGCTATGCTATGGAAATTCACAGGAGCACTCTTTTGAAACATGGAATATCACACATGACAAAGGTAAATATCCCAGGTATTAGGTGATATATTAGTCATTTCTACTTTGATGGCATTAGCAATATAGATTTATTTCTTCAAATTAAGACAAATTCTTTTTATTATTAAACGTAATTGTGGTGATATATTGTGCCCCTCCACTATATTGTATAACCTAATAAAACTTATCTGGGGACCAGAGAACAGAACAGCTTCTAGATGAGACATAGAGGCCAGATGGTGGTGGCACACACCCTTAATCTTAGCATTCCAGAGGCAGAGATCCATCTGGATCTCTGTGAGTTCAAGGCCATACTGGAAAGAGAAGCAGGCATGGTGGCATACACCTTGAGATCTCATGTCTTGCTTGGGAGAGACACACATCTTTAATCCAAGGAAGTGATGGCAGGAAGCAGAAAAGTGTATAAGGCATGAGGACCAGGAACTAGAGGCTTTTAAGCTTTTAGGCTTTTTAGCACCAATTTACCTGAGATCCATTTGGATGAAGATTCAGAGGCTTTCAGTTGGAAGAAACAAGATCATCTGAGGAGTTGTCAAGGTGAGGTTGGCTGTGTCATGTTCTGTTTCTTTGATCTTTCAGATTTCACCCTAATATCTGGCTCCAGGTTTTGCTTTTTATTAATAAGACCGGTTATCAATTCGTGTTACACAAAATCTGCAAAAAAACTTATAACAATAGAAAATTTTATTCCAGCAAATAATTTTGAGAATCAAAGAGTAAGTATGGGTGATCATTTTAATGTTGAAAAAGTATAAAGAAAATTGAGGGTTTCGTGGATTAGAAGACAACATTGCAATTTCACTGTAAGTCTTTTCTGAGTTGAATCTGGGAAGAAACCCTGGAAGCTCTTACTGAGAGTGCTCATGCTTCCTTTTGTTGTTTTCTTTCATTCTTCTCCTTTTGTTAATGAAACTCTTTGGGAAGAAAACAATGGGAAAGAAAAAGATAAAAGGAACAGTACCTCATCAATCTCCTCATTGTGTCTCATTAGCTCAGAGGCTGATATTAGGCCTCAGTGGTTTGGTCATATTGACTTTAGGCTATTTTCAATTTGTGTAAATAAAAGACCTTCCTCCATTACTCTTTATTTCTCCAGAATAAGCAAATCTTCAAGACTCAGATACAGTAATGGGTAAACAATATTTAAGATACATTTTGCAGATAGCCCGAATGATGTTGGAGATTGCTAACAAGCTTAAATCTCTTTCCTACCTGCCAGTTGTTGCTTATGCATTTTACCCTCTATTTTCAGCAATATACAAGTTCCAAATTGTTAATTCTTAAGTGTAAATGATTCCTTTTAACATTGGAAAATATCTCTCTGTGGTAATAATAATGCCTCTTATGGAAAGTGTTGTTTTTTTTTTTTTAAATCCTGCTTTTATATATTTCTGTAGCTTTACTTCTTTTCCATATGCTGTCTTTCTAATGATTCATGTTTGAGGTACTTACATTTGTAAGCAATAGTCAGATGTACATATATTATGTACATATGTGTGTGTGTGTATACATATGTAATTTATGATCTGAGATGTACTATGTTTTAATAGACACCTATTCTTATTATATGTTCTCCAAGTAATTCATCATGTGTCTTCTTCCTCCATCTATTACTTTCCTCTTTTTCTTTGTTTCTGATTCATATTCAGTTTATTGTATCTTTGCTCTTTTTAATAACATTATGGTGATAAATAATTTTTATGTTGTATTTCTCTTAGTTTAAGGGACATCTGTAAGTATTTGGGATATATACTTTACTTAACTAAGTCAAAGCTATATGTATTAAATATTATCAAAATAAAGAACAGTTACTACCTGAGCCCCCAATGAATTCTGGAAAATTCTCTTGATGTCTTTGTTATTATTATCAATTAAAAACAGACTAAAATATTTGTTCCCATTCATTGCATTACATTGAGGATGTCATTACACCCTGAAGCACTGACATTGTTCAGTGATGGTAAGGCATGATAGGGAAAGGTGGTTAGCAAGGCTGGCTTAATAATAAAACAGGAATCAGGAAAGTAAGAGAAGAATCTATTTTCAATAAAAATTAAAATCTGGAAATTTATATACTGTGTCACTGTAAACAAAATTGTTTTCAGAGAAAGTTGGAGGAAGAAGTTGTGAGAGAAATATATCACTTCATATTTGTCTGTCTTTACTATGAGAGATGTTATTGCTAACTACATGTCTTCTTTACACAACTACTGGGGCAGTGCTAAGTAGATTTGGTAATTCCTACACCTGAATCTGTCTGTGCATGGGGCACATCTCTCTTCAATATCAGATGCCACACATTTTAAGCACTCTAATTCCGCCTTTGCTCGCCCAGCATTCGTCGTGCTTATGTTGATGTCAAGTTCACTGATTCTCCCTCAGCTTCTGCACTGACTTCCCTCACAGCTGCTTCACATGGCCTTCACCTCCACCACAGCTGCTCTTCTTCAAGTCCATTGACTTAGCTCTTCCAAGAAGGCGATTATAAGGGGAAAAATCCATACACAATCTATTTTATTGTGCTTTTACTATAAAATGTCATTATTAGAGATTTGCATAGTGGTGAAAAATAAGTTTCTATAAAATTGATATGATTGATGTAGTTAGTATCTTTGACTGTATATAAGATATGGAGAAACCTAAACAGAACAGCAACAACAAAAACCACTTAATATTTCAGAGTATTAGTTAAAATGTTGGAGGGAATATGAATCATAAAAAAATCATTACACCAGGAATTAACAAGCGTGAAGAAGACAAAATAAGAAAAAAATCTCTAAAATAAAGACAGACTTTAGAAAATAAATGAAAGAGAAAATACATTCCTTTCTTATGAAGCATAAAGTTCTGTTGTCTATATCACAACTAATTACAGTAAACTGCAACCAAATTATAAAATCAAAAAGATACACAACAATTCTTTCATGTATGTGTGAGATAGAATTTCAATATACTCGGAACAAAACTGGAAGATAGAAGAGAACTACAGTTCATCTCTGTGGTATTGAAATATTGACATGACTCTCTCTATAATGAGCAGAACTAGACCTGGGCACAGTATCGGTAAAGACATCTTCCCCTTTCACTTGCCTGTGTCTGCAGAAACATTCCTCTAAGCACAATGTAATTGTATGAGGTGTAATTTATAATGTATTATGCATTAAGGTATTTTGAAATTAAGCTTGAAGCTTCTAGAATGTAATGTGTGGAAAATCATAAAGAAAGTGTGGCTTATATACATGGTAGAATTTTTTTAGCCATAAAATATGAAGTCATGTTGTTTGCAGGAAAATGAATGCTACTGGAAATAATCATAGGAAGCAAATTAAGAAAGTCTCCCGAGGAAAAAAATATTGTACATCTTACCTCATATGTGAGGCTCAGATTTTATACACATACATAAAATCATATATGTATATACGACAGGAAGAAGAAATGAAATTGTCTGGGAACAGCAGGCACTAATGTTGGCGGGGGAGTGGTGGGGAAAGAAATTTGGGGGAATATGTGCAACAGACAACATGTTATTTAACATAATGCCACGGATAGTGAAAGCAAATAAGACATTATGAAGAAGTGAGAATATACTTCAATGAAATAAAATTGAAATAAATTATATTAAAATTTTTGTAGAATGCAAACAACAGCACTAAATGAAGTCTATGAAAGTAGATATTTAACAAACTAAAATGTTTAAAATAACCACCCTAAGATGTCACTACCAGAAGATTAAACATATATAAACATAAAGAAAAAGAAAAAGAAAAAAACTATTTCAGTTTCAATAGATGAGGAAACCATGTTTTAAAAGGTTAACACTACTTCATGATGTAAGTGTCCAATTCAAATCCAGTGAAGGGTACATTAAAGGACATCTTCAATTTGAATCAGGATGTTCTAAAAACCTCCAAATAAGTCAAAGCAAAGGAAGCTGTGGACAAATTCAGATTTACTGAGTTACCATTGGAGAGTTATTCTATAAAATATAATACCTACTCAACTTACATAAAAGCAGTTCTCCTGAGCACTGGCTTTGAGACAGACCTCTTTCAGTGCAGCCACAGCAGTTTATCCTCTTGGGAAGGTAAGCATGCTGACCTTCCCAATCCCATGGTTTTCTTTTTGTTGTTGTTGTTGTTTTGTTTTTTTCCGAGACAGGGTTTCTCATAATAGGATAAAAGGGGAGATTAATGAACTTACTTTTCAAGAGCAACAACTTGTTTAAATGTTTTATATTGGTATAGATTTTAGTTTACCAATACAAACTTAAAATTAATTTTGTTATACTGCGTGTATATTTCTACTCTTGTTTAAGGTATTATGTTTGTACAGCTCATTTAAAATTGTAATAAATAATTAAAAATAGATTAATAACTAGTCATCTATGATAATCATACTCATAGCCATGTTAGTTAAGTCTTCTAGGTATACATAGATATATTTCAGATAAATAGGTAATCTTCAAATACTCCAAAGACCTACAGAATATGGCATTTAAAATATTTTTAAAAATTTAGACATTCTGGACAGTGAGACATGTCTGCTCCTGGCAGCACTGATTTACTTCAGAGAGGAGAATGGGCATCAAAGACACTTCATATGGAGTTTATCTTCACATTGACAAAAATAGCCATTTGGGCAAGAAACTGTTCTTGCCTGGACTACTTGATCAACTGGACATACAGGACCCACAAGGAAGGTGACCACTAAACTTTGTTTGACAAAATGGTCCTTCAGGTTCCTGCTTCACAGAGGAAACTGCCAGACAGTCTACAGGACACAGAAACAAATGACTGAGAGACTCTAGCCCTATGGGTTGAAAGCAGATGCCCCAACTTTACAAAAAAAAAAAAACAAAACCAAAAAACATTAAGTGACTATCCAGGCTGCCAGCTGTTTCTGTTTGCCCTGCAAGACCCCATGAAAGTTGCTTGCATCCTTTTCCCGTTTCTCAGGTAATAGTATATCCTTCCAAGGTCTTTGATGTAGTTAAAGCTAGATAGTTATAATTTTCCTTAGTTATGATAAAAGATAAGTTAGATATAAAACCTTAGACTCACAAATACAAGATAAATAAGATATCATCTTTAATATTGTAACTGTAATTCTTGCTTGATGATTGTTTTGTTGTATGTAATTTTAGTATATAAAAGAAGTGCCGTCGGATGTTCAAATATGTAAAATGTGTTCCTCTGATTGGCTAAAATAAAACACTCATTGGCCAGTAGCCAGTCAGGAAGTATAGGTGGGACAAACAGAGAAGAGAAGTCTGGGAAGTGGAAGGCAGAGGTGGATATACTGCCAGCCACGACCATGACAAGTGAGATGGAAGGTACTGGTAAGCCACAAGCCATGTGGCAACTTATAGACTAAGAAAAATGGGTTAATTTAAGATATAAGAACTATATAATAAGAAGACTGTCATGGCCATAGAGTTTGTAAGCAATATAAGTTTTTGTGTGTTTACTTGGTTGGGTCTGAACATCTATGGGCCTGGCGGGTGAAAGAGATTTGTCCTAACTGTGGGCCAGGCTGCTGCCATGACAAGGGAGATATAAGGTACTGGTAAGCCATGAGCCACGGGACAAAATATAGATTATTAGAAATTGGCTGAATATAAGAGTAAGAGCTAGACAATGGTAGGCCTGAGCTAATGGCCAAACAGTTTAAATAATATAAGTGTCTGTGTGTTTATTTTATAAATGGGCTTTTGGACTGACAGAGCTTGGCAGGGGCTGAAGAGAAGGTCTCCAACTACACTGTGTAGCTTTGGAGGCTGTCCTAGATCTCACTCTGTAGACTAGGTTGGCCTTGAACTCACAGAGATCTGCCTGGCTCTGCCTCCCGAGTGCTGGGATTAAAGGCATGTGCCACCACCGCCTGGCCTAATCCCATGTATTTATTAGCTACTTTTTATTTATGATTTTGAATATTGTCTGTTAAAATAACTTGTCTATTTGTTTCCTGGAGTATTCTTGGAGGAGTGTGTGTGTGGGGTGTGTGTGTGTGTGTGTGTGTGTGTGTGTGTGTGTGTGTGTGTGTGATGTGTTTGTGTATAAATCTGCATGTGTGTATTTTTGAGATTTAAAGAAAAAACTTTTTTCTTGAGAATTTCATGTGTGAATTGACTTCATATCTAGTTATTAATATTAATATAATGCACTAAATCCAGTTAGTGTGGTCCATAAGTGAATCAACATATGAAGATCCACTGGAGCCAAGGGGTCCTTTTATTCCCCATCCTACCACACACTCAAAATGTCTATTCACGATATTAACTCTCTGTGTTGTATATAGTTGGATACATATTTTCCCCTCATTCTCTTTCCAATGTTACTTGTTCTGCAGTACAGCACATCTTCTTTGCAATTCCAACTCCCTTCCCCTTTAAGAAGGTCATCATAAAGAAGAACAAGTTTTGGTAATAATGCAGGGATAGCTCCAGAGAACTTGTACACAAACAATGGTATGTAAAATAGAGCAAGTAGAGAAAATAGCATACTGCTTCCTCAAAACTTAAAAATTAAAATGTTGTGGACCCAGATGTAGGACACTTTGGTATATACTTCAAAGTATCTAAGTGGGCATACAACAGAAATACCTATACATCCAAATATATTGTGTCACTGTTCACAAGAGCCAATGTATAATGTCATCCAAGATGCCAATCAACATACAAGCAAGAACAGAAACCTTGTCAGGATGTTTCATTCAGCCATAAGTAACAATATCCTGTGGTCTATAGAAAAAAAAAGATGTATGAAGATCATATTAAGTGAAATGCTGATAAAAATATGGCAAGTATTTCATATGCAGAACTAGATTTTTGGTGTTGTTGTTTGTGTTCTCCATGGTATTTTTGTGTTACAATTATTATGGTTTTGAGTTTCTTTCTCTGCTCTACAGTCATTCCTTGCTTTAGCCCCAAGTAATACATATTTTCTTTAGGTTTGATTGGTTGGACATAAATTTTCTTAGTCTGATTATATCATGGAAAATTTTCTTTCTCCTAAATCATGGCCAATAGTAGTTTTGCATAGGTATATTATCCCTAGGTTGGCTGTCATAGTCTTTTAGAACTTCAGATGTATTTCTCTAGGCTTTTCTGGCTTTCAGAGTTTCTGCTGAGAAATCAACCATTATTCTGAGGGATCTCCCTTATATGGAACTTTTAGGTTTTTTTTTTTTTTTTCTTGCAGCTTTCTGTATGCATTCTTTTGTTTTTATACTTAGTGTTTTAAGTATTATATGCTATGGAGATTTTTTTCCTGGTTTGTCTAGAAAGTGTTCTATGTGCTTCTTGTATTTGTATGGGGTATCTTTCCTTAGTTTGGGAAAGTTTTCTTTTGTGATCTTGTTGCAGATCTGGTCTATGCCATTGACTCTGTTGAAGATCTTGTCTATGACATTGACTCCGATAGCTGTTCTATGCCAGTGGCTCTGTTGAAGACCTGGTCTATGCCATTGATTCTTCTCCTTCATCTACACCTACAATTTGAAGGTTTGATTTTTCTCTCATGGTGTGACACATTTCCTGTATGTTCCTTTCCTGTGTTTTTTTCCAGTGTTCATATTTCTTGCTTATTTGTCTAGATCCTCTACTGTATTTTCAAATCTTGTAGCTGGAGTTTTCTCCAGTCCTGCCTGGCCCATAGTCAGGACAAATCTCTTTCAGCCACCAGGCCCATAGACGCTCAGACCCAACCAAGTAAACACACAGAAACTTAGATTGCGTACAAACTGTATGGCTGTGGCAGACTTCTTGCTATCTAGTTTTTATATCTTAAATTAACCTATTTCTATTAATCTATAAGTTGCCACGTGTCTTGTGGCTTACCAGTACCTTCCATCTCACTTGTCATGGTGGCGGCTGGCAGTATATCCACCTCTGCCTTCCACTTCTCAGACTTCTCTTCTCTGTTTGTCCCATCTATACTTCCTGCTTGGCTACTGGCCAATGAGTGTTTTATTTTAACCAATCAGAGCAACACATTTGACATACATGAATATCCCCCAGCAATTTGAAGTTTTGATTTTTCTTTCATGGTGTGACACATTTCCTGTATGTTCTTTTCCTGTGTTTTTTTTTTTCCAGTGTTCATATTTCTTGCTTATTTGTCTACATCCTCTACTTTATTTACAAGTCTTGATATTCTATCTTCTGCTTGATTCATTCTGCTTGTAAGACTTTTCTTGGAATTTTCTAGTTAAGTGGTTGGGTTTTTCAATTACATCTAACTTCAGCTTGAGTCCTCATCAGTGCTTCTATGTTCTAATTAAATTCCAATCTCAAGTCTTGGATTGTGCTCATAATTTCTGACACCCTTGTGTTTGTGTTTTCTTGGGCATTCCTCAGGCCTTGTTCTTCTTAAGCTTTTTCTCCTCAATTTTATTGAGCTGTTTTTTCTTTAAATATCTTCTTTAAACTCCTTGAATTATTTGATGCATTTTATGATTTTTTTTAAATTCATTGTCCTGGAGTTTATCTACATACTTCTCATTGACATACATTTCTACAGGACTTTGTAGATTTGTAGAGAAAACACTAGCTTGATCTTTCCTGTTGTCCTTATTTTTGTAATTATACCTGGGCATATGGGCTTCTTTTGTTAGTTATGAGTCTCTTCTGGACAGAGAAATTTGAGGCAGAAGAGATGATGAGTGGCTAGCTTGGATCTAGATGCTGGAAGTTACTTGTGTATTTGAAGCCAGGTGGACAGAGTTAACTGGGCACATATAAAGGGCATGATTCCTGTTCTAAGTCTAAGTGTGGGTTAGATCTGGCTGAATGGAAAGATTAGAAATAACTTTGCAGATTTATGTGACTGGAAGACATGTAGCAAGGATCCTGGCTGAATTGTAGAGCTACTTTGGGATACAGGCAGAGAAAAATGGTGCCATGGTTCTAGGACCCAGACAATAACTTGTGGGTTAAAAAAAAAATGGATGGGAGGTCAAGGAAACTCATTGGGAGAGAAACCTGGAGGACAACATGGGAAGTGGGAGTACTGTACTTAGTGGGAATGTCACAGAAGTGACTTAAGGATGGTCACAGACAGGCCAGGACCCCGTGGAAGACAAGAAGTTGCTGATGGCACAAGAAAAGGTGGTTAGACAAGGCCAGGCACTAGTTATGGGACCAGAACTCCATCTGGTAAGTTGTAGAAAAGGTGTGGATGAAAAGGTTAAGAAGGTTCATGAGTTAGACCCTGGAGGTAGTTTAGGGATGTTTGGATTGTTTAGATATTATGTATTAAAATAAATTATTTTTTTTACTGTTACTTTCTCAACTATGGTATTTGTTTCATAAATAATTTTTATGTTTTTCTATCAAATCCATCTGAGAATTTCAGGCATGTTTCAACTCTTGGCAATAAACAGTTTATTGTTCAACTAAGGTTTATCATGAGTTCATGGAATACCTCATTTGTTCTGTGCTTTCTCACTTTAGTTTGTCATTGAACTTCTGTGTTTTTCAGTAGGCTACTTATTTCTCCCTTATATGATGTATAGAGTGACAACTTTGTGTGGTATTTTGTTTTTCCACATCATACAGTCATGAGGGAGGGAAGCCATTTACACTTGCTCCCTGGTTATCTCATACAAGCATAGGTTTTGTCAGCACTGCCCATCAAGCTTAGTGTTGCAGAATTTATTTTATTACTTAAGAGTTTGTTTCTTTGTTGAAGAAGAGTCTGTCCCCAGGATGGCTTCAAACTGGAATCTTTCCATCTGAGCCTCCTGTGTACTGGAATCACAAGAGTGCATCATCACACTCATCACTCATTATCATTTAGAATCCTAGAATTGTATAATTTGGTTATTTACATGAATTAGATGAAGACAGAAAGATGAAAGTACTAGTATATGCTGCTGCAATGGGCACAAAAGCTTGAAAGGTTTGCATGTGAATAAACAGCAAAATAACTTTTCTTCTGTTGCAATTGCCTTCATTTCACATATAGCTTTACTAAACCTTTAAGTTTCCATTTCTAGTTAACTTCTAAGCAGATAGGATGTACTTGTCTGGGTTATAATGTTTATCTTCAATAACCAACTTCAATTTTATCCTCATATTTACCCTAATGCTGGACAGAGTTGTGTATGGATAAAAACAATCAAAGCACTTTTACTTGTTTTATTAAAAATACAAGAATCCATGTCAAGTTGGAGGCTATTATCATTGGCCTACAATATCCTTTGGACTGTCTGTCTTCATTTGTTAATGGCTGGAAACTCTGTTCCTTTGCTGTTTTCCTGGTTGCCTACTTATTTTTCCTACAATAATTACTGTTTGGGAAGTTTTTGAAGCCTTAGCCAAAACCAATTCTGGCAGGTAAAGCATTTTCAGCTAAAAAGTAGAAAATAGATTTAGAATCTCATCTCTGTGTCAGCATATAGTATTTTAAAACTAATCTATTCGGTTTCATTTTTTCCATTTTGTCAAACATCAAGGACACTCACAGAAAGTCATTTCTCTCCATATTTATTAGATTCCCAGTTTGCTGAATACAGAAAAGTGGTATTTAACTCAGATTCTTTCAACACGACAAATTCTAGATTTATTACTTAGGTTCATAAGAATAATTACCCAGTTTTATGACAGATTTCACAGCACACAAAGTACATGCATGTTTTATAATTGGGATAGTGGATAGAATGTCCCTTAGTTGTGAGGAAAATGGAAAAAATAGGAGACTTAGTCATTTATCCAGAATTTCTCAGCTAGCAAGTGTAGCTAGTTTAGAACCAAGTTCTCTTGTCTTCTTTCCAAATCCTCTTCCTGTTATTTCTTAACCCAGCTCCACTTGTCCAAACAGAAAAATCGATTTGGCTGTGATCACTGCCAGGATCTTTCAGAGGAGGGAACCCAAAGTCTTCTACTCACATCAGGCTTTCCTATGCCCACGTCAGCTCTTGCCCATTCAACTTCTTTAATCAAGATATTTATTTTACCCAGATAAAACTTAACAGAATAAAATTTCACATGGCTGTTATATAGCCAGTAAGGGCTAGGGAGTATCCTATGTAGAATAAAACATTACTTAAAATGAATAAATAAAACTCTGTGGTTGCATAGGGAACCTTCAGTTTAGAGACACTGATTTTTTAAAATGCTAATGAGAAGGCAGATGAGGGTGGATGTATGACAGAGAAAGATATCAGCAGTACTTTGTGTGCATGTAAAATGAGCTTTAGTTCTGTAATCACTTTACTTCTACAAACTTCCCATGGAGTAGGTTCTCTCACATTTTAGCTGGCTAGATCAGGTGAACACGACAAGAACATTCAGAGAGAGCTTGGAAGTGCTTAATAATGATTTCCAATCTTCTGGTTTGGGACATGGGAAGATGGTGGAGGAATTCATTAGCTCCCTAAAATCTGTAATTGTTATGGCATGTGTTCATAATGCAGTCTTGTAGCAGATAGGCATGGAAATGCAGTCATAGAGGGAAAGCTTAATTCACATATAGATTTTAAAATGAGTAATTTGGAGACATCTCTCCTGACCTTTACACTTTACAAATCCAGACATTGTCTCCTATACAGTAAGGCATTCAGTCACAGCCCCCTTTTTGAAATTCTTCTGATGGAAATACTCATTGCTCCAGATTTCCATTTTTTTGGTCTCTGAGCTTCTCCACTTTAATTACTAAATGTTTGGTGGCTTCTTTTCTTTCAAGAATCAAATGCAGCAAGATATCCAACAGCCAAATTGGAACTCAGATCATAGGGTTCTGACAGCAGCAAATCTTAGTAGCACAAAAATTCTTACATCGCCTGGTGTCCAGGCTCATCAAAAGCCTTGCTCCTGCAGGTTTGTCCTTCATTATCTGATGATGGGAAAAAGAGTGGTCAGCTAGATGACAACTTCTGTTTCTCTTCTGCTTAGCAAAGTCTTTCCAGAAATATCAAGGGGGATGCTGACAACTTTCATTGTGTCAATATTTTTTCCTTCTTCGCCCTCATGTCTCTGTCTGGCAAATGTGCCTTCCCTGAACATGTTATATTTATAATTCTCATTTATTTGTGTAGTATCAGCTCTCATTTGTGCATATGGGTTTTATCTGCAACAACAAAAAATGTAATGTCAAGCAGGGTCTGCCCTTGTGGTCACTTCATGTTTACTCATCTAATGCAGACTAATTTCATTGTTTGTCTGAGAAAAACATCACCAAAAAGGCAAATCCGTAATTAAAACATTCTCTGAAGCATTCCAAAGTTGAATAGAAATGAAGAGCACACGCTGTATCCATACTAGAAACTTCTCTTTAAAAGAATGAATAGCACAGGGCTCTGGGTTTATTCTTTCAAACCAATTCTTTATTATTCATTGGTATTGTAACTTTCAACTTAGTAACAGTCATGAATTAATATTAATAATAATAAGAATATTAATTCACTTTAAAAGAATATACTCTTTTTCTTCCTCTTCTGTACATTTGGTTTTAATTTATGGAGATGAGAGGACAGAAAAGTAACCAAGAAAAGATTATATGACTCACAGGACAGAGTTCTGCTAAGAGAGTCTTTGAATCATTGTGCTTGTTTAACTAAACAAAAGAACGGGAACTGCTGCAGGCCACAGGAATATATCATAAGAACTCAGCTGGTTTTGGCAAAGTCACTACCTGGAGGGGATTTACCTTAATTCAGGAGACTCACATGTGGGCTGTTATCGATGTTATCTTGAGAAGTTGGGAACCCTCCTGGGTGGTGTTTCCTGTAGTCCTTGAAAGTGGCTAAGGGAGATATCTGATTCCAGAGAAAGCCTTTCCTGAGGCTGTTCTCCAAATACCTGGAATGTGTATGTCCAGAGACTAGTCAGTCCACACTGTTAGCCCTTCTTAGGGAAAAGTCAATTGGGAAAACTATGAAGGCACACATGATTTTCATAACAGAATACAGCTGATAAATAACAAGCCAAGTAACACCAAAAACTCCTTGGGATTTGGCTTCCTCTGGAGGAATTCCCTGATCCCTCCAAGTAGTGACTTTGCCATAACTAGCTGAGTTCTTATGATATATTCCTGTGGCCCACAGCAAAGGTCAGGCTGCAGGCAAGCTTGTAGGGCATGTTCTTAATTAGTGGTTGATGGGGGTGAGCCCAGCCCATTGGGAGTAGCACTATCTTAGGGCTGGTGGTCCTAGGTTCTATATAGTAGGCTGAGAAAGCCATGGGAGCAAGCCAGTAAGCTTGCTCCATGCACTCTGCATCAGTTCCTGCCTCCAGGTTTTGGCCTATTTGAGTTCCTGTCCCGACTTCCTTTGATGATGAACAATGATGTTGAACACTAAGCCAAATAAACTCAACTTACTTTTGGTCATGGTGTTCCATCACAGCCATCAGTAGTATTGCTAACTAAGACAGCCAGAAAACTTCATTTGGATCTCAAGTGTCATTTAACCCTTATAAGTGGCAATAGGCTGGCTGTGTGATGATGAGAACCCTCCCTTGTTATATCAGCCGTGCAAAGAATCATTTCTATTGTCGTTAAAAACTCTAAGAATAGCAGTACCCACTATGCTGAGGGCAGTTTTTATTGGTGAAGTTTTAAGAGTGTTTGTTCCCAATCTTAAACTGAAGGTTCACACAGCCTTTTAAAAGTCTGCTTACTGCATCCTCACATAGCCAAATGTAACTTTGTCCCCCATAAACTCTATGGGGGACCTTAATAAATTTCTGAGTACTTCTCTGGAGACTTATGACTAAGTTTCACAAAAACAAATTCTTTAATGCAATGATAATGATTGATATGCCTAGTAATATTTCATACCTATGATTCCAGGATTTGGGTATAGGACTCAGTTTGAAGGTAGCCTAGTCTGCACACAAGACCCTGGTTTCCTGATGGAGTGTTGGAAGGCTTTGCTGCTTGAAGTTGCAGTTCATCATGTCAGGATAGCTCTCTGAGCTTGGCCAGGACTCCCTCCCTACCAAATTTGGATAGTTGGATAGTCCCTAGGCCTGCATACCTGACCTTATTTGGAAGTTGTCCCTGAGCCCAGATGCCTGACTTATGAGTGACCTTTGACATAGTTCCCTTCAAGTGCCCCCACCCCTGCTGTCCATATAATAATTAGCTATTGTGCTTCAGTTGTGAAATGCAGATTAAATAATGGTCCAGCTGTTGTTCCCATTCTATACATTCCTCTTCCTCTGAAATAAAGTTGAGCTGTAACACTGAAGGAGACTCCCTAAAGGCGATTTCCCTCATACCCACAGCTATCTGAAACCTGCCACACTGCTCCCTCCTCCCTGGAAGTCCAGTGGCCAAAGATCCCCTATCCCTGAGGAGGAAGGAGACCCACAGAATGAGAGGAAAAAAGAGAGGAGAGAGAGAGAGAGAGAGAGAGAGAGAGAGAGAGAGAGAGAGAGAGAGAATACAATGGAGAAACTTTGTAAAATCACCAGTTAAGAGCAGACTATGTCCCAATACATGGAGTTTACTTCATTTGCTCACACAATCCCTGACCTATCCAAACTGAACTGATTATGTCTAAAGCATTTTGAGAAATCTTAGGCCTAAATTGTGTCACTCAAAACTAAAACCAAATCCTCATGTCACTCATTCAACCACAAAGGTTGTATCCGAGGTTTTCTTTGCCATAATTACTCCTGTTGAATGACACACCTGATCCATAGTACAGAACTCACTGTCTAGGCTTTAAAGAACAATAACAATTCTGCAAGTTATAAACACATTCTCTGAGGATATTGTGCCATCAGTGGCAGAGATGGCTGAGGTAACCAGCTGCTGTGACTTACTTTCCAAAGGCATAACCACAATGCAACTGAGGGCAAGATGAAAAAAAATGTTAGTAGTTCTGAGCTAATGCAGATAAATGAGCAGAAGGAAATGGGATTATGGTTACTACAATCTGTGCTGTCCAAGAAAAAAAAAAAGAAAAAAAGGGAAGAATAAGAGAGGGGTATAGAATGCTGTGGTCAAGAAAGCTAGAGGTGGCATGAAACTCCTTGTTAGGAATCTGTCCCTCATGTCCGAGAATACCACTGCACCATCTGTTGGTGGCATCATGATCACAAAATGCAAATGCCTGTCATGTACTACAAGTGGTCCAAGCATGAGGGCAAGAGAACATTTCCAAGGGAATTTTAACTAATCTAAAGTATGTTTTTCAACAATCTGTGGACCTGTGATTAATTATTACCCCTAAGCCCGTGATCCATACTGGGAACCGTATATGCAGTGGCACACTGTTGTTAGGGTAAAAAAGACAATGCAACTCACTGCCTGGAGGGAAGGGATAAGATAGACAAAGTGTAAAAAGATGAGCTATAGGAAAAGCTGGCAGCCCTGAGGAAAAACTTGTAATATAGCTTTGCTGCTCATAGGCTGGGAGAAGAGGTTTACTCCTTAGTCACCATTCCCACCATTCCTTCCACTCATGGGGTAGCTAGTGAGGGAAAGGTAGCAGAGACAGTGCTGGAGATGATGACCAATGTCTGGGGTACAAACAACAAACAGTGAGTGGCTTGTTCATTAGTGTATCAAGTTTAATGACTTCAAGTTAGTTTGAACCTTGACAATACTCGGGGAGGACTTCAGAGGATTACCAAGATAAACATGGGCTTTTTAGATTAGATTTGGTCACTTGGTGTGGTCAGTTGCTGCAGAAATTCTGAGTTGGTGGGGTATGCAACTTACCAGGCAGCAAATATTAGAGGATATTGAGAAACTAAGGAAAAGGAAAATCTACCAACAAGACAAACAAGGACATTGTCTCTGCCAAACACCATGACAACCTGTGTGATTTAAATCCCTGCTTCTATGATGAGAGATTTTTCTCAACAAAACAGGCCAGGAAGCAGAGAGATGATACTGTGTGAACACAGCTGACCCGGGAACAGCTAGAAGGAATAGATGGAGATAAATTACAGACATATTCAAAAGCAAAGGGAGCAACATGCAAACCCTGGGCTTTAGTTGTTCTCCATCAACTAAATACCAAGAAGAGTTACCCTTGAAAGCAGAAACATCAACTTGTGCTTACCATTTTAGAAGCTTCCACTCTTTCTTTGTACTAATGATAGGCCTTTCATTGGAGTCCTTCATGGGGAAAAGACAACAAGGAAGCAAAGAGACAGAGGCCCCTCTGAGGAATCACCCCTTGTATGTGACCTACCTTCCTCTACTAGGCCCCAACTGGTAGTTTTTTTCACTTCACATACACCATTACCACAGGCTGAGAAGTACCCAGTATTCTGGGTACTTCAATTCAAGTCTTTCCAGATTGTAGCTGTAGTCCCTGTCCCCATTGATTAAATTTATGCCCTATTGCTGCAACAATGTGACTCGATACATTATTTAGATTTTGGGAGCCAAATTCAAGATTAGTTCACCCCATTGGTCTGGCTCTTGTGAAAGCCTCCTGGCAAAAAGTTTCACCATGACAGAAGCAGTCATGACAGTGTTCAAGGCAAGATAGAAAGTCACAAAAAGGTATGCTCTCATATCTAACTCTTGTCATGTCAACCTCCTGTGGTCCCATCAGAACCACTTAATTTCCCAAATGTACTAGGTACTTCACTGGGTCTTCATCTTAAGTGCCCCACCAACCCACACATCACTATAGCAGAGACCAAGCCACTAACACTGGAACCTGGAAGCACATACCATATTCAAACCAACATGGATGGACAGGAGTTTGAATTCCACTCAGTCTTAGAGGTGGATCAAGACTTTGGAACTGATAACATTGAAGTACCTCACAGGGAAACTTAAGAAATACATTGAATTAGCTATGCAATCTTCTTAGGTCAGAATCAATATTCATTTCCTAGAATAGCTTATCTACTTGGGCTACACTATAGATAAATGCTGCCCTAAACACTTTAGAGAACTTGGCACTGGCCACAAGAAGACCCCCGTCATTTTGTGTGGATGAGAATATATAGTTTGAAAAGTAGCATTTAGGTTTACATTATCATTGGTATCAAAGTATTTTTCTACTGCTGCTATGAGAACTGATGAGTTCAGTCAATGGCCAAAGCAGCAAAGAGGTGACTCAGGTAATGAAGGAAATGGAAAGCTGGTGTTGGAAGAAAGAAGGAAGGAAGGAAGGAAGGAAGGGGAGAAGGAAAGTAGGACTTCCATTATGTATTTCTGCTTATTGGTTCTAGGGAAGCAGAAAGTATTTTAAGTACTTAGTGTTCTTTAAAGACTATATTGATCATTCAATAAATCATCTTTGATGTGACCATGGTAGATATTTAAAATAGTGTTGTTACTGTCATGATAACCACAGGTGTTGGTCAGTTTCCTGAGAAAATCCAATGTGTCCTAGCCAGAAAGTACAATATTGCATTATGCTGTCAAGTCAGTTATTTCTTTTCATATGTTCTTTAAAAAAATAAGGTTATTCTATTTTTATTTTTATTTTTCTGGCATAAAAGTTTTAAAATTTTAGGCTCTGCTTTGTTTGAGAATTTGCTTAAAACTTTGTACTACTTAACACAATGTTTCAAACCCAAGTAGTATATTCTCATCATGAGATTTATATAAATCATGATGAAATTTTCATGAGGTTTTACTTGGCATAATTCTTTAAAATTTAACTTCTTTCTTCATCATTCCCATTTAATAAATGGGAAATATATTAATGGCATATATTCCCACAAATAATATTTGTCTTTCTTGGAAAAGTTCTTAAAGTCATGCTAATATCTGATTGAATAGAGTCTAAAAGGGCTAACTCTTAAGCATTTATTGATTTTTATCCTTGAGCAAATAATATTTAGAAGTAATGGATATGATTTGGCTATTATTATAAAGTTTTTTTCAGTCTAATAAATTTTTAAATATAATTTAATTTTTCATAATGTATTGAACAAACAATTGTGATAACTACTTATGTATTTCTTTTCTTCTTATCATGGAAACTTTCTATGTATAGTGTTGGTTGTATGTATCCTATAAATGTGGCTGTGCATATTTATGTATATTGTCAATGCATAATTATTTTCAAAGCTTTTTGCTTATGTATTTAAATATTGGCATATTTAATAATGTTAAATATCAGGACTATTGTCTGATTTTTCCTTTTCATAGAGGGAGGAACACAGAGAGACAAACTGTGCAGGATCTGGAATTAAATAGCCTTTACCATCACAATACAGACTCTGTGTCCAAGATAATCTACACAAAGCAGGAAGGGCTGATACTGCACTCAAGAGTCACACTGTAAGCAGTCTGTCAATTGCTGCTGGCTTTCCTTGAGAACTCCGCTAGTAGGTCACACGTATTCTCATATCTGGCAAATACAGCTCAATGAATGCATGCTTATATGACTAGCTCTCCAGTTCTACCTCAGTAGGCACTGATGATTATCTTTAGTCAGGGTGGATCAAAGGCCTGTGCTTGCATTTCCCCAGATCCTGTCTGGCTTGTTCTGTTGTCCTCCTGTGGGGGTATTTCCTTCTCTTCTTCAAGGACTTCAGTATATGTTTCTCCTAGAGTGTTTTAAGTGTGCACGTAAAGTTCTTAGTTAAATAGTTGACATTTTTACTCTGCCTGTGGCTTTATTGTTCCCACTGTCATTAAATCTTTATTCTCTATGTTCTATCCCCTTAAGACTTTGTTGTAATAAATCTTCTCCATGTTTCTTCATTCTTCTGGATCTTTCTTGCTAGCACACGTGGGTCTACTAGCTATCTTCCAGGTATCTCAGCTTTCAATTGCATTTTTTGTAATTTCTACATTTTACTAAGGAGGAACTACACATGCTGGTTTTGTGAACCTAAAAGTATATCCCTTTCACTTACTCATCACACTGATTGCCCAGTTTTATATTCTACCACAGAATTATTTATATTGAAATGGACTTTATTTAATCAAATATGGTGTGTGTGACTCCAAACTCTTGTGTGACCTCTTCTTCACAAGTTGTTTTACTTTATATTGATATGCTCCCATCCCATCCTTTTTGTGCGTATAGAAATATGATTTTCTTAGTCAGTTTTAACTTTATGAGGCCCTTGAAGTCGAAGTCTACTGTCTGAGGTTGTGTCCATAAGCTATTGTTAATGGGAGGTCTTGTCCCACTGGGTTACATGTACGGATGGGAGATTAAATAGTGCTTTACCTCTTCACTGGGTTATAACTGTATATAGCACTCTTCATACATTTTCAGCTAATTAACACATACCCTTCAGGAAGCAACAAGAATTAGTTCAGAGCATACCAACTATATCATGAGTCTCCTTGTTTTTTTTCTGGCTCTAGGGATCTCCATGGATAATCTCTCCAGATTTATACTGTATAATATTTTTGTTAATTATTTGAGAATTTCATATCCATTGGAGTATAATGATGTAGGAAGGAAAAATAATGTAATTACGTTATAATATCAAAAGTTAAACAAATAATTAAAAATAGTAGTAGCACTCATATGTACACAAAAAGGAAAAGAATCAAAATGGTGGGTAAATTGACCTCAAAGATGGTAAAGAAAAGAATTTGATGCCTAATTTCATCAAATTTTTCTGAAGTGCCATTTTGGGCATAAAAGTCTATTAATCAATTAAGCAATCATAATTTTAAAAGACTAATATATATATATATATATATATGATATTCTTTTTATATGTTCTTTTTATTATATACATACACACACTCACATATATATACATACACAAATGGTATATAGAACATCCTTCTAATGAAACCTCCATAGACTTAGAATGGAAAATTGTGATTAAAGACAAATGGCATAAAGACACAGAAGTTATTGCCCTGAGAAATGAAACAATGACCAATAACCCAGGGATAACAATGGTGTAGCTGAGTGTACAGCATCATTTAAAGTTGTATTAATGTATGCAGTAAATTCAATAAGATTAGAAAAAAAACCTAAGTGATAATGCATGTTTAGAAATTCATGGACAAGTATTTCTTTGGTAACATTTATATTTGCAATTTATAAAATAATCATACTAAAATAGTAAAGATAGATATGTACTTCAAAATCAATAGCTGTCTGTAAAGTATATGATTTGGATTAGAAGAGGTGGCTCAGCAGTTAAGAGCACTGGCTGTTCTTGCGAAAGGAGCTGGGTTTGATTCTCAGCACAAACATGGTGGCATACAACCCTCTGTAACACTTGTCCTGGGAAATCTGACACCTTCTGCTCTCTGCAGTCACCAGGCATACTTGGTACACACACACATATGCAGGCTAATACTCATACTCAAATAAAGAAGAATAAAAAATTTAAAGTGCAGGAATCATTGATGCTATAATATTTTTTGAAAGATAATTTGAAACCAAGGGATAAGAAAAAAAGACTATACTTCCTACTTTTTCATGAGAAAAATCAAAAGCTAAGCAAATGGAATTTTATGGCATGCTGTTTGTTAACTAAAAATAATTAACTGACAAAAATTTGTAAATTTTTACTTGATTTTACAAGTAATAAATGTGCTCAAATTTCTTAATATTACCAAGAAAAAATAGTGAACAGTAGAAGAGAGGTAAAGGAAAATCTATGTCTGACGACACAGCCTCTGTTAATCCCTGGCCCACTGAAAACCACACGCATCTGCTGGGACAGAAGGAAAGGATGATGCCCATAGTTCGGTCTTGGTTTTGACACAGGCTATTTTCTAATTCCTTCCTTTTCAGTTTTCACATGTCAAATTGTTGAAAGAGTAGCAAACGGAGAGAAATATAGCAAACAATGAAAGACTGCAAGAAATAGAAAGGTTGGTGTTCATCAAGGCACCATTTGAAAATTGCATGCATGGATATTTGCACATCATGTGGCTTCTGTAACAAACATGGTATGTACTCACTCAGGAAGATACTAGATGTAAAACAAAGATGACTAGACTGCTACTCACAACTCCAGGGAGGCTACCTAGAAAACAGGACCCTAAGAAAGACACAGGGATCACCCAATGACAGAGAAATGGATGAGATCTACATGAAGTGAGTTGGGGTAGTGAAGGGCAAGGGGGGCAAGAAAGCTGAGGGGAACAGGAGATCCCAGCTGGATCAAGAACAGAAAGGGAAAACAAGGAATAACAGACCATGATAAATAAAGACCACATGAGAACAGGAAGAAGCAAAATGTTAAAGAGGCCCCCAGAAATCCACAATGATACCTCCATTATAGACTACTGGCAATGGTTGAGAGATAGCCCGAACTGACCTAGTCTGGTGATAGGATGGCCAAACACCCTAACTGTCATGCTAGAACTCTCATCCAATAACTGATGGAAGTGGATGCAGAGATCCTCAGGCAGTTCCCCACATGGAGCTCCAGGACTCCAATTGGTGAGAAAGAGGAGGGATTGTATGACCGAGAATTGTTGAGACCAAGATTGGAAAAAGCACAAGGACAAATAGCCAAACTAATGGAAACACATGAATTATGAACCAAAAGCTATGGAGCCCCCAACTGGATCAGGCCTTCTGGATAAGTGAGACAACTGAATAGCTTGAACTGTTTGAGAGACACCCAGGAAGTGGGACTAGGACCTGTCCTTAGTGCATGAGTTCTCTGTTTGGAACCTGTGGCTTATGTGGGGACACTTTGCTCAGCCTGGAAAGAGGGGACTGGACTTGCCTGTACTGAATCTACCAGGTTGAGCTGAATCCCAGCAGGAGAGAAGTCTTTGCCCTGGAGGAGATGGGAATGGGGGGGTGGGAGCAGGGAGGACAGGGGAAGCCATGGAAGATATGTAAAATTGAAAAACAAATATCCATATAAAAATAACATTTGAAAAAAAAAGATATAGAGGAAGGGCTGAATAACTATGACAGATAAACTATCTTGAATGAAAATTCTGAACTGTTTACATTTTCACTCTTTTTAGGGGTAAAATGATGATTATTATTCAAATTCATAAAATTCATAGTCTTTCTGTAAATATTTCATATAGTTTATATGACAATGTATTATAATCTATTGTAGATGCAGTGAATAACCCTATATGTGAAAATAAAATGGATTATTTATCTTATACATAAATTTGTTAAGGATTAAAGATATAATCATAAAATACAAAACAATGAGCTAATTCCAATAGCATAAATTAACAAGAGACATAAACTACCTTCAAAATGCAGTTTTCAGAAACTAAGAAAGAGCAAATAAGATTCAAATAATAAATTAGAAAACCACATACTATATTCAAGTTGATTTCATACCACATTGGTTCATCTTATGGAAATCAACCAACTCTGCAGAGAAATTGAATCAAGGACTAAAGTCACATGATTACCACAGAAGAACAAATAAATCTTGGACAGACTTCAATGTTTCCTCATGGTGAAAGACTTGAAATTATTTGAAGGACCATGCCTCAGTTTAATGCAGGCTGCATACAGTAAGCCATTTTCCCAAGTCAAGAATGATATAGGGATGCCCAATCTCCTCTCCATTATGCAGAACAGGAATGGCTTTAAATCTTACCTAGGGCCATAAAACAAGAGAAAAACTAACAGAATTACCAATGGTAAAGGAATAATTTAGACTAACCTGTGTCTAGATGATGTTATTCCATGTTTTAAAGATTCTGATGACTCAATCAGAAATCTAAAAAGTATTTCATTAAAATAGCCAAAAAGAAAATGACCATAAAAATGCAGTAGACTTTCTATGTATTAACACTTGACATACAGACAGTAACATCATAAGAACAACTTCATGAAAAATAGCCAAAAAAAATCCATTTAGGGGCAAGTTGTTAAATACCTTCACAATGAAAGTGGTAAGTCATTGAAGAACCTGAAGAAAATTGAATGGAAGGGCTACCACCCTTGTGCATGGATTTACAAAATTAATGTCCTGAAAGCACCTTTCTTACTAACATCATCTAGACATTCAAATCTAAACTCATCAGAAGCCTAGTAATTATCCCCAAAGAACTAGAAAAATATCCTAAAATTCATGTGAAAGTATAAATGAACTCAAATAGCAAAAGCAATTCTGAACAAAATAAATAATGTTGAATACATCTCAGACATGATCTTAAATGTTGCTACACAGACAAGTTAATACAATGCCCACCCCCAATAACAATGAATCAAGAAACAAACAGATATGTGTATGAGGAAAATAGGATAAAGGGGGCTAGTATATGCTCACACCTAAAGAGACATCTTGGAAAAAGGAAAACCCCTTCAACAGTTGACACTCAAAAAATGGAGTATCTATGTAGAGAAGTCTGAAGTTAGATCCTAAGTTCTAATCTTGTACAAACATTAGTTCAAAATATGGGGAGAGACAGAAAGTTTTCTGGAAACTTTGGATACACTGGAGGAATCTGAGGGAAACAACTTTAAGAGGGGCATAGTCAATGGCCTTCTGAATAGAAGCTTCATAGATAAAAAAAATATATAATAGTAGCAACTGGCAAATAGGACAGCCTGTAATTGAAAGCTTCTGCACAGCAAAGGAAACAAATTGAGAGAAGAGATGAAGTACACAATAGAAGAGAGGTTTTCTCTTAGCTTTTTATATGTCAGGACACTAGTACCTAGAGCACTTATCAACGTGACAGGAAACAACCAATGAAAAAACATAATTCAGCAAACAGATGAACCAGCATAATGTCCTAAACATACACATTTCAAAGTTTAAAACACAACTGTCCAATAATACATTAAAGGTACTAATTGAAATTTCATCTTAACTCATCAAGAATGGCTATCTTAAAGAGAGTAAACAACAGATGGTGTTAGGGGAAGCAGGAGACACTTTCCTATAATTTTAAATTGTCTGTTGATATGGAAATTATTGCATCAATACCAGTCCAAGACAGGCAAGCAATTAAGTGCAGCATTCAAAAGAAACAGAGCCATGTGTTCCTGGCCATTTTCACAATCACCATCTGAGAAGTCAGTCTATGTGTGAATTACAGCATGAAATGATAAAAAAAGTATATGCTATACATGCACTATGCACTATTTTTAAGCTATAGAACAAACTTGTTGTTGAGAAGAACATGGATGATACCAAAGATCATCATATCAATTGTCTGAAACAGACTCAGACAAATATTGCATATCGCCATATATATATATATATATATTAATATAAAGTCAAGAATAATTTTTAAAGACATTTCAGGCAAAGGATGGGGGCTGTTTTTGCAAGAAGTGAGTGAGATAAAGGGACAAGGAAAGCTAACCAGGAGTGGTTATGATGAAAGCACTTTATTTATGAAGATTTTACAGCACATCCCATCATTTATATGATTAATTACAATATTAATATTAAAACAGATAGGAAACAGAATTGTCAGATATTGAGATACTCATTGGACAAAGGAGCTTTGCATTAATCCTGATTATCTGAGTTTGATATCTGAGACCTACTTTACAGAGAGCAGAATACTGATAGTTGTTTAGTGACCTCTACAAGGAGGCAGGCAGTGGCATGCATGCCCCCTCCAAAATTAAATAAATAAAGAAGTAATAGAAATTTAAAAATACAATTCCTGGAGGCAATTTTATGGTTGCCAATTGTTAAGCATGACTTTGGGATAGTGATTCAATTTCCTCTGTCTTCTCCCCTCTTAGCTATGAAAGTACAATGTGATGCCTACTTGGAAACATTTACATCATGTATATATTTGTAAAATCTCTCAGTAAACTGTAACATGTTTTTACAAAAAATGCATAAAGAAAGATGCAAAAGTAATGACCCCGAAAATGGTTTAAAAAATGTATGGAAATTTGAAGCTTTAATAGGCAAAGCAAGAATATGTAAAGGGTTCCATGGTTTCACTGTTAGCTAATGGTAGAAATAATGAGAACAAACATGAAGTTAAAATTCACCAAGGAGAAAATCAAAATGATAAAACAAAAGAAAACTCAAACTCAGTGCTAGTTAGGGAAATGCAAATAAACATATGTCATTACTTTACAACCGTCAGCTGGGGACAGATTTCTAAAGAACAATAACACTTATTGCAGGTGGGGAAATGACTTGTGGTGGTGTAAGAGGAAACAGTGCTTTTGGAAAGCAATCAGATACATATACTAAACGTTTGAAGAATTTGCTCATCAGCCCTGCTTCTGGGAATTATAGGGATAATAAAATAGATCAAAGAAATATAGAGCTCAAGATTTCTTTACTATAACATTGCACATAGATGGAAAAATTATACATAGGTGCATGGTAGGGCAAACATAGTATCCATAACTGAAAGAATAATTGCATGTTCAAAATTAACTTTTAAATGAATAGTTTGTGTTTATCATAGAGACAATGTTGGTGAAGAAACACAATATTATTTCCCTGAAGGTTCAAAATTTGTGCGTTGAAGAATAGGAGAATGGGAAACACAACAAATGAAAGAATGTCTGAGAAAACTGCAGATGCTAAATCTCACGATGGGTTCAGGAATGAAGGCCTAAGATCACAGACACATTTCAGAAATAATCCTTGACATACTTGCTTCTGTGTTGCTCTATGCGCTATGGGGGGTTCTAATGTAAACACTTTAACTATAGCTTTGATCCATGTGGCCTAGTGTTCATCTTTTTCAAGAGTTCCTTGGCTATTATAAGGGGTTCTTTATACCTTGTGTTTCCTTTTGTGCTTTCTTTCATATTTTCTCTCAACTTTATGTGTCTACTTTCCTCTGCTTCTGTAATTTGTGTAAATTAGATTTTGTTTTGAAAAAAAAAATATCCCCTGGATCTTTTTAATTTTAGAAAATTAAGTTTTGTTTGCTTGGTCCTACATTTCTATTTACACCTTTTTGGGTGCAAACCCTCCTTGATAGACACATACTTGCTTTATTTTTATTAACAAGAACCTCTTCTCTTCCTATTTCATCTCTTCTTCCCTGTGTCTTTTATTCTTCTGGAAACCAAGTTATTTTACAAACTATATACCCATAAGCAAGTGCATGTCTAGTTTCTATTCTTCCATCAGTTTTTTTTAACCTCAAAAAGCATTTTTCCTTTTTCTCTGTCTGCTTATTATTATCTTAGACTCAGTAACAATGATTTCATATTTGGATTATTGTTATGTATCTTTCTCTATTTCTCTCCCTGAGACCTTCATGTACTTGGTTATGTACTAACTTATATCATATTTTGTTATTGAACAGTTTTAATATAAGAAAAGCAAGATACTCTAACTAAAGGTCATGTATCAGACATGTTGATATTTATGCTATTGTTTGTTGTTTTATGAAGAATATCCATTTTAATGTTATAAATTCCTCCAATGTTTTTAGTGCTTTATTTTTGTGTACTTGTTCACAATTCAATTTCTTGTAGGTCCAGGCTAATATACATATTCACTTATGTATTTACTTTTCATAAACTATAAAGTTCTCTAGCCAGGCCCTTGTTGAAATGCAATCATTGGCCTTGATGATTTTGTCTCCTGACAGCCTGCATAAATCACCTATCTATAGTAAGCAAGAAAAAAAAAATATGAATGTGGAAGCTGCAAAGATACATGAAGCCCAGCTCTGTGCACATTGTAAGTGATTCCCCAGGGTGCTAAGGATATTTACTCTTTGCTACAAATTCCTACCTTAAAGTATTCTGGTTTTGTTGATATGAATCTTATGAAGAAAAATAACTGCAATGAGGGGAAGAAACATCATGAGTAAAATTGTGGTTTCTGCTGAAAGAAGAAAGTAGAGGCTGACATACCACAGCAGGAGTGTGGGATCAAAGCCACAGGTGTGAGATGATGGAGTAAGCCCTCATGTCCTCTTAACTAGAGACTACAAACTACAGTCACAAGGTCATAGTTTTAAGTCCCTTCTAACTAAATATTGAAAATTGTGGGTTTGAGATAGTGAAAGGGGCCCTAGCCTGTCTTAACTGAGGGTAGAAAACACTGACAAAAGAAAATATTTTCACCTCAGTAATTGGAGGACAACAGTAACTTTAATTGTTGAAGGTCTGTGGTGATTTGAAAGCAAAGAGAGTGGCACTGTTAGGAGATGTGCCTTTTTGGGAGTAGGTGTGGCTTTGTTGGAGGAAGTGTGCCACTGCAGAGGCAGGCTTTGAGATCTCATGTATTCTCAAGCCACACTCATTGTCTCAGACTACTTCCTGTTGCCTGCCTATCAAGATATAGGACTGTAAATTCTAGCACCATGTCTGCCTGCACACCACAATGTCACACCATGAAGGAAATGGACTAAATCTCTGAAAAATGTAAGCCACCCCAATTAAATGTTTTTCCTTTATAGAAGTTGCCATGGTCATGGTGTCTCTTCATAGCAATAGAAACCCTAAGACAGAAGTTGGTACCAGGGACTGGGATATTGCTGTGACAGGCATGACCATGTTTTTGTTTGAAGGAATATGATCTTTGGGACTGGGGATTAGAAAAGCAGTTGAACACTTAGTGCTGCTTAGTGGCACATATTAATAGGAGCATGGAAGACAGTGCTGAAGGTGATTTGAACTGTGGAAGGCTGGCTCAAGAGGGTTCAGAGGAGAAGAATTGTAATATGTGGCCTTTAAATTGTTCTTGTGATATTTTGGTGAAGAATGTGGCTGCTTTTTGCCTTTGTCCAAAAAGCTTGCCTAAGACTAAATGGAAGAGTTTTGGATTAATTCCATTGGTAGAGGAAATCTTAAATCTGCCTAGTAAAGACTCTGTCATGTGATTATTAGTGTCAATTCAAATGAAGATTTATAATTAAAAGGAGCAAAATGAGCAAGGAAAAATACATGATGTAGAATGATTTGAGGAGAAAATGAGTACCAGGGGATGAAAAGGGCCTAAGTCAAGGAGATGAACAGATTAATACATGGAATAAATGGAGTGGTGACCGCAGGTCAATAGCTTACCCAGCTAAGTTTCCAACTTACAAGAAAGAATAAAAGAAAAACTTAAAGCAGAGTGTAGTGATGCATGACTTTAATCCCAGCACTCAGAAGGCAGAAGCTGACAGATCTATGAGTTTGAGGCCAGATCCAGTTTCAGGACAGCCAAGCTTAGGCAGTGAAGGTAACCTTCAAAAACAGAAAGTTGGTGAAGATATGACTGAATGAGGGGGACACTTTCCAGCCTTAGTAAACAGGATTACATAGCAGCTTTAGCCACATGGCTCTGGAGTTAAGGTTAGAGGAAAAGGGGCTATGAAATTTGCCTCCATGACAAAGAAATGCCACTGAGACCAGACATGTGTCAGAGTTGTCCCTAAATGGAGAATTAGAGAAGTCATTGTATGAAGCTGTGAAGTTGAAGCCTGGATCACTCTGGGGCCCCCACAACTATTTGAGATGCCAAAGCCATAAGATACCTTTCAAGGGAAGCTGCTAACAGGGAATGGAATGAGCCCAAGAAAAAGGCATGTTGGGATCAACAAAGCAACAGAGATGAAGATCTGAAGAGCATTTTGACATCAGACATGGAGATGCAGAGTTTGGAGTTTGCCCATCTGATTTTCAGTCTTGTTTTGGTGCAGTATTTCCTCACTGTGCTCCCTTTCCTGCAGTTTGGAATGGTAATATGTAACCTGTACCATTATATGTTAGAAGTATGTGATCTGCTTTTTGATTTTGATTTTACAGGGGATTATAGTTAAGAGATTACATGAATCTCAGAAGAGACTTTGAACTTTAGACTTTTAAATAAGTTTGAGTCTGTTATAGATTATAGGGACTTTTGAAGTTGGACTGAAGGCATTGCTGTATTATGATATGGCGACAAGTCTTTGGGGACAAGAGAGTGAGATGTGGTGATTTCAAAGAAAGTGGAACCCAAAAGGAGAGGCACTATTTGAAGGTGTGTATTTGATGTGGTAGGTATGGTCTTGTCAGAGGATATGTGTCACTGTGGAGGCAGGCTTTGACGTCTCATCTATGCTCAAACCATGCTCAATGTCTCAGATGACTTCCTGTTACCTATCAAGATGTGGGACTCTCAACTCCAGCACCATGTCTGCCTGCATGCTACCATGTTGCACCATGATGATAAAGGACTAAACCTCTGAAAAGTGAAGCCACTCCATTAAATGATTTTCCTTTATAAGAATTGCTGTGGTCATTGTGTCTCTTCACAGTAATAGATCCCTAACAAGAAAGCTTATATTCTTTAAAAATGGAAGTGAAGGAAAAATATTCCTAATGAATCTTTTCCTCAACAAAGTAAAAGAATGATTTTGAAGATCTGTGTCTGAACACAAAATGCCATTCTTTCGCTTACTTGCTGCCTGTCTTCACTCTGGACTGCTGAGACATGCATCCTCATTGACTGAGCATCTACCAGATCTCAGTCTTTCTACTGGGGGACATTCATGCTAGACTATCAAAATAGTACCTGCAGACACTGGGAAGCTTTTCTGTTTGGGAATACTATTAAACGTTACATTAGAAGAAATTTCCTTGTCTCAAGAAACATCTAAGTAAGTTCAAAAAATGGTAGCAGTTAAGGATGGGATTCTGTGGGTGTGTTTGTATTGCTCCTTAAAATCACCTTACATTTTTATTACAAAATAATTAGAATAACAGAATAATTTAAGTCAGATTGAATTATATATAATGAAGATATTCTTTGTAATCTCAATATTTTAAAGTGAATATTGCTGGGTGGTGGTGGTGGTGCATGCCTTTACTCCCAGCACTCGGGAGGCAGAGCCAGGTGGCTCTCTGTGAGTTTGAGGCCATCCTGGTCTCCAAAGCGAGTTCCAGGAAAGGTGCAAAGCTACACAGAGAAATCCTGTCTCAAAAAACCAATAAAATAAAATAAAGTAAAATAAAATAAAATGAATATTATACAAATATAAGCATTTTATATAAACACATATGCAAAACTATATGTGTTTAAGAGAACTTGGGGCCACTCTTGGTATACTTAAGAGTAACTTTTTATACTTGAAAATATGTTGAATATGTTCTATTTCTTTGTGAATTCTGAAAAAAATATTTTACTGACTCTATATGAATGCTAATTTAAAAACAATCCCCACTTATCAATGTTTTAGTTTCCTTCAATTTTTTGGATACAATAAATACCTCTCTCATAAACTTTTGTACATGTAAATATCTATGCACAGCTTTTATGATTTCCTTAAGTTAAAACTGAAATTAAGTCCCTCAAAGATACCACCTTTGAATATCTTACTTTTTCTTTAAATGGTATAAGCAAGTTCAGGATCCAAATATACCTAAAAGAAATAAATTTCCAAAGATGAATCGAAGTTATAAACTGACAAGTTTTTTAACTTGTACTTCATATTTATATATTTATAATATATTTTTCTTTTTTATTTATTCTTCTCTCATATATTAAATTCCAACCACAGTTTCCCCTTCCTCCCAGTCCCTCCCTTCACCTTAAAAGACATTCCAAGGAATCTCACATTGTCCAAACTCTGTTACATGGCATGTAAATAACTAATTCTGTAACTGAGAGGATCCAGCCAAAAAAGTCACCTGCTGTTTTCCCTCTGGATTTAATATTTATAATATTGTGCATCTATTATGAATGTTAGAAGACCTAGACACTCAGCAACCTTGTGCTCAAAGCAGTACTCCACTCATACTTGGTAAGAAACTAATGTTGATGGGATGTCTTATTCTCTGGATATACAATGATACATGTTAACTTGATGAGGAAGCAAAACATGCAGTATATTGATACCTTCACTGTAGAAAGAACATGCCTGCTTCCCAGAGTGAAGACCTAAGAATGTATTTGAGATGACATCCAACTTACCTTAACTTGCAAAGAAAGAAAGAAAGAAAGAAAGAAAGAAAGAAAGAAAGAAAGAAAGAAAGAAAGAAAGAAAGAAAGAAAGAAAGTATGAAGAAGGGAAGAAAGAAATATGCATACTTGGGAAAGATAAATGATAGGAGAGTCATTTGAATTGCCAATTGGCTAATGAGGAACTTTAAAGGGTCACAGAATTAGGAAGGTTGAGAATCACTGATCTAGAAACAGAGTTTATTTAGATCACCTTTCTAGATCAGTGATTCTCAACCTTCCTAATTCTGTGACCCTTTAAAGTTCCTCATTTTGTGATGACCCCAACCATAAAATTACCTTTGTTGCTACTTCATAACTATAATTTTGCTACAGTTATGAATAGTAATGTAAATATCTCTGTTTTCTGATGGTATTTTGTGACCCTTGTGAAAGTGTCCTGAAGGGGTTGTGATCCACAGCTTGAGAACCATTGTTCTAGAGGGAACCTTCATAATGGTGGGGGAGGAGGTGTGGAAACAGGGGCTAACAACAGAGGATAGTTGATCACATTTTCAGTGCAAGTGGGAGGCAGTGAAGAGAGACTATAAACTCTCCAACACAGTGATACACTTTCTCCAGCAAGATTACAGCAGCTTTCTCAATACAGCTACCATTTGGGAACCAAATGTTCAAGTACCTTAGCCTATCAGAGACATTTCCCATCCAAACCACCACAAATGGCAAACTGTTTACCAACAAAGCTATCTCTCCCTAACTCCACACAAATATCTTTCAATGATCATTGCACAACCCTGCATAAACAAAACTATACACTGTTAGCATAATTATCTACCTACTATTTTAAAGCAGTCTAAAGATCTATATTCTATCAACAAAATGTCTTAAAGAAAGAGAAGGTTAAAGAACAATTTTAAAGCATGTTTGTGGTATTGATAATTTACTTAGATTTCACCAAGATAGGGATGTAGGACACTTCTACAAGTCTTGCTATTGAACACCAGTGTACATCTCTTTTGGACACACTCCCAACCTCTTCTCAGTTTAAGAGATTCAGATTTTCACCTTTGCATTCAGCACAACTACTCAAACTGATCCTTAAAGCAAGTAGTAGAAAACCAGGTAGCTTTACTGGAGGCCATAGTGGTCCTAGGGACCCCAGGTAAAACATTGCCCACTGCCTGTTAAACCCCTTTAAATCTGTCCAGTAATGCTAGACTGCACTCCCTGCTCTGCCTCCCCTGGGCTCCATATCCCAGCCTACTGCTTTGGTTGATGAAGTCTTCAGCTTTACCAGAGGCCAGGCAGGATCTAGGAACTTCAGGTAAGATACCACATTGTCCACTAATATTCATTAAAGCCCACTCAGCAAGCCCCAGACAGTAGGCTCTCTCCTGGGCTCCACAGTAGGGCCTAGAGCCTCAGCAGCTTTACCAGAGGCCAGAGTGGTCCTAGGGACCCCAAGGAAGACATTGACCACCACCCAATAAACCCCTTTAAAACATTCAACAACCCCAGAGAGCACCACTACCCCAGGGCTCCATAGCCTGTCCTCCTACTTTTGAAAAAGTCTTCGCCTTTACCAGAGGCCAGGCTGGATGTAGGGACCCTAGGCCTAAAACTTCAGAAGCAGACTTCAGCTTTACTGGAGCACAGGATGTATCTAGGGACCCCAGCCAAGGCAACAGTACTAGAGGCCAGACTTGTCCTAAGGACGCTAGACGGCAGAGCAGATCTAGGGATTAAAGACTGCACCCATTTTCCTATGCTACACATCTTGTTCTACAATTTCAGAAGACTTCAGCTCCACCAGAGATCAGGATGTGTCTAGGGACCCCCTAGCCTCCAAAACCCAAGAGGGGACAATCTACTGAACTTGAAAACACTGAAGACATGCTGGTCACCAGAACCCTTGGCCATTTAAGCTAAAATACCACAAAGGAAAGAGAAATCAAGGAACAAAACACACATCCAACAAAGACAAACACAGGAATCAACACTTAGGCCTATAATCATTCCAAATCCAGATGCCTAACCACCAGTGTAAGAATACAATCAATAACAGAAAAGGCAATATGAAATCACTAGAATCCAGCTTTCCCACAGCTGCAAGATCTGCACAATCCAACACAGCTAGAACACAAGAAAATTACCTTAAAATGACTTCCTTAAGATAACAGAGGTCCATAAAGTGGATATGAAGAAAATCCCTTAAAAAGTGAGGAAAAGAGAAAAATATTAGAAAAAAAATCAATAAATACTGAAAAGAAAGTCAAGAACAAACAAACAGATGAAAGAAACTGTCCAAGACCTGATAATGGAAAAGAAACCAATAAAAAATGCAAATGGGGGGAGTTCTGGAAATGGAAAATATGGGAAAGACAATGGGAACCACAGGTGAGAGAATCATACCAACACTATACAATAGATGGAAAAGGGAAAATCAGGCTCTGAAGATAATAATAGAAATAAGCTCATCAGTCAAAGAAATGCTAAATCTGGAATGGCATAAAAAGACGAAGCCTAAGAATAATAGGAGTAGGAGAAGGTGAAGAATTGCAGCTCAAAAACCGCAGAACAAAATCATAGAAGAAAAATTTTCCAACCTGAAGAAGGATATGCTTATAAAGGTACAAGAAGCTTACAAAGTACCAAATAAATTGTATCAGAAAAGAAAATACCCTCACCACAAAATAATCAATACACTAAACATTTTGAACAAATAAAGAATACTAAAAGTGGCAAAGGAAAAGGACCAGTTAACATATAAAGCAAGACCCATTAGAACCATACCCGACTTCTCAACAGACACCCTGAAATCCAGCAGGGCCTGCTTCCATTTCTTGCAGTCTCTAAGAGACCACAGATACCAGCCTAGACCTCTATACCTAGCAAAAAATGTCAATAACCATAGATGGAGAAACCAAATTGGGGAGAGGGAAGGACTAGAAATAGAGTTGTGATGGGAACCTGTGGCTGAGATGTAAGATGAACAAATAGATAGATAGATAGATAGATAGATAGATAGATAGATAGATAGATAGATTTATTAGAAAGATTGTGTCAGTTCTCAAACACTAATAGAGAAGGGAGAAATTTTAACATAAAATAAATTTTAAAAAGGAAAGAGAGAGAGAGAGAGAGAGAGAGAGAGAGAGAGAGAGAACACAATCAACAACAACCAAGGCAGTATGTCACCACAAGAGCCCAACTATCCTCCTTCAGCAAGCCCCAAGTATTCCACCACAGCTGAAGCACAAGAGAATGACCAACTTTATGAAGATGTTATAGGTCCTTAAAAATGAAATGAATAAATCTCTTAGTGAACTTGAGGAAAAGGAAAACAAACAAACAAACAAAAAACTGGAGGAAACCAATAGATCCCTTAATGAAAACCAGGGAAACACAAACAATTGGAGATAATGAGTAAACCCCAAGGAAATCCAAGAAAAAACAAACAGGTAAATAATATTAATAAAACTTCCTTTCATGGAAGCTCTGATAATTAGATTAGGTCTTCCTTGGAACTGTTGGGATAAGAAGGACAAAGTCATTGACTTGCAGGGGCAGATCTCTTGTCTGAACTCATTGTGGCCCACCAGTCACAGGGCTTGGTGTTTGCAGTGGGCTGAGGAGGAACTTAGGCAGCTACAGAGGTCTTGAAGTCAGAGCAGGCTATGTGCGAAGAAATTGACTGCCTAGTACATTAACCACTGTTGTTATTTTTACCTTTTTTTTTTTGCAATGTTGCATGTTGCTAGCCTCTAGGTTAAATGCTCAGAAGATTGTATAATCAATGAATAATAAAAATAGATTGTGATGGGCTGGAGAGATGGCTCAGGGGTTATGAGCACTATCTGCTCTTCCAGAGATCCCAAGTTCAATTCCCAGCAACCACATGGTGGCTCACAACCATTTGTAATGAGATCTGGCGCCCTCTTCTGTATACATAATAAATAAATCTTTAAAAATAAAATAGATTGTGCTTGCTCTGGCGTTAAGCCTGGGATAGTTCCTATGTTTAATCAAAGATGATAAATAATATATTGGTGATTTTCTAAGAATAACCTTTGGAATTATGAGAACACTCCATATTGATTTCCCCTTTCCTTTCTGTTTCCCCTTGCTCATGGAAATAAAAGACTGAGGCTACTAAGGCAGAAGCAGAAGTGGTAGCAGAAGCTGCTTAGCAACTGCAGAAGCCTGGAGTGACCTGTCAGCTTAAGGGGGGGGGGGGGGGGGGGACTGTTCAAGACCTGAAAATCAAAATAGAAACAATAAAGAAAACACAATCCAAGGGAATCCTGGAAATGAAAAATCTAGGTAAGCAAACAGGAACTAAAGACACAAGCATCACCCATAGAACACAAGAGATGGAAGAGAGAACCTCGGGCATAGAAGATACAACAGAAACAACAGATGCATCAGTCAAAGAAAATGTTAAATTAAAAAAAAAATTCTGGACACAAGACATCCAGGATATCTGGGACATTGTGATTTAAAAAAAAAAAAAGACTCCCCAGTCTTTGGCCCTGGAGGAGATGGGAATAGAGGGGAGGGGGTGGAGGGAAGGTGGGGGTGGGGCAGGAGGGGGGAGGACAGGGGAACCCATGGTTGATGTGTAATTTTTAAAATTTAAATTAAAAAAAAAAAACTAAGCATAAGGGGACTAGAAGGAGAGGAATCTCAGCTCAAGGGCCCAGAAAATATTTTTAGCAAAATCATAGAAAAAAATTTTCCTAACCTAAAGAAAGACATGCCTATAAAGGAACAAGACGATTACAGAACACTAAATAGAACAGAAAAAGAAAATCCCCTTGCCACATAATAATTAAAACACTAAAAATACAGAACAAAGAAAGAATATTAAAAGTTTCAAGGGAAAAGAGCCAAGTAACATATAAAGGCAGACCTATTAGAATTGTACCCAGCTTTTCCAAGGAGAATCTAAAAGCCAGAAGAGCCTGGATGGAGAGATGTCTGGCAAACTCTAAAAGACAACAGATGCCAGCACAGTCTACTATACCCAGCAAAACTCTCAATAACCATAGATGGGGAAAACAAGATATTTCATCATAAAGTCAAATTTAAACAATATCTATCCTCAAATCCAGTCCTACAGAAGGTACTAGAAGGAAAACTACAACCCAAGGATGCAAACTATACCCATGAAAATACAGGAAATAAACAATCTCAAAACAGCAAAACCAAAAGAAGGGACACACACACACACACACACAAACACACACACACACACACACACACACACACACACACACACACACTACCTCCACTAAGAATAACAAAATAACAGAAATTAGCAATCATTGGTCATTGTGTATTTCAATATCAATGGACTCATTTTTCAATGAAAAGACACAGACTAACAGAAAGAATAAATAAATAGGATCCATCATTCTGCTGCATACAAGAATCACACCTTAACATCAAAGATGGACAAGACCTCAGAGTAAAAGGATGAAATTTTTTTCCCAAGCAAATATACATTAAGAAACAAGTTGGTGTAACCATTGTAAGATCTAACAAAACAAACCTTAAAACAAAATTATTTAATAGAGAAAGGGAAGGAAACTTCATACTCATCAAAAGCAGACACCAAGATGATACCTCAATTCTTAACATCTATGTTCCAAACAAAAGAATACACACATTTGTAGAGGAAACATTATGAAGCTTAAATCACACACCTACCTCATAAACTGATAGTAGGAGAATTCAATATCACACTCTCATCAACGGACAGGTTATCCTGACAAAACCTAAATGGAGAAATACTGGAGCTAACAGATCTTATGAACCAAATGGAACTAACAAATATCTATAGAACAGTTTGCCCAAACACAAGATATAAGACAAATTGCTAAATGGTCTTATTAATTAAAAAAAAAAAAAAAGAGCCAGATATTGGGGTAAAAACTGAGAAATCAGAGAAACAGAAAGAAGCCAGCCACATTCTTACCACTAGGAAATCCTCAGCCAAGACAGAGCTATTTCTTGTATACTCACATCTATATGCCTTTCTGTGCCCTGACATTTTACTTCCTCTTTCCATCCAGCTACATCACTTCCTCTTTCTGCCCAGGCTTATCACTTCCAGTCCGTCTGTACAGACCTCCAGACCTCTGTGGTTAACTCGCACTGGGATTAAAAGTGTGTGCCACCATTCCTGGCTCTGTTCCCAGTGTGGCCTTGAACTCACAGAGATCCAGATGAATCTCTGCCGCCGAATGCTAGGATTAAAAGTGTGTGCCACCACACCTGACCTCTATGTCTAACTTGGAGGCTGGCTCTGTTCTCTGGTCCCCAGATAAGTTTTATGAGGTGCACACAGAAAATATCACCACAAGAGTATATACCTTCTCAGAACTTCACAGTACATTTTTCAAAATTGATGATATGCTTGGTCAAAAAGCAAGTCTCAACTGATATGAAAAAATTAAAATAACCTCATGCTTCACATCAGACCACCATGAATTAAAACTGGATTTCAACAACAGAAACAAATGAAGCCTAGTCATGGAAATTGACCAAATTTCTACTAAATGACTGTTGGGTCAAGGCAGAAATAAGAAAGAAATTAAAGACTTCCTCGAACTCTATGAGAATGAATGCACAAAAACCCAAACTAATGAGATACAATGAAAGGAATGCTAAGAGGAAAGTTCATAGGACTAAATGCCTACAGGAAGAAATTGGAAATACCTCATATTAGCTACTTCATGGCACACCTGAAAGCTCTAGAACAAAAAGAAACAAGCTCACCCAAAAGGATTAGAATGCCGGAAATAATCAAACAGGCTGGAAACCAATGAAATAGAAATACAGACAACAATACAAAGAATCAATGAAACAAATAATTATTTTTAAAAAATCAATAAGGTAGATTAAACCCTTATCCAAACTAACAAAAAGACTGAGAAAGAATATCCAAATTAACAAAATCAGAAACTGAAAGGGAGACATAACAACAGATACCAAGTAAATCCAATTAAATGAAAGGAGAAAGAAATCAGGGAAACAATAACCTTTGTTGTAGGAACAAATAATATAAAATATTGTGTAGTAACTACCAAGCAAGTGAAAGACTTGTATGAAAAAAAACAAACCGCAAAACCTTCAAGTCTTTGCAGAAAGAAATTGAAGAATATATCAGAAGATGAAAAGATCTCCCATTCTCATGGATTGGTAGGATTAACACAGTAAAAATGGCAAAGTTACCAAAATCAATCTACAGAGTCAATGCAATGTGCCATTGGGCAATTTCACTCAATCATCCAATGTGTAGAATGTGGCTGAATCAAGAGTAAAACATTTAGAACTTTCACCCAAATTAGGCTAAAGTCAATTTTCAATTGATTTGTACAATTCTTTGTGAGTTCATGAATTTGATTTTATTCCCCAAATATCACTGTTTTTCTATTTCTTCTCTCCATGATTGTGAGTGCTCTAAATGTTAGAATATTTAGATATTCTATATGTTTGTCTATTTTAGCTCACAAAATATTGGGTAACATGGCCCGCCTACTAAGGACTCCATCTCTGGTCAACATCTGAAAGTCTGGAATATTTGATGACCCTGAAAGCAATTAGTTCCCAAAGTCATAGAAATGTTAGTTTGGGGGTTAACCTCTCACCATGGCATTAGTTGCTACAGGAAATTTGTTATTGCAGGAAGCATAGTAAGGGGTACATTAAATCCAGTGGCTTCTTTCAGTATCTTCCTGGTCGTTGCTTCATTATTCTCTGACTCCAAAAAAATATATGTGTTACATATATTATTTTTTCTTCTAAATTCACTGACTCCATTTTTATTATTAATCATGATTTTTAAGCTTCATGTCTTCTCTGATGATTTTTTAAGTTATATACGCAGCAGTTGGGTTGTATAAATGGCCTAATAATCCAATATCCTAGTTAAAGCACAGAGTTAAACCAACTATTTAAGGGCCAGGACATGAAGAATTTGGCTTTTACTTTCGTGTATGAGGGGAAGTAGTAGGAAATTATGAGCCACAGGTGAGGAGGCAAGTCCATGTGTACTCACACACTATATCTAAAAATTGGTATTAGGACATATAGATAGTTGGATGATAAGTTGTTCACTTTAAATATTGAATAAAATAAATGCCCCTATTCCATACTCTCTCAAATGTGGTTTATAAATAGAAGTCTGTCATTTAAAGTAAGATATGCCACTCTAATTGGGTAGATAATTTTTGTGTTCCTGGGGTCCTTATTGAAAGCTGCAAGCTATCATTTTTATGAAAATAGACACTTTAAATATCTTCATGATGTTTCTGACTGCACATAGATCAACCCTGAAATCCGGGTATACACTGAGCATGATGACAAACACCTGTAATATAGGAAGGTGGATATCAAAGGCAAGAATATTTTAGAGTGTAAGGCCAGGGTAATCTACATAGCAAATGTCATCAGCTTACACTCACTGAATGACATGATCTCTAAAATGAATCCAACCGTCAAAACCCAGCAAACACAAAAAAAATGAAGAGTTGCTTTTTAATTCCTAATATTGCTTTAACAATTTTGTCTAATTATGAGTACATATTCATTAAAGTGAAGTAATATCTCTTATAGGAGTCATTCATTTCAACATTACCATCAAGAAATAACATACAGACAAAACATGAAATATAAATATCTAATACTATGTACTTTTATATTTGGTGATACATGGAGGGTTCCACACTTAACAGATATATCTGCTTCTGAGTTGCTTAATCTTGATGGTCTATTTGTTGAGATTTAGGATTATTTTAAGTCTAAGATTGTTTCTAGAAAGGGAAGTTGGGTTATAAGGTGTGGCAAACTGACAAATAGTTGAACAAAATATATCTAACAATAGTAGCATGACAGTCAATTAGGCTTAAATATCAGCAACTATAAAATTATGTATGACTTTGAGGGACGATAACATTGATTTAAAATACCCTATTCTAGCATATGAGATTTGTTCACTCCTGTTAGTTTAAATACCCCTTTGCACATACAGAGAGGAATGAAGAAATGGCTCTGTTCTGTCTGATTTCACTTAGTATTATTATTTGGCTAGTTCAGTTGAATGGTAGACCCAATACCATTTACGTTTTGTCTTCTGTTGCCTGATGAATTTATACATGCAGGAATCTAGCCATTCTAGGCCTTTCTTCATTCTCCCCCTGATGACATCCTGCTCATGCCACAGGTATTTTTTCAAAAACAACCACAACAAAATGTCCAGAGAGTATTCAGAATGGGTAGGCACAAAATTACAGCAGTAGACAAAGCAGATAGATTCTATGCAAATGGAGGGCAACACACTTGGATCTGCTATGAGAGAGATAAGTCTAGTCATTGCCATTTCAAAAAGAAAAGCTAGAACCAAAGAACTTTAAGAGAACATAGGGATACCATTGGGTTCTGTAAGTATATAACCCATCAAAAATAAATTATACAGCCTTGTAAAGGGAGTTACCTGTCATGAAAAACAGAGGATTTAATTAAATCCTGAGTGTAAAAGAGACTAAGGTACATTTTGAGTGTCAATTCTGTCTGTTGTGCTGTTGAAAATTGGCTTTAGTTATTTAACATTACTCCTTTGCTTAGACATGTATAGATATAGAATGCATGCACATATATCGTGCAATGCTTTTTGACACAGTTTTCTGGGTATGTTGGCTATTGCTATATCTGCTTCCTAACTTCTCTGCCAACTATTTCTGAAACAAAATACTGTCCCTCCTAATCAGTGCAATTCTGTGATGCAAACTGAATTATTACATTGGCATTATTGAAGCAAAAGTGATTTTGATACAAGTAGTGTCACTTACATCAGCAATTCTTTCTACTGTCTTTGCCCCAAGCTACTGAATAGATCAATGTGCTTTAGAGTACTAAGTAGTGATTTTGTCCACAATTTTTTTTTTAAATGTTGGAAAAATGTCACATGAAGAGAATGTATAATCCTACTGAAGATTAAGCTAAAACATTAAACAAGTGACAGTCCCCAAACCACCATGGACAGGTAGCTCTGCAATCTGTTTTGCCTCCAGACACTTGCTTTTCTGTGCTTTGCCACCATGACACACAATAAGTCCTTCCATAATACATTTAGCCAAAATCAGGGTCAAGCCATCCTCAGAAGTGTATTGGTCTATCAATAGATAGCCAGTGTTTATATGTTTTTGGTACTGTTACCTCTGCAATGCAATCCTAGAGAATGCCAAGGAAAAAGAACCACATTTCACATGGTTTTCTTACTGTTTTCCAACTCTGATAAAGGTTCAAGAAAATACTATGTGTAGATAGATAATGAGATATATTAGGGCCACAGAGAGATCCATTTTAGGTATTTTTGCTAAAAATTATCTTGATAGAAAAGAAGAATGAATGCAAATCCTAGAAATGATGACTTTCAGTTCAGCCTGAGCTGCTGCCACTGGGGCAAGGATCAATTATCAAAATTTTATGTTTAAAGAACTGTGTATTATTATTATTGATAGACTAATTGTAAGTATGCAAGCATAATGTTACAAATGTTTAAGTTATATTTGACTTTTCAGTATACACAATGAAGTCAGAATCAAAGAACTGATATTCTACTTATAGAATATTACATATTATGTAGTATTCTATGTATTCTTTGGCAGAGAATATTGCAATGTCTGACTTGAGGGGTAAATAAAATTCAAGCAATGTCCTCTGAATGTTCTGGGAAGGAGGTAAATATTAAGAATTGTAAGAATTCAACTCAGTATTGACGTTGTCTTTTATTTTTACAAGATCTGGCTGTTTTTATTGCTCCTAAATTCAAAATATAGTCATGCATCTCTCAGAAAGTGTCACATAAATTTCCTTCCATAAAGAAAACATTAGGACTATTGAGAACTGCTGATTGATTAAGATAATTTGATCAAGCATCTCTGAGAGTTTCTATGAAATATTTAAAATTAATATATTCTTGGTTATGCAAAGAACTGAAGTTATCTGTTTATTAATAAGGTTGCTTCATATACTGTTTACTAATCGTGAATAAGATTCTCCAATCAAACTCAGAAATACCAGGAAGAACAACATGTAGTCAAACATGAGAAAAGAGCAGAAGAAAGGAAGGATGCAAGAATGAGGAGGTATAAATAAATGATCTTAGACACACAACGTCCGAATTTTGCATGTTTCGTTTGGTGTTCACTTGACTTGCTTAGGAAGGCAATTTGCCAAGGGAATTGGTGTGAACAAGCACGAGAAGTGGATGCTTTTACCAAGTTGTACCAGGGGAGAAATCAAATTGAAATTTAAAATGTGCTATAAATTATTCACTGGGATGTTAACGTTTTAAATGGTCTTTTCACATCTCTTGCCCCGCTGGGATCAACAGTGATCCTGTGAGGTAGATAAGACTATAACACCCCACTCTACAGATGAGGATATTTATGCCCTTCAAAGCTCAGTAAGTTCCCCAAAGCCAGGCAATATTTTAGCTAGAGGGCTAGAAGTATACATCGGATCTCTGCCTCTCTTCCAGATGCATCTGTAAGCTTCTTTGATACTGGTTATTCAGATCAGAGACTCCTTGATAGTCAAAACTCTGGGACTGAGAGCTGATGGGATGTTTTTAACACTTGCTTATTATACGTGAGGAGATAAGGAGAGTCGGTTCTCTTCTTTTGCCATGTGGTTTTCAGAGATAAATTTTGTTTGCCAAGATGGCTGCAAGTGTCTTTATCATTGGTCCATCTTGCTCCTCAATAGATGGTTAGACACTGTAGATAACTGAACTAGAATTTCTAAACATTGTATTTAATAAATGGTACATTAGTAACTATCTTATAACACATGTCTTCAATTATTCAAAAATCTGATTTTTAGTCCACATTTTCCATTTTCTACACACACACACACACACACACACACACACACACACACACACACACAAACACATGCATAACATGCATACACATGCAAATACATGCATACACATACATACATACACCTTTTACCATTGTAGCTGTTACCAAAGCCTTCTGGTCCACCTTGAGCATAGGTAGATTCTAAAATTTCTACCTGAAAAATTAAAATCCATATTATTCTCATCTCTCATTTGGACTAGGGCATCATCTAACTTCTCTCTCTTCCATTTTGCCTTCATCTATTTACTTAATCACATTGTGATTTATCCATCTTGCCTTTATGTATTCTATTATCATCCAAGAAAGTTGCCAGACAGTGGTAAGCACATGCCCTTAACCCCAGCCCTTGGTAAGCAGAGTCAAGGTGGATCTTCGAGTTAGAGGCCAGGCTGGTCTATAGAGCAACTTCTGGACAGCCAGCAATAAATACAGAAACAATGTCTCAAAAAAGTATTTTTTACAATTCTTGTAAGTCAGTGAATTGAGTTCCTCTCTGTAACCCTTAGTTTTATACTAAGAGATAAGATTTTTGTTTCACTGGGTGGTGGTGGCACACGCCTTTAATCCCAGCACTCAGGAGGCAGAGGCAGGCAGATCTCTGTGAGTTCAAGGCCAACCTGGTCTCCAAAGTGAGTTCAGGAAAGGCACAAAGCTACACAGAGAAACCCTGTCTCGAAAAACAAAAAACAAAAAACAACAACAACAAAAAAAATATTTTTGTTTCTTCCTTTTCTATTTGCATACATTTTCTTTCTCTTGTTATGTTATAGCTAAGACTTCAAGAACTAAATTGAATTATAATAGAAAATTGGACATTTTTTCGTTGTTTCTGATTTTAGTTCAAATGCTAAAAATTTAGAGTTGGATAAAAGTTCAGTGTTCTACAGTGTACAGTCTGTATCCTCAGATATTATGCAATTATATTTTTTACAAAGTTAGTACACCAAAGGTGAAAATCCATTTGACATTAGTATATAAGTGAATAGAGTCATATTTTGAAGTTAAACTGTATAATACATTTATGGTTATTTCTATTGACATATTTCTAAGTAATGAGTTCTTAGGCATTTTACTAAGATTGTTGACATGTTGCTTCTGGTCTTCGTAAGTTAATGAATTTAAGGGTAAACGATATTGCCATTGCCTTCAAGTTTGTGTTTTAAAGTATTTAGTGGTTCCTTACTTTAGCAGCTGTAAATATAGCTGTGACAAGTCAGGGAACATCCATAACAGAGTATGAAAGAACTGTCTCTGAAGCTATCCACTCTGATGTACATAGATGGTACATTCGCAGTCCCCAGGAAAGCCCTAAAATTATTAATCTTCAAAGAGTTAAGTACTTGTATTAAATGAGTAAAGCAAAGAGTTGGTTCAAATTGTGATATAAAATTTAAGAACAAATTTCAAATGACATTTAAATATTTAATCAAGGGGACTCAGTGATATGAATGTACAAGCAGGAAGTATGTCTTCAAGCCTGTATAACATCAAGGATTCTTATTATCCTTAACACTTTTCAAGAACCATGTACTTTAAAAATAATATCTTCTACTACCTAGCGTTGTGGTTCATGCACTGTTAGAATCCTCAGGAGATGGACACAGATTTTTTTCTACTCAACTAACAAAAGTGAAGGAGAAAACTAAAGAAACAGTTGTGTGTGTGTGTGTGTGTGTGTGTGCATGTGTGCTCTGTTATAGTAAAGGCTATTTCTTCCCTCCTTTTAGCTCATTTTTTTTTTCACAAATTCGTGATCTTGCAGTAGCATATGTGAGATGGGAGTTCTCATGGGATGATGTGCATTTGGCAGATAGTGATTTATATCATATCAAAACACTTGCATTGAAATTACTTCATCTTCTTTTCAGTTTTTTTTTAACCAATCCAATTAAAAAAAATCCTGCTTCTTTACTAACATAATAGCATTGGCATGTACTCTATCAATTGTTTTCTGATCACTTATAAAATCTTTCCATTTTATTCCCAGGGCAAACTTCTGAGGTAGGTGAGGCACAGATAGTTTCCTTCAACTTAAATAGAAACAGATTTAGCTATTTGTTTTAAATGCTTTAGCAAAAGATCTAAGGCTTTCTTTTTTGTCTTTCTTTTACTTAAAATATTCTCTTCATTAATACATTTTAAAAAATTGTATAATCACCCAAAGGATATGATTGTCAAGAGTGGTAATAAGTGTTCAATTGTATATGCTACAAAATAAGTGCTTGGCAATTTCTCAACCATGGTTTCTCATATATTGACCACATTTATCCTAAGCAATGTGTTCAATGCACCTCTATTTGAATAACGTTCCCAAAGTTGGTAAATGTTATAAGAGGTTTATTAGTCAGTGTTCTCTAGAGTAACATAATTCATAAAATGAATCTTGATATATATGCATACATAAATATGTACATATGCACACACATGCATACTGGACTAACTCACAAATGAAGGGATAGGTAGGTTGCAGGGTCTGGCAAAGGTACGGCACAGTCCGGCGGTGTTCTCTGGAGAACTCTGCTCAGTCTACCTCCAACGTCCAGGGTACAGGCACCAAAGAGATCTCTTGCATTTCAATCCTGGGTCTTCAGCCTCCTCTCTCAGCCTCACCTTGTAGGCATGACTGCTACCAAAGCCTCAATGGGGGTTGAAACTTCCAGGCCAAGGCTGGAATGGCTATCCACAACATCTCCCCTTTTTGTCTAAATAAGAAAGTTCTAACCTAATACAAGACTATATACAAAGAAATGGTTATCAAATATTGTCTAGGAGTAATGAGGGATAATGACCTAGATAAGATAGAAATACAATCAATGCAAACAATATCAAGCAAAAAACCCATACTAAAATCCAGGGAAGTCTAGAGCATGGGTAGGTGGCATGTTACAAAGATCATTCCAAAAGGTGTCCTATCCTAAAGAACCTGAGTCTAATACTTAATATATTCTATCTAAGATATACATATATATGCATATATATATTCTAAGTTGTAACTATAACTGCTAGTCTTCAATTTCATCAAAGACCTGAGAAGGATAGTTATAATTTTCCTTAGTTATGATAAAAGATAAGTTAGATATGAAACCTTAGACTCACAAATATAAGATAGGTAAAATATCTTCTTTAATTTTGCCAAATAGATTAATTATTATAAATAGACTAGATATTATAACTGTAATTCTTGCTTGATAGTTGTTTTGTTATCTGTAATTTTATTATATGAAAGTTGAAACCTTACTTTTTGTAAAAAAAAAAAAAAAAAAAAGAAAGAAAGAAAGAAAAAAGAAAAGGGGAAGTGCTATAGATATCAGTATGTATAAATAAAACACTGATTGGCCAGTAGCCAGGCAGGAAGTATAGGCAGTACTAACAGAGAGGAGAATTGAGAAAACAGGAGGGGAGAAGGGGACACTGCAGCGGCCACCAGGACAAGGAAGATGTGAGGTGCCTGCTGGTAAGCCACGAGCCATGTGGCAAATTATAGATTCATAGAAATGGGCTAAATATAAGAGTAAGAGCTAGACAAGTATGAGATTTATTAGAATGATTTACAGGGTATAGCTCAGTTAATCCCACAATGACTGACAATGAATGGAAAGTCCACAAGGCTGGATATCTCAGTTGATCTTCAGTATATGCTTGAATCCCGAAAATATAAGCTCTAATGCCACTGAATGAATGGAGTTGCTAGCAAGATGAGAGCAAGCAGGCAAAGAGCTAACTCTTCCTTCTTTCATATCCTTATATAGGCTTTCCAGCAGAAGGAGTGGCCCAGATTATAGGTGGATTATCCCAGCTCAAATGTTATGGATTAAATGTTTGTTTTTCTACCTCAAAGATCCAGATTAGAAGTAGATTTCCCTACTTCAAATTGAGAAAAAAAAATCTTTCACAGGTATGCCCTCCATTTTTTGGTTTTTAGTTAATTCCAGAAATAGTCACATTATCAACCAAGAAAAGCCATCACAGGAGGACAAATAATTAATATTGTCACTGTATATCATGTTTGGCTTGAAATGTACAAACAAATACAAGTGAGGTACTTGGCTGGTAAAATCACCTACCTCACAAGCCTAATGGCCTGAGTTGAAACTCCAGAACCTACTAAGAAAGGAAAGAACTTTTTTCTACGGTACATGCCTGACCTCATTTGCACACTTGACACACATAATAATAAGTAAAATGAAAATAAAACACAAAAGTTATAAATAAAAACATTTGCTACTCTGTACATATATTGCATATAGCAATTGAAAATGTAAGTTTGGGGAAAAGGTTTGTCCTTCCATCAATCAATGAAGGTCGTTACTGTATGTGTCATAAGAATGTTATCAAAGTCATCAGGAATCTGCATATAAGAAAAGATTCATCTAGGTCTCGAGGATTCCAGCCTGTCCATTCTGGTGCAACTTTCAGGCTAACACAACTTTAAACCTACATTCTGTCAAAGTTATCAGCTACCTCAGGTACCTCCTACTTCCTGGCTAATAAGGGCTTTTAGGACAAATGGTTCTGTGCTCTAGGGACAAATGGTTAGCTAGTGGTTTGTATACCCAAGCAAAGTGTCTAGTCATCTCAGGAATCTGACCAATTTGTGCAAAAATAAAGAGAGTTTAAAAGTAGAATGCTCTCTGGTTCTTGGTTTTGTGAATTGCTTCTGGTAATATAAAACTATAACCTACTCAGCCCAGTTTAGTATAAATTATTTTTACCATCTTAAAATATTTATTTTTATTTTATGTATATAAGTGTAATGGATGTATATAATTCTGTAGACTACATGCTTACCTAATGCCTACAGAGGTTAGAAGAAAGTGTCAGGTCCCTTAGAAATGGAGTTATAGATAGTTGTATATGATCATATAGGTCCTAGGAACCAAACCTGGGCTCTCTGAAAAAGCCACATGTGCTCATAACTACTAAGCTATCTCTCTGGGCTTCTATTTTTACCATTTTTTAACCTTTAAAATTTTTTTCCTCCTTACCTCTGGGTTAAAATATGAAGTCTGATAATTCATGTAAACCAACCTACTCATGGTACAGTAGGTACAACTGATTCTTTCAGTCTACTTGAGGCAAAGGCTTACATTACTTTTTCTGTTTGTAGAAACTTACTGTTCTATTTTTGTTTGCCTGTCTTCTAAACAGCAGACAGTGCATGTAGAAGAGGATATGAATACATTGACGTGGTCTTAATCCTTGAAATCTCTGTAAAGAGACAGACACCTATAAGAAGAAATACCTCCAATTACATTTAGAACATAGTGCATACAGTCTCCCTCGCTTGTCTCCAAACTACAGTCCACAGTCACATATTTCATTGCATTTTTAAGTACATGCTGGTTCAATCCACAATGTACTATGAGTATCTCATGTCTCAACAGTGCAAGCATTCTTCTCACGTGACCACTAAACACGTCTGTCTCATAAAGAGATGTAGCTATGTTCCTGCTCACTGGGCATTCTCCGTTTATAAGCTCTCACATGGTTCGAGTGTTTCATTTTCAACATCACACAAACCTGCACCTCATCAGAACTGTGAATGTGCAGCAGATTTTCTGCCATTTGTCTATAATCATCTTTCCAATGAACTGTCCTCATCATTAATCTCTGTTTGGTTGCCCTGATCATTTCTACCTGATCTAACAAGCTTTCAGTACCTTGAAAGTTTTGCTGAGATTTAAATGTATGTATCAGTAATTGTAAAACTGTAAGCCCAGTGAGCATTTGGAGGGCCTCAGCTTCACACCTCAACATGGGAGAGAACTAGAATGCCAATCAGTAGATGGTGACTGTTATCAAAATCTGAAGATGAGTTAAAATACTTGTAGCATCTACATTGTTACAAAAAAAGGTCCTGTGCTAAGCAATTATCCAGATGTTTTTATTGATGATGTCCGGCGTCCAGATGTTTAGAAAATCTGTGATTGGTATGGTGTTAACCCACTGGATGCCTGTTTTTCTAGTGTCCAATAAATGTTTTGATATGTCTTGATGCATATTTCTATCCATAAAACAAACAAACAAACAAAAAAACCACAACAACAACAAAAGGAAATCTGTATTACTTCTAGACCAGCATTCTCCTCTATGATTCCTCATGATTTATTGGCCACCATCCAGGGCTTAGGAAACACGTGTAGAAGTGAATAAAACTTAACTATCAGCATTAGTGTTATTGAAACATACAAATTTAACACAACGAATTAAGCCCCCATTTTCTGCTTGCCTCTAGCCCAGAACAACAGAGAACCCCTCTTCTTAAAGCTTTACAACTGCGCATTTACTCTGTTTTTGAATTATGTTTCCAATCAAAGTTTGTACAATGTAGAGAGAAGTTTATATGTGTCTCCTTGGCAGCTACAAATATTATTCCCATTGTGTCCTTGTTGAATAAAAGTACAGAATTAGCACTGGAAGACTGACTGGCTTCTAAATGAACTTTCTGATAGTAAATGCAGAACTAGAGGGAGCAGAGCACAAATGGAGAGAGCCATGAGGCTGAGCTTTGGAAAGCAATTAGCAAGCTCCACACTGACAACCCTTTGATGGCCTGAATTGCTTCCAAAAGATAAGAGTATATTGTTTAAAAAACAATTAAGTCCCACATGCACATTCATAAAATTATTTCACATTCGTATGCAAATGAAGAGGCTCAGATTCTTTGAATAGACCAATGTGTGTCAACCAGGAAGCTTTTTACATTTGGGGTGCACAAAGCACCTTTGCCAAATTGATACTATTCACCAGTGTGTTTCATTAGATCCCTAGTAACAAGGCTTAAGTTTTGTGATTTGGCTGAGGTTCTCTGTGTAAGTTGTGTAGACTTTCCTCAGGAACATTTGGTTATGTGTTTTGACAGTAGAAAAAAAAAAAGAAAAGCCTTCACTCAGGCTATCAGGAATGGTTGGTTCAGTTTGCTGATAGCATGTCTTACATAGTGTTGACTGTAAAGACAATGAGGGGAACTCTGTCTGGTGGGAAAGAATTCTAACATTAGAATGGATTGGGAATCTATCAGAATGACTACCTGACTGAGTGAAAGATATACATGAACCTTTTCCAGTGACGTATTTAACTGATCAGTCATGGGCCCAAAAGAAGCAAGACTGTAAATTTAAATGCAAGGAAGAGGTCCAGGAGCTGGGCACATTGTTCAACAGTCTGTCTTTGATTTTAATGCCCTCTTGAAAGTACTTCTGCTAGATCAGGCTGTGAACACAAGAGAGAAAGGCTTATCAATTAGCTGCCATTTATCACTGTTCCTATTCTCACACTGCAAGACAGACCTCTCATATGCTGGTGAGTTTTAAGAATACCTTCTACATAAGCTCATACTTGGCCCTACCTCATCAAGTTGATAGGGTTGCCATGGCTGTTAAATATCATGCTGTGTATAAGAGAAATCTTCACTCCCTACAGTAAGTATCTATGTTAGAACTTGAAACCCTTGATTATACCATTGATTTACCAGGAGTGTATCTTGGTTGACATTGCCCCTCAATATGTGATACTCATCATAGCCTAGGCAATACAACATTTGGGGTCGTTGTGTTGACTAGTTATAACTAAATAGGTCTGCTAAAAACTAAAGTGGCAACTCATTAATGCTTTCAGTTGTAGCAGAATGATGACTGAAATCACTTCATTTATTCAGTTCTTCATCAGCTACTTTAAATACTATGTAAAAAATTACAGACTCTCACAAGTTGTTGCAAAGCATACCTAGAATCCTAGCCTTCAGGACATAGATGCAGGAAGATTGGTACTTGGAAGCCTGCCAGAGCTATACAATTTCAATGTTAAGTCTCAGTGTCATAGAGGTCCTATCTGCGGTGGAACATTAGTTGAAGGTGTGTTACATTTCCTTATGCTGTGAAACATTTGTTTAATGAAACAAAGATGTTTTGCATTCTTTTATGTTGCATTTGTTTAACTCTGTGAATCTGTGTTACTTTGTCTGTCTAAAATAAATGCCTGATTGATCTAATAAAGAGATGAACAGTTAATAGCAAGGCAGGAGAAAGAATAAGCAGGGCTGGCAGGCAGGGTGTGTGTGTGTGTGTGTGTGTGTGTGTGTGTGTGTGTGTGTGTGTGTGTTTATATGTATGTACTCATATGTCAATGTGAGCATTTTTGTGTGAGTATATGTTGCTAAAATTCCTTCCAAATCAGAAATGTAAGCAATATCTTTATCTTATCCCAAGGTCCCAGCAACAAACCAAGGTTTGATCTCACCAGATTTCACTCTGGGGAACCAACGAGTTTCTTGGGCTTCCTAAGAGAGCATAGTTAAGGGACTACTTATAGGTGTGGAGATGATCCTTCCACAGCAGACAGTACCTGAAAAGTTTTTACCCAGCAAGGATAAGTGCTTCATCAAAGCTGTATAAATAAGCGTGTCCTCACCTGCCTTCCCTCACCTAGATACTCTAGCCTTTCCCCCAGGCCATGTGCAATTAAAGCAGAGTTAAATAAAACAGGTAGTGAAGAATGGCTGGATACCTGGATGAGGGTCTTCAGACTTCCTCCAACCCTCAATGAGAGGTTGTAAACAGTAAACAAATACAAGTGATGCAATATTATTGTAAAGAAGCACAGCTGACCTCCCCAAGATGGTGGTGGATGGGCTCACAACAGTGAACCTGCTAGAAGCTGACAATGTCTTCTTCAAAGACTCTGCATCTTACTTTTTAGAGACAAAGTCTCTCACTAGCCTGCTGTCAAATAAGGCCCAGGGATCCATGGACCATTTCCCCAGCAGCACCAGAATTAGAGGCATTGGCATTCATGCCCACCCTTTACATGAATGTGAGGGATTCCACTCAGTCCTTCACATCTGCACAGTAAGCATTTTACCCACTGAGTCGCCTCCCCAGTGCAATCAGTGAGACTTTCATCATGAAAAGTGTTAATAATCAATTCTCTTTAATAATGTTATCAGTAAAGTTTGCCTGGTTAATAAAGGGACTAGGTAAAATAAAGAAAACAAAGTTCAACCAGACTCATGCATTCTCTCACCTACCAATTTCAGTGTCAGTGCTGTAGAGCAAATCGCCTGAAAACTTTAATTCAGAGAAACTGGGAAGCTAGGATTGTTAGCATGCAGGAAGGGCCCATTAACATTAGCCTAGAAAGGTGTTGATATGAATTCCCAAGGCCAGATTCTCAATAAACGCAGTCATGTACGAGTCTGACCACATATTCAGATGTTAGGGCTGGTTTCTGAGTGCTCAGAAATGGAACTATAAAAATTTATAAGTCTTTATTAAAGTGTGGAAAATCCTTTCTCAAGTAGGCAATTAAATGTGAAATTAGTCAATATATCAGAATCTTTGGAGAGGAACTCTGCACCATGAGAAGTCAAAGAAAGTGCTAGGATGGTAAAGACTGCCAGGGCTGTTTGGTGTAGGCATAAACTTCTCCTAAACTAGCTCTTCTAGAAGTCCATATGCTATTTACACAAAAAGCAGCACCACCTATTGGTCCAATCCTCAGCCACAGTAGAGGGCTCTGCAGTGTAAGAGGTTTCGATGTTCATTTCTATGCATACCTGGGCATCCAACATGGAGACTAAACTAGAGTTATCTGTTTTTGGCATGCTGTGTCAGTATTCTTTAAACATGAAGGAACTACCTTACTTCAACAGCCCTGTCTTCACAGTGCTTTTAAAAATCAGACTGGTGGTTGACTGTGTGTCATGGTGGTGGTGGTGGGCATTCCTTTAATCTCAGCACTTGGGAGGCAAAGGCAGGCCTAGTTCTGTGAGTTGTGGACAGCCTGGTTTACACAGAGAGTTCTCATCCAGCCAGGAGTACACAGTGAGAATTGGTGTCAAAGGGAGACACAAAACGAGCAGGCTAGCAAGTCACAAGGAGCTCTGGAATTTTCATTGCCCATTTATAACTGTTGTTCAAGAGGGTTTGTTGAAGATTTCTTTATTTCCCCTGCTACACTATAGGCTGCAAAGGTTGAAGGTGCAGCAGCCAAAGAGTAAGCAGAAAGGCACAATAGAATGATACATGTGTGAAAGTCAATACTAAATACAGGTCATGTAGGAACAAATACTTTTGCTTATAAACATGAGTTCAAAGATAAGAGTTGAAAATCAAAATAAAATGGTTGGAATGCATTAGGGCTGGAGTCACTCCCAGGTGATTCCATTAGCTTTCAGGGCCCCTTGCCTGAATCACTTTTATATTTCAGGAGACTGATCAATAAAAGCCCTCTCCCTTAACTAAATAATCCCCCCAAAGTGACAAAAAGTCACTGAGTTATTTTTTGTAACTTAAAAATTCCAGTACTACCTACAAATGGCATAATTAATTGGGATTAATTTCATGTGAAAATTTTATCACTGCAAGTGTTGATGAAGCAATACATCAGAGACATCACCACTAGAAAATCAATACTAACATCACCTTGGTTACTGTTCCAGTGTCTGTCACCTGTAACATTCATCAGTCATGGTTAGTAGTAAACATCATAGAGAACAAATATGATTTGCTATTTCTTATTGGCATTTTTCAAGATGAGAGATAATATATATTCAGGGGCCCCACCAAGAGCTGAAAGAATCCACTCTCCAAGGGAAGCAGAGGAGTCAATGAAAGGGCCTTGAGGATGAATGAGAAGAAATTATGAGAAGGAAGAAGGAGTAAATTTTCACATTGATATGGAAAGCACTGGTTATATTTGGGGGATGTGGACTTCCCAGGGCATTTTCAGAAGTCCCATCGAGCTTTGTTTCTGGAAAGGAACATGTTCTGTGATGCCCACAGGAAAAAGGAATAGCATAACTTTGTGATGACAGTATTCGTTTAATCCTTATCCTTTCTTCTTTTTTAAATAGCGCAAACCTTCCATTGTATCAATTTTGGCCACAGTGGTGCAAATGGAGAGCACACTTTCAATTGATTTTATCTTGAGTAGCTCCTTAATGAGACACAGTACATAAAATGTATAACTATAAAGGCTCCTTTCACATTATTTTTTCCTTTAATTCATTCCTCTGGGAGGTCATCATTTTAGCACTTGTATAATTGTCAACAATGAGAGGAATGAGGGCTGGCTAGGCTTGTCATGATGCTAGAAATTCAACCAGGACAGACTGAAACTCTATTGATGTGTACAGATTGTACCAAAGACACAAACTCTAAGAGAAAATCAGGTGCTAAGAGATGACAAATGTGTGGAAGCCCACAAGTGTCAGAACATTTTTATTGCAGAAGAAAATTAGATATTTGTACCCCTCCTCCAACCCCATATAACATTACAGTTCTATAGCAGGTCAAAGAGAGTATCTGTGAGCTGTTGAAGCCCAGAGATAGAAGTAACTATGCAGGTATTTCCCAAAGAGGATAAGGTAGAAATATCATTTTTGTGAGGAAAGGGGAGCTGTTGTATGCTATACATATTAATTTCCTGTCGCCTTGCCTCTTTTTACCACACACTTTTGTATAATAAAACCTATAAGGTCAAATCTCTAATGTTGGTGATTAGACTCAAGAGTAGCATGGTTTTAAAAAAAAAAAAAAGAAGAAGAAAAAAAAAACCTCATCTCTTCCTCGTTAGTATAGTGCTGAGTATCCCTGCCTGTCATGTGGGAGATGCGGGTTAGATTCCACAATGGAGAGAGCATATCAACTTGCCGGTCAGTGGTGGTGCACGCCTTTAATTCCAGCACTCAGGAGGCAGAGGCAGGCAGATCTCTGTGAGTTCAATGCCAGCCTGGTTTCCAAAGCAAGTTTCAGGAAAGGTGCAAAGCTACAAAGAGAAACCCTGTCTCAAAAAAGAAAAACAAACACAACAACAATAACAACAAAAAACTCTTTAGAGGAAAAACCTGTGTTAAATATAAAAACAGAGCCTAAGTGCTTTTAAGTGTTTTTGCTATGGTCAGTCAAAGTGAAAGATGTGAAAACCACAGTGACATCTCTTTGTAAGTTTCCTTCCTCCTTCCCATAGTCCAAATCATTTCCAGACTGACCTAATAACACACCAAGAAAATTCCATGAACAACGTCAGTCTTAGCTTGGAGAGGACCAAACTTGGATATAGTCTTTTCAGTGCTCAAAAGGTAGCTTTTACTTTGAGATTGTATGTGGTTGCTCACTCTGGTTTTTTTGAGTTTTTTGTTGTTTGTTTGTTTGTTTTCAGGTTTTAGCTTCCTTTAATTCAGCCTGCATTTGTTGCAAATTTAATGAACTCGAAGTCCCCAATGCATTGCTTGTCTTATTGTGAGCACCTTAGTAGATGTGGTCATTTTATTCTACCTGAATAGGAATCATGAGTAAGTAAAGAAAAGACCTGGCAATGATGGAGCACCCAGATTTACAGACAAGCAGAGACCTCATGTTGTAAACCCTACCAGCTAGGGGGTCATTGCTTCAAGATTCAGAGAGCAGACGTTTATGCTTCTGGACACTAAAGGCAGAGGCATATGGTTACTGCCTTTATACACATATGATTCTAGCACTTGGTAGTTTTGTGATCGTCAGCTTCCAGCAGCAGTGAGCAGCAGCAATGGAGGCCACCGGAAGTGATGAGCAACAGCAAGTGGCAGGCACTAATGGACAGTAGCAGGAGTCAGGAAGCAATCATTACACACCAGTGAGCTGCAGCATGCAGCAGCAGGCAGAAGTGAGCAGCAGCAGGCAACCGTAGACAGTACCTTGTGCTACAGTTCCCTTGGGGATTGTGACCAGCCTCCAGAAGCAAACAGGAACTCTGGGATGTGGAACATCAATACCCTTGTCCTCAATAATGGCACTGTTGCAGCACTCAGATCTGATGTGCTAGAGAACTTCATACTTGAGGCAAATCTGTAGAAGTTTTCCAGTGATCAGGGCCCACAGCCTTTCTCCCCTTCTTCGTAACTCCCCTTAACTTCTCTATCACTGCTGCTGCTTTTCATAGGGACAGTTGCCACCTTCCATTCTTTCCATTGCCACTCCACTCCATGCTACTGAAAATGGAAACCAAACAGGGGCAAGCAAAGAACATTTGAAAGAAACCAATTATATGACATAATATTGTATTATCGGGGACGGACTGGGAGTGACGTGTGCATATTCAGAAAGAGTGGGACATAAGCAAACATCCTGCTTCTTCAGTCAGAAAGAATGTCATGACAGATCTTCTTGCAAAAGAAGGGCTGCACCTGGACTGACCATGGAAAGCCATCATGTTAACAAACATCTAGGTGTTTAGCTGCCATAGGCCTTTTGTTTGGTGAATCAGGGGAACTGGTTCCTCTGCCCCAGTGGAAATGGCTCACAAACACTTGTGTAAGTAAAAGATCAAGAAAAAGCTGATTGACATATTCAGAACTAAGACAGTGTCTCCAGGAGCCAGAGACATGCTTCAACAGCAAACAGCCATGGTTACCATGTATGTAACTCAAGACATCTTCTCAAGTCAGCTGGTACTCACAAGAAGGCAGCCTGGTTAATGATGTTTTTACTTGAGACATACATAAGTGGCATGGGTCTTTACAGCTCAAAAGATGAGCTATTTTTATGGTTATGAAGCCCTTTGTTCTTAAAGTCTTTATCCTTTTATATCAGACTTGGAAATATGTGGGGTCAAAGTCCACGATTATCTCCTGTGATATACTATCTTTTAAATAAGAGGTATTTATTATTGTTTTATTATTTGAAGCTCAAGAAGAATTGTCTTAAGAGGCTCTGAGCCTACAGGGCAGAAAAAATTACAATGTTTCTCCTCTTTCCAGTAGGTTCCAGCTGCTTTCTCCACAATGCTCTTAGGTGGATTTGCATACGAAGTTCTGCATAGTGAGTACCTTCAGGAAACAGTAAATCTATCAAAATTAGTGATTTCACTGTTTGTCAAACCTCTTGATGTTCAAACACAAACACAAGCTTTGAAGATATTCTTGATAATTATGACCCAGGAGGTCCTTAACCCAGGGGCAGGAAATCAGTAGAAAATGTTTTGGGCAGAATAGTCTCAACAGATAGATTTATCTCTCATGACTTCTGTATATTTCAATATTGTGGTCTGCATATTTCTTAATATTTGATGGTTCCTGGGTAATTTTTAGAAAAAAATATTAAAATCTGAAATGCAGAGTTAAAAACCCTGAGTAAAATGTTTTCAGAGTGCTTCTAAATATAATTCTAATGAAAATACATAACAAAATATATTTATTCCATGAATACACAAACACAGTTTAACATACACAATTTGGTAAATGAAATCCACCAAATTTAACACTACAAAATTAAATAAATACCATATTCTACTCGTATTTTCAGGAACATATCTAAAAAATGCAATAGTTTCGACTAGATAAAGATTATAACAAACATTTTGTATTGTTACAGGCTGTCTAAGATAAACATAAGCAACTGAGCAAGCACAGGGCATATTCCTGCTGGTACTTGAAATGACAGAAGAGTGTCTATATCACCACACCCATTTAAAAGTATACTGTATGTCCACACAAATGAAAGAAGTATCCACACAGGAGAGTATTAGAGAAATGAGATATAATAATTAAAAATCCTGTACCCATTCAAAAAATAATAATGCATTAGAAAAATTAGCCAGGGACTATTGTTTCCAAATAAAAACATATGGCTCTACAAAAGTTCTTTCACAATTAGAAAAAAAAGCAGAATTAATGTGTATGCCAGTAACTGAGAGTTGAGTGCCAGACATAGTGAACATTGATGCATCAAGCCATGACTATTATAGAGCACTCATGGGAAATCAAATTCTTCTTTGTGAAATTTTTACTGCTCATCACTAAAGGACAATATACACATAAAAAGTTGCAAAGGGTAAATTCTGCTTGTCACTTAAATTTATGACCTCCCCTCTCCCAAGTGAATAGATAGATAGCAGAGTCGAGTCCTAACAACATGCTTATGAGAATATTGTTTTAAATAGAGCCAATCTGGATACAGCTTGATGCCCATGTCAGGAGAGTTCATATAAGAGTTATACAGTAAATGATTTTTAAATGACAGAAATTATCATGGAAGGCTCTCATAACCCAACCAAAACTAGGGGAAAGAGGAGGTGGATGGCAGGGGGATTCATCATGGGGATGATCATAGGAGGCTTGATACAGGCCTATATGTTTGTCATTCTCTGCTGACTTAAATATGTGTTTGCTTCATTATAAATTATAATGGGCTGAGGGAGGACACTGAAGACCTAGGATCAAGAGGAGAGGCCTCTCTTGGTTACAGGACCCTGGACACTGGAGGTAGACTGAGCAGAGTTCTCAAGAGAACACCGCCGGACTGTGCCATACCTTTCCCAGACCCTGCAACCTATCCCTTCATTTGTAAGCTACCCCACAAAATAAACCTCCCTTTTAACTAAAATAAATAAATAAATAAATTATTAAGCTTCTTCCTTGGGTTTATGATCTCTCAGTGTATCTCACAGAGAAAAAAAAAAGTCATATTTTTTTTTAAATGCCTTAATCCAAGCAGGAATAACCATTTTCATTTGGGGACAAATGACTGTCAAAGACACATTCATATATTTTATGAAAGATTCCTACATTCATCAAACTGATGACACTGGTATCATTGGCTAATAGATACACTTGCTATTGAACAAGTTTACTTAATTAGACTTTCGACTTCCTGCTTGCAGCTGTAACATGTCAAAAGCATCAAGTACTAGTCTCTGTAGAAGTCTTAGCAACAAGTTTGGAAATGAATTTAAATGTGCTGTGTCTGAAGGCTGAGAAACTAGAATGCAGTTGCTCTGTTTGGTTTTGGTTGTCACCTGGTTGCTATACCAGGTTTCTGTTCAATCTTTCTTGCAAATCTGCTTTGTTTATGGTCTGATTCTGTTGTGTTTTATTGTTCAGGCTGGTTCTTAGCAAAACATGATCATAAAAGCAAGGTCTTGGAAGCCAACTGTGCTGTTTCTCAGCTGTGATCCCTACCTGAGAGGTAGAAGCGAGTACAAGGTCATTCTCACTGACATAGTGAGTTGGAAGCCAGCCTGAGTCCAATGTGTTCCTGTCTCACTGAAAAATAAACTGAGAGATAGGGAATAGCTCTGGAAGAGGTGCTTCCAACCTGTCACTTGACCTCTAGGTCTGCTATACGTCTCAAGAAAGAAACATATAATATAAACACAACAAATAGATTAAGACCAAACCCTCTTGAACCTTCTTTCTTTCTTAGTTAGTGTTTCTATTGCTGTGGTAAAAATGCCATAAACAAAAGCAACTTGAGCAGGAACAGATTTATTTCATCTTAGGCTATCAGAGTCAATCATTGAAGGCAGGAACCTGGAAGCAGTAACTGAAGCAAAAGCTGCAGAGGCAGGCTGCTTACTGGTTGGCTTAGCCTTTGAAATTTGCCCATTATACAAGGGACTACCTGTCTAGGTGAAAAACATCCATCATGGACTGGCCCTTCCCACACCAGTCATTAATCAAAAAAATGCACTACAAAGTTGCCTAGGGGCCACTTGATGGAAACATTTTCACAATTGGGGAACCCTTTCATAAATGACTCTAGGTTTGTGACAAAATGACAAAAACCAACCAGCACAATTGACACTTAGTTAACTTTACAGACAAACACATCATAAACCATTGCCTTTCCTTTCTTGTTTGTATATATCATGTTAATATTAATATCACCAAATAAGATAGCAATAATGTTAAAAGCCTCATGCACTTAAAAAAAAAATCTTGTCAATAAAATATTTAAGTTTTTTTAAAAAGTGTTTTTCATAATACCTGTGCCTAGCACATGAAATATTATCAATCACTAGCATTTCTTAATAAAAACAACAGTGAACATAAAACCCCTCTGTGAATCCACCCTGGTTTAAAGATAGCAAGTCTTGTTTGTCTCAGATATCCATCCAGGCTTTGTCTGGAAACCTGGTTGGAAGAATACACTTCTTAGGACATTCTGGGTTCAACATTTTCAGTCTCATCTCTCAAAAACCCTAATCTCCTTCTGCTATCTCTTTGCATTGTTTAGTTCAGAATATAACTGAATTCAGAATATTTGTTTTTAAAGTAGGGGGATTTTTCTTATCAAAACATAATCTCCTGCATAGACAAGTCTCGGTGTTTGTGAATGTGAATGTACTCAGATCCTGGTTGTCATCCTAAAGCTGAGCACACAGGATGGTGCCCCAAACAAAACTTGCTGTTGCAGAGATAGTCTGTGAAGAGATTGAGGAACATATACAGTAAGAATGCAATCAAATACAATTCTTTGAAAGTTTAGTATCAGCTTTTCTCCAACCTGTCCATCAATTCCAACAGATGTTTGTTATAGTAAATTCCATTTATTGTTCTCTAGCTTAAGAGAGATTAACTCTGCTGTTGACTAAATATTCTATTGAATTAACAATAAATTAAATAAGCAAATTTACCAAATCAAAATCATCAGAAATTTCAAGGCAATGCAATATTAATTCTTTCAACCTATATGTACACTGTATATGTTTCAGAGAAGAAAACGTCTGTTAACTCTATTTTAGAGTAGATTTGTTAAAATCATCAATAATAAGTTAGGTCAGTATACTTCAATCATTTTGTTATACATTTTAGAAAACAGACAAGTGTAAATATCTTCACACAGCAGACTTGAGCTCCATTGGAGCTCTTTATTTTAGAACAAACACACAAGAGGAGACTGGTGACTTCACAGTGCATACTGATCTTGCCTTCTCTTTGCCCTCTTGTTGGGAACCAGTAGAAATGGCTTTTTCCATGCACTTAACTTATTCACACTTTGCTACACTGACCTAACCCAAGGCAGATCATAAAGTGCTCCTTGAACCTTCCCCATAAAGTACAACCCATAATATTCACTATCAGCCTCCTCTGGCAAGTTACACTCGGCACTTATACTGACTTATAATGTAGTGTGAATGGTATTTGTTTTAGTTAATGTCATGGTTTTAATTGCTATACTGCCTTTCACTTCCCATATGTTTTGAGCATTTTTAGGTCCAAAAAGAGTATTTTATATTGTACAAGTATTTCAGCAGGCTTTTTCTTTGCAAGATGTGTGTTCTTTTATTTTCTTCTTAATAAAATAATTAAAATTTTTATGTCCACTGTTTGATGCCAAACTCAGAAAATATTCACCCAACCAGCTTGAAATCAATTTCTTCATGCTCTGTGTATTCAAGCTCCCAACAACTTTCAAAAGCTGGGTTAAATAAAGTTGATGGAGACATAGAGGTGGAATTTGCAAATAGAATGTTTGTATCATATGACTCGCCAAAACAGATGACATGAGTCAGCAGGGGATAAATGAGATTCCAAGTCAGCAGATCGCTGCGCTTCCACATTCATTCTGTCTCTGTGTTAGCAACATGAACAACATCCAATTTATTTTCTCAACATTGTGCAACGGCATCAAACACACATTTCAGCATTCTCTGTTTATATCTGTGTTCACATCTGAACCTGGAACCATTCCATACCTTATTGCATTTCTTCGGAATCCATTCAGCTTGGGGATTTCAGGGTGAGCAAAGAGCTCTCAGAACATAAGCTGCAATATGTTGCTTTTAGCAATTCAACATATTCATTTGTTGGAACCTTCATCCTTTTGCATTTATTTTCCCACCAACATGTGCATATACATCAACACATTTGCATAATATATTCCAAGAGCAAATACATAGGGATACTTTTTTCTCCTAAGTGTGTTGTACAGTTGCCAATGGGGCTTTTTCCCCAGTTGGTCAAATTCTTTTTGTGTTAATAAAATACTGCCAAGTGTGGGGTGGTTAGAGCTTGGGGTGCTCTGCAGGAAATGTGTGCTCTTCATTCTTGTCCCTACTGTCAGGCTGAGGGGCAAATCAAATTGACCTGTCAAAGAACAGGAGTTCTTTGTGATTGAATTATTCCATTTCAACCCAAAAAGTGTATTTTCTTTTTCTCAAATTCTTTTTTTTTTCTTTTTGCCTCTTAGAGTTTCCAGGGGGTGCACTCATAGCTAAATTCATTTACCAGTGAAAACTTATCTTCCCCATCGTATGACTAGAGTGTAATAAAGCAATGACCCTGTGTGCCAAAGGGTGCAAGGAATTTAACACCATGCTTTTAGAAGTTCAGTAATCGTACTAGTATGAACAGAGCCACACTTAAGTTAGTAGGATGTGCATAGAAGCAAGAAGCTGGCACTCTCTATCTTTTGTCTCCCTTATTCACACAATACCTCACCCTCGGCTTGCTCTTTGCTACAAATTCATCTAAGCAATAAACTCCTTCTTCCATAGCACATTCCCGGAAACTTGTGATCCTCCTGGTCCAAGGCCAGAGCTTTCTTCTCAGCGTTCCATTAATTCTTAGTCTCACTGATTTTCAGAGCTGTATTCATTAGTGAGGTTTCATAGACAAGGCTCCTGGCAACTTAGCACAGTGGTTATGGTCTCTCATTTGCTCACGGTAGTTGTTCTTCTTGACAGAAGTTTCTGGGAAAAAACAAAAATATTGGGGGATTTTGCATTTTGTTTGTGATTTGAATGTCAGATTTCTCCAAACAGCCATTGATTAATGAATTTTCTAGGTGGAAGAAGTCTCTCTTGGGTTTGGATATTTGAATACCTGGTTCATAATTGGCGGTGCAGTTAGGCAAAAAGTTATGGAACCTTTCGGCATTGTGACCTTTCTGGACAAAGCATGTAATTGGGCTTTGAGAATCTGCAGTCTCCCCCAATGGCAGTTCATTTTTTATAGCCACTGAAGACAAGATACTTCAAAGTCCTTCACTAGCCAGCTGCTGTCATTCATCCCCTGTCCTTTGAAATCTCCCTCTGGACTTCAACTCAAAATAAATTTTTCTTCATAGATCATTTTGTTTATGCTGTTTTATCACAGCAACAAAAAGTAAATATTTCATTCTATAAAGTAGCATTTACTTCATTAGTCACTCAACAGCCATTGCTACAAGAGTCATGTGATGTTATGTCGGAGACTTTTATCAGATACAACCATGCTCCTCTGCACATAGTCTGAGCAGGTGCAGAAGTCACTTCATGCATGGAAAACTGATGTTTATTCACGGTTTTGTTCACAAGTGCAAGGACATTTGATAGAGTTCTTATAGGTGAAAGAAAGAACATGTCTCAAGTTATGGGATGAAGTCATAAAATTAAATCTGGTGAAATGTAGCATTGGTGCTTTACTTTTCCCTTACACAATTATGAACCTGCCCTGTATGAGTTTTAAATTGTTCCCAAATGGATGTGAAAAGACCTTTGATTTGTGGCCTTTTGGTTTTCTAATAAGCTTTGTCATAATGTTTATTTCAATAATGGAGGAAACATTTACATGTATTCTGTATTATGTTTGCTTTTGGGGACATCTTCAGTCTGATAAAAACAGTTTATAAAAGACAATGTGACACTGGAGAGATGGCTCAGCAGCTTAGAGCTCATGACCTCACCAGCCCCAGGCATTTGGCTAGGCGTCTACTACCCAGTATTGTTTCCCTCCTGTTGAGTTGGACTTAAGAACAATTAGATAGCTGTAGGTTTAAGTCAACATACATGTGCCACTTTGCACCTTCATGGATATCTTGCTGTGCTGGTCAGTATTGTGGTTCATAACCATCACAGCTGGATAGCTCAATTGATTGTTTTCCTTACTTGTTAGCTTGCATAGTATGTTCTAGTACTTTGGAAACTATACAGTAGTAAGGAGGCATTCAGGTTAGATATAGCTTGATTAATCTGAATTCCTTGTGCTAAATAGGCAATGTCAGTAGCAAGAGGGACTGACTTTCAACCACTGAGAGGCAACAAAAGGCTACAATAGTCTATATTATTTTTGGAGTCACTCAGACTGTCCTGACCAATTTGAATACAGGCTTCTCATGATGCCTTGTACCTACAGAGAAGCACTTTTTCAAAGAAGCTTCTCCTTACAACAAATGGAGACCACCACAGAAAACCACAGTAGGACACAAGTTCTCAACATATCATGAGAGCCAAGCCCTAGTGAATATATCTTCAACATGACTCCTGCACCTAAGGCTCAGAAGACATCAGAAGAGATGGGCCATAAAGATGTGAGAGCCAGAGACCCAGAAAGTCTGCTATGAGACTGCTCCTAGAAATAGCTGTGAAGCAAGACCTGAACATTTACAACATAATAGACATACTGAGGTGGAAAGGGGAAACTGGGATTCTCACATTGTCCCACCCCTTGACAAAGAACCACAGACTGCTGCAAGAAGCAGAATTAGTTTCTTGAAGGGAAGAATCCCTAACCAGTTATCCAATGCTAAGTGATCAGCTCTGCAATTACATACGCACAAACAACTAAAATGGACTCATCATGTATACACACATATATATATATGTATGTGTATATATATACACATATATATGTATGTATATATATGTGTGTGTGTGTGTGTGTGTGTGTGTGTGTGTGTGTGTGTGTTTAACAATAATAAAATAAGAAAAGGAGGCCAGCAATTTGAGAGGAAGATGGGAGACATATGGAATGGTTGGAAGGAAGGGACATGGGTGGAATTAAAGGGAGGAAATGGAAGTAGGAAAATGGTGTAATTACATTTTAATTTAAAATGAATTAAAATAAAATATAACATAATAGAAAAAGCTCATGCTGCTCTTGAAGTGGACCCACGTTCAATATCAAACCACCTGTAACTCTAGCTCCAAAGAATGTGATACCTAATTCTGTCCTCCAGGAGCACATCCTTTCATGTAAAACACCCCCCCCCAAGCACACCACAAGCACTCACACATACAAATAATAAAAATGCTGTTTGTTTTTTTTTTATTGTGCTCAATGTTTCATTACCAAGAAGATAAACAAGACAAGGATAGCATCATTAGCACTTGTGTTCAGTCTTGTATTGAAGGGGTTTACAAGGCAGGAGTTAGAGGAGCAGGAGGAATGAATAGGATCACAATGCACTGTACTCATGCATGGAATTCTGAAAAAAAAATAGCTAACTTGGGAAAATTATTTTAATAAATAATTTAAGGGACTAATTTTAAAAACAGAAAAATACAAGAAGAAGAAAACAACCAGAAACATTACAGCTAGAATTACAGCCATCTTCATGGAAGGTATGTGCAAATCCAAGTCATATATCCAGCAGGACCCACAAACTGCCTTCCGTATTTCAATGTCTCTTTTCTACAATACACATGCCAATAGTATTTTGCTCCTAAAGGTAGGAAGAAGAGAAGGAAAAAGTGAAGGACAAGGAGATGAGACTTGGATCTCATGTTGAATGTAAACATAGAAGAGGATTTATCTGTCCAAAAACCCTTGCCTGCCCTTGAGCTATGCAAAACTAAATTAAAACCTATAAAAGGGTTTAGAGAAAGTTATGGCTATTGTACTTCTACTTATTTTTCGAGGAGAAAAAACTTATTTTTTTTAGAACTAATATTTTTTCAGAAATTATATTTAGAAGACAGGCAGAGTTTATCATAGAATAATATCAAAGCATTATGGGTGGTAAAGACAGGTAACAGCCTGAGCACCAGTTGTGCCAAACTCCATGTGTAAGTAAACAGTACTGTTTTCTAAAAATGTATGGAACAGCATTTTTTTTTAACTTTTTTAAAAATTATATTTGTGTTTTAATTTTACACATCAGCCATGGGTTCCACTGTCCTACCCCTTCCCGCCCCCACCCCCACCTTCCCCCCAGTCCCTCCCCTGCATTCCCATTTCCTGGAGGGCAAAGACTCCCCTGGGGATTCATTTAATCCTGGTGGATTCAGTACAGGCAAGTAGTCCCCTCTTTCCAGGCTGAGCAAAGTATCCCTGTGTAAGCCCAAGGTTCCAAACAGACAGCTCATGCACTAAAGACATGTCCTGGTCCTACAGCCTGGATGCCTCCCAAACAGTTCAAGCTATTCAATTGTCTCACTTATCCAGAGGGCCTGATCCAGCTGGGGGCTCTACAGCCTTTGGTTCATAATTCATATGCTTCCATTCGTTTGGCTATTTTTCCCAGTGCTTTTCCAATCTTGGTCTCAACAATTCACACTCTTACAGTCCCTCCTTTTTCTTGACAATTGGATTCCTAGAGCTCCACCTGGGGCCTGGCCAAGGATCTCTGCATCCACTTCTACCAGTTATTGGATGAGAGTTCCAGCATGACTATTAGGGTGTTTGGCCATCTGATCACCAGACTAGGTCAGATCAGGCTTTCTCTCAACCATTGCCAGCAGTCTACAGAGGATGTATCATTGTGGATTTCTGAGGACCTCTCCAGCACTCTGCCTATTCCTGTTCTAATGTGGTCATCATTTATCATGGTCTGTTATTCCTTGTTCTCCTTTTCTGTTCTTGATCCAGCTGGGATATCTTGCTCCCCTAAGCTCTCTTTCCCTCAAATCTTGCCCTCCATTACTCCCACTGTCGTCCAGGTTGTTCATGTAGATCTCATCCATTTCTCTGTCATTGGGTGATCCCTGTATCTTTTCTAAGGTCCTGTTTTCTAGGTAGCGTCCCTGGAGTTGTGTAGCAGTCTAGTCATCATTGTTTTACATCTAGTATCCTCCTACGAGTGGGTACATACCATGTTTGTCCTTCTGAGTCTGGGTTACCTCACGCAGGATGATTTTTTTCTTGAACCATCCATTTGCCTATAATCCCCATGATGTTATTGTTTTTCTCTGCTGTGTATATTGTGTATATTATGATATTTACTTTATCCATTCTTCAGTTGAAGGGCATCTAGGTTGTTTCTAGGTTCTGGCTATTACAAACAATGCTGATATGAACATAGCTGAGCAAATGCCCTTGTGGTATGATTGAGCATTCCTTGGGTATATGCCCAAGAGTGCTACAGCTGGGTCTTGGGGGAGATGGATTCACTATTTTCTAAGGAAGTGCCATATTGATTTCCAAAGTGGCTGTACAAGCTTGCATTCCCACCAGCAGTGGAGGAGAGTTCCCCTTGCTCCACATCCTCTCCAGCATAAGCTGTCTTCTGTGTTTTTGATGTTAGCCATTCTGACAGGTGTAAGGTAGTATCTCAGAGTCGTTTTGACTTGCATTTCCCAGATAATTAGGGATGTTGAGCAATTCCTTAAATGTCTTTCAGCCGTAGGAACTTCCTCTGTGGAGAATTCTCTGTGTAGTTCTATAGCCCATTTCTTAATTGGACTGTTGGGCATTTTGTTGTCTGATTTCTTGAGTTCTTTATATATTTTGGATATCAGCACTCTGTCAGATGTGGGGTTGGTGAAGACCTTTTCCCATTCTGTAGGCTGCTGCTTTGTCTTGTTGACCATATCCTTTACTCAATAAAAGCTTCTCAGTTTCAACAGGTCCCATTGATTGATTGTTTCTCTCAGTGTCTGTGCTACTGGTGTTATATTTAGGAAGTGATCTCCTATGTCAATGTGTTCAAGACTACTTCCTACTTTCTCTTCTATCAGGTTCAAAGTAGCTGCATTTATGTTGAGGTCTTTGATCCACTTGGACCTCAGTTTTGTGCATTGTGATAGATATGGATCTATTTGCAGCCTTCTACACATTGACATCCATTTATGCTGGCACCATTTGTTGAAGATGCTTTCTTTTTTCCATTGTACATTTTTGGCTTCTTTGTCAAAAATTATATGTTCATAGGTGTGCAGGTTAATGTCAGGGTCTTCAATTCGATTCCATTGGTCCACCTTTTGGTTTTTATGCCAGTACCAAGATGTTTTTATTACAGTAGTTCTATAGTAGAGATTGAGGTCAGGGATTGTGATGCCTCCAGAGGTTGTTTTATTGTACAGGATTATTTTGGCTATCCTGGGTTTTTTGTTTTTCCATATGAAGTTGAATATTATTCTTTAGAGATCAGTGGAGAATTGTGTTGGTAATTTGATGGGGATTGCATTGAATCTGTAGATTGCTTTCGGTAAGATTGCTGTTTTTACTACGTTAATCCTGCCTATCCTTGAGCATGGGAGATCTTTCCATTTTCTGACAAATTCTTCAATTTCTTTTTTCAGGGACTTAAAGTTCTTGTCTTCACATGCTCAGTTAGAGTAACCCTAAGGTATTTTATATCATTTGTGGCTATTGTAAAGGGTGATGTATCTCTGATTTCCTTTCAGCCTGTTTATCTATTGTATATAGGAGGGCTACTGATTTTTTTGAGTTGATCTTGTATCCTGCTATGTTGCTGAAGGTGTTAATAAGCCATATCAGTTCCTTGGTTGAATTTTTGGGGGTCACTCATGTATACTATTATGTCATCTGCAAATAGGGAGAGCTTGACTTCTTCCTTTTCAATTTGTATCCCCTTAATCTCCTTATGTTGTCTTATAGCTCTGGCTATAATTATGGGGAGAGGGGACGGCCTTGCCTTGTTCCTGAGTTTAGTGGTATTGCTTTGAGTTTCTCTCCATTTAATTTGATGTTGACTGATGGCTTGCTGTAGATTGCCTTCATTATGTTTAGGTTTGTTCCCTGTATTCCTGGTCACTCCAAGACCTTTATCATGAAGGGGTGTTGGATTTTGTCAAATGCCTTTTCTGCGTCTAGTGAGATGATCATGTGTTTTTTTTTTCTTTGAGTTTGTTTATATGGTGTATTACATTGATGGACTCTTGTATGTTGAACCACCCTTGCATCCCTGGGATGAAGCCTACTTGATCATGGTGGATAATTGTTTTGATGTGTTCTTGGTGTCTGTTTGCCAGAATTTTATTGAGTATTTTTGCATCAATGTTCATGAGGGAGATCGGTCTGTAGTTCTCTTTCTTTTTTGCATCTATGTTTAGTTTAGGAATCAGGGTAATTGTAGCCTCATAGAAGGAGTTTGGTAATATTCATTCTGCTTCTACTATGTGGAACAATTTAAAGAGTATTGGTATTAAGTCTTCTTTGAAGATTTGGTAGAATTCTGCACTGAAACCATCTGGTCCTGGGCTTTTTTTGGTTGGGAGAATTTTAATGACTGATTCTATTTCCTTAGGAGTTATTGGACTATTTAAATGGTTTATCTGGTCTTGATTTAACTTAGGTATGTAGTTCCTATCTAGAAATTTATCCATTTCTTTTAGATTTTCCAGTTTTGTGGAATAGAGGTTTTTGAGGTATGACCTGATGATTCTCTGGATTTCCTCATTGCCTCTTGTTATATCTAGGATATATATATTTTTTCTTTTACTTTTTTGAACTTTTTTTGTTATTTATTATATTTGTGTTTTAATTTTACACATCAGCCATGGGTTCCCCTGTCCTCCCCCCTCCCGCCCCCATCCCCACCTTCCCCTCAGCCCCTCCCCTCCATTCCATCTCCTCCAGAGCCAAGACTCCCCTGGGGATTCATTTAAACCTGGTGAATTCAGTACAGGCACGTCCAGTCCCCTCCTTCTAGGCTGAGCAAAGTGTTCCTGTGTAAGCCCAAGGTTCCAAACAGACAGCTCATGCACTAAGGACAGGTCCTGGTCCCACAGCCTGGATGCCTCCCAAACAATTCAAGCTATTCAATTGTCTCACTTATCCAGAGGGCCTGATCCAGCTGGGGGCTCTACAGCCTTTGGTTCATAATTCATATGCTTCCATTCGTTTGGCTATTTTTCCCAGTGCTTTTCCAATCTTGGTCTCAACAATTCACACTCTTACAGTCCCTCCTTTTTCTTGACAATTGGATTCCTAGAGCTCCACCTGGGGCCTGGCCAAGGATCTCTGCATCCACTTCTACCAGTTATTGGATGAGAGTTCCAGCATGACTATTAGGGTGTTTGGCCATCTGATCACCAGACTAGGTCAGATCAGGCTTTCTCTCAACCATTGCCAGCAGTCTACAGAGGATGTATCATTGTGGATTTCTGAGGACCTCTCCAGCACTCTGCCTATTCCTGTTCTAATGTGGTCATCATTTATCATGGTCTGTTATTCCTTGTTCTCCCTTTCTGTTCTTGATCCAGCTGGGATATCTTGCTCCCCTAAGCTCTCTTTCCCTCAAACCTTGCCCTCCCTTACTCCCACTGTCGTCCAGGTTGTTCATGTAGATCTCTTCCATTTCTCTGTCATTGGGCAATCCCTGTGTCTTTCCTAGGATCCTGTTTTCTAGGTAGTGTCCCTGGAGTTGTGTAGCTGTCTAGTCATCATTGTTTTACATCTAGTATCCTCCTATGTGAGTACATACCATGTTTGTCCTTCTGAGTCTGGGTTACCTCACTCAAGATGATTGTACAGCCACTTTGGAAATCAATATGGTGCTTCCGTAGAAAATTGGGAATCCATCTCCCCAAAGACCCAGCTGTAGCACTTGTAGGCATATACCCAAAGAATGCTCAATCATACCACAAGAGCATTTGCTCAGCTATGTTCATATCAGCATTGTTTGTATTAGCCAGAAGCTGGAAACAACCTTGATGCCCTTCAACTGAAGAATGGATGAAGAAAATATGGCACATATACACAATGGAGTACTACTCAGCAGAGAAAAACAATGACATCATGAGGTTTGCAGGCAAATAGATGGATCTAGAATATATTTTTAGAAATGGCTTTTTTTCTTAACATTTACAGAAGTGTTGCTTACCACACTTGTAATGTAGCTAAATGAATACATACATCAAGTGAATGAAGGATGTCTGAATGGGTAGAAGCTCTTCATGCACAGTATTGAAAATCTGAGTTCAGTCCTGCAACCAATGATGGAAAGAAAGAACCCACTCCTGAGAACTATGTTGTCACCTTCACATGCATGTCTTGGTATGTTCATACACTAAAATGTGTAATCCATTTATTCAGCATATAAGATATGCTAAACTGAAGTCCTCAATATAAAAACGTTTATTATTTACCTCTGTTTTTCTTCTTTCTGTTATTAATATGTTATTATGATAACTCCTACAAGTAAAATATAAATGAGTCTATGGGAGGATTAGTAATTGATCATTTGTTTTATTATCATTTGATAACATTAAGCAAATTTTCTTGTGGACTTAGAGAATATAAAGTAAATATCAAGTGTGAAATGATTGAGAATATGTAATTATCCTAACACATATGTTATATTTGATATTCATTTTGAATGATAAAAAATAAGAGTAGAAATTTCCATTAATGGGAATCCTTTGAAAGTTTACGGTCCTCCTGCTCTAAAATTGCACTATTATGACGTTAAGTATATTCTCACAATACTCTGAGTTGTGTTTTAAAACATAACAAAGCAGTCATTATAGATGTAGGAGTGAAGATGCACCTTCCTGGCCAGAATTCAGCAAATACCATTGGAGAGTGTGTCTGCCTTCTAGGAGCTTCGATGAAAGCATTTGTATAAATATTTCACACTCTACAATATACTTGAAGTATTAGTATCTTTATAACTTTTTCAATTTCCTTTTTCTAATAATAAACCAAAATTTTCATAATTGTATATCGTATCATATCTCTGACCTTATTATTTTCAAGAAGAGGGAAATGAAGGAATGTAGATTCTTCACAATGGAGTTTAAGGGAAAGATTTCAGAGCGGGTTTGATACAAGGCTTATTCACCATTCCTTTTTTAAGAATTCCAGTATGAACATACCCACACTGTGTTCCTGGAGGTGGTTGCCTGAAAACATGTTGTCTTAGACAAACAAATGGTTTTAGGATTTCACTGTGAGCAGAGGAGTGAAAAACAGACTGACGGAGCAGAAAGCAGAAAGGAAAGTAGGGAGGCAGATAATGGTTGCAAGGGGCTGTGATTGATCCAGCCAGGCCACCACAGTGCCAGACATACGTAAAACCTAGTAGAGGGTTTTTGTTCTGTGTTTTGTGTTCTTTTAAACCACTCAAGTTTTCAAGCTTAATTAAGTTGATTTGGCTCAGCTGTGACGGCTTCATGTTTACCTCTCTCTACAGCAGGGAACTGTGTTTTCTGGCTATGGAGGGTCAGTCACTATTACAGGTCATGTGATTTCTATCACAACTCTTCAGTTAGGTTTTCAAAGCAAGTGTGAGAGCATCTGTAGAAAGGGCACAAATGAGTAAGTTAAACTGACTTCTAACCTGAACTGATTGCAGCCTGTGTCACAGCTGGCTTACAGGCAGCCTGCAACACAGCACAGTCAAATACCCTATGAATTGTTGACCAAGGCTCATTCATGGGTATTTCATGGAGTGCATCAGCACAGTTCAAGTTTTCCCACATAAGGAAAGCCAACTGTGGTAGATGCTTTATGTCCCATTAGTTTACACTCTTCCAGGTAAAAGAGCAGTGTAGCTGTGGGGCTTAATGTTCCTGGACATGGAGGGACAGGATAAAATTTTTATGAGAAAAGACAAGACAAATGGTAACAGTGGATTCTAGTTCTGTGTTCAAAAGGGAGTCAAAGGCATAAAACAAAACAAAACAATAAAACCAGTGAGCATTAAAGTCAGGTTTCAAACTTCATAGAAAAACCCCTGTTATAAAATAAGTGTTGAGATAACCAAATATCTACCATCTTCTCAGAAAGCTACACATTACAAACAACATCTTTTATTTTATAAAAAAAATTTCAAGTATGTCAGATATCTACAATTCGTGTTCAGTTTGCTTTATTTTTCTAGTGTTTTTGTCCTGTCCTCCAACTAAATAGGAGCTATTAAGATTAAGACTGTCATGTGCTAGGCATGAAGTAAGAAGTCTCCCTGAACAGCCCCATCCCTCCCAACAACTTTTTCTACACTCTTTGCTTGGTTTTTTCAGGATTCTCAAACAAAGTAATGTTCGCTACAGTGGTACATCTCTGAGGAGTAAGTGGTTCAAGGTTTGGATTCTACTTAATTGTGAAATTAAGTATTAATTTAATTAATTGATTTAATTAAGCAGTCTTACAGTATACTTTGATTAATTTTTCATGTAAACACATAGCAGAAACCATTAATAAAAACAGTAGAAATACCCTATCAACTGTCTGATCACGGAAATACAAGAGAAGTCTGCTTTAGCCGGTCAGAGCTCTACAGGGAAGCATCCTGTCTAAAGGACACCATGTTATAAACAAAGCAAGGGGAGATATGAAAGTTCTCTGAAATGTTGTTTGGCACAAGACACTTAGAAACTAATGAGAGGAGTCTCAGAGTTTTCTAGTGTCTGAGGTGCAGGAAGCATGACATTCCTTGTTCCTGAGCAAGCCTGCTTCTGCAGTGGGTTAAAAATTGCTCACTCAGCTGTTGCTCTGTTTCCATCTTTGCAGCTCTCTTGACACGTGCTGCAGAATGGATAAATTAAAATGGTTTCTGCCTAATCCCCTTAGAGAGGTTTGATGTGCCTGGGCTAGAGTATTTTAGTTGACCAGGCTTAAAACATTATGCTTTTGAAAGCCTAATAGGTGTGTTAGTGTAATCAATCCTAATATGTAACATTTGGGATCTATGCTCCTGTCTCCCAGGCCCAATTTCTGTAATAAGAGGGAAGAAGCAATGACTCATTGTTGGTCTATATTAAACTATGAAGAAGAGATGCTTAACAATCAAAAAGACACAATCTTTCTCAGCAGGAAAAGTGTCACAACCCTTTCCTGGGAATAGAAAAGGGCAGAATATTTCTGAAGTCAAGAACTCAGAACACTAATAGCTTTGGACCATTGTGAAGAATGGCTAATTCAGATGTTTCCTGAAGGACCAACTTTTTACTTACAAATGATACTGATTATTTCAAGAATCTTTGATTTATTTATCCTTCTTCTTCTTCTTCCTCCTCCTCCTCCCCCTGCCCCTCTTTCTCCCCCCTCCCCCTGCCCCCCCTCTGCCCTTCCCTTCCTCCTCTTCTTCTCCTTCTCCTCCTTTTCCTTCCTCCCTTCCTTACTTCCTTCATCTACCTGCCTGTCTGTCTATCTATTGATCATCTATATTTTTCATTTTCGTTTTATTTATTTATTGATTTATTGATTGATTGATTGATTGATTGAGACAGGATTTCTCTGTGTAGGCTTGGGTTTCCTGGAATTAGCTCCATACAATGCTATCCTCGAACTGACAGAGATTTGCCAGCCTCTGCCTCCTGAAGTGCTAGTATTAAAGGTGTGTGCCACCACAACTCAGCTCTTCAGCCTTCTTGATTATGTTAAATTAAACTTCTTATCCTGAAATAATTATAAAGCTATGCTAACTGGTAAGAAAAGAGTGAGATTCTCTGTAGATATTTCCTAGTTTCCCCAAGAAGTCATCATTCATGTTCCTATGACAACACTGAAAAAGAGTGAAGGAATCAACACAAATCTATTTTAATGCATATTTAGACTTAGCCATTTTACTCACAACCCTGTGTGTGTGTGGGGGGGGTTGGTTTGTGTGTGTGTGTTAAGCTCTATACTGTTCACATGTTGTTCTGTGAAATTGCCTTTAAAGACAAACTACAGAGCATAGACAACATCACAGTAATCACCCGTGACACTGGTTTATACACACCCCATCCTTTTCCTCCCCATTTCCTGAGCCCCTGACAGTCATTATCAGTTTCAAAACTCAGGTTTATATCTTGAAAGATTTACAGAAACAAATCCTATAGTGTAATCTTTATATTTCTTATTCACCCAAGTTGTTCTGTGTATGAAAGCATGCTATTTTGCCTTGCTTCATAATAGTCTGTGGTAAGGACATGCCAGTTTACTTAATCATAGTCCCAACATTGGAAGTTTGAATAGCAAGTGGCCTTCTCCACATAAATCTGTTTTCAATGTTTGTGTATAGGATTTTACCTTTTGGAAGAATGCTTGCTTTTATCTGTCTTTAGATTATAACAACACAATTACAGGGTCGGCTGATTATTACAAGTTTAGTTTTATAAGAAAGCACTGAACTGTTCTGAAGCACAGATGGGACATTCCTCATTCCCATTAGCAAAGGATCAGTTCCCAAGAAACCAGAATGAACCCATTTATCCACACATTCAGCAGGTTTTTATGATTGTTTCTGATTGCCGTTTTTTATTTGATTTACTTTTCTTTCTCACTTGATGTTTGTTCTCCATTTTCCTAGTCATGTAGGAATAGTTCACTGTGGATCAAACCAAAGCTATCTAATAGATATTGTCATTGAATGCCCTTTAATGGAATCTTTCACAATCCATGTGTCCCTTTCATTAAAGCTTTCATTTTTTTTGGTCGTTTTTGTAAATGGGTTGTTAATTTTGATGTGTTTTTAATACTTATTAGACACTACTATTTGGTTGAGGATCTAATGTGTAATTTTACTTTCTGATTTTTCTTAGATCTTTCCTTGAGCCGATAACTTTATTGAGGTTCTCTATATCAGTTTTTCCAATTATGGATTATTCTTTAGATTTTATATCTGAGAATTTTTTTCCTGGAATATATCTGAATAGTCTACTGGATGATTTATTCTAAAAGATTTATCATGCTTACATTTAAATCGGTGATCATGTTTGAATCATGTGTGTTTTTTATTAAGTGGCAAGATTATGCTGCCTACTCTCCCTCCCTCCCTCCTTCTCTTCCTCTCTCCTTCCTTATTGCTTCATCTTCCTTCCTTCCTCCTTCATTCCTTCCTTATTTCTTCCCTGGATTTTTTCCTTTCCTCCTTCCTTCTGTTCCCTTCTCATTTTTCCCTTTTCTTCCTTTCCTCCTCCTCCTTCCCTCCACTTTCCTTCCTTCCTCTCATCCTTCCTTCCTTCCCTTCTCTCCCTTGTTCCCTCTCTTTCTTTCCTCTCTCCTTGCCCTTCTTTCCTCCCCTTTCCTTCCCTCATTCTCCTTCCTTTCCATGCTCTTCTTCCTCTCCTTCCTTCTTTCCTCTCATTGTTCTTTCATTGCAGTCTCTCTTTCCTCCTTCCTTTACTTCTTTCTGTTTGATACATTTGATACATTGTCTTCCACTCAATTACTTTCTGTAAAGGGTCCAAAGATTTCACTAATTCAGAGAAATCTTTAGGAACACCTGTGAGGGGTTTCTTGATTAGTTGTTTTGGCACTAGAAAACACATCCTAATTGTGTGTGGCACCTTCTTGGTGTGGCCTTGATATAGGGATGCCTGAGGGAAAACATGTTTTTTGTTGTTGTTGTTTTGTTTTTTTACGTTTTACCTACTTGTCTTTGAATCTTAGTGGTTGAAACTACCTGCTCTGTTGTTGTGGGTACTGACATCAGAACACAGCATCTTTGGCCATTTCTGGTGAACAAAAGATCAGGGACTCTCGAGAAACCCTTAGGCTTTCAGTACTGTGTTGGGCCTCTGGTCTCATGAACCCAGAAGCTATTGTGTTCTTATCCTCAGCACTGTGCAAATAGCCATGGTTGGATTGGACTAGCTAGAGCATATTGTGTAAGCCAGTCTAGTAACCTCCTTTTTAGTTTATTCAATGAGAAGTTTAGTTCCTTGAGAGAACTTTGGCTATTCCAAAATTGAGAAGAAGTAAATGATCAAGAAAAGGAAAAGATAGAAGTAGAGGAAATAAAGGAAGGAAGGAAATGAGAGAAGGAGGGAGGGAAGGAAGGAGGGGGAGATAGAGATAGAGAATCTATATATCACAATGTGTGTAAAACCTGTCATCTGATCTGGGACACTGGAAAGTAAGACATTCATTTACCTTCAGCTTTGTTATCATGAACATGTGATAAGAAGAATATTCAACTTAATTCTCAAAAGGCTAGATGAGCTCATGATTGAAAGTATATATCTACGTTAATTTTGGCATTGTTAGTAATTCAGTTGTTTTAGAAGATTCTATAGGGCAGATTAGGGTTCTTTGTATATCATGTATCAATGATTATCTTTTGAGATGTGTTTCTGTATACTGTGAATAAGGTACAGACTAGTTATTTAATAAAATATCATTTGATTCCTCCAAACCCCAGAATTCTGTAACTGCAAGAGCTGTAATAAAGGGTAAAATTCATTTTCATTTTATGCATTTTTAAAATTATCTTAGATAAAATGAGTCACATCTCCAAGGTCACTTAACTGAAAGGAGGCAGAGCCCCAAAAGCTTGCTTGCCCTCATTCCAGCCACAAACTGCTTACTCTTACCCATTTGTCCTCATTTGTGCCCTGCTTTCCCGAGCAGCCTGGCTCAAATCGCTTCTTTCCTCATTCAGATTCGCCGCTCCAAACTCATCAAGGCCTCCCTTCCAGCTCTGCATCCATATGGCCATGCTCATCTGGGAGGTGGCTGTCAGGAACTGGTGCCATTGAGCCATCCACATCCAGCCATGTGCGGAAGCCAGGAAATGACTTTTGGGCACCATTAGCCAAAGTTGGCTAGATTTCAGGGACACAAGGTGATACAACCCCATCCTGCTTACAAGTCCTGGAGCCAATCTCTGGCCTTCTGAATACCAAGATACCTTTAGTGGCTAGAAAACAGTATCTGTATTTTTTTTTCCAAATGACACTATTAAAAGCAGTAGTACAGGGCTGTAGAAATGGTTCTGGATTAGGGGAGTCATAACATGAAAAATATCCAGAAGTCAAACATGGGTGAAAATTCTGAGCAAATTTATCAGAAATCCCAGGGTCCAGAGAAACTCGGCGGCACCTCTCATATCAGAGCTGGAGAGTTGGTACCACTTTCTTTTCTTTGCAATCTCTATGGAAGGTGTACTCTTAGCTGAAATACAGAGGGAAGGCTTTTTGGCAAAGAAAGAAGAATCGAAAGCATTCTTACAAAATTTCTTTGGTATTAAGTTTCTTCCTATTCTTTTTGGACAGCAAATTTCAGAGTCAAATGACTTCACCTATGAAAGGGAAATGGTTTAGCCTCCACAGCTCGCTTTGCTGAGATACGTCCACTCGAACACACCAATGGTACATGAATTGCAGATTCATTATTTTCTACAAAGTAAAGTAATCAGGGGCTTTCTAAACATAGATATGACATATTTTGATAAATCAATTATCTTGTGTAGTGTGTGTGTGTGTGTGTGTGGGGGGGTGTTCATGGGCAGGAGGCTGGCACACAGCCTGATATGTTATTCTTCTGAAGCCTCTTCCTTTTAAGGGAAAGGGCAAGGTCCCTCACTGGGACATGGAGAGATACAAAGAAAGGTCACACACCTAAGCAACACTGAGAGATCTTTTAGATAAAGTTCCAGGGACAAGGGGTAGTCCTGTGTCAGAGAGGAAACATAAAATTTCAGGATGCCTAACAAGAAATATGAAGATAGAGTTAAAGAGGAAAATAAAAACATTGTAGACAGTTTTCTCATTTTCAGTTCTGCCTAACTCTACAGATGGGACCTTAGTCCAAGCCGTATCTCAGTGGAAGCACTGCTGGTGACACAAAGACTAGCATTCACTGGGTCAGACAAGGTCCAAGACACCTCAACCAATGACTGCTAGCAGGTACCAGGCAATAACCTGCTTTCTCTAGACCAGAAGTCAGAGGCTTGAGGTATGCAGGAAATGAGGCTGACTTCCTGATCCTTTTGGCCATTTAGCTCATGCCCAGGGCAATGAAATTTATTTGGCCTTTTAACATTTACCTAGCTATTTAACTGCAAGCAGCAATGGGAGCCTTAAAATGATCCTCCCTGCTTTAGTGGATCAGGCTTTAATGTGTCCAATTGACCCACAGCAGTGAATTGTTTCCCTGAACACAATTTCCATGGACAAATCTTTAGTAATAAATGCACAGATCTCAGCCATCAATAGACAATGGCTCTGGTGTCCTCACAGGTATGAATAAATTAAATCTCTAGGCAAAAGGAACTTAGCAGAAGGTTCATGATTTCTGTTTTATCCAACATAGATTTTTAGAGCATCCCTTTCTTCTTGATTGAATCAGCAAAGGACTGGCCCTCCTTCTCATCAACATGCATGTACACTACCCATAGAAGAAATGCTTGTTTTCATCTTGCTTATTCATCACAAAGCTTATGCCTACATATGGCCCTCAAATTGAGCATTTTGTGCATGATCCAAATTCACAGCTGCCTTACAGCTCAGCTGATTGACTCATCAATGCTACAAACTAAATTGGCCACTGAGATACCTTCAAGTCACACAAAAATATGCATTTGTGGATTCTTATCAACTGGCCTTATATGGGTGAGATGCATGGAGGACATCTTTCTGTGGAACCCAGGGGAGCTATAGAATGAAATTCATAGCAATACTCCTAAGTATTACTGAGAAAATCCAGAAAGATGAATGAATCAACTGGTACTTTCTTAATGAACCCTTGGTTCCTACAGGTGGGGCTATGATGTCCTGCAAAATTCAGCACAACCATTATTTGAAAGGACTAGCTTCCTCATCCTCTTAAGAAGACTTTATATTTGGCTGAGCTGATTCTCAAAAGACTCTTCATCAAGGATCCACTCACACTTGCTGCTCACTCATTTCCAATTCATTCCTTCACTTTATCATTCAAGAAACATCGTTGAGGCTTGAGTGGCTAAAATAAAGACAGGAAGTGTGTATGTGTGTGTGTGTGTGTGTGTGTGTGTGTGTGTGTGTGTGTGTATGTGTGTGTGTGTTTGTGTGTGTGTGTGTATGACCAAATGAAAGGGAATTGGTTTTAAAGCAACTGTAATAGAATATGAATAATAGTAATAATCTATGTACAAAAATAATTAAATCATTGGACAAATTTCCCTAAAACTCCTCTTCCTTCCTTCAAAAAAGGCTGAGGTGAACACATGTACTTCAACTTGAAAATGATATTCACCAGTTAAGAAAGAGATGGGGACTATTCAAGGACAAAAAAAAGCTCAGAAACATAAAACTGGATGAAATATTGATTGCTAGTAACTGGAATATTTTTGTGCAAAGGGTATAAGCTAATTCATTGATGAAGACAGAGTAGGCATAGAAGTAACAGAGAGCCAATCTTAAGCCTGAAATGTCATATTAAGTTTCCCTGTAAAGAGGAAGGGGTATACACCTTGTGCAGGATTACCTTAACAATCTAGACAGATAATGTGATTGGATGTGAACAGAGTAAATTGAGAAGCCATCCTATGGGTGCACAAAGAGGCAAAATAAGTCAGTGGTAGACACAATACCAAAAGGGGAGGGTGGCTAGATAGGAGATATAATTTTAGAAGATAAGAATAAGTGAATAGTTCAATGTAGAATAAAGTGAAGTGGAGCAGTTGAGGACGATTTGAAGAGGTCTCTCAGGTATGACTGGAACAGGCTGAATTAGATAATTGTTATAGAAAATTCCAGACTGGTTCCCTCAGAGTTGTGTCTGGATGGATAGGCACAGAATAGGGTCCCAGTAGGACATTTGGGCTACACCATCTCCTCAACAATCAGAAACACCAACTTGGAAATCATTAAAAGCTTCCAGGCTCTATAGCAGTAGTTCTCAACTTATGGGTCACAACCTCTTTAGGGATTATACAACCCTTTCACAGGGTCACCTGAGACCATCAGAAAATACAGATATTTACATTATGATTCTGAATAGTAGCAAAAATTACAGTTATGAAGCAGCAACACAAATAATTTTGGTGTTGGGGGTCACCACAACATGAGGAACTGTACTTAGGAGTCACAGCGTTAGGAAGGTTGGGAACCACTGCTCTATAGAATTACACTTAGGACTACTAGCTTGAAGGGCACAATCACACCTTGAATACTGGAACAATGTAAAAGAAAGGATCAGATGTCCTCGAACAAAGCAGGTATGTGACTTTGGGTGATTATTCAGCTTAGTCAAAACCCAAAGTAATATCAAATATGCATTTTGTTTTGTTCTCTGAGGCAGTTTACTCTGTAAGTGTGTTGTGCTTCTGTCCACATCCTGAGTGCTCCCGTCAGCCTGGCTACTCTTGTCCCTGCCTGAAATTGTCCTCCTCTCTTATCTCATGATTCTGTTGTCCTAACACCATGATAATAAATGAAGGATTTTATCACACAGAAGAAGTGAGTAAAGGAGGGGGAATGTACCACCTATCATCAGCTCAGTTACTAATATTTGCAGTCAAAATCAACTTCAGTTCCATCTCTATGAGGTCATGTTAGCTGCTCACCTGAATTTATGTAAAGTCCCATGAATTATTTCTCAGAGGATGTGGGATCTGGACCCTGCTTTAAGAATGGGCTGAGGGTTGGGGATTTAGCTCAGTGGTAGAGCACTTGCCTAGCAAGCGCAAGGCCCTGGGTTCGATCCTCAGCTTAAAAAAAAATGCAAAGGGGAACACTCCTCAACTCTTGGTTGGATTGCAAATATGTAAAGCCACTCTGGAAATCAGTATGGCTGTTTCTCAGAAAATTGGGAATAAGTCTTTCTCAAGACCCAGCCATACCACTCTTGGGCATATACCCAAGGAATGCTCAATCTTACCACAAGGACACATGTTCAACTATGTTCATATCAGCATTATTTGTAATAGTAAGAACCTGGAAACAACCTAGATGCCACTCAGCTGAAGAATGGATAAAGAAAATGTGGCACATATACACAATGGTGTACTACTCAGCAGTAAATATATATATATAATGAAATTTGCAGGCAAATGGATGGAACTAGAAAATATCATCTTGAGTGAGGTAACCCAGACTCAGAAGGACAAACATAGTATGTACTCACTCATAAGTGGATACTAAATGGGAGGGAAGGGATGGCCAGACTGCAACCCACAACTCCAGAGAGGCTAGCTAACAGGAAAAGACCCAAGGAGGGACACTTGGATGATCCTGTGAAGGAGAAGTGGATGAGATCTATATGAACAGATTGGGTATGGGGGGTGGTGGTGGCAGAGGGTGAGGTGTGGGGGATGAGAACATAGAAAAATGGGAGGGTCAAGCTGGAACAGGGACAGAGTGGGAGGACAGGGAGGAAGATATCATGATAGATGAGGACATCATGGGAATAGGAAGAGGCAGGGTGCTGAGGAGGCTTTCAGGAATCCACAAGGATGACCCCACCTTGGTCTGCTTGTAGTTGTCCAGAGGGTACCTGGACTGGCCTACTCAGGTGACTGGTCTGGTGAATAACCTAACTATCATCATAGAGCCCTTTTCCAGTGACTGATGGAAGAAGATGCAAAGATCTACGGCCAGGCACCAGGCTGAGCTCCAGGAATCCAGTTGATGAGAGAGAGGAGAGATTCTGCATGCAAGGGGCATCGAGATCATGATAGGAAGACATGCAGAAATGACTGGCCACACTTGTGGAAGCCCATGAACTGTGGACTGGTGGCCGTGGAGCCCCCATGAGACTGGACTAAGCCCTCTGGACATGGAAGACAGTTGTTTGGCTCAAACTGTTTGGGGAACACCAAAGAAGTGGGATTGGGATCTGTACCTGGTGCATGGGCAGGCTTCTGGAATCCGGTGCCTGTGGTGTGACACCTTGCAGAGCCTTGTGCAAGGGGCTTGGACTTGCTTAGGCTCAGTGTGCCAGGCTCTTCTGACTCCCCATGGGAGACCTTGATTTTGGGGATATGGGGTGGCTTGAGAGAGAGGGCTGGGGGGTGGGAGGAGGGAGGATGGGGTATCTGTGGGTGGTATGTGAAGTAGAAAATTTCTTAATAAAGAAAAAGGAAGAAAAGGAAATAAATAAATAAGAATGGGCTGCAAAAAAAAAAAAAAACTAAAGGATATGCAACAGTTCCTATAATACTTGAAAATGATAGTAATTGACTATGCTACTGTTTTTGTGTTTACTACACTCTTCTTTTTACTGTTATTTTGGTGTAAGAAGACATGTTTGCTGTGATCCCTCTGCTTCCTTCCACTGTTACAGGCCCATGCACTCACTGCTTATGGGGTATCTTCATTTCATGAAGGGCCATACTGAGTGACTGACATGCAATCTCTTCATCTGTGTAAGCTCACAATGTCTAAATATGTGATGGTGGATTCCTTGGGGTGCATCCTTGCCATTTAGAAGCATATGGCTGTACAACTGAAACTTGAAGAATTTGTTATAATTGCTATCTATGTCAAAAGCAATCCTTAGTCATCTGAGAGACTTCAGTGTCAATCATATGCTCTAGACCCCCTAAGAAGAATCACTGTCTTCACATATAGATTCACTACTCATGATTATAGCTTTCCACTTTAAACTAGACAATGACAGATAAACAACTGATAGATAAACAAATGATAGATATATGATAGATAGATGTTGGATAAATAGATCGATGGGTAGATAGATAATAGATAGGTAGGTAGATAGGTAGATAGATATATAATTAGATAGATAGATAGATAAATAGATAAATAGATAGATAGATAGATAGATAGATAGATGGATGGATATGAATGACTGATCGATAAAAGACATGATAGGTGATAGATGGATAATATTCATAGATGAGAGACAAAGATAGATTGTGTTGATTATAGTTATATTGATGATATATAGGTAAATAATTGATAGGAAGCAGATAAATAGATAACAGATAAAAGAGAGATACATGGTAGATGATTAAAAAGATGATAGACGATAGGTGTTAGACAATTGATATCTGAGCAAAACAAATAAGGATCTAACAGTTGGCTGTTCTTGTAAAATATGAATGCATTTTGGTTTGGAATCTTGCACATGAGCCGCACAATGAAGCATCATTATTGCACTGCAAGAAGCAGAGACTAGAGGCCTGCTTAATGTCTGGGACATTGTTTTCTTGGGATTAGGAATAACGTGTTATACTTGACTTTGTCATCAATTGACCTATGTAAAAATGCACCTTTAATATATGGATTTAGAACTGTAATTCTAATACAATATCTATATGAATAAAACTGTTTTATATTTGAATCAAAGAATACTCATTAATAAGCTCTCAAAAGCAATAGAGATATTGAGCTCTCTCTCTCTCTCTCTCTCTCTCTCTCTCTCATAATGTGAGAGGAAATCAGTGTAATGGCCAAAATTTTGGGAAACTTTGGTTTAAGAATAAGCTTGAGTGGAATTCTCTATAATAATTCTATAAATTATTAAAAGGACATAATTTGTACCACTAAGGTAAATTACTCACTCAGTTTTGGAAATATGTGGAATAAATTACAATGGCATGCTGCAGAATAAGGTAAAAACACAAATAATAGCAACAATACATTAAATATATGCACAATAAACTCCTGGGAATTTTGAGAGTAATGGCTGGCTTACATATTTAAAAAGCTATACTTTTTTTTTTTCTATTTCATTAAAACCACTCTGAGGTTTTTTAGTAAAATCATTCTCAGATGCAGTCACCTCAGATTGCCCTTGTACTTGATGGATGCAGAAGCCCACACCCGGTCTTAATATTTAAGCCTAGCCTCAAACAGACATTGTGGTATGCCAAGTATTACATTGAAATCTGAAGTATCCATGAGATATCCAAGCTTGGAAATGAGTGTGCAGATCAATGACTGTTTTAAGGAAACACTGACATGAATGGTTTAGAAACAAAAGAGAGTTTCTCTGTAATAATAGTTAATCACTTAAAATTATTTTCCTTTGAAATTTGATTTCTTATACCAGAGAAAGGGAGAACAAACAGTGTGATTGTCTTTTGAGCTGTGGTGACCATTCCCTTCCTTTCAATACTAATTTATCCTAACTGATAAGTTCCCAGCTATGACGACATGGAAATGCTCTGAGAAAAAAACATTCCATATGCTCCTGCAAAGCTGCTACCATTGGCTGCTGAGGACATGGAGAGCCGTGAAGCCGCAGCTGTCACACACTAGTTCTTGGTGAAGCATGAAGATGGCTCTACAGAGGCTGATAGGGACAGAAGACAACCCTGGAGGTCTCAGGGTCAGAACGGTGGCCTTTAGGGCTTTGCCAGGGAGATCGCCCTGAATTGGGCATCTTCCACTAGAACGTGGTAGTGTTTCTCCAACAGCTTGGGTATTGGTTTTCGTCTGAGAATCAAAACTGCTAGGAGTTAGGCCCTGTCTCTTCAAGAAAGTAAAATGATGAGAATAAACTGGGGAATAAAAGGTTCCTATCATCCCCTGTCTTTGTGACCACACTGGTTTCCATCATAGTTCCAAAGATCTCTTAGTATGTTCCTGCCTGAGCTGTTGCTCATGGGACAAAATCAGTCCCACTTACTTCACTTCAATTTTTCATTATCTTCTATCTTTTAATACTTCATGACAAATGTTGAGCAACCCATTCACTGTAATTTAAAAGACAATTAGCATCTGAAAACATAAAGTGGAAAAAAACTATGTGTAGTGTATCCTTTTGCATCTTAGAAGACATAGGAAAGGACAGTAAACCAAACATACAGGTAGGAATAGAGAGTAACAAAAGAATGCCTGATCCAGGGAATGTTGACTCTTACCAAGGAGTGAGGGACTGACACCAGGTCAGATGAATCCTTTCTACAATAAATGGAGTCTGGAATACCTCTGGGGAATGAGTAGAGTATAGATGGATTTCCTCTTAATTTGACAGAGTAAGAAGGCAAGATGAAATGCCCATGTACACAGGATAATACATACAGAGAGATGGAGATAAGACAGTCTAATATGTGCAAGAGAATGGACATGACCTCATTGATCCTGTAGCCAGAGGCAAAGCCATGGTGTTTGAGAGTATAAAAAGCTTAATCTGTTCTGGGATGTATGCTATATATACTGGATCAAAGAAGTAGTTATCAAACTCCTCCTAGTAGTGGACCTGACTGATCAAATGTGTATCAGAAACCATACTGAATGCTGTGTATAGAAACATATGCTGGGCAAGCATGGGTTTTCAAGGTTTGATGGTTTTACTTGTTTGTTTGTTTGGGGGTCTCTTCTTCATAAATTTGCTCAAAATAATTTTTAGTATTCTATGGGTCAATAGAATATCTAAGGTTGACCAAAATAATTATATGCTATTTTATTTGTTTATTTTTCAGTGTAAGGTTTTAAATATTTTTGAGATTATAATATAATTATTATATTTCTCCTTTCTTTTTCCTCCCTCCAAACCATCTCATATGTCCCTATTTTTAGTTCAAAGTCATGGCTTCTTTTTTCATTGATTGATATTCCATGCATATATGTATATGTATATATTCCTTAATATAATGTGTTCAATACATATAATATTATTTGCATGTATGTTTTCAGGGCTACTATTTGGCACTAGACAACCAATTGGTGTGCTGTTCCCTGGGGAAACCCACCTCTTCTGTCCCCAGCATTCCTCAGTTGCCTATACAATTTTGCGTAGGATTGAGACCTTTGGGGCTTTCCCTTGTCTACTTTGGCATGGCCATTCATGTTGTCTTTGTTCAGCTCACATTTGGGCAGTCATGCTGGTGATATTTTATGGCTGTAGCCTCTGATATCACTAGAAAAAACAATCTTGTGACAAACACCCTAACCCTCAGATGCTTAAAATTTTTTCACCTTGTCTTCCTAAGTGTTCTCTGACTATTTGATAGATATATCCTTTGGACTGGGCTCTACAAATCTGTATTTTGATTGGTTATGGGTTTTTTGTAGATGTCTCTATCTGTTTCAATTAGAAGTGCCATTGATGAATGGGGAAGACTACATGCATCTACTAGTTTAAATGTTTGTAGGTTATTGCTAGGGATTGTACTGGTTTAATAAATTAGTGGTTATGAATTCTCTTCCAATAACAATGACTTCACTAGCACTGAGTAGTTATAATTGTATGCTTATATGCTTCATATTAACTAATATAAAGTGTTTTGAATATTTTAACACACATAATAATGATTACAGATTGAAATAATAAACATACCAACATCCTGATTTCATCATAACTCCAGAAGCATGGGTTGAAATATTATAGTATATTCAATTACAATTGTACATTATTGCATACAAAGTTGAAATAAAATTAAAATCACAAAGGAAATACATTCTGGTCATAACATTTCAACATCCTACAGGAAGTTCCTTATAAATAGGGTAGGCCATAGAATTCTTAGGATGAGGTCACAAGTTATGGAATAAATGAACCTGGGATATTGTACTGATATATTATATAAAGTTATGTTAATGATAAACCTTGAAATAGAATCATATCTACCACATTCCCTTTACTAAAAGTGTGTCCCATAGTAGAGGTGATTTAGAAGTGTGTGTTAGCTGGGCCTCCAGGGGGAATGTGAAAAATTGTCTTATCTCCAAATGGGATAAGCCATGGCACCAAGCTCCAATTTGTTATGAGAATGAAAAACTACTATTATAAAATATTCTTTGGTACTTTATAGATACTTGATTATTGTGAAGAAAACCAGATAAGACAAATTGAAGATGAAAAAGCCAATTATAATAACTGAATATTTTTTTCTATTTTACACATACAGGATATAGACATTTATATGGTTCAAATTGGAGTTTATATTCTAAAGTTGATTTCTTAATTCTTGTTTCTCATAACTCAACATTTTACCTCTTGCAGAGGCCAAGGCAATATTTCTTCATCCCAGAGAGCAGTTAAGCTGGGGTGATAAGATCATGGCCCAATCCCAAAGCTACTAGAAGAAAGAGTATGAGTCAAGAATTTATTTTTAAAAATAATACCTGAAAGTGAATATAGAAAATACAAATATATTTTCCAGTTTTTTTCTCCCATTGTGGTTTAAAAAATAAAGCTAACTCTTGTAAGGCATCCCTATGTAAAGAATAGCATGATTACAGTAGGCTTGATATTAAAAACTGTAAAAGGACATCGTTGTATAAAGTGATAACCATTTGGTGATTTCAACTTTGAATCATCATCATCCTTACCTGATATTTTTAAAGTAGAAGAAAAAACTATAGCAGATGGAGAACAAAATCCAGATAGTAGCACAAAAAGACAAATAATTGAAATCCCTAGCTCCTTTGTGGGCCTTGTCACCTGTCATAGTTAGTAATATCATCATTAAAATCCTGTCAGTACCCAAGCAAAACACCCAAAGTAACATAAATGAAAAGCGCCCTAATTTGTGCAGAATTTGTAACAGTATTGTGTAAAATATGGTACCTGGTTCATGGAATTGGAGTTTGCACTTGGAAATGTTGCTGTAAAAGATATCTAAACTTACAATAGTCCCCTCAGGTTTTCTACCATGAAGGAGGCTGTTGGACTTGCTGGCTAGCAAGAAATAAAATTGAGAAACATTAGATGGGAAACCAAATAACAACAACAATAATAGAATGGGTAAATAAACCTTTTTATGCAATGATGAGATCATGTCTAAAGGATAAGAGTTGAACAACTTAGAATCTGCACAAACATCATTTGTCTTTGGATATAGAGTGAGCCTTGTATAACAAAAACCAGGAAAAATTGAAGCCACAAAGAGTCACCTAAATTCCTTTAGAGTATTTACTTGATCCTAAGAGCAAATCCCTAGGTCCATAGTGATAAGAACGTAGAAATGAGTTTGAATGGCCAATATAGAAAGACACATACTCACAGAGAGAGAGAGAGAGAGAGAGAGAGAGAGAGAGAGAGAGAGAGAGAGAGAGAGAGAGAGAGAGGAGGGGGAGGAGGAGGAAGAGGAGGAGGAGGAGGAGGAGGAACAGGGAATCTGAAAAATAGAGACAGAGACAGAAAGTGACAAAGACACAGGCACGCAAAAAACAGAGAGAAATGAACACACAGAGGGAGAAGTAGATGGAATGAGAAAGAACTAGGCAAAGGAAGAAAGAAAAAGAAAGGTTGTAGGGACTCATTCAAATTTCTATTATAACAGTGTATTGAAGAAACTGTGGTAGAAATGTAAGGACATTAAAGAGGCAAGTTCCTAGCTGATGAGAAACAATAACTAAGAAGAGACATTAATTATTGTATAATACACATCATATTTTATACTGGCAATAACCAAGTTATTAGAGTCCAAGAATAGTGCCCAATTCCCCTTGTCCTTCCTTCATTCCTTACAAACTGACACCCCAAACACTTATTTTCAAATCATGACTTCAGTTGCAAAGAGCAAGTTACAGAAGGGTCCTTGCTTTATCCTTGAAGTTTGTGCACAGTGTGTGCTTGCCTGGGCTCCGAAAGCCTGGCTGTTCGGCAGCTTACAGCTGCAGCTGGTCGGAGCACCTCTGAGATCTCCACCTTCAGACACATTCATCCAATGATTCCCGTTTTATCTTTTTTTAAATAAAGGTTTTTAGAATCATAAAAAATAAATACATCATGGGTTTGGGGATTGTTTTCTTCATTTTCCTTTTGGCTGGCTCATGCTGTGATAGTAGAATCATTCTTTATCCAAAGAGCCGGCACGCTGGTGCCATCAAACAGTGATGATTTTTGCCTTATTGCATTTAGCAGCACTTCGGCGTTATGGCTGCATACGTCCTCAGGGAACAGAAGGGGACTGAAAAAAAAAAATAGAACCAAACAAAATAAAGACAGAAAGAAATAATCATCAGAGAACATCCTCGGGGAACACAGAAAAGCTAAGCCAAAGAAAACAACGGCTTAGGCTGTCCTGAAACCGGTGTGAACCTGTTATGGGGGAAATATGTGTTTGATAGAATTTAAATTATTTAGAACCCTGAAAAGGGGCTGTGTTCGTCTTCTGCTTTCACACAAGAACCGTCTGCAAATTATTTTATTTATCTCTTTGTCTTATCCTGTACTTTTGTACCTTTAAATCTTACATGCCTTCTTCAACTAGATCCAGGTAACTGAAGTTGTTCATGCCTGGCTTTCTTATTTGTCTTGCTACATGCATGCCACCTTATTCTAAGTATCAAAAGGACATAAATAGATATTACAGTGTCAAGCAAAACAAAGACAGTCTTTACATTTTATACTGACTTCATCTTTGCAATAAGAAGGGACATCTGGATCATGCTTTTCCCTGTTGTCCTTTTGGTTGGGACATCAATAAAGATGGGTATCATATTAGGGGACTTGGGCATAACTGATGGACTTTTTGAAAGTAACAGAACACAAAATAACCTCAACTTTCCAATTAGGTTATTAAAAAATGGATAAATGTTTGGGGCAGAGAGTGGGGTGGAAGAGGGAGAGATGAGGGAATACATAGAGTGTTATCAGTGGCCTCACCATGAGAAAGCAAGAGATTATTTTACATCCACTGTGGACATTTGGTGACTCCATTTATAATTCTTTTTTATATGTATATATTTTGAAAAGTTTCTACTGCTGTAAGTTTCCATAAGACCCTTCAAATGAACCTTAATGTTAGCTAACCCTCTCAACATTCCCTTATTTACATCCCTTTTGTCTCTTCCACTTCATTCTACTCCCCCCTCCCAACCACACACACAGGGTTGTTTTTTGTTGTTGTTGTTGTTTTTCTATTTGTCCTTATTTGGGAGATCTTCCCCTCCCACTGGTCTATTACTCTATACTTAAACTCTGTGGTTATACATATTGTAAACAAGCCTATTGAAAGCTTAAAAACTAACATCTACTTAATGTATTAATTTCAGTCAAAATAATGCCATGGCTTCCACAAAGAGCAGGAAACAAGTACTTAATCTCAGAATGAGTGAGTTTTAGAAACAGTTACAATGTGTCGGTGAAAGCTCAAGGACCCCCTCATTATCCCTCCAGACAAGTGGTGTGAATTTTTGGAACAATGGAGCTGAGGCACCTGGCTGCTCAGCTCTCCAACCACACTGAGATCAAGGAAGTTCAGGGAGGAGCTAACTCCAATCCACAGCATGTCCCAAGGAGCTGTCCTTTATTTCTGTTGAAGGAATAATTCCCCCATAGCAGAGATTGGTAATTACTGGGGTGTATGGACCAAAAAGCAATGACTTCAGCCTTCACCTTAACAGGTTAAGCTACATGTTTTTCTTGCTTTTATTAACAATAGCCAGGTGTCTAAAATACTTGCTTTATAGCCAGGTTTAAAAAGAGCTTAACAGACATGGCTTCCACCCAAAGTCTATCTCTGATGGCAGCCCAAGTTTTGTAGTCACGACACCATGAGGCTATGTTTAAATTGGTAAGATTTCAACCACCAACAAAATTTTGTCTTTTTAGAGCTTCAGAGATGGCATTTAAAAAAAGTAAAAGGCCCTCCCACATATAATGTCATGCTAGGTACTAATTTTTCATGTCATTTTATTATACAGAATAGAAGAGTCACACATCCTCAATCCCAGGATGTCTATACTATACCACAGAGACAGGATGTCTACTGGAGAGATCAAGGCTTCTTGGAAAGGAGAACTCAGACTTAATGGAAGATCTTCCATTTTTTAGCTAACTTGCTCTCTTTTCAGGAATGGTCTTTTCCTTTTCCAAATCACAAAAACTAAGTATTTTCTGTCTAGTTATTGAGAGAATTAAATGAAATAGTTACTGTTTTCTTTTCTGTGTATTCTCTTTCTTCCTGGGCTTGTAGTAAGAAGGAGCCAGTAGTTTTACTGGTTCCCATTACCATTGTCATACAGGAAGGATAATACTCCCAACTTATGAGGCACAGTTGCCCAATGAGTGTAAAGAATGTGGCAATGCTTCTTAGCAGAGAGCTCTAGCCAACTGTGAATTAACACAATAGCTGTAATTTATTATTATGAACCTAAGTGTTGTAGTCTGTTGCAAATAAAGAGTTGGAAAGCAAACAGAAATATGGGTCTCCTCCCATTGAAGAGAGCTAAATATGTAACCACAAGCTGAAGGAATTGGTTTAAGTTTCCTGTTTTTATTATGTCCACCACAATTTAATATGGTCAGTAAGCCAAAGATGTACTTCTGGTCTATTTCCATTTATTAGCTGGCTACTTTAATGGGATTCAAGCCTCTTAGAAAACTACTGTATATTATAAGCAAGTTAACACTGAAATTCAAAATGTGTAACTAAACAGTATGTTGGCCAGCAATAATGCAAAATCTTGAACTCAAGCAATGAATAAATTCATAAGTCTAAAAGGAATTTTTCTAGAAATTGATTCTCAGTTTGCTCGATTTATTCTCCACACCCACCTTACAAATGAGCTGTCCACAACATCTCTGCAGGTGAATTATGAGGAAAGACTTCAATGCAGGTATCCTGATTTTATGTCCCCAAAGCTAAACTCTTTGATAGATCACTATCTGCAATAGTGAAGAGATTTTTCAAAGTCATAACTTACCTTTACCCACTTTTCTCTGTTCAATTCAAGTACTGGGTCAGTCTCTAAAGGTGGCTCAGAGGTTGAGAAATGTTGGTCTTCTTGAAGAAAACCCAGGTTCAGTTCTGTATTTCTTCATCGGGTGGCTTATAACTGCCTATAATTTCAGTTCAAAGGGGTCCAGTGCCCTCTTCTGGCCTCTGTGTTTTCCTGTATACACATAGTGCATATACATACAGCCAGGCAAATACACATACACATAAGCACTCTTAAAAAGTAATATGAGAAACAAGTCCTTCTTACAAGACAGGAACCATTTTACTTCACCTTTAAAGTGATCAGTAAAATTATCTGAATATTTTAACAATACACTTTTGGAATTTCCTCTTTAAAGTATTATTAAATAAAATATCTAATGAGTTGTGTCATGTAACAACTGAATCAAGAACTATGACTAGCTAGTCCTTATGACTACCCTACAGATTCACGATGAATAAGTCAGTGTATTTGATACAACACACAGTCTGGTTGTGTTAGTTTTACAGTTGATAAAATTGAGGCACACAGGAGAATGTAAGCACAGGGTAGTTATCTCTTGTATTCATTAATCTTTCTTTTCTTTTAATGGACCTAATCAATAGTGTTAAAGGCATTTACTAATGATTATGCAGACCCAAAATATTTAAAGTGTTCTTTACAATTCTTGTCTGGGGTTAAGGATTATGAACGTTTACTAAATATAGTTCTTGTTCCAATCCAAGGGCTGGCCTTGATCTTATTAGTCTGTATTAGCCAATGGCTATTATGACAAATTACACCATAATGAGAATTGAGTCACTATGCAGTTCTACACTTAAGTTCTTGAGGTCAGGGTCTGAAACATATCATTGGGTTAACATTGCTGTCAGTGGGAGATTATTCCTCTGGTAATTCCAGAGTAGAATCTACTCACTTGCTTTTCCTGTTCTAGAAGTTTCCTCCATTCCTATGCTGGCAAATTCCTCCCTTTCTCCAAAGCACCAAAGGTTATTTGAGTTTTTCACACCATCTTCTCTGTGTTACTCATGCTGCTTTTCATTTTTAAGTTTGGCTGTGATAAAATTTAGTATTCTTAGATTTTCCAGGATGATATCTCTATCTCACAGTGATAGAGATAAATCAATTTGATCCCATCTTCCTTTATTTCTCTGTAATATAAAAAAGTACACTATTTGGCATAGGAAGGGTACAGCCTAGGAAGAATGCGATTCTGCCTATCATATTAGCTTACAGTCTACAAGTGGTCTGGGAAGTCTCTACCTTCTTTGAAAACAATAAACTGAGAAAACTGAAGGGACCTAGATAACGTTAACACCATCATGAGTCATGCTAAATGTGGTAAAGAAACCTGACAACAGCCAGGGGGTTACCTTATTCTATGTCAAGGCAATGTTCTAGAAGACTCTAATCACTGCAAATGGTGAGGACTGAGATTAAGGGAGGTTGAGAACAAAGGATTGTTATCATTCTGAGCTTTCTAAAACTACTGCCATGAGAAGACAAAAAGTCTTCATCCCAGCTCCTCATTAATCCATAACTTATGTGCAGCATAGACAATGAAACTGTGCTACGCTACCCACTCTCCATGACAGGACATAGGCACTAGCAGAAATGTGCTCATCTAAAATATGACACATAACAGGAAGTAAGAACCAACTGATCAATTATTCCAGGTTAATGGATTAGCAATAATGCTAAACCTGCTGCAGTAATGAATTAGTAATGTTAAATAAATGAACAGTTGACTTGTATATGATCATATTATGCATAGAAATATTATTTAAAAAAACCCAAAAGGTTAGAAGTCCAAATAGTTGAGGGCTATATGACAATTCCAGGCTACAGTTAGCATGCCAAGGTATAATTATTAAACATATTCACAAAATGTGACCAATTGGCTCAGAGCACTGGCACAGAAGCCATACTCAGGCTTTGGATTGAGCTAAAATTAACAATCTTGATTCACTAAAATGACAACGTATTCAATTATAAACCAAGACCTAATAAAATACTCAAAATTCCAGTGTTAGAACATACAGAGTTTCCCCACATGTCTATGCTGTAACTTCTAACTGTGACCACATTATCTACATGGCCAGAGGAAAACGTATTTGTGAGTCAGGTCATGGATGGAGAAGAAGGGATTGTTCTAAATCATCAGGCAGACTCAATTTAATCATATAACTTTTTTTGTGGTCACTTTTTTTATTATTATGTGTTTTAATTTTATACATCAGCCATGGGTTCCCCTGTCCTCCCCCCTCCCGCCCCACCCCCCACCTTCTCCCCAGTCCCTCCCCTCCATTCCCATATCCTTCAGGACCAAGACACCCCTGGGACAACAGTGGGAGTAATAAAGGGCAAGATTTGAGGGAAAGAAAGCTTAGGGGAACAGGAGATCCCAGCTGGATCAAGAACAGAAAGGGAGAATAACAGACCATGATTAAATGAAGACCACATGAGAGCAGGAATAGGCAGAGTGCTCGAGAGGTCCCCAGAAATCCACAATGATATATCCTCTGTAGATTGCTGACAATGGTGGAGAGAAAGCCTGATCTGACCTAGTTTGGTGATCAGATGACTAAACACCCTAACAGTTGTCTTGGAACTCTCATCCAATAACTGATGGAAGTGGATACAGAGATCCTCAGCCAGGCCCCAGGTGGAGCTCCAGGTGTCCAACTGTCAAGAAAGAGGAGGGACTGCAAGAGCATGAATTGTTGAATCCAAGATTAATCATATAACTCTTACAAGCAGAAAACTTCTTCCTGTTAGAGTCAAAGCAATTAATGAAAATATAGGGATGACTCCAGTGGAGTAATAATTTGAATCAGTATTTTTGTCTTTGAAGCTGGATTAAGTAGACCACAAGCTAAGGAATGTGAATGCCTTTACATGATGATCATGTTCCAAATTTGTAACTAGCAAATATAGGAAACTTTGGCCCTAAAATTTCAAGGAACTAAATTCCTTCTCCTACTTGAATAAGGAGGAAATATTGTTGACCATAGATCCTTTAGAAAAGAAGACTGTATTGTCAACTCTATGATTTTAGAGTGCTGTGAGACCTATACTAGACTTCTGACATATTGAACTGTGAGACAATAAATTTGCACTATCATAAGCCCTTAAATGTATGGTGTGGCAGCTATGAATAACTGATTCAGATCGCTAATAAGTGGTATGTATCATTATTGTCATGATTTGGAGTGACAATCAAAGTGTTTACATCTGTGGTTGCTGAAGCATCTCATTCAAAAATGGTGTGACATTTCAAGCTCTTCCTAAGCAATGTGTCTTCATTCAGGTATGTGCTATGTTCCAAAGCAAGAATAATTCACTCTGAAAGACTCACATCATTCTATATGGCATCTCTGTAATAGCCAGGTCATAGTATTAGAAATTTGTAAATGGAAAGACTTTGGGAGTGGGTTCATGGAAAGCAGTCTGGTCATATCTCCCTATTCTCAGTGAAGGCACCTTGGCAGGTGCAGAGTTGAGCCTGGTTTCATTTCCTCCATTGCCACCTCCTTCAGTCACTGACCTACAGTTACCAGTTCAGGGACTCTTGAAGTAGAAGCTTGGAATTAATTGCACCAATTTTCTGGGACTAAGTGATGTCTGTCTTGGTGACCCAGGGTTGCAGAATGAATAGTTACCTGCCAGGATACAAGAGGTGAACTCTCTGTAGATTCATCTCACAGCCCATCATGTTCAAAAGAAATATAGCCCAAGAAGCTTCAGCCAACATTCAGGTTTTGTTTTAATCAAGATATGTTTTTCCTTTTGATTTTGTTGCAGTCAAGACTTCTGAATTATGAAATTGAAGGTAAAGATATAATCACAGCTCAGCTACACTTGATAACGAGCTAACTTGGGCTAGAAATGATATCAGTGTCTCTGTTATTAACATCTTAAATAACACCATGTGCATTACTTACAACACAATGTTCTGATTTGTGGAAGATGCTAAATTGGGAGGAAAGGTCAAACCTGAAAAACAATCCTCAGGTACAGAAAGAATTAGCTCACTTAAATGCTTGGGCTAATAGATAGAAAATTCAATGCAGATAAATGCAGAATAATGAGTCTTGCAGGATGTAATAAAGGGCATAATATGTGCTTAATGGGAAGGTACTCCAGCATATTGACCTAGAGAGAGATAGGAGTTATTTTTAATAAAATTCTATATTAAAGATTATTGAGCTCCATTATTATTGGGAAAAATGCAGTGTGTTTTGTTAGAACTTACCTGAAGGAGCACATCTATTCTAATCGCTTCACATTCTCCAAGAAGCACACTTAGAATGAGCCTTAAAGGGGCAATTTGTAGAAGACTCTAAATGAAAGCACTTATCAGATACATAAGTTTGGAAGCAATTATTGGGGAAACTGACCACTTTCTCTTTGGTGAGTCAGATGTGTTAAAAAGCGGTGGAACAAAGGGGTGTCAGGACTCAGGGAGCAAACACAGTGCACTGCAAGGACAGAGGGGAACTGCTCATTAAATCTAAATCTTGTTTTTCAGGATCCACTTTTATCAATGGTCTGACAATTCCATTAACTTCTCTGGCAATTACAAATCCTGTATAGAAAATACCATGCAGGTTGTTCTCTCTGACAGTTCGGCTTGTTGGAAGCCAATTTACATCATGAGGATCGGCAAGTTGGGACATTAGGGTTCAGCCACTCTCAAATGAGACCTTTAGGTGATAAGGCTGCTTCCAGAGCTTTTGTCTCACTGGTGCCCTGCTGAGATTCAATTCATCTGCAGGTTTCTGGGAAATTACAGCATTAGAGAAGTTGGCTGACTAGTATCAATCAAGATAAAAGATAAGCAATAGGTCTTGGAAGTGGGGGTGGGTACAGTGATCTGAAATGTCCTCCAACAACAGGCACAGGTCCCCCTATCTACATGCTTTTTTTATAGCCAAAGGAAAAAGTATTGCTAATTGAAAAACTGCTACTGCAATAGACGAAACTTTTTAGTGCTTCCAGGGTAGCCCAAGTGCATTTTAACACATATTTAACACCATTTCTATGTGTCTGTGTCTATCTTGCTTGCTTCATGTCCATCTCTAGGAGTATATTGAGAACTGGTTATTAAATTATTACCACTAATAAACAAATTAATAAGTTTGCATTGCCTGGGAATGAATGCAGCTGATTTGTAAACCTGGATTTTGTGACTCTCGAGTCTAAATGCCATTGGGAATTGAAGCTAGATGATGTGATGTTTGTTTGATGTTGATGGGTGCATGCTATTAATCTTGGACCATATTGAAAAGTTAACTTCCATACCAATAAAATATGGACACTGAAGTTGCTCATCACCAAGCTACATATAGATATAGCTTAGAACTAGAAAACGGAACCAGTAACTAGTCAAAGGATAGAGCTTTAGAGTATGCATGAACACTGCCCTTTGAATCACAAATTTTCAGTATGAAATTTGAAGCTTCAAATCTTCTCTATCCAAGTTATATGCACTCAATCTTTGTCTACATAGTGAAATATAGGGTAGCCATATCTTCATCATGGAGGGATATTCATTCCATCTCTTAGCTAAACACTGTTTTGGTTGAGTTTTGTATAGGATGTTTGTGTAATTTTGGTGTTTTGTTTAACATGTACCTAAAATAATTTTGAATCGCACTTGAAGTAGTGAACTCATTGGCCAACAGGCCATATCTCTTTGCAGTCACACTTTGCCATTAAACATAACCTGACACTAACGGGACTATTGTGATTTTTCTGAAGCTTGCAAAATTGTGTATTTTCTAGTCTTTTGGGTAGTTTTGGGAGGGTGTGGGTGTGGGTGTGGGCTGAGACTCTGTGTTCTACCATAACATTTTCCTAACGTAAAGATCTCAGCTTTTACCAAACATTAAACAAGCTATAAAGCAGTCTGTTTGGAACTTCAAATAGAGCTGTCAGAGATTTTCCATCACCAGATGATCTGTGGCTATATGACTCATTTGTGTATGTATAAGATCCAGGAGGAAAAGAGGTTATTATAATTCTAATTCCTGTCAACTGCTGAAACTAAATAGGCCTGAAGATGTACCTGGATTGCCTGTACTGGTGTTGTGATTCATGCAGAACATAGAACACTGAGGGATTTATAAGACAAAGCTGGGTGAGAAAGAAGACATTGTTGGTACTGAAGATACAGATAATTAATTCCAAATGCATACAGGATTTGCCAACCTTAACTTTACTCCACATAAAATGGGACAGGCTGGTTACTAGCAGTTAAAACTTTGGACTAGTGAAGGATAAGAATCTGGAAGATGGGATATGGTAGCCCTTTAATATAAGGAGAAGTGAGTACCAGCTAACCATCCTGATCTTCCCTTCTATCCCTAAGACAAACTCAAGACATGAGATTCTTCCATAGAGTTTTCAGATGTCTACCTTCTACAGCAAGGATTGTTTCTTATGTAGTCCCCTCAGTGGTTTCTCAGAAAATTGGTCATCAATTTACCTCAATACCCAGCTATACCACTCTTGGGCATATAGCCAAGGAATGCTCAATCATATCACAAGGATACATGCTCAACTATGTTCATAGCAGAATTATTCATAATAGTCAGGACCTGGAAACAACCTAGATGCCCCTCAACTGAAGAATGGATTAAGAAAATGTGGTACATATACACAATACACAGAAGAGAAAAACAATGACATCATGAAATTTGCCCGTAAATGGATGGAACTAGAATATACCATCTGGAGTGAAGTAAACCAGATTCAGAAGGACAAACATGGTATGTACTCAATCATAAGTGAATAGTAGATGTAAAGCAAAGGGTAATCAGGCAACAACCCAGAACTCCAGAGAAGCTGACTAACAGGGAAGACCCAAAGAGGGATGCATGGACTGCCCTGGGAAGGGGAAATAGATAATACCTCCATGAGTAAACTGGGGATGATGGGTAGATAATGGAGGGTAGGGGATAGGGGATGAGAGCATAAGGAAATTGGATGGTTGAGCTGGAACAGGGAGGGAGGGGGGAAGCAATGATAGTGATACCATGATAGAGAGAGATATCATAGGGACAGAGAGAAACCCAGTGCTAGGGAAGTTGCCAGGAATCCCCAAGAATGACCCCAGCCTGGACTACTAGCAATAGTGCAGAGGGTACCTGAACTGAACTGGCTTGTCCCAGAGATCAGACCAATGAATACCCTAACTGTCATCACAGAGCTTTTCTCCAATGACTGATAGAAGCAGATGCAGAGATCCATGGTTAATTACTAGACAGAGCTCCAAGAGTCTAGTAAAAGTGAGAGAAGAGGGATTCTATGAGCAAGTACATCAGGATCATGATGGGGAAACATGCAGGATGACCAAACCAAACTGGAGGGAACTCATGAAAATTGGATCAGTGGCTATGGAGCCTACATGGGACTGGACTGGGACCTCTGCATGGCTAGACAGTTGTGCAGCTTGGTGTACTTGGGCAGGGGGCTGGCAGTAGGATCAGAATCTATCTCTGGTGCATGAGCAGGCTTTTTGAAGCCTACTACCTATGATGGGACACCTCATGCAGCCTTGAGGCAGGGAGAAGGGCTTGGACTGGATGTGCCTCCCCATGGGAGGCTTTGCCTTCTTGTGGGTAAGAGAGGGGTAGGTTGGGAGGGGGAGACTGGGATTGGGAGGAGGGAAGAGGGGGATCTTTGATTGGTGTGTAAAATAAATGAAAATTTTTCTTAATAAAAAAAATTGTCCTCAACCCCTCCTTTCCTCATTATGCAGTCCAACAAAACCTTCAATAATCAGGTCATATATCATTATTGAGGTGCAGGCCTGGGTCATCCCAATGCAAAATCTGTTCCTTCCTATGTACAAGGCACTGAGAAGCAGTGAAGAGTACGATGACTGCATTCACAACAGAGATGCTATCAGGGTTAATTGAGGGAGTCAGAGAAACTTTGGATGAGTTTCATGGAGAATGAGATTCTTATTTAACATACCAACATATTTATGTACTATCTCTGTACAAGCACACCATTCCCAAGGTACCTTTCTCAGATATTGTAATCTCTATCTGTCTTGTTGTTACCCACATGTTCTTCTAACCTTCCACTTCTGATTCCAACCGTGCAATTCCATCATAGGAAATAATTTAATATCTCTTTCACTTAAGGCAAACTTTATTCTTTAATAATAAAACTATTTGAAGAAAATCATTAATATTAGCAATCATAGATGTGTAAAGGAAAGGTTCTTATAAATATATATGGTTTTAAAGACTGAGATATAGTTTTAAGTGCATGTGTCATATGAGCAGCTCTTAGTGATTCCAGTGCAGGAAAATGTATATGTTTCCTTTACATCTAACATTATTTCAGTCACAGTCTCTTACCATCAATGTCAGTGTTACAAATAAAGCATAAATTTACCACACGCCCTATACTTTCAAAATCTGTAAAGGTTTTAAGTTCAATAATTTGAAGACAATCCATGGATGATTCTCCTATTTGCCCTTTATGCTCTTAAAGGTTATCTAATTCTTTCCTTCAGAGACAAATATAAACACAACAGTACATGGATCCACATGGGGTGAGAGAGCATGCATTTCTACAGCTTATAAGATGAAAAGAAATCACATAAATAGTAACAACAGTTATTATGCTCTCAGGAACTGAAGTTCGTAGGAGTGAAATGCTTCATTTAAGATAAGACAGACAACACAGAGGTTTGATCAGAGACAGCTCCAGGCTTAGAGTGTTTCCCAATACCCACACTCTCTTAAGCATTTGGGCTTGTTGAGCTGAGATCTTCAAATAGGCAGATTCTCAGTAGACAGGACCCTGAGAAAGACTTCATCAATTGATGATGCCCATTTCTAAATTTAACAACTGTCATACCAGATTCTATACAAATGCTCTTGACTCAGCCTGACAGTTCCCCTAGTAGCTGTCCTTCACATATCTAAGTGAGGGATCTGGTTGTATCAAGGTGTCTCCACCATGTCTGTCTTTAATTAAATGGTTTATGGATTCAAGACATCATGGTTGCCTTTGAAGATGGCAGAAATAGGCCAGAAGCCAAGGCATACAGATGGTTTTAGATGCTGGCAAAGGACAACCTGAGATTCCATCTACAAGATTCAGAATACCTGACTCCTCTTGGTTTTAACCCTATGAGACCTGCTTGGGACCTTTTACATATAGAACAGCAAGATAAATATGCTGGTTTAACCAATGACACAATGGGTAATTTGTAATGATGCTGTAGAAAACCCACACAGCAGTATTAAAGAGGGAGAAACAGTCTTTCCTGTGACATATTAACAATCCAGAGTCCTTTGAGTTCACATGAAGACTGGCTAATTTCCAAACAATTAGGGAGCACTGTGCTGACCTCCCCATTTGCCATATGGCTTCCTTTCATGACCATCAAGGGAACATCTAAGAATTAGAAACAAAATTCTGAAAACTGAGCTGTTTGCCTTATCCTGTTGACAACAGCTCCTGTATCCTCAGCTGCTAATATTCTGCCACTAAATCTATGTTAAAAAACATAAAAAGAAAAATAGCAGCACACTAAGGAAAATAAATGTTCAGATGAATTCATGTGCTTTCCACTAGAGAGGATAATAATAAATCTAGCAGGCAGTACAAATTGCCCTCCAACTTTAGAGTCACCTCGTCATTCCCAGGGATATCAGGAGAATTAATGGTCAAACATGTTAATAGAATAATGGAGCGTCCTTAACCATTTCTAGAGGAGGAAAGGGAGGGGTGTGCTGGATGCTTATTTTATGGCAATTTATGTCAGTGTAAAAGTTATAGAGATTGCCAGAAAGCAAAGGGGCATGATGTAGAATCAGTAGAGAGACTGTAAAATCAATATCTGTAGGGTTTTCAATGCTGTATTTGGCAAGTCCTTTCAGATCCACAGCCTGCAAGTATTTTATGCATGTAACTGGCAACAGTGATAGTGTATGATGCTCAACTAACAGAGTTGGTACAGAATCAATTGTTAAAAACAAATAATGCATATGTCTCTCTCTATTTTCTATCAGCTTCCTCAAAACCTGTGTGAGATTAGATACAAAGTTCAAGAGAGCCTGATCCACAGAGAAGGTTGGTATAAGGCTTTATAAAGTATCAAAATATACAGAGATTTGCAGCTAGCACCAAAGAAACTCATTGGTTAGAGCATAGCTGTTCATATAAATGGTGGGAATATAAGTTTTAACTCTGAGATTATGTTTTTACTCTCAATAATTCACTGCTATTACAATGTCTTTTTTTTATATAATATTGATAGAAAATGGAAAATCACACCAATACTGGGAGACCAGATGCTAAAAAACAGTTTTTGGAGCAAAAATAAATAATACATAACTTAATTGCTAATGCACAGTGTCACCATAGGAATCAATAGAACACAATGATGGAATAATTCCCCTGAATTCATACCACTGTGTGGGACCAAACAACTACAAAAAAACAGAGAAAGGTTTTGGGGGTCAAGTTACTCTCAAATTTAATAATGTAGCAAAAGACTTACTTTGCATAAATACAAGGACTTCAGAATAGATGGAATGTGAAAGCACATAGGAAAACAATGAAAAATGTGTGTGGTTAAATGATCAGAACAATGTCAGAAAAGCAGTGAGTTGTTCTCTTTAATATAAAATCATCATTTATTTCTTAGGGGTTCAAAATCAATGTTTATGAACATCTCACCAACATTTGGCCTTATGGCTAAGTTACAGCATGTGTGGAAGTCATAGGAAGCCAGTCTTGTAGTTGAAAGCATATATGGGCCAAGGAAGCAACAGAGTAAGAATTGGAAAATATACATCTGAAGAGATCCCTCTTGCTTGAGTACTTAACTGAAACTATGAGGACACCACATCCATTATAGACAAGTAACACTTACTTCCTTTGCACAAGATGCATACTATTCCTGTGGTGATATATTGTGCACACCAATAAAAATTATCTGAGGATCAAAGGACAGAACCAATCACAAGACTACACTCAGAAGCCAGACAGTGGTGGCACATACCCTTAGTCCTATCACTTGGGAGCAGAGATCCACCTGGATCTCTGTGGAGTTCAAGGTCACACTAGAAACAGAGCCAGGCAGTGGTGGCACACACCTTTCATCCCACTACTTGGAAGCATGCATGCCTTTAATCCCAGGAAGTGATGTCAGGGAAGAGAAAGGCATGAGGAAACAGGAACCCATGTTCTTTAGGCAGGATTTCGTAGAGGTAAGAACTAGTGGCTAAATCGTTCAGCTGAGATCCATTCAGGTGAAGACTCAGAGGCTTTCAGTCTGATCTGAGGAAATAAAATCAGCTGAGGAGTTGGTGAGGTGAGGTTGGCTATGGCTTGCTCTGTTTCTCTGATCTTTCAGAATTTACCCCACTATCTGACTCTGGGTTTTTTTAAAATTATTAATAAGACCTTTTAAGCTTTGTGTTATACCTGCCCATACCTGGGTAGTTATATTTGCAATGGTATGTCAGTCTTCTCAAGATCCCCCCAGTTTTTCCTATCCCTGACTTGATCAATTTTCCTACAGACCTCATTAGCAACCATATACTACTGTTTGTGTAGTTGGTTTCCTAAAACCTCAGGTCATAATCTCTTTATTAGGTAAAATTAGAACTTAAAAAAAGTTATGTGAGATGACAGGAACTCAGTCAGAGAGAAAGGAATTCTGGACTTGATTTTTTTTGCTAGTTGTTTGCATATTCTTCAAAGTATTGGAAAGCTGCAACAACATGCAGAAGCTCACACATGAGGAGGTCATGGAGAACTCTGAACAGTCCTTTGAAAATTGTCTTTCAATGTAGATAGGTTATTAAGAAATGTGATCACTATATCTGATTTCTTCATTTCCTGAACCCAGAAATGCAGTCAAATGTGGTCATGACCTACCAGGAAAGGAGGGTTTTAACATGATAATGAAATGGTTAGAATGGCTTCAGCTCAGAAATATTTTTGAGCTCTCTATTCCTGAAAAAATATCTAGATAGCCATTTTAGGAAGAGGAGGGGCTGATTTTGCCACAAAGAATGCTTTGTTTTTCAGTGTATGGCAATGTGTACACTATGCTAGAAGCATGTGATAGAACAAAAGGCTTATCTCACAAAAGCCAGAACAAACTACTGAAGATGAAACCAAGGTTCCACAGTCCCTTGCATGAGCACGAACTCTGTGGTCTATAACCTCCCACCAAGACCTTGCCTCTCAAGGGTGCACCATCTATCCATAATAGCACAGGATGGGGCGCAATCCTGGATAAATGGACTTCAGGGTAGTACAGATCCAAACTATATGAAAGACTCATTGCTAATCAATAATGTGGTTCCAGCTGATGAAGATCACTATGTCAAAGAGTAGAGTCATATTTCTGTGTTGCACTCAAATTTCATGTTTGACCTGTAGAATCTGTAGCTACAAAAGCCTTGAAATTAGATAATGTCCTGGTAGAACTCTCAAAGCTGCCACCATTAGAAAACAGCTTCCCGGCTATTTTTAAAAGTTCTCATGGTTATAGGCCATGATGGCTACCGTAAGCTTTCTGGTTATTGGATACAAACCTTAAGTCAAGGACAGTTTCTTAGGCTGCAAACTCCATTGTTATACAGAAGTCAGAGAGCCTTTACAGTTTGGCTCTTCCTGAACCATAATACCAATGTATTTCTCCATTGCCATGAAATTAAGCATGGCAGTGGGTGGTATTGGGCAATTAAGAAATGAGTGATACTAAAGCGTTACTTACAGGTAAATATCTTGAAGACACAATGAGTGGCAAGTGATGGTTCCTCCTGTGTCAAAGAGGCATGCAATGATCCAGAGGGAGTTCCCTTTATTACCATCATCCTCAGAGCAAAGGCAATGTGGAGCTGGTCTCCTGCTTCATAGAGACAGAAATGTATCATGGCTAACAGAGTTTCACTTGTTTAAGTCACTAAGATTGTTTGTTAATGTAGCAGAACCACATCTGTCCTGACTACTAGACTATGAAATATAATTCTGCCACTAAATAGACAAATGGAAAAAGCATACTAACATTGGGACATCTCCAAGGCAACTTATGTTTAAAAGATAAATCAAATGTATGTAAATGCATATATGCTTTTAATTTTTGACTCAAACATGAGAACAAAAATTTTGAAGTAAGATTTTTTTCCAGTGGCAACATCCATAAAATATGCAACTATGTACCTAGAAGGTCCAGATACACATACACCTACTGAGTAGCACTGACCATGTCTATGTCCCCATAGATGGGCTGCCTCCATGGAGGGAGGAGACAGGTGGAAGTGGGATGAGAAGAATGCTTTCCTAACACACTGTGTTTTTTTTGTTTCTATGGACATAGACAAATAACTATTCCTTTAAGACCAAAAAATATAGACATAGAAAATAGGGAGGAGTTTTGGACATGATAATCACCATTAACACAATTAAGAAGAACACATGAGCAATATTTAGAAGTTCTTTATTTTCTTCTCTGGGATTTTCATGAGCAGGTTATGAGAGATGAAGTTAATCATGGATACTAATATGACCCCTGCATTCATATGAAAACACAGAATGACAGTAAAATAAATCAAAATAGTTTGTGTCCTATTTCCTTATTCCACATTACTGAGATGTATCCCTCACAAGACTAATCCTAACCCTAATGCCTGGTTCTCTTCTGGTTCATTTCTTTCTTTGTCAGCTTCTAACCCTTAGTTCTGCTCTCACTTTGGATGATCTGATTCCCTTGTTATCAGTGAAGACTGTGTGTGTGTGTTTCATGGGGCAGAAACAATTACAGCTGCTTAACCAAAGTGATTCAATTTACGGCTCCACACAGAACTCTGGAGGTAGCTAGGGCTAGGTGAGTAGGTAACTCAAGAAGGTCGCTAATTCTAGTTCCTTCTGTGCCATCATAAGAATGACAATTTTGCAGTTTACTTTCCTTTGACATACACCCATGGTCTTATGGAATAGGATTACAAACATTAACAGGAAAAATGGGGAAATGTGTGATATGCATTTCATATGTAGTCACTGATAGACACAAGGAATTGAGATCATGACTATTCAGAACAGTTCAGACTGCAGTTACTGAAAGTATATGAAGTATGAGAAACACAATCAGTACAAAAGAACATATTACTAGTAATTCAAATATGACATTACCCTGATATAAAGCACAGTTTCTTGGTAGTATTTAAAAATTATGTCATAGCTCTCCCATACATTGCCTATGATCACAACTTGACCTGGGAACTTGGGAATTAATCTGATACTGTATCTCCTCTTTCAAATTATTCAGTACCACTAAAGCTCATCTTTACTTTAAAAGAAAATAAACAGGTGAGCAACTAATTCTGGCCACAAATTTTAACCCCTTCCTTTTGTAATTCTTTATAATATTTGTTTCAATAATTAAGAATTGGCATTATGCTACCTTTATTCCATAGCCCATTTCCCTTCCTGTCTCTATTTGACTTTGGTGATATTTTTTTTGGCAGTGGCTACATTAGTTAGTTATTGCAAAGGATAATAAAATATTAGAGACAAGCTAGCTTCCCAAAACAAAGAGGTTCATTTTGGCTCACAGTCGAGCATATTTAAATCCTAAGAGCCAGGCCCATTGTTTCATTTTTCTGGAATGGCTTTGTATTTGGCAGAATTCCAAGGTAAAACAGAGCATCAAGGACAAGGCACAGGTATTATGTGGCTACATAAATATGTCTTGGTCCCTTTTATTAGGAATAGACTTGGATCATGATGCTCCTTCCTGATGATCTCCTCTAATTCTAATGAGTTCCTAAATGCCTCATTCTGAACAACTTTTTCTTTTTAAGTTTGGGTCTGTTAAAAGCATTGAATTTGACTTTGTAACTTCAATACCTGCTTGAGTTTGTAAATAATACCATTTTCCTCAAAATGATTATGTGTGAACGTATATTTTATGCTTACCTAGCTCCTGAGCTTTCCTAAGAGAATCTAAGATATATTTGTAGGAACTCTGTCATAAGTCACTGAAACAATTTTATATGATGAATGTAAAGAAATGATGTGGGCTATCTCCATTTTCTTCTTTGTACTCTCATTTCAGAGAAATCTTGTGAGTGAAATAAATACATGGTGTAAATTTTTTTAGTTACTGACTTAGACATGTGAATGGCAGATGTTTGGATCTTCTGCAAGAAATTTTGAGAGAGAATGGGTGTCTTGTGGCAAAAACATGGTCATTTTGCTCATCTCCTCTGAGGAATATTGGGGAATACTTTATATACATGGGCTCTGCTTACTTTAATACAATATGCCAAGCCTTGAAACTTCACCTTTGGTCTTCCTCTCTTCTGGATAAGTGAATGGATCATGTCTGAGAAAATATCTTCCCATTTGTTAGCACAAGAATAATAATCTCTCTTGTCAGTTTTTTTTTTTTTTTTTTTTTGTGTGTGTGTGTGTGTGTGTGTGTGTGTGTGTGTGCGCGCGAGCGCGCGCGCGCGTGTGTATGTGGGGGGTGGTTTAGGAAGGAGCATTCTATAGTCTCTTATCCCTATAGAAGGAGAATAGAAATTGTTTAAAAATACATCTCTGCGTAAAATCAAATCTAATAATTATTTGCCTGAATTCTGCATGTTGCTTTGAAATTAGAGAATAAAATTGTTTTAACTATGCACTAACTTCATTTTTTGTACCCTGAAAAACTATGTGCAATTTGATATGGTTAACACTTCTTTCAATGATTCTGAAATGTGCACGAGGCTGGTTCCTAGCAAGATTACTTTGGGAAATACCCTCACAAATAACTCTTTTCTTGAGTAATGACATAATGTAGATAATTAAAAGAACACATCCAAAAGTTTTTTCATAAATTTAGTCTGCCTACATGTATGAAGTGTCATTACATTTATAGTGCAGTCCCTCTTCTCAAAGAGAGCCAGATCAGGTTACTATGCTGGTGAGTTATCTATCTATAGTCCCTATCCCTCTGACATGAAATAAACTCTGGATGGACAGAAACAGTGGGGAATCTACATCTAACCCTGAAAAGAGGAAAGCATTGAATCATCAAGTCTATGAAGTACATCAGATTTGTTTTGCAAACATGGGTATAAAACTAGAAGCAATAGCTTTAGAATGTAAGAACACTGTTCAAAGGATTTGATGAGAAATTTAGAATAAATCCAATCAATGGTGCTTCCCAATAAATATTATAGAAAGCATGTGGGTTCCTCATGAAGGTCTACTTCTCATGTACCTTGAAGAAGCAATAAAACCTTCTGAAAATTGTGCCAAGTATTACATAATGCAGGGATGATTACTTTCCATAGCATGAAAGTGTCAGTTTGTACACTTTTGAATAAATATCCAGATTTTGAGTTAAAGGAAATAACAATGAGACAAATATTGGAAAAAATGTGGAGAAGAGGACAAGTTATTTTCAACATGATTAGAACAAATACCTTTCCTTATTCATTGCCTGGTTTTTTTGTGAGCCTGTCATGCTGTAATGCTAACAAACACTAGCTTTTGTGTGTTAGCTGGCAAGAGAGTTTGATGGCAAGATTCTGCCATTAAGAATATTCTAGGGTGGCAACCAACACTGTCCCATTTTGAAGGTTTATAAAACATAAGCTAATTCTTGCTTGTCTGTAACCTGCTAGAGTTTGAGTAGAGTCTTCTCTACAGCACTACAAAGCAGAGCTCCTTCCTCCTCACAGCTACCACTTTAAAAGACACCCGAGGGCAAAAGAGCTCTGATAAGAACAGAGTAACGGACCAAAGCTATGGATAAGATGTAAGGAGAATCTTAGGGGCTCAAAGCACCTAGATGGATATTTCACCTTGCCCTTGTAGAAGTCATCTAGGATATAGCACCCAAACATGAGAGGAAAGAAAATTGATTTCTGATGAGCATTCATTCTATCTATGTTTAGAACTGACGTTCAGATCATAAAACCTTCATGGCCCATTCACTCTCAGGTAAAATATACTTACTCAATCCTACATGGAAAAAACTCAAACCTCTCACACACTCCATGAAGATAAAATAATGGGATGGGCTGGTAATATGGATCACTGGATAAAATACTTTCTGTCCAAGCATGAAGACATGAGTTCTGATCGCCAGCACATATGTGAGTGTTAGGTGGGCATGGCAGCATTCCTATAATCCCAGCACTTGGAAATCAGAGGCAAGGATCTATATAGAGAAAGCTGGTTAGTTATCCAGACTAGCCAAAACAGAGAGTACAGAGTTCAAATGAGAGACCCTGCCACAATATATAAGGTTAAATCACAATGTATCAAGGAAGACACTTAGTGTTACTTAAGACCTCCACATGCATGTGCATTTGCAAACACACAAACACACACATTTTCTCATCCATATGTAAACACACCTGCATATATGCATGCACACTACATACATACACAACTAAAAATAAAAGAATTGGCAAAAATGATGCATCAAGAAGTTATGTTTGTGGGAGGTGGTGTTTGATCGGATCCTTCTAAACTTATCTGGAGTTAAGTAATCTTTGTATATAAAGGAGAATTTCCTTCTGCTCAGTTCATAAAACTCAATGGAACAGGACAAAGTAATCACAGAAACAGTCCTGTTTGGAAGACAGAGACACAAAAAATGTCTGTGGAAGTAGGTGACTCTGAAATCATCTTGGCAAACAGAGTGAGGGATAGTAGTTACCTAGTTGCTCAGCCAGCCTCATGGAAGGAACACCCTGGGTACCACTGAGAAGGCCCATCCTTCTCTTTAGGCCCCCATAGCATCTGAATAATGTCTCAGAATTTGGTCCTTTTGAAAGAGCATCACTTTCTCAGCCTTTCTTTTCACCCACAGTCAGTCTGATTTCCCAAGTGCTCCTTAAATGTTAAAACTGTTTGGCTCCACCTGGTAGAATCTGTCCAGGCAGGTCCAGTCCCCTCCTCCCAGGCTGAGCGAAGTGTCCTTGCATAAGCCCCAGGTTCCAAACAGGCAGCTCATGCACTAGGGATAGGTACCGGTTCCACTGCCTGGGTGCCTCCCAAACAGTTCAAGCTAATCAAATGTCTCACCTATCTAGAAGGCCTGATCCAGTTGGGGGCACCTCAGCTATTGGTTCATAATTCATGTGTTTCCATTAGTTTGGCTCTTTATCCCTGTGCTTTTTCCTATCTTGGTCTCAACAGTTCTCGCTCATACAATCCCTCCTCTTTCTTGCCAAATGGACTCCTGCAGCTCCACCTGGGGCCTGGCCATGGATCTTTGCATCCGCTTCCAGAGTAGGTCTCTTTTTTTTTCTTTTGTTTTTTGTTTTTGTTGTTGTTGTTGTTTTCGAGACAGGGTTTCTCTATGTAACTTTGTGCCTTTCCTGGAACTCTCTTTGTAGACCAAGCTAGCCTCGAACTCACAGAGATCTGCCTGCCTCTGCCTCCTGAGTGCTGGGATTAAAGGCATACGCCACCACCCCCAGCAGAGTCTTTGCCCTGGAGGAGATGAGAATGGGGGGTGGGCTGGAGGGGGTTGGAGGGGTTAGGGGGGGATAGGGGAATCCATGGATGATATATTAAATAATAAAATAAAATAAAATAAAATAAAACTGTAGCAATTTGCATAAAAACTGTTTGGAATCTGGTGGTTCTTTTGGAAGTAATTTCTCATGAAAAAATTATCTCCTTGAGAATTTAACTGTGGACTTCATCTACAAAAGTCGTAACTATAGCTCCCCCCCGCCCCACTGGATTTTTTCTCTTCATTTGCAAGTATATATATTTATCTTCCTTTCAAAAATGGGTTATTCTTAGGCTGTTAACTTTTTCTGCATGAGACACCCATGGTACCTGTTTTGTCTTTGAATAATATTCTTTACAAGGGTTTACTGGATAAGAACTGCTTGTTGCTAGGATAGCTCACAGTTTGTAAACAGAACTTTCCTGAAGTATGGGTAGCCACATGAAGACAGAAAACAGTGTTCCTTACTGCTTGAGGAACAGAAAGTCAGAATTATTAGGTAGTTATGCTTTCCTCCTTTCTTCATTATTTGTAACAGGTTTGTTAAGAACACTGTCATGCTTAGCTGTAGCTGCCAGCTTGACACAAACCAATGCCACTTACGAAGTGAAATCCTCAAGTGAGGAATTGTGTCCATTGGGGAATTTTGTTAATTTCATTTTACATAGGAAGGTCCCAGCCATGACAGGCAGTGCCATCCCTACACAGCTGGGCCTGTGCCTTGTCAGAAAATAGCTGAGCAACCCAGAGGGAGCTGTCCTCCGAGCTCTCTGCTCCCAGCTCCTGCCAAGAGTTTCTTCTGTTCGGCTTCCTTTGAAAATGGATTATAAGCCGGGCAGTGGTGGCGCACGCCTTTAATTCTAGCACTTGAGAGACAGAGCCAGGCACATCTCTGTGAGTTTGAGGCCAGCCTGTTCTACAGAGTGAGATCCAGGATAGGCACCAAAACTACACAGAGAAACCTGGTCTCAAAAAACCAAAATAGAAAAAAAAAAAAAAAGAAAGAAAGAAAGGAAGGAAGGAAGGAAAGAAGGAAGGAAGGAAGAAAGAAAGAAAAGAAAATGGATTATAACCTGTGAGCTAAAGGAAACCCTTTCTTCCCCAAGCTGTTTGTATCCAGTGTTTTACCGAAGCAGTGGAAGACAAACTAGAACAGATACAAAGAGAGCACATTATCCATGACCACTATGGAGTTGGGGCCAACAGAGCAATCCTAACTGCCCCTGATCTGACATGTTTTATATCTGGTGGTAATGACATGGTTCCAAAAATGTTTTCTTAACAAGAGATGATTTAGATATGGTGCTAGGAAGAGAGTTCCCTTGATTCACCATTTCAGTCAGTCCATGTGTGGTGGTCTTCTCCAGGTCTGGGCTCTTCTCAGGGTTCTCTCTGCGGCTCCATTTATCCTCTCTTCATCTGGCTCTACTGATGCTGTTAGGGTTTCCGCATAGGTGTTGTACATCCTGGCTCTGGGGCCACAAATGGGCCTTCCCCAGCTCAGATGAGGAAATGCTTCTGTTAATAGGGCGGGCCTAGATCCCAATGCCTCCTTGTGTCCACATATTAAGAGGAGCATCTCTGCCAATGTACTTAGGCAGAACAATAAAGCATCTTTACAGTCCAGGCTCACCAGAGCCACTATTGATTCACTAGCACCTGCTATCTCAATAGTAAAAGGCTGCCAGGATTTACTCGCTCAGCTTTTCCCCTTCCCAGGCCGTCATTATTCAGTGTAAAACGCCTTTAACCTGGTGGAGTTGTTGCTCTTGCTAATACTGTGTTAGCAAATTATTGATCCCAATGATGAGAACAGGAATCGTTTCTCCTGTAGCAGGATGTGCAATTGGATGCACATTCTGCCCTGGTAATTTTCTCTATAGATCTTCCAGGAGGACCAGACAAATGGACCATTAAAAAGAGGCAGGGGCGGGGGAACTGCCTGGGGTTGATGGTACATTTGAGCTGAATCCAAAGTTTATTGGTGTTTTTCAGCTCCTATTTGAAAACTTATAAACATTGCTCCTTGACACTTTAGGGTTTTGTTTTGTTTTCTTTTGTTTTTTTTTTTTTGGGGGGGGGGTCGTTTTATTTGGCTTGCTTTTTAACTTTCACTGACAATGAGGGGAAAATAGTAGCTTGTGGGTTTCTTCTTCTGAAATGGAAATAGAGACTATCAACAATTCAGGGATCCTAAAACCACCATGCAACCTTTTCAAACTACTCAGTCAAAGGGAGAACATGGCATTGGCAATCAATTGTGTTCAGTTTCAGCTGGCCTTGATGGTGGGGACCGTGAATGAGACTGCCTGTGAAGAGACTGCCTCAGCTGGTTCCTCTTCATTCTCATCTCAGATAATTCAACCACATGCATATTAATCTACATTTAACTCAGCATTAGAGTGCCTCTGTGGACTTAGCACCATAGGATAGCCAGAAGATTTAAACAAAACATAAAATTGAGTTCCAAGCCTTATACAAGGCTTTGGGTAGTTTATTATTATTATGACTTTGGAAAAAATAATAAAGAAACCCTTTAACTAGAAACAAATTTGAAATAAAAAAAATTAACTTCAGCTCAGCGTACACATTGTTTTGCTTGTTTCCAAAAAAAAAAAAAAAAAAAGCATGAAATCAGGAAGTGTTAACTACTTTGGTCATTTACTGGACTCTCGAGGCAAAATTGTGTGAATAAGTTGAGAATGCCAAGGAAACTTAGAAATGATCCCTGAACAGCCCTTTCTGAACAGAAGTATTAGAACGCTAATTTTCGTGCGCCAGATTACACAGTATTTTGCATTTTTCTTCTAAGATCTCTGTTAATTATTTATTTCTCTAATGTGGATTGATGGTTTCAGTATATATTTTTAGTGCATGAATGTACATTTACAGTTCTGAGATCCCACTTGAATTCCATGTGAAGGATTTTTTGGCAGAATGTTGACCTCAGTACCGCTCATTAAGTACTGAAAACAAGCCAGAAAAATGTCACTTTACATTATGTTAAAGATGAGCAGGATATTTAGAGCAAGTGATCCCCTATGTCAGATTACAAATTTCCATGAGACAGTTACCCTTTTGAAATGAACTTCCTTTATTAAGCAATCACATGCTGATCATGGTGTTTCTATCTCAGCACATGTTAGAGTTAGGCAGATCAAGTGGTTCTCCTCTAGATAACAAAGCTGTGAACCAGGAGGAGGGAATTCCCTTGTATCTTCTGTCATCGATGCAGTTATTTTAGCTTATGTGATACTTGCTTGTGGTTAACATGGCAGGTAGAGATGACAAGGTGCAGCACACAGCAGTGAAATGTCCAGTGACATTGGTCCTATTTTCTTGCTCTGCAGATAAAATGGAAAATTATATCTAAGAAGAAAAAGTTGGAGAAAAATAAGAGAAACAAGAGTAATAACTCCCCCAAAAGGTTTCATTCACAAATATAGGTTATCATTCAATATTTACATTATTTATTTATTAAAGCCTTTGATTAGCAGACAGCCTCCTTCAAATCCACCAACAAGAAAATACCAATTGAGTAGAATTCAGTTTCTCAGTCTGAGTGATTGATGGTTTACAACTTGATTTGGAGTCAGAGAAAGGATGGCTTTTTAGAATATGCACTTCAGTGAAAAAGTTATGTTATCCTGTAGTTAGAGCAAAGCTCATAGATTTAAGTAGGGAGGGAAATGAAATCGGCTTGAGAACATTTTTTAATCGGTCACCCCAAGTATCATTTTACATATACCGCTGGGTTTGTATTTTAGCTATTCTTGGCTTTTCTCATTTTTTATATTTGAATATTCTAATCAGTGAGACCACATTTATTTTTATCTTTCTTTTTAAAGAAAATGAATGCTTGCACTATTTTCATCTGATACTATATTTTTGTTGTTTGGTCTTTTTTTTAATTGCAAAACTGGAAACATTCAAAAATCACCTTTCATGGATGTCAGAATCAATGTAGACAGTAGCTTGGAAGTAATGTCTTTTCTGTCAAAAAGACCATTGACATACAACATCAAAGTAGCATACATTATGAATAATAAATAAGCAATCACAGAGCACCAAATTTGATTTTTTAAAATGAAGCCAAGGATGTAAATGATGTAACTGAAATTCTTATCACCTATTTATGTGCACTAATGCATAGAAACCAACACTCTCTCTACTCTATCCCAAACTATGCTTGTCAGTAGAAGCAATAGATGTATCAGTTGTGACATTTACCCACTGGCACTTAGGGAAGCATGCTTGGTTGATTTGTATTGAGATTTCTAAAATAAAATACAAAGGAGATCCCTTCACTCACTGCACCAGAGGGGAGAATGGTTTCGATGATGTTTGAATAACCACCTGCAACTGATCAAATCACATTCTATCCAACCATTGAAATTAATTCCTGGCATGAAACAAATACTCTTCCTGAGGATTATTGGTACTAAGGTCTTCCAGAACCTATTGTGTCCTAGCCTCTTTGTGCCATCAGTAACCAGTGAGGACTTCCACAGCAGCTATTAGCCCAGCAGCCACAGATTTCTGTGTGTAAAGATGTCTAGGACCAGAGACCAACACTTTGTAAAGAACAGAAAAATATCCACAAGAAGTATTGCTTCCAGCTTATTTTTAACTGAAAGTGGATGGCAAAGTCATATTCATGAAAGAGAGGAAATATTTGAACTATCACTTTATGTCAATTTTTATCTCTACTTTATAGTATATTAATCAGTCTAGCATTATGCACTCAATGGCTTTGATTCATCTTTGACTTTCTGTTCTTTACTTTGAAATTCCAATGTAGTTATTCATAGACAATATTAGAAATCAGGTTCAAAGTGTATTATTGAAATAACTCATTTGATAGTATATGCTACTTGCTCTTGCCATGCAAGACAGGCAAGGAAGATAAAATCATTATTTTTCAACAGATTGCTATTTTCAGTTTCCCAAATCATTTTCAAAGTTTGTAGAAAGGAATACATTGAATTTGTTTCTCAAAGGCTGAAAGAGTTCTGTATTTTTTTTTTTTTAATTCTGACAAATACTGGGATTGGTCAATAGTGCAGGTCATACAGAAAAAAAAAAAAGAAATCAGAGTAATAAACATCCCCACAGAAGAAAAAAAAGAAAGAAAAACCTGAATTAGTAAGAAAATAAATCTGGATTTGAATTATTTGTGTACACAAAATAACACAGAACACAGGGGAGGAATGACAGCATATTGTACAGCTCAGATTCCAGATGTTTCATGATGATGGGGCTGCTGACATCATTCTGGAATAAGAAACACTCAGATAAGCAGTAGAGCCTGAAAGAAGGAAGAATATTCTCCACACATTGAACTTGCAATTCAGCTAACCCTTTAATGTGGACACTGAAGCGAGAAATACATGTTAAGCCATAGTGGAGGTTGATTCCTTTGATTGATAGCACTTAGGGAGCCAGACATGAGCTCATCCAAGCTTTCTTCATGTCTCTAATACCATTCATTTTCATTTCTACCTACACTCCTGATGAAACATCCTATCACTTCTCAGTAGACACAGCTTATACATCATTGTAACTTACAATGACTTTGATGGAGGTAAAAATGTACAGACAAAGGTATTTATTGTAGAATCCTCTCTGAGGAATTCTTTATTGGTATGGAGGAAGTAGAGGAATAAAGTAACATGTTGGAAGTTAAGTCCTTTGGCTAATTCCAAAACTGTTATGGAGTTTGATAGCCTTGAAGGAGTGTGTCATTTGGGGGAAACTCTGAGGTTCATAAATCAGTGAATATGAACTATCTCAAGGAAAGCATCTAAATATTGAAGATGCATACCATAATAGAACAGAAGTTCTAGGGAGTTTTTAGGTTTTAGTATCCAGATTCTAATACTTCCATTAACTGGATGAGGAAATGCTGCTGCGCCCAGCATGATGGAGGGACCTGATTGCACTCTACACTTTCCTTAAGAGAACCAACTCACAAAACTGCTGGGTGATGAAGCTTGGTAGTAAGAAGTTTAGTCTGGTAATGTGGACTATAGTATAGGTAGGAAGAGCTCTGGGAATCAAATGTTGATTTTTTTGGTTCACCATCTACTGTGCTAGTCATGATCTTATTTTAAAAAGAAGTACTGAATATTAATAGGAAACTAAACAAAACAAAAACTCAGTTAAAATTCTTAACACTTTGCTTAGCATTTAATGACATTCAGAATCATGAACGGTAATGTGATAGGTTCAAAGCAATAAAAATAGCTCCTTAGAAAAGAAGTTACACACCTGTGCTTGCACACCTTAGAAGAGCTGGAAGCAAAGCTGATGATTTACTTCCCCATTAGATATAGGACCAAAAGTTAAGGTGTGAAGAGGAACACAGAGAAAGCTCAACATACATAAAGCTTCCTATACAATTTGAAGAATGTGGATGACTGGAATCTGCTATAAAGATAATGCCCCTTATGGGTTTGGGTACACTGATGATTCTGGGAGACAGCTATTGGGAGAGAAAATGTATGTCACTCTTATCTGCCATTGTCTTGCATGGCTTAGAGCTATGATAGGAACAGAATGGATATTTAGATATTTTTATTAAAATGAATGTTAATAAATGACTACTGAACATTCAGCATTTGTGACCTCCACAGGCTTCAAAGTTGGAACTTGGTTGATTTCCATATAAGCATGTTTATAACCAAACCTAAAAAAAAATGGATTTTCAAAAAGTAGCTAATATATTTCATCATTAATCAAAAGCATCAATGAGCATGTCTGTTCTATGCTCTCCACTGAGTGACCTAGAAAAGCAGGAGACATGATAAAGAAGTAAATACTACGAGCTAAATAAAAAGAGCTTTCTTTTTAAAAAGCAGTGAGGTGCCTTTGTTCTTAAGGCAAGCAAATATTTCTATCAGCATTATCCCTTTTCTCTGTGTTAAGGCTTTGACATCAGTGGATTTCTGGACACATTTACACATCTAAGACTGAATGCATAGTGAATTGATAAAGCCACAGTATGACACAAAGGAAACTTGACAGATGCCCACATGTTAACATAAAAATAAGATAAGCTATATTTTGTTAAGTAGATTTAATGCAAGTCTGCTCATATACTGACATATCAACCTATTTAATCCTAATAAGCCTGTAAGGTGGAAGGAATATTAATTCATTTAAATGAGAAGTGTTAACTTTGACCAGTCTCATGTGGGACTATCATCAACAAAGCAAGGAGACACATGACACAGCTTAGAGACAGCAGGTCTGTGCAAGCAGCCAATGATGCCAACCACTCACTCAAACAAGAAGGCAGACAGAGGTTGTGCTTTTCATGATAAAGGGACCAGCTACAGTTCTTTTTAGGTCCAGAGAAGTACATTCAAAAAAGAACTGGGCCAACTTGCTCTGTCTGTCCTGGTAGAACCATGTTTGGCTTGTATAAGGAAAGTAGCAGATACTATTGTCCCCCATTACTTTGCCTTTGAGACAGTAACAATGCACTCTGGAGCATTAAAAAGGCACACAGAGATCTGAAATACCATTAAAAACCATTGAGAGCCAATCCAATCTGAAAGTGCATAGGCTAATTGTAAATATTGCATATAGAAGGGCCACCTGCTTCCCTAGGTTACAATACTTGTGGTTAATTTATATTCAGATGGCATGCATATCACTCCTGTTAATTTCTGTTTAACAGCTCATTTTCTTTGGTTGGAATCAGCACTTATCTCAGAGCGTTTGGTAAAAGTACACTTTCACTATATGTAACCTGTACAACAGCCCCAGGACCCATGGCAGATCTAGTAAAAAGAATATAAATATTAGAGAAAAGAATGCGAATGATGAAGGACATTAAAAAATATCTCAATTCCTGCTTGGAATACAAGCTTGTCCCTCTAAAAACAGAAATACCATCAGTTGTATAGTCTCAGTATACAGAGTATAAAAGGGTTGGCATACCTTAAATTTCTCAGATCTGTCCTTGTTGGGGTATCTACAAGATTTACTATCGTGATGACATGCTGACCACTGATTTTAACACTGGGGTATACAGGAAACTGATTGACACAGATTTCATTAAAATTCAAGGAACTCAACTCCACAGAGAGCATGACTAACTTCCTTATACATGACAGGAATCCCCACAAATGGTATTTCACCCTTGCTAAAGGAATTAAGTCTACCAAAAGAAGTACTGTCTACAAGCATCCAATTCCCCAAATCTGCAGGCTCATCTGCACAGACATTCTTTATACTGTCAGTCTTAAGTTCCTGAGGGTAGCTCTGAAAGCCAAGGGGCCAAGAGGGAGTAGCCACACTACCTTCTCTCTGCCTCAGGAACACTGATGGCATGGGATGGTGGGATTATAAAGTAAACAGAATAAAACACAGAACTGGGGCATTCAATAGACTAGGTCTAATTGCTGACCCTTCTTTCCTTGGGAAGAGCTGAGATCAAATTCTTATTACAATTACCCAGAATGGCTGCACCAAATTGGCAGTGATTAAACTATTAGATAAATGCATAAATGAATGTTGTACTTGATTTCCAGGCCAATTAACTTCTTGCTTTTTCTTCCCTCTCTCACAGCTCTCTAATATTATTCTCTTAAAATCTACATTTCATCTTCAAATATTTAAGTTGTCAAGGAAAAAATAAACTAGCCATTTCACATTCATTATATTGTGTCAAACAGGACATGAAGGAGACAGCTTTCTTTCTTTCCTGTCCTCTATTCTTGTCAATCAAAGTCACAGTAATTAAACAGAAATGGCACAGCTTTCAAATCAAAAACAAAGGCATAGGCATTTAATAGGAGGAAGAGAAAAGTAATTAAAATAAATAAACACACAGGCCCCAGCATTGTCCTCTGAGCTGTCCTAAGCTGCAGTTTCACAAGCTCTCTGCCCAACTCTTCTCACCCTTCCTTTATCTTCCTCGACTACCAGCTAAGAGAACAGTGCAGGTGGTGCTGACAGTTCACACTGCGTGCTAGAGACTCCAATATTATATCACATGCTTGAACACAGTCATCGTGGGCATCCAATTTTTCTCACTTTTTTAAAGTTGTGTATTATCAGAATAGACCAAAAGAAAGCAGTATTTAGCCTCCACAAAGTCATCACCATATGTCATTAGATAATTATTTGTTTTATTTATATGATGTAAACCTCAGTTCTCTATCCCATGAAGTATTGCCTCTTCTATCTTAAATCATGTTATAATGAGTGAACAGGAATTGAGAAAATTAACAAATTTTCAGGAAATTTTTGAATGGTTGTCACATTTCTTAGGGCTGAGAAATATTTGACTGGTTTACACCACAGTGTTTTTATGGAAAAAAGTTATAGTCTTCTCTCCAAATCTTGGGACTAATGTAAAGTAGTAGAGGGGGAAACAGGGAGAGGAGAAGAGAAGGAGTGGGGGAGAGGGATAAAGAAGAGAGAGAGAGAGAGAGAGAGAGAGAGAGAGAGAATGAGGAGGAGGAGGAGGAAGGGAGGAGGAGGAAGGGAGAAGGAGAGGGAGAGAGTATTCCAGAAGGATTAGAATAATTTGTACATGTTCAAAGAGAAGATAGGTTCAACTCTGAAAAAAAAATTATACAGCACTCTCATATTTAGCAGAAATTCTGAACAAAGAGTTCTAATTATTTTTATACTTTGGGGAATATGGTAGGAAATGATAAGAAGCCCTAGCAAAGGGGGAAGCTGCATTCAAATGGCTCCAAAGCATGGTACTTGCTTAATTATAAAAAAACAATTTCCTGATATAAAATGAGCATGAGAAATGCTTATGAGAATTGAACTACAAACTTCAAGTTTATCCAAAAACAAAGGGAAAACAGTTTGATGCCACAGCAAAGTGTAGAACTATATCTAAGCGCTAACACACACCAGGCACCATGACAGGATAGTGAGCTAAGCCTGAGACTACCTCTAATAGAATCCTTCACTCTGATGATACAGCAATATAGACAATTAGTAGAATGGGGCTGAGACCCAATCCAGCATTGGCTTTCTCTGCTGTAGCTAAGGTATTTTCATGCCTATCTGGGTAGTTATTTTTCTTGACAACCATAATATGAGGGGTTTTTTTTTTAACATAATTTTATGAAGACCTTGGTATAACAAAGAGTTGGTAACTCCAGGATTTCGAGCAGATACATTGTAGCCCTGTCATCAGTCTGTGTTAGGATTCTGGCTGGTCAGAGTGTCTGGGAGAAATGGCAATTATGCCCACAAATTTGCAAACCTGTGCTCATCAGGATCAGTACTAACTGCAAACTCTCCCAAATTCAGCTGAAATTACATTCTGCAAAATGTCTGATGAGATTTTGGTTCTTTTCTTATGCCAGGAAATCTCAAACCTATACTCTCTGAACAGAAAAAACAAACAAACAAACAAACAAACAAACAAAAAACAAAAGACAAACAAAAAAAAACCTAGATGCTTATGATAGTCTTATGATAAAAATGGTTGTGAACTAGCACTCAGGGTGTATTCATAAAGGTAACAAAAGTGTAATTTTACCTTCACCACAGGGAACCAATGTCACACTGTACAAACACCAGGCGAGGGCAGTACTATGGGCTACAGTCTTAGTCTTCCTTTTTCCTCTTTTCTGATTTGTGTTTGTTTTGAGAGGGCCTTACTCAGTTGCCCAGGCTGGACTTTGTCTCACATAATGTTATATCTTATTTTCATTCCTTTGCTTTTACCATTTGTGTTACTTTCTTTTCTTATATTTTTGTGAGAAAATACTATGACAAAAACAACGTCAGGAAGGAAGGGCTTATTTGGGCTCAAAGTTCCTGGGTACTTTCTACCATGGTGGAGAAGTTAGAGCAACTGGGACAGTTAGAGCAACTGGGCCTCAGGTGGTTGGTCACATTGTATCTACAATAAAGAGGGAGAAGGTTGGGAAGGCTCAAATTCTGCAAACCTTCTTTCCTTTTAAGCAGTCCAGAATGTAAGCTCACAGAATGTTGCTGCTCATGTTATCATGGGTCTTCACACCTGAATTAACCTGAAGAGGATAATCCTTCACAGGCATGCTTAGAAGCTTGCCTTCTAAGTGAGTCTAGATACTGCCAGGTTGACAATATTACCTATTGTACCTTTGTTAGGAGAGTGATGCATTTCTTGTCTTTTATTAGGAAGTATCTTAAGGATATTGTATAATTGCTTGATTTTTAATACTATTGTAAAAGATGAGTGGACTAGCTCCCCAGGGTCTTCCAATGGTCCATCATCTAAGACTATGCCTTGTAGGAGGTCTGCTATCTGTGGGTTTCAAGGGCTCAAGGCATGGTTCGGCTTTTGAGAAGATCCAGAATTGACTAGAACAGAATCTCCAAAACCACAAAGAATCCAGCATCATCTCACTGAACTTCTACCGACTAGGGCTACATCTAACAAGACAATGTAGAGACTAGAAATAGAATTTATGTGGTTGTTCTGAGAAGAAAACAAAGAAAAATGAGGAATCTTCTGCCTTCAATCTTTAACTCTGGAATAGCTGAAACAAAGTACTTGATAGGATTGGTGGTAGATTTCTTACAGTGTCAGTTTCCCTACAAGTAATTTATTCATTGTATCTTGTCCCAAATAGACAGCATTTTAGAGAAAAGTTTTACATTTTTATACTTAGAGTATAATGAGAAATTTCTGTATTCATAATACAACCAAATAATAAAATTATATAAAGCATTTTCTAATTTAAAGGCTTTCTAAGAGCTGAGTTTATTGTTATTGTTGTTGTTGTAATGATTCCAAATGTATGTGTGTGTGTGTGTGTGTTCCAATTTTTTCTGGAGTGTAATGTTCTCTTTATGATAAATCATGTAGCTTTTGACCCCCCTTCCCCATCACATCCTGCTCTGGGTCACTCAGCTCACAAAGACTTTTGCCATCTATGGCAGTTTAACTGTTCACATATATCCACAAAAGAGGGAGGAGTCTCTTCAAAGATCACTTATGATTAAGTAATTAAGTTCTACTTAGTTTTGCAGAAATAAACAACCATCTGAGTTCCTAAGAGAGTATAATATTGAGTATTGAGGACTTTATTACTGGTTGAAAACAGTGTGAAATGCCAGTCTTTAACAGGGAGTATGAATGGTCACAGAGTGACTATGAAGTATGCATTTAGATGTGGCCATATTTAAATAATGTACAAATTTCTAATTTATGGAAGAATTTCAAATACACAGTGCTGTGTCAGTAATTCTTTTTTTTTTCTCTCCTTGTGTCAGTAATTCTTAAGCATATGTTTATCGGAGAATATTATGATCAGTCTTTCAGAGTAAAGGCTGAGTCTCCTGGCTCTTGAGCCTGTAACAATTGCCCACTTATAGTTTCCTTCTCTCTCCTTCAAGACCCTATTATCAAGAAGTACAACCAGTATCAAGATAAAAAATTACAGTTACTGTTTTGCTTTTGTCTTATGAGATTGACACCATTTGGACTTTTCTATAAAAAAAAAAGGGGGGGGGGAGTTTGCTAATTAAATATCCTCAAAGACTACATGCCCACTATGATTTCAGAGAAATGTCATTTGCTATTTCTTATAGTGATTGTGTCCACAGATACAGAGTAGAGAACAAAGACCTAGAGGTCCTTCCCTTCACAACATTAGCATCCTGAATAAAAGGGTGATGATTAGAAAAAATGAGACAGAGTGAGGAAGGCAAAAAGGAAGTGGTTTATGAGTTCATAAAATGAGGGATATTTCAGGGTAGAGGACATAAATTAACAGAAGCTAGGGTTTAGGGCCCTTAGGAATAAGAGATGGTTTACTGAACTATCCCATTAATTTTCAGAAGTACTAAAACCCAACAATTTCAATGAAAACTGAACTTTTAAATATGAATAATTATATAAGTAAAAATCCACTTACATTAGGTGATAAACAGACTTACAAAACTGCAGTACAAAGGAAGAGTTTTCTTTCAGCAAAAGCATTTTGTTTGACTCTGTTGTAATAGGGGTCTCCCAAGTTAGCTATGTGGTCCTGTGGTCCTGACTGTCACTCTGCTATGTGTGTTGACTAGCTACCCTGTTTGTCTGGATCCTTGAAATATGTGTACTGAGAAACTGCAGATTAGTATCAACTAGGAAGAGAGAGAGAGAGAGAGAGAGAGAGAGAGAGAGAGAGAGAGAGAGAGAGTCAAAATTAATCTTTGTTCTGGTGTGCAATAAGGAAAATAGATTTTGTTTTCTGATGTCAGAAAGATTATGAAGAAATCTTAAACTATTAGCTTAGGTCAAAGGAACAAAGCAGGGTGGCTTGCTATTGTCATTTTTGATAAGCACAACACCCCAGTGTAAAAACAATCCAGAAAAGCATTATTTTATGGCTTTCAGTTTTTAAAGCCAAGGTTTAATTAAGAAAGAGAAGTATGTCCTGTGGAGAAATTCAAGCCTACATGACTTGCTAAGTTCTGGAATGACTTTCTGATTTTGTTTTTGGGCTGCTTTGCAATCTTGCTGTTTTATCTTCAGTCTTGGTTGTGTCACGGGCATATTATACTACTGTGGATGGATGAGTTTTGCAGAGTTCCAGGCAATAAAACATCTGTTATAAAACATGTGCAATCGCTCTGGGGTACAGACTGAAACCAGTCAGGATTATTTGGAAGTGAAAGAATGAATAGCCAAATGAATGAGCACAATCTGCTTTTATTATTATTTTTAAAGGGCCATTTAATCCAAATAATTTATTTTTCTTGTAAATTACTTGTTTTACAAATATATTGCCATAACTATACTTCACCACATTTTCATATTGTTTTACAGGATGCCAAATCCTGTCTTGCTGGGTAAACACATTCTTGGAAATGGTGGACAGTAGATCCTAAAGGGTTTTCTTATTTTTTTATTTGAATGAAAATTTTATCTCAAAATATTTAAAATAGACTGTAAATTCTAACTTGGTTAAATGAAAAGAAAAGTGTTGACATTATTTCCAAGAATGTATAAATTTTATTTCAAAAACAACTACACAGGTAAAGTTAAACCACACAAAAAATATTTAGAAGGTTTTTTGGCCCAGGGGAATTTGTTTTTGGGAGGAAAGAACAAGAGCTGCATAAGGGATAATGTAATAAATATTCATGAGGTGGGAGCTTTCTGTATTAAGTACCACATACTACACAAGCACAGTGCCAGTTAGGCTCCGAAGTGTGATGTGTTACAAAATGGAACTTTTCAAGGTTTGACCCTCCATGACTAGTCCACATTCCAGGATGTTTCAATATTGTAGCTTCCTCACACTCATATCTCTTTCCAGATTAAATGAAAGAAAGAAAAACCATGAAGCATAGTCTCTGAAATATTTGAACCTAGAAATGACCCTGAGTAAGTCTCTCTCTCTCTCTCTCTCTCTCTCTCTCTCTCTCTCTCTCTCTCTCTCTCTCACTCATAATTGCTGAATAATAAATTTAGGTACCACCAGTAAAGTGGAGGAAAAATTTGTCAAGATGAAGAGGAAACCCTGAACTTGGCTAATCACTGTTCTTGCTTAGTATACTTCTAGATTGTATATTGGTAAATTTTGTGCTTCTACAATCATTGATAGGTGTAATGATGACTAACTATATAATATTGATCCAAGAAATTCATGTATATGAATATATTATACAAATTAACATTCAAATGCTAATTTAAGCTTTGCTTATAGGCACTGTGCTGTCATAAGCATTCAGAAAAATCTTCCTTTAAAAAACAAATCAAAGATGGGTCAGAAAGATGGCTTCATCCTTAAGAAGATGTGCTGCTCCTCCAGAGGACCCAAGTTCCATTCCCAGCTACTCCTTCAGGCAGCTGACAACTGCCTATAACTACAGCTCTAGGGCATCCTACATCCTGTTATGGCCTCTGGAAGCACCTGTACACTGGTGCACAAATCCATACACAGGCACACTTATGAACATTTTCAAATTAATAACTCTGGAATAACAAAACATGTTACCTGTATATTTATATGTATTTCTTCACACATTACAAAAGACTTTTGCAATGTTTGGAAACTAAAACAACATAGTAAGCACTAGAGTGGCACCAAGTGCTAGAGCACTTGCTGCAACTATCATTCTCTTTCTTGTGACCTGTAAATAGAGTTATAGCAAGCCTTGAAAGATAAAAACTAAATTAAATATGAAAAATAAACACTCTGCAGAATAAGAAGTTCAGGTCATGCGGCAACCATTAGACCCAGCCAAGGAAACACATATATATGAATAATGTGAAAGCTTCAGAGTGGTGAAGGAGCAGCAGATTAGAAGCTGCAACAGCCTGATTGGATACAAGATCTATCTCAATATCCAGCTGAAGCATTTAACTAAAGTTGAATAAGGAAAGCAATTAAATATAATATATACCATCGGAAGAAGAAAAAAATGGAGGAACAATATACATGTTTGAAGAATCCTCTAAAATAACACATATGATACTGATTCGTTGGTCACACTTTTATTCCAAAATTTGGTGTAATTGCTAGAATTTAAAAATAAAGAGACAACAGGCAGAAAAGAGACCAAGGTCAACAGATGCAACTGATTTTATTAGCATACACAACAGGGGCAACAACCTTTTAGTGCTTTGGGGGAAGTGTGTGAAGGAGAATGAACTGGTCAAGGCTCTTACACACGTGTGCCAGAGGCTTAGGTATGTGGAGCTTTATATAATGTAGGAGGATACTGCATATTGCATATTGCAATGACTACATCTTTGGGGCCTGAAGTTCTGACAGGACAGTTCTATCTTTAGGAATTGCTTACCCCAGTGGGACATAGTTAACAAATAGTAGTTGGGCAATATCAGCAGAAGAGTCACAGCAGGACTTTGGGTTTTCTGTGTCTGAGGCATTCTATCAGTAATGTTGGCCAAATCTACATGTTCCTGTAGTTATCAATTATAAGTAAATGGTGGTATGAAAACTGGACTATTTGATTTCTGAATAATAGATACACAGATCTTGAAGTTCTGACATCTATAGGATGTCACTGATTACAATACAAAAAAAAAAAACAGTAATAAGGAAGTGTTGGGGACGATTAATGAAATAGATCACTCGGTAAAGAGTCTTGTTGTGCAAGCTTGACAACTGGTTCTGTCATGAGGAACCAACATAAAGGTGGAACCAGTTCAACAAAGTTGTCTTCCCACCTTACCTACACTGTGGCAGATACTCATTCACCAATGATGCACACACACACACACACACACACACACACACACACACAAATAAATTTTAAAACTAGAAATCATGAAGAGACAAGAAATGGAAGACAACCTAGAAAAGTCTCCAATATGTCAAATAAAAAATAAGACAGAGTGTGGTACAGAAATATGATTGAAGAGAAAATAGAAGACTCCCCATAACTGCTAAAAGATGTATTATCTTCATACCCAGCAAGAAAAATGCTGCACACATTAGCCCCCAAATTTATAAAAAAGAACCAGCAGAATATAAAAGATAAATAAAATATCCTAGAATTTGTCATAGATTAAAGATAGATTAGCTGTAGAAACCATCATAGTTATAGTAACAGTTGACTTCTCCATATAAAATGAAACCAAATCTAAATAGAACAGAAATTTGAGGAAACCAGAAGACAGAAATTCTGACAGAATGACCAGTGTTGCAACACTTTCCTTCCTATTAAATCCTTAGAAATCCTCATGGGGCTACTTTTGCCCATATCTCCCAAGGAATCATAAAAAAATGACATATCTACCTTTTTCATCTGAAAAGACAGTTTTGGAAGGTTTGGCATTGAGACAAACTATCAGTAATTTGTCTTTGCATGAAGTACTAATAAAGACCAGGTCAAGAAGGAATTTCACACAGAAACTACAGCAAGAGATGCAACCATTGCTTCAGGTGGACATATGTATGATGCACAAATTAAGCAAATCAGAAAACCCTGCAGGTTCATGGAAAACTACCATTTCATCTAAACCACAGACATCTAAAGATGATGTAGATCCATATTCTCAAACTCAACAGAAGCACCCAAGCAAACAGGTGTTACCGTGAAATAGACAGTCATGGCACAACTATCCAAATGTCCAAGAAAGATGTTTAGAATAATTTATTGTATAGAATATCAATCTAATGTTATCTAGAAGATTTTAAAAATAATCCATAGACCTGAATACCAAGATTACACAGAAAATATATAGTATCAAGGACTTCACTACATGCTCTGACATGAATAAGTATGAAAGCAATAGACATGATACCATGGAAAGGGGATATCTAAGGGTTCTCATCCCTAGACAAATACTATAGGTAACTAATGAATGCTGAGAAGAGAAATAGACCCTAAATTGGTTATTTAATACCAAGTGTTCAGCCTCAAAATCATATGCATACAAGTTATATTATACAAATTGGTTAGGTTAAATTTATATATTTAGGAATATATATATATATATATTCAATGATTAAATTTAAAGAGGCAATTAATTTGAAAGTGTGTGAGTAAGGACAGGAAACGTGAAAGGAGGGGTAAGAGAAAAATGTAAACATATTTTAATTTCAAAATGTTTCTTTAAAAAATTAGTATGTTATATATAACTAGAGGTAGTCTGAAAAATACAGAAGTTTCACCAAATAAATACAAGACAAATATTAAACAGATGATATGGGGGAAAGTTAAGAACCAAATACTGCTGCAGAACCTAAAAGTGTAATAACTAATAGTAGACACTTGCTTGATGGTTTCAACTGCAGAAAGGGGACCCCAGGAGAAAGAGAGAACACTTAAATATAAAGTGACGAAAGCCATTGCTGTGTTTTTGCTTTTGCAGTTGTGGTTGCTCCTATGTCCTCACACACTCTGCCACCATGACACTTTTTCAGATAGAATCTTACTAAGTAGCTCAAAATGGTCTTGAAATTGTATTTCTTCTGTCTCAGGTCTTCATAGCTGGAATTACAAGACTGGGCTACCAGGAATAGCTTAAACCATCCATCATGAAGAACAGGGTATAAGGTTTTCTGTTGTTGTTTTTTTTTTTATAAAGAGCTCCAAGAGCTGCAGGCTGTACTAAAGGCCAAGTTGTCACTTAGGAGCCACCACTGCAAAGACAGGAAGAGCAGAATTAGAAGCAAAAACAAACCCAGAGAAGCTAAAACGGTTTGAAAACGAAATACAAAACCGAGCAAGTAAGTCTCTAATACAAAACAAAGCATAAAACTTGACATGATCACTGGGTAGTATGCTCTTTTCCACAAATGTCTTTGCTAATGTTGGATACCTATGAGGTGGGACAACCAAGAAGAGTGAATTGCATACATTATAATCTAATCATATCAGCTCTAAATTTAAAACCAAAAATTCTGGGGGAAAATTAAAAACATTCTTGGATCAAATTTAAATAAAACATTACATTTCTTAAATGTAACGCTAAAAAATAAGATCCACAGTTGAAAACATCAGCACTGGGCTTCCTCAAAATTTAGAAGTTTGGTCCAACCAATAAAAAATCATGGGCAGCTCTAGACACAGAGAAGATTTGCGAACTGTGTGTCTGATTAAGTGCTTCTGTGCAGAACATGCAAAGAATTTTCCACAGAACAAATAAAAAAAAATCCAATTACAAAAGGAAAGACATGAGCAGGCATTTGCTCTGAACATGTGCTGATAATAATAAGCAAGCAAAAACAGCCAGCATCATTAGATGTTAGAGTTTCTCAACTGAAATCCAAGATGAGATGGTGCTGCCCAGCGATTAGAATGCCTGTTGCTGAAGTCACTTGAGCATAACCTCATTTTGGTCAAGAGCATGTAAGACTGTGGGTACATATATTTCCTATTGCTGTAGTTGCCAAGTTGGTTCCTGTAAGTACATGCTCAGGTGCATGCAATGGTCAAAGGGTAATGGAATGCTTCTTGGAATCAGTTACTGTGGCTATTGTGCAAAGTAGGAGCATATTCCCCCCACAGCTTCCTTACTGTGGACTCAAAATGAGAAAAAAATGAACAATGGGAGGCAAGCCCACACAAGCATACAGAGACTGTATATGACAATAATATGTACCTATATGTTTGTTTAGAAAGATAGAACCAGTAGCAAACGATGACAGCAGTGATTTGAGACACAGTGATCACAAAAAGTTCTGTGTACTAGTTGTATTATACTGACAACAAACAAGGTTGTAGACTTACTCTAAACTTTATAAAATACTACATTTTAAGACATCAAAATAGAAATATATTTTATAACACCTATAATGAAATATTAATATCTATTACTAATCAGGAGATAGCAGAAAGTGGAGCAAGGATAATGGAATAGGGTAGTAAGATAGTTCAGTGGGTAATAGTGCTTGCCAAGCCTGATGACCTACTTCAAATCTTGGAACTCACATCAAGATAAAAGAAGAAACCTGACTTTACAAAGTTGTTCCCTGACCATACACACATATATGTCAACATGCATACACACACACACACACACACACACACACACACACACACAGACACACACATACACACAGACATACACACACACACATATATATATATATATATATATATATATATATATATATATATATATCCAAATACATACATATATACACATACACTATGTGCAAACACAATCATAACAAATAAATTTTTAAAAACTGACTTTAAAAAATTGCAAAATAAAAGAGGAAAAAAGTCCATATATTAAAATATAAAAATGTAAGCCCTTCTCAACCTGGAAAAAGTTGGATAAGCCTAGAGACAACTTGAAGCTGAAACTTGGAGCTGGTGGAAAGGGCTTTGACTGTTATATACTGGATAGAACCAAGAATGTTGCTAAGCATCCTACCTTCATTTGTCCCTCCCAAGAATTATCAAAGCCACATAGAAAGAACACTGAAATGAAGAAAGTTTGTTCTACAGGGGTATGAGAAAGAGGAGAAAAATAGAGAGGAGATGAAGAGAAGAAAGCAAAGGAGAAGCAGGGTAGAAGAGCGATTAGAAGAAAACCTTACAGGATCAAGTTTAACAGTTTTGAAGAATCTATTCACAACAACATACCATAGCATGCAATTAAATAAATGATTAAACATTTACAGGGAAAGCTGTTTCATGATGATAAATATTGTGAAGCTGACTATCAGAAGGCTATAACAGTTAGACGGTGAATTTGATGATAGCTTCAGCTACAAGGAAAGTAGTAATTAATATATATATGTATATATATATATATATATATATCTTGGAATTTATATGGATATACCAATACATATATGTATATAACAACAATTAATTAAAAAAAGCAGCCATGAATTTGAAAATAAGCAAGGATGAGCATTTTGGATGGTTTTAGTTGGAGGGATTGAAGGGGAATACATTGTCATTTACATTATAATCCTTAGAAATAAAAATATTTGAAAAATCAGTTACATAATAAATACAAGTGACACATTAAAATACAATCTTATGGAAGTAAAAAATGCAAGCAAACTGTATTGTAACTTCTGTATGATTCAGTACAACAAAAACAGGACTAAAGCAATAAGTATTACTAGGGAAAGGTAAAATCATGATCATTATGAAAAGTGTTTTATTTCTAGAATGGAATGTGGTCTAATATCATCTCCTTAAGTTAGATGGAATGTCCATGAAGGAAATACGAAAAATATCTCCAAGGTATATTAAATTATTCTTTTGTTAATTAATATGTTAGTTAGAAGTAGAAATAATATATTAGCTATATTTATATATTGTGGATCATTACACTACACATATATAAATATAACTCAAACCTAGATGACAGATCTATAATATATTCAGAATATTTCAATGAAGAAACAGAAGCCAAGTTTCTATGAACACCCCTGTGCAATGATACTTTAACTTGCAATAAATTGAAAGTTTATCTCCTATCAAGATAAGAAAACTTAAAAATCTCATCTACTTGGTAAGTTAAAAGCATGTATCTAATTTATGAATCAATCAAGACATGAAAGTAACATTTACGAGTTCTTAAAAATATAGAGACAAACATAACCAAGAACATTTCATCATTACAGTATTGCAAAACCTGGGAAGTTGTGCCCATGGCATGCCAAGAAATAATGATAATACTAAATAATTTTAATGAATTTTCATTCATTGGTTTGGTGGAGAATGGAGAGCTGTGCAGAGATAGGATTGAATAACAAGAAGTATCAAATGATAAAAGCCTAAAAACATAATAAGGCCTGCTTTTGAGAGTCCTCCTGGCATCTCTGTGAAACATTTTTTTTTTTTCTACCTGGACCTTCCTTACAAACAACATCTTGGGAGGAAAGAGAGTTTCAGGTTTTATGACCTCCTCACAGACACCATTTCCAGTTTGTATGACCTGCCTTGTAAACTAGGAAAGTTGAGTCCACTGACTTGATTCAGATGAGAAGGGCGTGGAGTTTTTATTTGATGTGATTTATCATATAATTTACAGAATCAGAAACTGAGCTCTTTAAAATACATTTAGTACAGAATCACCCAACCTTAGATAAAGAACCAGAGGCAGTTAATGACTATTAAGAGAGGGAAAATTAGTCTTCTCCAGGATGACTACATAATTGGTTATCCAATACAAAGTTATCAGCCCTAAAAATATATGCATATAAGCAACATTAATTGAATTCAGAAGGAGAAAGTATGGGGGTAATATGGTAGTGGTTGAAGTGAGGGGAAGGAGAAGAAGAGCTAACATAATGTATTTTTTAATTAAAAACAGAATAATGAAATAAAAAACAATACAAAAAAAAAAAGAAGCCAAAAACTTACTGTGATAGCTATTCTTGATGGTCTACTTGACTACATCTGAAACTAACTAAAATCCAAAAAGTAGAGGGCATAAAATTTTTGCTTAATCTGAAACACATAGATCGACTTCTAATCTGGACCTTTGAAGTTGGAAGACACGTGCCTTTAATCCAGATCTTGAGGCAGAAAGACACACATTTATTCTGGGCCACATCATCTGCTGGAAGCCTAAATAAGGACAAAGAATAAGGAAGTTTTAATGATTGCCTGCTTGCTCTTGCCTTGTTAGCAAATCTATTCCTTCACTGGCACTAGAGCCTACTTATTTGTAATTCCAATATGTCTTAGTTAGGGTGTCTATGCTGCGAAGAGACACCATGATCAACACAACTCTTATAAAGGAAAAACATTTGTTTGGGATATCCAACATTTTCAGAGATTAGTCCATTATCATCATGGTGTGACATCATGGCATGCATGAAGACATGGTACTGGAGAAGTAGCTGAGTACCCTACCTCTTGACTTTCAGGCAACAGAAAGCAGTCTGTGTCACTGAATGTATCTTGAGCATATGGGAGACCTCAAAACCTGCCTCCACAGTGACACACTTCCTTCAACAAGACCATACCCAATCCATCAAGGCCACACCTCCTAATAGTGCCACTTCCTTTGGGGGCCATTTTCTTTGAAACCACTGCATTCTACTCCCTAGCCCCCAAAGGTTTGTAGTCTTATCATAATGCAAAAATGTATTCGTTTCACCTGTAAACATCCCCATAGTCTGTAACAGTCTCGATGTTATTTAAAAATCTAAAGCTCAGTGTCTCTTGTGAGATTCATTCAATCTCTTAAATGTAATCCCTTGTAAAAATCAAAATAAAAAGCAGATTACATACTTCCAACATGTAATGGCACAGGATATATATTACCATTCCATAATGCATGAAGGGAACATAGTAAGGAAATTCTGGACCAAACCACAACTGAAATGCAAAATGTTGGGCAAATTCCAAACCCTGCATCTCTTTGTCTGGTATCAAAACATTCTTCAGCTCTCAAACTCCCTTCAGCTTTGTTGACTGCAACACACTTCTTTCTCTGTGCTGGTTCCATTCCCTGTTAGCAGATACCTTGACAGGTTTCCCATGGCTCTGGCATCTCTAACATCTTGGGGTCTCAAAAGCATTCCAGGCTTCCACTTCATAGCTTCACACAATGGTATCTCTGGGCCACCATTCAGGGACACCCTTGACACATGCCTGGCCTCAGCAGCTTTCCTTAGTTGTGGAGGAAGTATCCATAATGGCTTTCTTCTGTGCTTTACTCTAACCCAGGACCATGTGGCTGAAGCTGCTAAGTTCTGCTTCTCCTGGGGAATGGAACCTGGCCCCTTCATTCAATTAAATCTTCACCAGCTTTCTGTTTTACTTTACTGCCTAAACTTGACTGTCCTGGAACTTGCTCTGTAGACTAGACTGGACTCAAATTCAGAGATCTGCCAGCCTCTGCCTTTTGAGTATTAGAATTAAGGTGTATAAAACCACACATGGCTCTAAGCTTTTCTTTAATTCCTTTTTCACAAGCTAGAAAGTTAGCTGGGTGTGACTTTGCCTTAAGGTTGTCACCCCATTTATTCCATTTCTTAATTTGTTTATCTTTGTGAACACAAGATTTAGCTCTATTGCACTTCCTGGTGCCCCTTTTCTCATTCTGTACATTTTGTATTTTAATTTGCTCAGTTGCTACTTTTCATTATAAATCTCCATCAGAGTTAACACTAATGATGGAGTCTATACTAGGCTGTTTTGGGATTTCCTCTGCCAATGGAATTAATCCAAAACTGTTCAATTTAGCCCCAGTCAGACTTTTCAGACAAGGGCAAAATGCACCCACATTCTTCACCAAAATATCACCAGAATAATCTCTAGGCCACATATTCATATTCTTATTCTCTGAAACTTTTTGTGCCAGCCTCCACAGTTCATCAAATCACATTCAGCACCATTTTCTTTCATGCTCCTATTATTATGACTCATTAAGAAGCACTTCAAGTGTTCAACTGTTTTTCTGATCCACAGTCTCAAGTTCTATGTTTCTTCAAACAAAAACATGGCCAGGCCTATCACAAGGATGCTCCAATACTTGGTACCAACTTTTGTTTTACTTGGGGTTTCTATTACTGTGAAGAGACACTTAATTGCCATAATTCTTACAAAGGAAAAACATTTACTTGGGGTGGCTTACATCATCATCATGGTGTGACATCATGGAATCCATGCAGACGTGTTGCTAAAGAAGTAGCCAGGTATTCAACATCTTGACTTGCAGGCAACCAAAAGTGATCTGTGTCACTGGACATGACTTGAGCATATATGAGACCTCAAATCTGACCTCCACAGTGATACACTCCTCTAACAAGACCACATCTACTCTATCAAGGCCACACACCTCCTAATAATGCCACTTCTTTTGAGGGCTGTTTTCTTTCAAATCACCATACAATGTATACTGAAAACCATCTGAGAATTCCAGACTCATGGTCTGAGAAACTCCTGGATTTTCAAACTTTCTATTCACAGCTAGCCACTGTTGGATTAGCTGGACACAGCCTATAAGTCATTATAATCAATCTCTTTTCCATACATTGAGAGAGGTTCGTTCTCTAAGTTCTGTTACTCTAGATAACTGACTATTATAACTGTACTGAATCTACCAAGTTGATCTGAATCCCCAGGGGAGTCTTGGCCCTGGAGGAGATGGGAATGGAGGGGAGGGGTTGGGGGGAAGGCGGGGTGGGGGCAGGAGGGGGGAGGACAGGGGAACCCATGGCTGATATGTAAAATTAAAACACAAATATAATAAAAAATAACTAGTCAATAGAAGAAAAACATTAATAACATTCATTCAGAAGATCGTCATAATGAAATATTGGAAAACTTTAAGATTTCAAAAACATACATAGTTATAGTAACACTGATATATAAATAAGAAGAAAAATTGTGAGTATAGTGTTTTGAGTGACAATGGCCCCCACAGGTTCATGTATTTGAATACTTCCTTCCTAATTCATGAAACTGTTTGGGAAGGACTAAGAGGTGTGGTCATCTTTGAGAAGGTGTGTCACTGGGGTCGTCTTTAAGGTCCCTGTGGTCTCTCTTGCTACTTCACGGTTGTAGAACAAAATATGAGTTACACTGCCTCAGACTCTAACACTCTGAAAGTATAAGTCAAATTAATCGCTTCCTTTTATAAGTTGCTTTGGTCAAGGCATGTTATTACAGCAATGGAAAAGTAACTAACACAGCCAGTTGAACTAGTAGAATGTAATTAAGATTCCTAGAGAAAATAATACATCTTTTATCAGCTGAAAAGGTGATAAACAAATGCTCAGTGGCTAAGAGCACTTGTTCTTGCAGGATATGTAAGCCACAGAGAGAAAATAAAAGGTAGAGCAGGTTGGATTCTGGATTCTATTGTCTGATATCTAAAGGTCATCTTTAGAAATTTACTTTTTCATATGTGGCATATCTCAGTTGCCTTTTATGTTCATTAATTTTAATGAGTTATCTCTAAAATACTTCACAGGGTGTGAGTCATGATCAAAAGAGATAATTGTTCTATATTGTTTGCTGAAGTACAAAGTTCTACAAAGAAGTAAATGAATGAGATAGAGACAGTAATAGCAATAATCACTATCAAGTATGGAATATATCTATTAGTCAAAGGAAATGAGAAAGAAAAAAGATTATAAATGATCAGTATAAAGAGCAGAAACTATGTGACTATTTCATTTATAGCCAAATAGCTTTTAGAGTTTTTTAAACTAAACATGAAAATTTAATGAGTTGAGTCTGAAATATCATTTGTCACTTCTATGCCAGAAGCTAAATTATTCTTATTCTATTTAGCATCTTCCTACATAGTGGGTAATGCAGCAGACGTTATCTTCAATGAGTGGCTCAGAATGCTTCAGGAGCATCATGGTAGTGACATGTTTGAATCTCCTTCCTAATCCTGTATGATCCTGAGACAAGGAAGAAATAGATACTTATAGAAAAGCTGACCCTTTATTCCTAGTAAGAATAAACTTGTGAAGTTCATCCAAAATAACCAACAACATTAGAGAGAATGAAGCTTCTGAGTTTAATGTGATCTTACTTTCCTAGTTTGTCTATTATTTTCTCTTGGCTTGTGGGGATTTTCTCCAAAACAGTTTTTTCCTCTATCAGTCTCTTCAACTGGTTCTTTTGTGTTTTTCCTTACCTGTGTCATAATTTTTATGTCTTAAATTGAGGGTTTTTATAGTTTTAGTTGATTTTTGTGTTTTGTGGTACAAAAATCAAATTTCATTTTTCTCAAGGAGAATGTTGATTCCCCCAGTGTTTACTCCTGATGACATCTGGATGACTTTACTTGAGTCTATGGAGTTATTTGGGAGAACTCTTGCTTTCCTCTTCTGAAGTTTCTGTGTTTATATAATACTGTACTCTTCTGCTTATAGAAGCTTTGGATTGTGTTTTAAAGTGGTAGACTCTGGTATTTATAGCATTGGTCTTTTCTCTGGCATTACTTTAGTTGTTTGGGTGAATATATGTTTCCATGTAAACTTTAAAATTGATGTTTTTAATTCTGTGAAAAAATTATTTGTAGATTGATGATAACTACCCTTATCTATGAGTAGTTTGAGTACTATGTGTATTTTAAGATGTATTTCAACAATGAAGAGATATATAGAAAAAATAGTCAGCTTCATTGATTTTTAGGGAAGTTTAAATCAAGACAACTCTGATCAGTTCACCAATTACAACACTCATTGCCATACAGTCCAAAAATAATAATAAAGTAGTTTCTAAAGTGAAAAGTTGAACCTCTTTTATGGACATTTTTGTGTTGTGGTATATAGTAATTTGTAGAACAAAAGTTTATTTCAAAGTTCCATTAAAAATATCCATTGCTAGGGCTTGGAGAAGACAGTGTTTAAGAGTAACTATTGCTCTTACAGAAGATTGGAAACTGGTTCCAAGAACCCATGTTTTGAAGCTCACACCTGTAATTGTGTTGGGCAGCTTCTGAAGACAAAATATGGTAGTCTGAAAGAAAATGGCTCCCAAAGGGAATGGTACTATTCGGAGGTGTGACATTGTTGGAGTAGCTCTGATCTTGTTGGAGGAAGTGTGTCACTGTGGAGGCATGATAAAATATATGGTTAAAAGACTCACAGCGGGACAGTTCACTTCTGGTTCCTTGCACAAGATGTAGAATTCTCAGTTACATCTCTAGAACCATGTCTGCCTGCATGCCACCAAACCCGCTATGATGATAATGGAAGGAACCTCTGAACTGTAAGCCACCCAAATAAATCTTTTCCTTTACAAGAGTTGATAGTCATGGTGTCTCTTCATAGCAATTAATACCCTAACTAAGACACTCAACATGCTTTTGTGTTCTCTGTAGACACCCTACATATGTGTCAAACACACCAATGCACATAAATAACCATATTCAATGAATAACAAACCCTATCAATTGTTTAATTTCTGTAAATCTCTCTTCAAAGCTTTACTATAAAATACTAAGCAGAGGAGAGATAGAGGTAGAATCCCTTCTTCCACACTGCCACAAATTACTTGTTGTGTATTTTAATGTTGCCAAGTACCAATGAGTATACATATTGTTTAATTGAGACACGCACTTCACATACCATGTGTCATATGTACATCTATATATACATGAGCACACACATATATAGTCTGTTTTGAGTCCTTTTAAATATGAGTAATCCAACATTGTCTGCCTTTATACTTTAAAAATATTTTAAACTAAATTTTCTCAGGATGAATATCAACAATAAAAATATATCTTGTCAATATCAAAATATACATTTTTATAATAAAACTTATACCTAAATATCCTGTTAATGTTATTACAGATATTTCCAACTTATAAATATGTGTGCATGTGTTTAAATACAAGTAAGGTAGGTACACTGCAGAGAATTTTAATGGAGTGAAGTTTTTTAAAAAATCACACACACACACTTACTTCAAGAGAGAGGTCTAAATTTCCAAGCACTTTGTTCACATAACAAACTACATACATCCCTAATATTAGCATTTTATGACAGTGGAATTTGCCTTGCTATAACTGTCTTACTGAAACCAGGGTCTTGACATCTAACATTCCAAAAAATATATCTTCCAGAGTCATTACCAATTAGGCCAAAACCATTAATTAGTTGTGTCCTTTATTCTTCCCATAATATTTACATGAAAGGATGTATATTGAACCACAATTATATTTTAGGCAGAATAGAGTCCTCTGAGTCCACCTGCAGCATCTCTAGTGTCAAATAATCCTGGGGACATCTATAGCTTTTCTGTATACACATGTTGATGTTCTCCTGATAGATACTTTCACCTGGGAAAGGCGAAATGCTCTTCATGGATAGTAAAAGACTTTGTATGGTGTTTTTTTTTTTTATCTTAGATTTTAGAGAAACTGCAATGTCTTCCATAGTGGCTATAAGTTTCCCCACCACAACAGTGACTAGGGATCCTCTTTCCCCACATGCTTCCCAGCGTTTGTTGTCATCAATGTTTTCACGATGTGACTGGGGTCGTATGGAACAGCTAAGCATTTTTAAATTTGCATTTCTGAGATAACTGAGGATATTGAACTGAGAATTTGAAGTGTCTTTGGCCATTTTTATTTATCCTTTGGAGAATTATCTGTTCTGTGCAAGTCAATTCATTAATTGGATGAATCGGGTTTGAAAGATAGACATACTCAGTTCTTTATATAGTCAACATATTATCCCCCTAATATCTTATGTGTAGCTGACTGATTTTTCCCCCTTCTGTAAGCTGCCTAATAAATTCTGCTTTGGGGAAGCAGTTTAAAACCATGTGAACCTACTGTACATTTTAGGGATTGTCTCAGTGCTGCTGGACTCCTCCTGTTGCTGGCTTTTGCCTGGGTCAATACCTTGAGGTCTTTGTTCTTTGTTTTCCCCCAATCTTTTAAGTAATGCTCCATGGAAGATTAACATCATTGGTCCAGTTAGAACTGATTGTTCTGGTGTGTGTGAATCATGGATCTGGTCTTATTCTTCTATATGTGAAAACCTCCCAACACCAACTGCTAAAGAAGCTGTCTTTCCTTCAGTATATAGTTTTGACACCTTTGTCAAGGGTTCAATGGCTTGAGTTAATGAGATGGCTCAGCAGGTAAAAGTGCTTGTCACCAAGCCTGACAACCTGAGTTTGATTCCTGGGTGCCACATGGTAAAAGGACAGAAAAAGAAATCTGCCAGTTGTCCTCTGACCTGCACAAGCTCATAAACACACACACACACACACACACACACACACACACACACACACACACACACACAAACATATACACACTCATAAATAACTTAATACATGCATTTTTTAAAACATTAAGAATTTGGTAGCTGTAGCTATTCTTATTTATTTCTAGACAATTCTATTCCAAGGATCTGTAGGTCTGTCATATGTCAGTATCATGTTACATATGTTACTTTGGCTATATAGTAAAATTTCAAATCAAATAATATGATACATCCAACATTATTCTTAGTGATAAGAAGCATCATGGTTACTTGGAGTCTTTGGCCTTCCATATAAATTTTAAGATGATTGTTTTCTAGCACTGTAACGAAATTCTTTGGGGTTTAGATGTGTGTGTACATCATGTGAAATACTTTTGATAATAATGACATTTTTACTGTTATTTCTGTAATGAGCATGAGATGGGTTCTTTCCATCTTCTAAGGTCTTCAATGTTTGAAGATTTTCAATGCAAAGGTCTTTATCTTCCCTGTTTAGGAAAAGCTCTAGGTATTTTTAAGCTGTTGTGAATGGAAATAAACACATTTTAGAATACCAGGTTGTGGAGGTTTGAAAGAAAAATCACTTCCAAAGGGAGTGGCACCGTTAGAGGTGTAGCCTTGTTGGAGGAAGTATGTCTTGGGGTAGGCGGGGTGTTTTGCAGTCTCCTTTACTTAAGCTTCCCTCTATGTAATAGTCAGTAGACGTCCTGTAGTCTGCAAGATGCAGCACCTTCAGTTCCAGCATCACATCTGCCTGCATGCAATCATGCTCCCTGTCATTATGATAATGGACTGAACCTCTGAAACTGTAAGGGAGCCATCTCAATTAAATGTTTTCTTTAGAAGAGTTGCCATGGTCGTGGTGTCTCTTCACAGCAATAAATACCCTAACTAAGATGCCGGGCTTTTCATACTTCTTCCACAACTCTATGTTAAACAAGCTTCATCTTTGTAACATTCACCCTTGATGTTTAAGATTGACTCTAAAAATGAGTTTTTTCAAGCAAATAGACAAAATCCGTCCTGTTCTCCTTGAGTAAAAATGTTTTGAAGTTGTTCCTTTTGTTTTTGTTTTTCTTCAGAAGTCTTGAGGATCAAACCTAGGGCCTTGCACATGCCAGGGAAGTATTCTGTTATAGGACTAAGTGCTCAGGCCATCTGTTGATGATTTTAAAGTTTAAATCTAAAGCTTGGAGTATAACTCCCTCCTAGAACACCAGTACTTGGAATGTGAAAGAAGGAAAGTACATTAGATTACCTCTAGTCATTTAGTAAGTTCAGTGGCATCTGAGTTGCATGAGATCCTGCTTTAAAATAATAATAATAAAACATACAAATCAAAGTATTTTATCTAACCTATAAATGTCTATGTAGTTTCACCACTTCATCAACCTCATTTGAACATTACTCCATAACTTGTGCTCAGCCACCTGTTTCTCTCTCTTCCTCTCTATTTACATGCTTTGTGTGCCTTTTTTCTTTTATATTTCCTTTAGCCAATTGCACTTATTTATTTATTATTTATTCACTTCCTTTTGAGGAGCTGAATCTGAGGCAGGGCTTTAGGCATGATAAGCAAATGCTTAGACAGAGCTATATTCCCAACATTGATCTATTTGAGTTTAAGTATCACTGTCTCCAGCTAGCTCTGAACTCTTTGGAGACCAGGCTTATCTTGAACCTTAGATCTACTCACCAAGTACTGTTGTCATGGAACCATGTCAATATGGCTGGTTTGTATTTATTATTTTTCTTGCCATATAATGTATATGTAAAGTTTTACTTCAAATATATATTGTATGATGATCAAATTAGAATATCCAGAATACCTTATTACTGTAAGTATTTATTATTCTTCTATTTTGAAAACAATAATCTTTTTCTATGATGGTGGAAGATATATTATGCTGATTATGCTCACCTGCATTACAACAGAGTGCTTAAAAGGGTCCCTTCTGACTAACAGGTCTTGGTACCTGTTGACCTACTTGCCTTCATTTCCTGAACTACTGCCTGTGTCTTAAAGAATTACTGTAAAAACATCTGTGAGACAAACTTTATTGTAGTCCCCATATTGATGGAATTGTGTGGTACCTACCTGTCTTTCTGCTCCAGTCATAGTTCATGTAACTTAGTATTGCCCAGGCTCACTTACGTTGTCCAAATCACAGAATTCATCTTTTTATAGAGGGATTATAGTTTGCTGTGGCAGTCTGTGTGTATTGTTTGTACATGTGTATGTGTGTTCTTGTACATGAGTGTTTAATGGCCATTTTTATATCTATTCACTAGCTAGCTTTTTAAAGTAATTTTCAAAAAATTGTGTGTGTGTGTGTGTGTGTGTGTGTGTGTGTGTGTGTTTGGAAATGTGTGAGTATAGGTAGATATCCAGAGAGTCCAGAAGAGGGTGTTAGATCTCCTGAACCTGGAGTTATATTTGGTGTAACCCATCACACTTGAGTGCTGGGAACTGAACTCTGGTCTTCTACAGGAGGATCAAAGACTTTTAACCACCAGACAATTCTTCAGTCCCTTTTCTCGCATTTTTTTTTCAAGAGCTCTGTTTTTTCTTTTTTTCACTTGGCCCATCTTCTAGAAAAGATCTTGCAAACCCTCTCTTGCCATTACACTTTAAGCCCATCTTCTATGACCCAGAAGAACCACACGGAAATATCTAGAGATGAGGGCAGAGTCCTTCATTTATGTCTTACAAAAACAATACTTACAGAATTCTGTAATTATCACTCTAATATATTACAATATAAACATGGAGCATTTCTATTTTGTTCTTACTTCTTTAAGTTCAAAACTTTCACTCCTTCTGTATCCTCATAATTTAGGGGAATATGTAGTTAGTGATTCTCAAGATAATGATTCAAGAAATTAAAAAAAATTATCTTTTAGAAATCATAAAAAGTATTATTCTATAAACTGCCTAGAATATTCTAAATAATTTATCACTACTAAACAGAATAAGTTGTGTAACATTACAATAATTATACCATCTATTTTCTTCTAAGACATAGCTATGATCTTTAAAATACCTACAAACTGTCCCAAGAATGAGTATAAATATTGCTGGCCTTTCCTGCATATTTCTGTGTTTGTTTTATCCCCAGTGGCCTCAGGAGGCATTCTGCTTCTGGAAGTAAGTTAAAAAAAAAATTCTGTTTAGAAATATTCATTTTAGATAACTAAAAAATAGAGAAAAACACCCAGCTATCTCATTCACATGTATAAATATGAAGCTAAGCCATTCCAACTTGCACAGCTTGTCCCAGGAGCTCCTCCAGCAGCAGAGGGCTATGTGTGTCCCAGCATTCTATGTAATGCTATCCAGAGTCATCAAATATCACCCCAAATTTTATTAACTCAGGCATATTTTTCAGAAAGCCTGCAGGAGCAGGCAGATGGCACTTTCCTGCTTGCACCATTCCACTGCAGAGAACTAAAGTTTAAACTATCAGCTACCTGCCATTGCTGGAATTGCTGCAGATAAAAACTCTTTGATGATTTCAGTTTTCTACTGCTTGCTCGCAGGCTTACAGAGAATAATTGCTGCCATAAGAAACACGACTGAAATTGACAATAAACTGAATTTGGCTGCAAGTACATTGTAATTCTGTTCTATATTGGTGAGTTGCACTGCTGGGACGAGTGTTTGTTTAAAACCAAAACACCACACAAAGCCCTGACTTTAATGGAAATGCTTTAGAGAGAATCATCTTTGAGATAGTTATGGCTCCTTGGATTGAAATTGTTTATTAGAAAGGGAACATTAGCTCCATCTTTGAGTGGATTATTTGAGTGGTAAAAAAGGTTTCCTATATACTTGGTTGTGTTTGTGATGGTATTGAAGAGTCAGGGAGAATAAAGTGTAAAGGAAGTATTTTGTAAGAAAGAGAGGGAATACGATATTATTTATGTGAGAAAAATGATGAGGAAAATAGAAAAAGTATGTACATAGTTGAAAAAGTTGTTAAAAATGAAACTGGAAAGGAGATAAAGAATTCAATGATATATATGTGCAAGATTTTTCTGTTTTTACTCTCTTTTTTTCTAATTAATTGTTTAGCTTGTTTTTCTGAAGAGTTGTAATAAATAAATAAATAAATAAATAAATATGTATATCTTTATGCATATGTATATATATGGATGTATAGAGTATGTTTGTAAGATCACTACCAGGGTATTTTCCCACCATAAGCCATTAAGAATAGATATTGAATCATACTCAGGAGTAATTTAAGGCAACAAAGTAAAGATGAACCTTAGGAAATCACAGAATGTTGTAATGCTGAGTCCACAGTAGCCACAGATGTGGAATCTTGGTAGACAGAGATGACTCTTAAATAAGTACATTTTATGAAAGATTTAAAAGAGGTAAATCTCTCCTATGTAATTTAATTCACATAAGTTTATCACTGTTATAAAACAAAGCACGTGTTTAATGATAAATAAGCAAACGTACAGAGGAATGTGGAAAAAACAAAAACTAACAATGTGAAGATTGACCTTCATCTGCTTTTGAGGACCTTGGTCCTTGCTTATGAATGCTGTTTTGGATGACCAAAACCTGCCCATAAGCAGTAACATATTTATTGTGTCTGTGTTATAATAATTTGGTACCTAAGACATTATCACTGGCTTTTACCTAGGGAGTTAATAAATTAGATACATATCCAAATCATTCCTATACTTACAAAGGAAGGTAAAGTTGAATGGAAAATGCTTAAGGCAAGAAGAAAGGCAGATTACCACAAAGTATTACTGGTTTAATAAGGAAGGGGAGATGAAAAGACATAAAGTGATCTGTCTATGAGAACAAAGAGGCAAAATACATCAGCAAATATTGATTTTATGTTCTCACTCTCTCAGATTGACTGACACATCCCACAGAGGATCCTAAGTTATACTGAAGTCCCACAAAATCTTTTTTGGCTGCCTCTTAATGATCTTGTTCTGTTATGTCCCTTTGAACATCTAAGGCAATTAATATGTATTGAATGCCATGTGCAAAATGTTTCAATGAGCAACCCCAAATACATTACTCATCTAATCTTCCCAACAACCCAATGGAGAATTATTAATCCCATTTTATAGGAGTAGTGGATTTAAAGGTAAAGTTAAATTAGATCGAGAATTACCTCTATGAGGTTGGGTGGAGTGACTTCATAATGACTAGATGATGAGGCCAGACATTGACTCCGGAAAGCAGTAGTAGAGTGAGTGCATGGCTGTTTAAAACAACTGCTACTAGACCCTGGGCATTGGAAAAGTGTCACATTGAGAAGCATTTCCTCAAGAAAATTCTTATACCTAATTGAGAAAAAATATATATATATATATACATACATACATACACTCTCTTATTTGAGTTAGATATATGCCCATATACTCTCTGGTTTTTGCATTACTGACACAGACTAAATTACAGCAACTTGTGTCCATATAAACAGATCAAGAGGTGTGTGAAAAACAGTTGCAGAAATCTGCTGCGGATTTCTGTATGCTGTGAATGTGTAGCTCTGATTGATTGATAAATAAAATGTTGATTGGCCAGTAGCCAGGCAGGAAGTATAGGCAGGACAAAGAGAGAGGAGAATTCTAGGAAGTGGAAGGCTGAGTCAGGAGATGCTGCCAGCTGCCACCATAACAAGCAACATGGAAGATACTGGTAAGCTACAAGCCACATGGCAAGGTATATAGATGAATAAAAATAGGTTAATTTAAGATATAAGAACTAGAGAGCAAGAAACCTGCCACAGCCATATGGTTTATAAGAAATGTAAGTCTATTTGTGTTTACTTGGGTCTGAGCAGCTGTGAGATTGGTGGGGGAGAGAGATTTGTCCTGACTATGGGCCAGGCAGGACCAGGAAAACTTCAACTATAAAAATCTAGCACCTTGTAGATGATGAATAAATAAAAACTTCTCGACAAACAAGAACTGCAAATATTTTTCTTTGAATCAGTAAACATACCCTCAAAAATGCTGTAACTATAGTTATGATAAAAGACAAAAATACTAAACATTTTTCCCTAAAATCAGTACTAGGCAAGGGTATCAGTTTTGATGATCAGCACAGAAAGAAGGAGGTGAAAATACCTTTGTTCAAAATGATGTAAGCATAAATGAAAAAACAATTAAGTGGAAGAGACAAAGGAAGAAAGAGTAAACAGTATTATTAAGGATGCAGAATAAAAGACAAGAGATACAAAATAAAAGATAAGCCTCAAAATAAGAAAATGATCATGAATCACATCCCTATTAAAGAGTTGTACAAAACATTGCATAAGAAACATAGCTGAGTGGTTGTGCCTCCTATAAAAGACAGGGGAGCTCCATCCATGATAGACACCTCAGCAATGTGGCTGCCTATTTACTACCTAAACAAGACAATACCAATAGGCATGCTGAGGTTGGAGGGGAAAAATCTCATGGGGCCCCACCACTGGACAAAAACTATAAGGAACTAGAGACTGCTAAAAGTGGGAGTAATAGTCTTCCCAGGGAAGAACCCCCAATTAGTTATCCAATATCAAGTTGTCAGCCCTGAAATTATATACAAATGGACTGAGCTGGACTTATACATTGAGATGTGTGTGTGTGTGTGTGTGTGTGTGTGTGTGTGTGTGTGTGTGTGTGTGTGAATTTGCGTGTTTCACAGTAACAGTTAAAGAGAAAGATGCCAGGATTTCAAAAGGGAACAAAGGACTGGTGTACTGACAGGTAAGAGGGAGGGAAGGGAAGGGAAATGATGTAACTATACTTTAATCAAAAATTTAATAAAAAAGAATATGATTTTTAAAGTATTTAAGAATTTAAATAGAAAATTTCCTAAATAACATATCCCAAATTGTTTAGCATCATTCATTTTTTTTTGTGAACTGAAAGTTAAAGCCGAAAGTTAATTTTATATTCACAGGAGTGGCTGTAATGCAGAGAGCTGCCGGGAATGTTTTAAAGCCAGCTTGCCATGGTAGTTCATTGGATTTGTGAATGTATTAGTAACCATTGAACTGTTCACATACCAAGAGCAGATGTCACAATATGAGATTTGAATTCCACAATAATTCCTTTTAAGTGGTTATTTATTAGTTCTTTTTTATTTATGTAATTATGAATAGTTTAAATGTTTTAATTAATCTTCAGTCCTTAAAAAATATTTGTTATAAGGCAGAAGAAACTGATGGGAAATGAGACTCTCATTTTGACAGGTTTTTCAACTAGTAAATGGGGGAGTTGTAGTCTTCTGATGGCCATTTTTAGTTGTCAACGTGACTACCACTAGAATTAACTAAATCTCTAATAGCTGGGCACACCTGTGAGGTTTTTTGGGTTTTGTTTTGTTTTGGTTTGTTTGTTTGTTTGTTCGTTTTAATTACATCACTTGAAGTGGATAGATTCACATCTTCTAATCCAGATCTTTGAGATGAGAAGATATACCTTAAATCCAGATTTTTTTGTTTGTTTGTTTTAGAGACAGGGTTTCTCTGTGTGGTGCTGGCTGTCCTAGAACGCACTCTGTAGACCAGGCTGGCCTTGGACACAGGGATCCCCTTGCCTCTGCCTCTGGAGTGCTGGGATTAAAGGCCACCACCACCACACAGCTAATCCAGATCTTTTGAAGTGAGAAGATCTACCTTAACTTTGCACTATACCTTCTGCTGGCCAGCCTTTGTAAAGATCATGGAAGAAGGAAACTTAGTCTCTCTGCCTGCTTGGAAAGTCCATTTCTCCATTGGCATTAAAGCCTACTTCTTCAGGATTCAGGCTTAAACTAAAGGTCAGCTGACACATCTAGCCTTGAAGACTGAACAACTACTATTTTTGGAACTTCCATAAGTAGACAACCCCAGTTGGATCAGCTGTGTAGTTGAATTTTTCTCCAGTCTTGCCTAGCCCCACAGATGCCACAGCCATTTATAAAATAATCACTCAGAAGCTTATATTAATTATAACTGCTCAGTCATTTGCTCAGACCTACCACTGACTAGCTCTTACACTTAAACTCAGCCCATTCCTGTTAATCTGTGTTGACATATTTTCCATGGCTTTACCTGTGTGCCATTACATGCTGCTTCCTAGACAGCAGGCTGGTGTCTCCTGACTCAGCCTTCCAGCCTTCCAGAATTCTCCTTGTCCTCTTATCCTACCTGTACTTCCTACTTGGCTACTGGCCAATCAGAGTTTTATTAAACCAGTGTATAAAAGCATTATTCCACAGTATTTCTACTTTACTGTTTGATTAAAAAGGAAAATTTTGACTTTTACATAGTAAAATTATATATAATGAAATAGTTATCAATCAAGCAAGAATTACAGTTATAATATCTGGTCTATTTGTGTTTTTTTTTTTTTCTTTTGGTTTTTCGAGACAGGGTTTCTCTGTAGCTTTGGAGGCTGTCCTGGAACTCACTTTGTAGACCAGGATGGCCTCGAACTTACAGAGATCCACCTGCCTCTGCCTCCCGAGTGCTGGGATTACAGGCATGTGCCACCACCGCCCAGCAATATCTGGTCTATTTGTATTTGGCAAAAAATTTTATCATCTATCCTATATTTGTGAGTCTAAAGTTTTTTTATCCACCTTTTCTCTTATTAAAACCAAGGAAAACCATAATTATAACTATCTAGTCTTCAATTACATCAAAGACCTCAGAAGGATACAATATTACCTAATTAAACAGGAAGAAATTGTAAGCAACTTCCAGAAAACTAGAATGACAGAGACATCTGTCTTTCTGAACAGTCATCCAAAGTTCCTCTGTGAAGTTGGGGCACCTATCTTCAGCCCACAGGCCTAGAGTCTCTCAGTCTAATTTTCTAATGCGAAGCAGGAACCTGAAGGACCATCTAGCCTTGCAAAGTTCAGTGGTCACCTTGGTCCAACATGTCCACGCAGCACAAGTAGTCCAGGAAAGAATAGTTTCTTGCCCATATTTTTCAATGTACTCCTTAGTTAAAGGGATGGCAGTTTCTGCTGGGTCTATTCCTGCTAACTGAGGAAGTCTCAATTTTCCTTTTAAAATCAAGTCAGAGATCTTTTCCACATAAGTTTTTAATTTTTTTACTCTGTTTATTTGGTAGAAATATCCATTCCAATATATCTTCCCTCTGCATTAAAATTCCTGTAGAAGAGTGCATAGAGGGTAAAAAAACTAAAATGCAACCGAGCTCGTTCTGTTAACATGGCTGGACCACAGCCTATGGGCCATTCTATTCAATTCTATACATCTACATGCAACATAATATTATATATATAATAATAACATATGGATTATCTTATAACATTTGACTATACAAATTCCATTAAAATATATAAATATATATTTATATGAAGAAGGAAAGAGATATTCATTATATAAATTATGTTCCTCTAGAGAACCCTTGCTAATGCAAGTCTGAACTTGCTTCTGATGACAAATGCTGTAAATTTAACCCCTACATGATCCTACCTGAAGTATCAGAACAACTCATGCTTTCCTATCTAGTAATTTTCACTGAAGTGTGAAGCTCTGTGCACTAGCCCAGATCACTTCAGTCTGGCTCAGTGAGACCACCCTCAGAATTTATGATAGATCCCTAAACATCACTAACTGAGGATATCATCTTACCTATAGGTAGTGTCTTTACACACATGATTAAGCAAACTGAAGTCCTTAGGATCAATTTTGATTAAATCTGTCTTATCTTTAAATGAGGGCAGACGAGACCACATAGGGAGGTGGTAGGAAAGCTTGGTTATGTAACCATGGCATGACCACCTATGCATTTGCAAGTGTTATGGCAAGGATGGGAAAGGCCTTGTAAAGAGAAAGTAGCTGGAGTTCCTTGAAGAGATACAACCCCAAGTTGACCTTGGAATGAGACTCCCAGAGCTGTGGAGACACACATTTGTGCCATGGAAATCACCCAGTCTGAGGTGCTGCCTAGCAAATGCCCAGCAACATGATACGTTACCTAAGGTTGGAAAGGATTGATGGGTAAGACACACTGGAAATCTGGGAGCTATAGTCTATGAGGTAATAGTGCCATTATTGCCACATTTAAAAAATAAGCTATGTTTCCACTGTCCTGATACTTGTAAGTAAAAGGCTGAACTTAATGGTCCATTGACTTATGAACATTTTGGATACCCTAAATTGGTGGATTGAAAGACAGGTTCACCAATATTCAAATCACTGCATTTCTTCTTTTTTATTACTCAAATATAAGAATTTTTAGACATTTCTGTATTTTCCTCTTGTACCTGAAATGTTGTTTTGAGACAAGATTTCTCTGTGTACCTCATGCTGACCTTACACTGAATATCACCATCTAACTTAATATCTTCCTGTCTCCACCCATACATTCTGGGATTACAGCTGTGCAATCCACAGGCTTGTGACTAAGTCTATTTTTTTTTCTTAATCACTGAAGTAGTAGTAGGTAAATCTGGTTGTTGGCTCAGTAACAAACTAAAGTGTTCAGGAAGCATTTAGAAAATAGGCTTTTAATCATAGAAGAACTAAATCCCTATACATAGAAAATCGAAATACAACCACATTCACACCAATAAACAAAGACGTAGACAACTTGGTCCTTTGCTATATCCATATTGATTTCTCTTGTAGACCTCACTTCCTAATGTGCCTGAAAATTAAATCATGTATTTAGTTCCAACATAACCTAAGAACTTAATTGGATTTTTGTACAGTAATTTATTTGATAATAATGGATACTGTTCAAAAGTAGCTAATTAACAGATGACCTTTAATTTTCATTTTAAAGAAAGGTGGTGAGAGTGAGCAAAATAAAAAAAAGAAGAAAGAAAAAATAAAGGAAGAGAGCAAGAGAGGAAAGAAGGAGTAAAAAGAAGTAAGGGAAAGAGGAGGAGAGTGTGGGAGAAGTGAAGGAGGGAAGAAACAAGGAGGAAAGAAAACACACAGAAATCAAAATCCTTACAATTCTCATTTCTTCTAACAGTGTAGATTAAAATAAAAAAATGATATAATGATGAAAGTCTGTGTCAGAGATGTTTGGGGAGCCATATGACACATTATATTTTTGATTACCTGATGGTTTTTTAAAGAGGTAAATAATTTAAATGCAATTCAACAGAATATATTTTTCTACAGGAACCTAAGGAGGTGAGTGATGGAATAAAAGGTTCCTAAAGTGAAAAGATTTTATAAGATGCTCCTATGAAGATTCAAAGTAAAATAGTCTATCTTGCTATGTCTTTTATGCTGCTAGATGTCTTTATTTGGCATTGTTTCCCTAATAGTCCTGATAAATATAACCTGCATTGTCTGGGTGCTTTTGAAATGAAACGTAGGAACTCAGCATCATCTACAAGCTCAAGAATATACCAAGGTGCCTTCTTTGTTCAGCCCCCCCCCCTTTTAAATTAGAATCTATCTAGCCAATTCTACTCTTCCTCAAGACATGAATTGCTTTGTGTCTTGCATGCTAGTTGGAATCTCCTGCCTAGGGTCATGTCTTAGAGTTTATATCATTCCCTAATGGGGAGAGGTTCATCAGTAAAAGGAAAAAATTTCAAAACCATCCCTACTCATTAGCCCTGCTTAGGGCAGCAAAGCTGAAAGAACAAGGGATAAAAAGGTCACCAAATTTGATGTCACTCCTTCTTTGTGAAATTGTAACAAAGAATTGACATCAAGGAGAGCCAGTCTGGCCACTTGAAAGAATCTCCATTGTAACAGACTATTTTGTAGGTAATAAAACACTACTTTTTCTTCCCCAACAGTACTTAATAATGCAACCACTCCATTTACTATATACTTCCATCTGGTAGATGAAGTTAACTCCAAGTCTGTTTAAAGTAATTTTATATAAAATGGGGTGTTGGAATCACACTGTGCAGTTCACAAGATCATTAACATAACTGTGCATTATAATAAGCTTTAAGTACATTCTCAAGTTCCACTGTTGCATTCAGGAGATTGACACTGGATGATACACTGAAACTGCCTCAGAGTAGGGCATCTATGTTAAACAACTGAATCTGATCACAAAATGCATGAAAGTAAAAGTTGGAAACTGAAAATTAATATACAGAGAGTTTTCCTGGAGTCTCTTAATGGTCAAGCATTTGGTTTCAGTGTCTGACCATCAAAGAAATTCTTCTTTACCTCAGTTCTAAGATTGTTTCTTATTCTCGTGACCAATTGCCACCATCTGATTGGCTGATTGATTTGATGTTTTTTAGTTTCTTGGTAAAACTTACTTAACTAGAATATACTGACTAAGCTATTGGTTTTGTTGTATAATATAAAGTAATTGTTATCTAATATCCTTAGTCCTGGGACAAGAAAGTTACCATGGGGAACACCAGTGTCTGTATCTATAAATCGAATGTTAGTAATATTTGCCTAGGTAGATTACATAAAGCATGAGTCACATCATTTTCTATATCTTAGTCTCATGCAAACTATGCTTCCTAGATTTCCTTGACTGATTTAAGAAGGGATTGATTTACAATAATGCCCTGGCTGTTACTGACTGTTGAAAGGACCTAGAATCATTGAAGAGATTCTTGGTGTGTGTGTGTGTGTGTGTGTGTGTGTGTGTGTGTGTGTGTGTATGTATGTGTGTGTGTGTGTATGTGTGTGTGTGTGTGTATGTGTGTGTGTGTATGTGTGTGTGTGTGTGTGTGTGTGTGTGTGTGTGTGTATGTGTGTGTGTGTGTGTGTATGTGTGTGTATGTGTGTGTGTGTGTGTGTATGTGTGTGTGTGTGTGTGTGTGTGTGTGTGTGTGTGTGTGTATGTGTGTGTGTGTGTGTGTATGTGTGTGTGTGTGTGTGTGTGTGTGTGTGTGTGTGGCGGGGGGGGTGGTAATTTAGGTAAGTTTAATTGATGTAGAAAAGACCAATAGAATGCGGGCTGCACCATTTCATAGGCTGAAGTCTCAGACTGAATAGTGAGGAGAAAGCTAGAACACAGGCTCTCATCTGATTTCTGACTATGGACATACTGTGATCAGCCTTTTCATCCCCTTACAACCAAGGCTTTTCCAAAAAGATCGACTACATCCTCAAAGTGTGAGCCAAAATAAACTCTTCCTCTCTTAAAGTTATTTTGTTAAGGTATGTTATATTGTAAGCAGAAATATAACTAATACAATCAGTTATGAAATGTTCTACCCAACTATAAGACAGAGTTGTGAATTTTCTCCCCCACGCTGTCTCATAGAGACTGATATTTTCAGGTATGAGTTTGACCAGGGGAATGCTACATCATCTCACCCCATTACTATGACCTTTGTTTTAAGTCATTTGGGGGGCAGGAAAAGCAGAGGGGTTTAATTAGGGAGTCCACGAGATAAATCAGAAGAAGGAGGAAGGAAGGTAAAAACAGCAGTAATGATAGTCTAACCTGGATAAGTGCATATACCAATTAGTTATCTAATATCAAATGGTAATACTTGCAAACATGCATACAAGTTACAGTATACAGACTGAGCAGGTTATATTTAGGAATATATATGTATATAATATGTGCATATAACAACAATTGATTTTAAAAAAAAAGAAGCCATGAATTTGAAAGAGAGGAAGGAGGTATACAGGAACAAATAGAGGGAAAAAATTCATGATGAGTCATACTATTACTATCTATTAAAATACCTATAATTCATGTAAGTCAGTATATGTATAGCTTAAATGAAATTTCCCCATCTAGGCTGGCAATTCTCTCTCCAAGGGCCAAGGATCATCTGACAAAAGCTTCACCACCAGGCATTGGAAGCCCTCTTGTTGGTCAGGATTGTCTAAGAGACTCCCAGAACAGGTTGTTGCTATTGCCCTGAGTAGCACCCCCGCCCCCAGAGACAGAAGGTGAGTCTCTAATGCTGAAGATGCCATACACTTCAGAAATAGGACCCAAAATCCCCAGAGCTGGAACTGATCTGAAAGCCTCCAGCATAAGAACTAGCTCTCATGGAACTAGGCACCTTTTAATCTATTCAAAGGAATGAGACAATCAGGAGTCTTATTCAGCTATGACAGCTGTGAAACACAGCAATGACCAGCAGGTGAGAATATCATTAAGTCATTTTTATATCTGTTGTCCTTGAAAGCAAAGGGAAGATTCTTAAATGCAGTTTCTTCTTAGCTTGACAAGAAAGAGTTCTGATTACTAGAAAATCAAACTGGAGGGAAAAAAATTAATATAGAACAATATAATAACATTTACTGCCAAAGAAATCTTAAAATATTTTCCATGAAAAAGAGTACAAAAATGTTTCATTATAAAAAGTTATGATTTACCTAAGTAATCTTATTATCCCAATACAAAGGCAAAATTGTCACAATGTACAAATATTAGACCACAGGAAAATTTACAATGAAGAACACTCAGGCAGTCATTAGGTTGGTAGAAAACAAGCCCTTTCATGGGTGTCAAAAGATTGCTTTGTGTAATTGGAATAAATTTCCAGTGACATTTAAAATGTAAAGTCTCCCAGGACAGACAATTAATGTACTCTGCATCCTGTGCACTGTCTTGTAACTGCACAGGCATTTGACACTGGTTATGAAAGAATGTTGCAAATAATTATTTCACTTTAATTACCATTTTGTATTTGTTTCCCTTTTTAAAGGAACTTCAAGAATACAATGTTGATTAAAAGGAAAGGAAAATCAATTCAGTTGTGTTGGTACACTTTTTCTCTTTTTAGCTTTAAATTTAAGTTTGGAGAAGGAAGAATTCATAAAATTAGATGGGTATTCAGTCAAGCAGAATGGATGATACCCTCTGACCAAGTTCTTCCTAAGTGAAATCAAGAAACTTTATATTACAGAAGTATATTTGGTTCATTCCATGAGAATGGCTCATGTAGATTTGGGGTGTATTTGGATTCAAACTCACAGTCCCCAACACAAAATATCTCTAAAAACAGAACATAAGCAGCTTGATAGAACTCAGGTTTAGATTGTTGTCTGTGCATATTAAGCACTGAATATTTAATTGGCATGTATAAATTCAACTTGTTGAATTGGGATGTGGTGACAGCCATTCACACGTTTTAGGAGGTGCTTATCTGAGTTTCCAGAAAAGGCATAGCTCATGTCCTTCACAAAGCCCAAGGAGATATGCTCTTGTGCTGTTTTATAAGAAGAGGACTGTAGCAGAATGTTCACAAGAGCCCTGATGGATAGTCACCAAGTGTTAATTCTCTATGGATTGCATTTTTTATGATAATACTGAACAAAATCAGTATCTAGTGTTCTTGAAAATTTTTCATATCTGAATTCATTCTTATGATTCCAAGACTGTCCTTAGTACATGAGCTGGCTGTTTAGAACCTGGGGCCTATGCAGGGACACTTTGCTCAGCCTGGGAGGAGGGGACCTGACCTGCCTTGACCTAATCTACCAGGTTGAGCTGAATCCTCAGCGGAGTCCTTGCCCTGGAGGAGATGGGAATGGGGGAGGCCTGGGGGGAGGGTGGGAGAGGAGTGGGAGGAGGGAGGACAGGGAAATCTGTGGCTGATATGTAATATTAAATTAAATTATAAAATTTAAAAAAGATTTTGTTTCATTTTCCATATTAATTAAATTGAAAGGAGGTTTACAAAGATGCAAAAATATTAATAAAGGCATATTTCTAGAAAAGAACATTAGAATAAATGGTTAATTTTCATTATCTTCATTAGTGAGTAGGAAATATATATTTTCTTAATAATCCTTTCTTTTCTACTACATTAGAAAAGCTGTAACAATTAACAGCACAGAATTCCTCACCCTGGCTTATTGTGTGAAGCCCAGAAAAAGAGGCACTGATATCATTCAGGTAGGTTGAGATATTAGTAGCCATGAGCTTTTCCCTCTTTCCCAAATTTAGTCAGTATATTCAACATGGAAGGAATTAAGAATGGACACACATATTAGCATTATCTTCTCAAGTGAAGAAAGGATGTAGATTCTGACTGCTGTCCTCATAGCTATCTCAATTGTCCTAACAGTTAAATGCCAACATAATCCCCTTTGGCCACCACTCTTTTCAACATGGAACTGAAAAGGGCCAACCCATATCACCTTGCTGAATCTTTTGCTATATATTATATCATGGCTCTAGTTAAAACAAACACAAAAAATAATAAAATTTTAACAACAGCATTGTTTTGGGGACAGAGTGCATGAAAATGAGAAAATAAGCCTGTGTGGACCACAAAAACAAAAGTGAGGCTCTGGGATGAGGGACAAAGTGAGATTAGTCATGTTATTCTATGAAGAGCTTTAGTTGCAAACCCTGGTAGGAAATGAGTGGTGAGATGTAAAATCAATCAGAACTAGACAACAGTTTGGGTGTTAATATTTAAGTTTTCACCTAGAAGCAGGAGAGGTGCACGATGCTGTTGACACCCACAGCCCTTAGCATCAGGAGTAAGTAGCTCCACAAATCATTATCTTTGTCAGTCCCAGTGGTCACAGATTTTGCTTCCCAGCTAAATAAACTAGCTAATTAGAAGACTGAAAGTCTGATGCTCTAAAAGGATCATTGGACAAAGTCCATTCCAGCATTAGGAATATTGATTTGTAGGGCAATGACACCTTCATTCTTTTCTGGATGTAGTTCAAAGTGAAGTGTTAAAATCATTCCTCACAGATGTGTGCCCCAATCATCTGTCCATAACCTTATTCCTAACACCCCAATATGTGGTTACCAAGAGACAAAAGTACTATAATAGAGGCCTTTTGGTTTATCTCTTCATTCTTGGTTTTGATTTTGCTCTCTGTGATTTTATACAGTCTATTCCAACAGTCAATCACTTTCTAGTTATTCATTGGCTTCTCTGCACATCCTGGACACAAAATGAATCAATACAATGATCAAAATTCTGTCCATTTCAGAACTCTAGTCATTGTTTTTGGAAAGGGGAAATGTCTATCTCACATCCCCTGCATGTAAATGAAGACTTTGGAAGAAACATATACCTGATATGTGTTTTATTACCTGCTTTATATATGCATATATACATAGGTACACACATTATTCTGTGGATCTCAATTATTAGCAGACACAGAAAAACTAACAAACATAAAAAAAATTGACAGTCCATGAATATGAACTCAGATAGCACAGACATTGACCATATACCAGATCTATATTCAAAAAGAGCCTCAGACAAGGAGATGAGCTAAAAGTTCCTCCTGAGAGCACACAATCATTCCCTGCTAAACCACAAAGGGTCAACATTTTACCCTATCCTTCCTGGATGTCTTACCTCTGGTTGGAAAAAACTGAGTCCCATTCAGGTGTCTCTTAGGCTGCTGTTTATAAACTGCTGTTCTTTCTCCACCTCCTCCTTAATTTCCTCCTGTGTGCTCAGCTAATTGCTTAGGAATGGCATTATTAAATTCCAAATTACAAGTTTCTCAGTAACCCTACACCCTTTCCCCTTTCCATTCTTCAAGTACTGCAGTTAAACATGGTCTTGCTTACAGGCTACTACAAAGATCCATTTTGGGGAATCTCTAAACAACTGTGACCCTGAGATAAATGGGGTCAAAATGGGGAACAGAGATCAAAATAAGCGTTTTTAACTAGAACATTTGGATTTTCTTTATGAAACAGTTTTGATTAAAAGAGGTTAAGCAGCTAAATTTCCCATCTCCTAAAGTTTGAAGTGTGGTATTCTTAAGGCACAGATGAGAACAATGATGACAATTGATGTTTAAATAAATAGAATCTTGTATCTTACCATTATCATATATTCAAATCACAAATTTAAGGAACACAGTGGGTACTATTTGTGGTTTTGGCTGTACCAACATTCATATGACTGCTGTTTTTAAAGGGCAGAGGTTTTATGCAGATCCTGCCGGTGCTAAAAATGTCTCTAGGAATTGATTCACTAACTCTGAGATTTTTGTCTCCAAAGCATTCTCACAACTAAATTCTAGGAAACTAAATTTGCTCCAAATGTCCCCTACTTCTATTTTTTAGTGTCACAGATCTGAAAGTGAAAGTGTCCTGGCAATTGGGAGCCAACGAATACCACAAAATCAGTCACACCTCACAGAAAACCTTGCACAGAGATTTATTGGGAATGACCCAGAAGGAGAACTGCCTCCGCTCAGCGGAGAACTGAGGAAGAGGCAGGCTTTACATGGAATTTCTTGAGGGCATAACTTTCAAGGTGGAGATTGGTGGGAGTTCAAGTCCTGATCTTGGGGTGAGTTCAGGGATTAGGTATTTTTCCCCAAAAAATCTCTTGTGTGAGGTATGTTGTATGGTGTGACTTTGGTATTCCTTTGGTTCCTGACAGTGAGGATTCCTTTCTCTTCAGAGCTGCCACACTTCCACTGGAGTAACTTTTCTCCTCAGAACTGTAACACTTACAGATGCCGTATTGTAGTAGGTGGAACTTTCCATGTCTGGGAACATAGGAGGAAGAATACTAAAGGAATATTTTATGCTAACTATGAAACAGTTGTTTTCTTAAAATAGGATTAAAATTTAGAATTCACACTAATAGTCTTTATATCACATGATTTTTATGAAAAAGAAAGATATGCAAAATAAAGAGGCTTGTTTTCATTTCCCTTACCCCTTGCTGTAACTTAATAAAGTGGTGGACAAAGGGTGCAATTCCTCCATCTGTACAGATTCATATCTAGTGCAGAATCTGGGTTCTAAGTTCCCAAGGCAATGCCATTATCCTACTACTTAGTGTCCTAGTGTTCCTTTTCATATGTGTGACAAAATACCATGACAACATGGCATGACAGAAAGGGTTTGTTTTGCTTACAGTTCCATGTTGCAGTCCATCATTGAGGGGACACAAGGCAGGAGCTGGAAGCAGCTAATCACATCACAGTAAAGGCTGAAAGGGACTGAGTACATGCATGCTTGCTCATACTCAGCCTCACCTCTATACTTATAAAGTCTAGGACCAACATCTAGGGGATGGGGCTGCCAACAATGGCTATTTGCCCACTCACATTAACTCAGTCAAGACATTCTCTCATAGACATGCCCACAGGCCAACAACGTTAGATAGTCGTTCATTGAGATGATTCTTTCAAAGATGATATATAGATTGTGTCAAGATGAAATGAAGCCTAAATACTGTGTTTCCATCCTCTTAGTGAAGCTGACAGCACATCAGTGTCATGAAATTCAACATCATATATCTCCATCTTGATTTCCTATCTATTCAGTGGAAAATGATTTGTACTTTTTTATTGAGAATAATTTAGTGAAAGTTCTTTGAAAATTATTGAAGCTTTAAATAAATAAATGCAATAAAACACATGTGACAAAGAAGTCTTCCAAAAAATTCGATCCAATGTCATAAAATGTTCATCTTTCATTACATATACATCTTGTTCTTTCTAATTTTTATTTGTAGAATTTTAACATTATAATAAAATTTTACATTATGGTATGGAGGAAATTTCTCATTTTCATATTGAGGTAGTTAGTTTTCTTTTTACAGTGTTCGATTATGATGATGCTGTCTGGAATATGCAGTGTCCAGCCACTCTTAAATTGTATGGATTGGTTGTATAACAAAGTTGTCATGACAACACCTACTGAAGAAGCATCATAGGTGCTTTTAACCAGATTGCTTTTCCTCAATGTAATGCCAAGAGGACTCCTCACAGACAATCATTAGTCCAGTCCACGCCTTCTTTCAGCTTCACAAGCCTGTGAGGCCAATACATCACTTTAAGACTAATGGTGAAATGAAGAAAATTTTTAAATAATCTGAACTTGGGTAAGGTATAAAGTGAAGTTACTTTCAATCAACAAGTGGCCCCCAGTTTCACATCTGAAATACAGAAAACTGATAATAGAATGGAATTTCATGATTACCCTAGATTTTTTCCTTATTTCTAAGATGAGGAAATGGAGCCATAAGAAATTAAAGTGTTCTGCCCTATGCCCTTTCTAAAGCCCAAGTATGGTGTGCAACATTTCTGCAAAGCTGGAACTCTCTTTCTCCAAATCCCAAATCTCTAGTAAGAAATTAATGTAAGTTATTCCCAGAGCTGATATCTTCTTAGAAAGTACTTTTATTTATGTCTTATTTTTGTTTTCTGAACTACATTGAGTTCTCCAAGTACAGTATTTTATAAACACATTACACAGTTGATCTTTCCAACACTTGTACTCTAATATTGTTTTTAAAAACCTTTCATTCATATAAATGTAAAACAAACTATGGCTTACAAATGGACTTTGTTTTAGAAATGTTTTAGCAAATGCTTAAAAGTATCAGCATTAGTCCACATCTCAGAGAATCAAGAGTATACACTAAGGCATCTGAAGCTTGTCTGGCTCCTTAGTCTATAGATCACAAACATGATTGTTAGTCATTCCTTAGACTGTTAGAAAAATAAGCGTCTCTTTCTTTCTTGAGTAAAAACACAAGCAGATAAAATACCCTGAAGCCCATTGATCCTGATAGGTACACTTTTCACTCAGACAATAGTTGAACTGGATACAAATATATATATATGTGTGTGTGTGTGTGTGTGTGTGTGTGTGTGTGTGTGTGTATGTATATATATATATGTTTATATATATGTAAGGATAGCTTATTTATAGTTGAGCCCATTTATTAATGATTTAATTCATTATACATATATATATATCAGCAAAAGTGGAATATATATGTATATATATTCCATAAAAAAGAATATATATGTATATATATGTATATGTTTACTCAAGGTTAATTTAAAAAAAAAATATCGCTTGTCTAAGTTATTCTGACCTGTAACTGAACAGAAACATTTGAACACAAGCTATTTGATTCCTCTGGAATAAGAAAAATATCAAATCTCTTCCTTTACCCTCTTCCCTAATCCTGTGCTCTTCTATGCTCATTTACCTCCTATCAGTATAACTTTGGGCCATTTGACTCCCAAAGACACCCCTTAGAATTTTAGTTGTTCCATTTGTAGTCTAAATATCTTCTGGAAGCACACGTTCCTCTTGTTTATCAATATGCCCAAGCCAAATGGTACACTTTTGTCTGTATTTAGCTCAAACCCTGCTGTTTCGGCATATGCTTCATAATCACACTGTACCCTGCATGGTCTCTTAGGTACATGGAAATCCTTGAGTGTCAGCTGAATGTGAGGTCATCCAGTTTAAGGCATTCATTTACTGAACCACACATCCCAGACCATGAACAGGTTTAAGTTTTACAGCATACAGCCCTGCCAAAGGGTCCACAAGAATAACCAAATGGAAACCATCAGACAGTTTCAGGACACCTGGCTGCTGCTTCTGTTATTGGTTGCTTGAGCAAGTCAACCAATTCAGAACAGGGAGCTTGAGCTACAGTTAGGTCCCAAGGTCTGACAAGACTGGAATTTTAACGGAAATCCCTATGTCTAGTCAATATTTTTGGAGGGGGGATCCTCCTGTAGTAAATTAGTCTGAAATTCACAAAACCTAAACCCACTTGAATATATTCCTCAATGTCTGTGAGGACAAGTAGATGGCTGCTATATTCTACCCCTTAAATTAGGTATCTGCCTTTCTGTCGAACAAAAGCTAGTCCTGAAAATGGCTATAAACCCCAGTAAACTTAACCTTAAAAATTAAATCGTGGAAAACTTGGGCTCAACTATAAATAAGCTATCCTGCTTAGACACTGCTAGCTGTCCATGCTATACCTACCACTGTTTCTTAATTCGTCATCTTATAACCAGATGAAACACTGGCTCCATGAATGAAGAAAATCTAAAGTGTAATTGTGTACCTATGTCTCTAGAAATGAGTGTTCCAGCTCAGATCCAACTATTACCCAATGCAAACGTGGTTAATTAATTTTCTTGGGAAGAAATGATACTTTGCAAGCTTCTTTGAGTTTTCCAAGCCACCTTGTAATTGAGTGGGGGTCATGTGACTACATTTAGCCAGTGGACAGTGAGGAAAATTGTTACTCATCAGTTTTGACAGAAACAGGAACAAATGGATTGCTTTCTACTTTGTATCTCTGACTGATTTTACAAAACACACACTCAGAATATGTCTTCTACTGGACAGAGAATTACTACATCAATAGTCAAGTACATTGTACTCATTCCCCATTGACATACT